>NC_083350.1:124229523-124854523 GCF_030254825.1 Meriones unguiculatus
GGCTGAGGCAGTATTGTGAGTTCCAGACCATCTTGAAGTACACAGTAAGCTCTTTCTCAAAAAGAAACAAGATCCTAGAAGAGCTTCCTTGACTTTGTTTAGATTCATCTTCAACTTGTTCCTTGTAACGAGAGTGGGAATGCGACTATGGACTAAGTACTAGAAAGGTGTCCTCTTAGAGTACCTTGTGCTTAGAAAGTCCACACAAATATGAGTAGAACCTTGGTAAGGAAAGTATGATCAGAACTAAAACTACTCATTTTACATCTCTCATGCTCCAATTAGTTGTATAATGCATGAATAAAATGCTCCTTTGAGCATTTCTTAACTACATACAACGTGCAAAGCACTATTGAAAGCTACTCTTTATTTTTCCATTAAGTCTTAAGAGTCATGATTATCTATATGGAAGAATTACCCAGAATTGTTTTCATTACTTTTGTGTTTTTCAAATTACATTTTAGCTCAGTATCAGAAATACTTGCAGTCATTTGGAAGCGAAATAAATCCAGAAATAAGGTGATTCTGTTGAAGAGCAAAATCAGTTGCACAGTCTTAGAATATGTGCCTTTATGGTTTCACCAGTAAAATGGAGGTTCTGGACTACCTGAGGTCAATATGACTGGTCCTCAGTTCTCTGAATGTAATGAGTGCTGCTGGGTCAGATATTTTCCTCCATTTTAAAGACAAAACTTACTAAATAGGACATGTAGAATATTTGGATCAGTTGTATTTTAAAATGTATTTAAAAACAGTGAATAGTAAAGGCCATCCAAAAATATATAAAAATACATCGCTTCAAGGGCCATCTTCAGTGAGTTAAGTGAAAAGTCTAAATCCAAATATAAAAAATTTCACAATCATCTTGAAAGGATCTTTACTTCATTATCCCCTTAAGTTGACAGTCTAAAAGCTTTGAGACTGATTATCAAGTCACCTGAACAAAGGTGACTTTCTATTATTGTGTGGTCAATTAAACAAGCTGAGTCATGTACATGTTCTTACCTAGTGAAGTCAATTTTGTGAAGATGAGCAATAGACTACAGCTGGAAGCTGCTGAGTGATAGACTACTGTCCGATCTATTTACATTAGTGAAGATAATCAGGGCATCTGCTTCTAAGGCCAAACACAATTTGGCAAATCATACAGTCAACTTTATAAGACTGCCTGGAGGTAGTGTTGGCATTTCATGTTGGCTTAGATGGAGATACAGAGAAAGCTCTGGGACATAAAAGGGTGTAAAGTAGTGAGATGGGGATGCACCTATAAAGAGGGACCTACGTATTAAATAGAAATGCCATCAGCCAGCTCAGTAGTGACAGCCCCCTTTCATTGCTTCTTCTTTTCCATATCCATATCTATAAAATACCTACATTAGGGGTGTTAAAAGGTTATATAGTAGAAATTATCTTTTAAAAACCTAAATCTACAAATAGTATTTTGAATGATCAGGGACACCAAAAAGTAACTGTTTGCATAATTTCATTTTTCTCACTCAGTGACAGATATGATCCTGGTAGTGCTCAGGTGTGATTTAGTTGCTCCGAGAAATACATCAGAGGCCTTTGGGGTGGGGGATTCAACTCAGTATAGAGCACTTGCCCAACTTAGCGATAAGCCCTGAGGTTTATCGCTAGCATTGCAAAACAGCAATTTGGAACGTGCCTGAGTTCCAGATGCTTTTGGCCTTAATTTTTTATATCAAAGAGGGTTGATTGAAAAATCCATTGTTTTCATTTCAACTACCAGTGTGATGACTAGACTCATTTTGGGGGTATAAAGTTTGTATTGAAAGCACATTTAGGAAAGATTTCTCCCCTCCCCCCCCAAAAAAAAACCCAAAAACCCTGTGACTTTAATTATGGCAAACCTGGTTGAAACTCTGTTCCTAAGGAGGTACCAAATATGGTTGGTACAATCTTGCCTGTGAGTGTTTGGCAAAAAGGGTTTGTAATGACAGAACTAGAAGGTTCTGCTCTTGTTCTGTCTTGTGTGAACTCTATTCCCGGAGAGCTGTCATTTAATTTTGGTATGGTCTTACACATGGGTACATGGCCAAAACGGCTGAAATGGGGAGTGAAATTAATCCTTGTGATCCATTCAAGCAACATGGGGCACTACAAGTTCAGTCAACATGGAAGCTGGAAACCTACCTTCCAGATCTTGAAGAGAACACTTGACAAAGTTGGGTCTGCTAAACTATACATCACTGTGAGAGTTGGTCCTGATGAATCTCAACTGCCTCCTGAAGCCATCCGTTTCTTCACTTTTGACTTAGCAGATAGGAAAAACTGGGGAAGTACAATAAACCCTGTCTTAACACTTCCCAGAAGGTCAATACCACTTCTGTTTTTTCCTGTTATTCATAAGAAACTTCTGTGGGGCTGCACGTATTTTTTAGGTGCTGTGAAGATAACAGAAACCAAGTATGAAGAGTACATGCTTGGGTACCTACCTCTACCATATCACTGTTAACCATAGCAAGTAAATACCAAATACCATCAAGTAAACAAACTGTAGTGAAGTTAGTAGCAGTGGCTCTAAGAACTGAACCACTTAGAATCCCTTCCCTTTATGATTTTCTGTAGTTTGGAAAAAGAAAGGTTAATAACATTTGTGGGTTTACCCTATTCCATGTGCTAACATTTATAATCTCACAATTCATATAAATACTGTAATCTCCATTTTACAGATGTAGATTGAGTAGCAAATAAACCAAATCACAAACGTAGCAAGTGAGGAACCTAAGAAAATGACTTTTGAATGTGTTTTTGCATAAAATCTCTCCAATAAATTTGGTCCTCCGAGAAGTGGCCCTGAGACCCTTGAAGGAATTGAGACTTGTTCTTAGCAAGCAAGTTCTAGAGCAGTCTAGAACTCTAGTAGCTGCCTCAACACAACACTTTAGAAGTGTTGGAAGAAGAAATGAGAGGCAATGTTACTCTTGGTGACACTTAAATTCTCAACCTAAAATCCCTAAATTTTAGTATTTTCACATGGGTACCTTTTACTAATTGGAGTTCTGAGATTTGTTATGTTTTCTTGTCCACCAAAAACAATGGGTTAGTTCCATTTAGCTAAACAATTGGGGATGGTCTGAAGAATGTAACAGACTGACCGAGGACAACAGGTACGTGAAATGTTTGAAGTAAATACTACATTGAACTTGAGAAGTATGTAAGGATGGGAAACAGCAACACATAATTAAGTATGTGAGAAACCAGGGCTGGGAAGGCACAAAGCTTTTCATACTGCTTGAGGTGTTTTTTTTTTTGTGTGTGTGTGTGTGTTTTTTTTAGTTTATTGTTTTTTAGCTGTCCTTGGATGCCAAACCTGACCATGACCTTAAGAGATGGGAATGGGGTTAAATTGTTCAAACTTCTATTAGACGAAAGAAGACCTAAAGACCAAGAAGAGATTTCGTTTGCTTGGCTGGGTATTGTGGTACACAGCCTTAATCCCAGCTCAGAGGCAGACAGATTGCTTGAGTTTGAGTCCAGCTAATCTACATGGAGAGTTCCTGGCAGGGCTATATAGTGAGAACCTATCTCAAAAAACAATTTTTTTTTATTTTTTAGTTTTTCAAAAGGATGTACTAATATAGGCTTGAAAACAAAATAGTGGTAATGAATGAGGCAACCTACAAAGACATGAAAACAGGACCTTAGTCCTGTTTGCAGGGTAGGGAATAGAATGTGCTAACAAGATTAGAACATTGTTCATTAGTGTGGTTTCAACCTACAGCACCAGGATGATAGAAATACAACTCTTGAGGATGGTTCAGCAGGTAAAAAGACTTGTCACCAATCCTGGAGACCTACACACACACAACCAACCATGACATCCTCATGCCTGTTTAAACAGTAACAATGTTAACTATAGCACTCATAGTTCTTTAAGCTAAATCTTTTACTAGCTGCTGCTGTCTATTCTCAGCTTCTATGGGTTCAAGTGACAGATTATTTTCAGAAAATGCATTGAATTGGGCATTGACTGTAGTCCTAGCACTCAGGAGGTGGAGGCAGGAAGAGTGCAATGAGTTAAAGGCACAAACTGAGCTATGTAGTGAATTCCCCTAATTCAGAAAACCAAAATCAACGCTGGGTGTAGGCAGAGCAGGCAGATGTGAGTTTGAGGTCATCCTGGTCTTCAAGTCCAAGACAGCCAGGGTCTGTTACACAGAGAAACCCTGTATTGAAAAAAAAAATTGCAAAGAACAGACCTCATTTCTTGTCATTTTTTAAATATAGAAACAACTAATGCCCTGTGTATACTGAGGGACAATTACATGAGGTGTGTCCATGCCAGTTTTCAGGAACACAAACTTGTAATATATCACCAGTGTTTTTTAGTCTAAAACGGTTTTAAACAATTATCTTGAAACCACTATGTGCTCATTAGAGTTTACCTACTGCACTGTAATCAATTAGCCTCTAAATTAGAAGTGTAAAGCAAGAAAGGTCACGGGGACTGTGTGTCAGGAATCCTGGAGTGTCTTAGGTGGCAAGGCTGAGGTTCTCATGAAGTTGGCCAGGCTTGTAGTCTGTTTTTCAAAGCTTGATTCCCAACTTGCTTGTACGAATGTTCTCAGGCTCCGGTTTCTCCTTCTGAGGGCTAAATGGCTTAATGACAGGGTAACTGATTATGCGGAGGGAGTGGGCTGCAAGAAGCCTCATCTTTTAAACCCTAAAGTGAAGAATGCTTGCCAGCTAACCCTAGGAAAGACAGACATACCATCACACATTATTGGCTGTTGGGCCTCATACAATATGAAAGAAGATCACACAGATGTGAGAAAACAGTAAGTAGAGATAAGTGAGTCTATCTTGGGTCCTGGCTACCAGTGAAAGGGGAGCCTCTTGCCTGTGGAGAGGAGGGAACTGAAATAAAGGTGTGTAGGTCACATAGTCCTCTTCAGATTGCCAGTCGAGCTGTTGATGGAAGTAGGATTGGATGAAGGCCTGTGGAAATACCTGTTTGATTAAGGCAGCCTTTGCTTTCCTAAAGAAAACTATGCAGAGCTGTCCATGTTTTCCTGTAATTCATGACTGTATCAGAAGATGGAAAAGGTTATTTACTTGAGTGATAGAACTGGCCATATCTGCTGGGTGTTCTGATCTCCTTATGTCAAAGCCAGAAAACTAATGAAAGAAGAGTATAGCCAAATATTGGGATCTTTTGTGACTACTAATGTTAGGCCTGCAAATAGTGAAGTAAGAGTTCATTCTTTGGTACCATTTCTCTTTGAAATGGGGCTGCATCTTTTAGCCTTAGTTGATAGCACCTACTTTTTTTTAAAACTAAACAAAATTTTATTATACAAAGATTGTCACATAATTGGGTACTTCTTTACTTTATTCTTACTCTCCACAGACAGGCTGCTTCTAAACTTCTCAATCCTGACTGTAACAGAACAGTAGAAATGCCTCAGTGATTTAAGTTGGAAGCAGGACACTGGTATATGGCTCTTGCATCCAGTATCAAGAATGCACAAATGTCTTTATTACAAAATAAATTATCTGTAGTCATGGACAATGACAGCTGTAAACCATGATATATTTTCAGTGGAAACCAGAAACTGATGGTTACAGTGATCAGCCAGCCTTCTCTTGAGTCATTTTCTTCAAGTGACTTCTCTGAAGTTATCTGCAAGGAACCTGCCTTGAGTTTCCTGCAAAGCACTATTCTAGGAATTAGAACATGCCACCTCCCACACACCCATTCCACCCATTGCGCCCATTCCAGGGACCTTCTCTTCTTTAGGGATTTCTGTCACTGCATCTTCTGCCACCCCAGCATCCAGTAAAGCAGTTCTTACAACCATTGTTGGATCAATGATGCCCTTTTCCACCATGTTCACAAAATCTCCAAGTATAGTATCTTGGAGCAACCAACCTCTGATGAACTCTGCAAAGTCTTCTCAACTATCAAAGATTCTTCAACACCCGCATTCTTAGCAAAAGTCATTGCAGGAATTTTGAGTGCTCTTTTAATTTTTATACCTATTTTCTGATCTTCATTAGCAGGCTTTAGTGAATCTAAGGCTGGGATGCACCGAAGCAGAGCACAGTGCCCTCCTGGAACAACTTCTTCAACAGCTGATCTTGTACCACTGAGAGCATCCGTGACTGTCTTTCTTCTCTTTCACTTCAGCATCACTTGTTCCTCCAACCTTCAGCGAAGCTACTCCATCTGAAAGTTTAGCAAGATGCTCTTTCAGTTTTTCACATCCACTAGTTGTGATGTCTAGCTGCTCAGTGATTTCTTGAATACGTTTTGCAGTTCAAACTTTGTCACTTTTTCCTTTCAAAAGCATGGCATCATCTTTGGTAACAGTGACCCCTCCAACTTTTCCTAAGTCATAAGCTTGACCATATTCAAGATTTAGATTCAGCCCCTCTTTTCCAAATACCGCACCACCAGTAGCAATAGCCATATCTTTAAGCTGGTTCTTCCTATTGTCCCCAAACCCTGGAGCTTTGACTGCTACAACCTGAAGACCAACTTTTAGCCTGTTCAAAAACAGTGTGCTTAGAGCTTCTCTATCAGCCTCTTCAGCAACTGTAACCAAAGGCTTCCGAAGAGCAGGTACAATAGACTGGATACTAGATATCTTTTCACTCATAGAAAGGCATCTTGGAATTCACACTTTTGGCCTTTTGATGTGTTAATAAAATATGGGGAAATACGCCTCTGAGAAAAAGGTATCGGATGGGTCCGATGCTCTTTGGGTGGATGACACCTAAATGAACATCTGTACAAAGTCCCAATTTATTTCTAATATCAGAGATCAGACCTCTACTCTTGCCTGATGCGTCTAAAACAAAAAGGGGGAACTGTAGAGAGCTGCAGAATGCTATGCCTTAAAGATGGAGCTGGTTTCCGCCCTCCACCTTCCCGATGGTGAGTGCTCTCTGTCAGGAACAACTCCACATTTGGCTAAGGCCGAGGATCTGGCTTGCTTCCATGTATGTGGACCTATCTGCATTGCCCCCGTGGCACGCCTGGGTTGGCTACCCAGAGGCTATTTAAGCTGTGGGCTGGCTTTCCCCGGGGT
The DNA here is from genome assembly GCF_030254825.1 of Meriones unguiculatus. Classification (NCBI taxonomy): domain Eukaryota; kingdom Metazoa; phylum Chordata; class Mammalia; order Rodentia; family Muridae; genus Meriones; species Meriones unguiculatus. Next base: position 124,236,582 of record NC_083350.1, read on the forward strand.
CCGAGGATTGTTCAATGTTCCTGAATAAACTGCATTGAAAAAAAAAATATGGGGAAATAAATTTATCAAACTCCATATCTTCAATAATTTTAAATTCATCATTCAGGGTTTTTCCATCTTTTACTGTGACAAAACCCTTTCTTCCAACCTTTTCATTTGCATCAGAAATAATGTTTTCAATGTCTTTGTCTCCATTTGCAGAAATTGTAGCAACCCCTTCCTTTTAAGTTCAGCAATTACAGCATCAACAGCCAACATCACACCTCTCCTGATTTCCACTAGATTAGCCCCTTTGCTGATCTTCTCAATGCCTTCCTTGGCAATACAACATCGGGAACAATAGCAGTGGTAGTGCCATCACAGGCCTCTTCATTTGTGTTATTGGCAACATCCTGAACAAGTTTAGCTCTGATATTTTTGTATTTATCTTTTAAATCAATTGACTTTGCAACAGTGACCCCACTGTTACTTTGTTACTTTGGGACCTGCCCCACTCTGTTCAATCTCTGTTCAATAATCACTGTTCTTCCCTTCGGCCCCATTGTAACAGACATAGCATTGGCTAAACAGTCTACAACTTGAAGCATTAAGGCTTGAGCATCCGCACCAAATTTTACATCTTTGGCATATGCCCGAGTTAGATGTGAGAAGCCAGTTCCCAGGACACTGGTCTAATCCTGCCAAACACTGTTCGTGGTTGAAGCATTTCTCCAGGGCGGCGGCCGGAGGGCATGTGGCCAGGCTTGCCTTCGGTTGTGAATGAGGCCAGCACCTACTTCTTAATCATTGTGGCCTATCTTTACCCTGTGCAGTTTGCCACACTAAACCAGGGACTTTATGGCCCTTTCATGGTCCTTTTATGACAGCAAGTTATGTGGAGTTGTTCATCTCCACAGAACTTTAGTGAGGATTGACACTTCTCGTTACATGGGAAGAAAACTTAAAAAAAAAAAATTTTTTTTTTTAAAATATTACCAAGGCATTCATGGGAAACTGGATATTCCAGAGATTTAAATGGGCAAAAATCAGCTCCACAACATTTTCTTATTTATTGTAACAAAGCAATGGATGAAGAATTTGTATTTTTTCTTTTGAGAATTAAAATTATATTCTAAGAGACTGACATTTTTTTCTGATTTGGATCAAAGGCCTCTCTGTCTCAGAAGGCTAAGTTTACTCTTGTTAGAACAAAAGCCTTGAGTAGAAAGTACAAGTTTTATTTTTTCTTCATTTTTACAGGTTATTTCCTTATTGTTGCTTCAAATAAACCTCTCAGTGATTAACAAGTTTTGAGTAAAATATTATGCAAAATAGTTTGCTTACTCTGAAATAGAAATTTAAAATTTGTGTTCTTTGCATAAAAATCAGATGTAAAAGGAAGTTTTATTCACCTGTTTTGTTTGTTGTCTCAGAGGCTTATTGCCTCTGTCTGATAAGCTAGACCTAGGGCAGGAAGCTTTCAGCCTCTGTACAACTAACCTAGGCCTAGAATGTTTTCAGCCTCTGAGACGTTCTGCTGAATAAGGCCACCCTTTGTAGTTCTTAATGAGCTATGGGCTGGCTGGTTCAACTCAGCTATTCTAGCTCAAACTCCTCTCCCAGCTGACTTATTCAATCTGGATTCTCTTTCCGCCTCTGAATTGCTTGGCTTCAAACTAACTCTAGCAATCTGTTCTAATCTTCTGGCTCCTTCTCATTCTCTGGCTCATTTAGTCTTCAACCTCTCTCTATAAAACTCTCCCAGTAAAATTGCCTCTTCTTGCTCTGTATTACCCCTTAACTAGCTTCTTTCCCCTCTCAGAAAAGGACATACCCTATTCTGTCAAATCTTCTCTCACTCATCACTTAAGTAGCCTTCCTCTTTTTTTCCCTGGGGTGAAAGCCTGCTAGCTCAGAGGCAGGGAAAGCACCCAGCTGATCTTCCTACTCAGCTCACATCCCAGAAAAAAAAAAAAAAAAAAGGCCAAAGCCCAAAGCGGAAAGCTTGCTAGCTCAGCTGATAGCCCAGGAGGAAAAAGCCAACAGCTAAAAGCCCAAGATCTAGAGAGCTAAAGTGCCCTTCCTTCTCGGTGCTGTCTTAAATACTCCTCTCTCAAAACATTTCTCCTTTCTGTTAATCCCTGTAGGCTGGTTACTTGCTCTGCCTCTTAACCTAGGGTTAACTTTATTAAAGGTGTGTGTTAGATCTGAGCCACTCCATAATTACCTGCTTACAATGAACAGAGAGTTCTTAGATTAAAGATGTCTATTAAACAATAGACAGATTTTTACAGTTCTTGGGGATCACAATGGATCAACTAACTATCCTGCAGCAGCAATCAGATATAAACATCAGCCCCTTTCCCAGCAAAACTTCTATAATTACATATTTTACTTTTTTTAAAGATTTATTTTATTTATTTATGTTTTAAGTTAGTTACTTCTTTGGGGGCTGCTAGATCAATCATCATGCAGTTCAGGAAGCCTACAGCTAAGAAAATGGCAGATGTGGTGTCTGCTGTTAGCCCACTGTATGGACAGCACATACTAGCTGTGCCCTCCTCACACAGGGGAGAACCAGTGAGCCTCCTTGGTTTTCTTTTACAAGGACCCTAATCCCAGTCACGAGGGCAGAGCCTTCTAAAACCACTAACCACTAAAATCCCAATACTGTTGTCTTGGAAGCATATGCTTTTTGGAGATGCACAAGGAGACAGAAAATAGCAGTTGGATGGTGGACTTTGTTGGTTGATGTAGTGTAATGTGACTGGTCTTTTCAGTACCAGGTTGTAGATCTCATGGCGTATTTAGCTCCCTGAAGAAAGGTAAATAAAACTTCCCAAGGACACAGCTACTAAGGATTGGAGGTAAGATTTGAACCCAAGCTGCTTGGCCTCACAATCTGACTGACTGTGTTCACTGCTTTTGTGTGTGTGTGTGTTATTTTTGTTGTTTGTTTGTTTGTTTGTTTTGATTTTTCAAGACACTTTCTCTGTAGCCCTTGCTGTTCTGGAACTCACTATAAAGACACTGCTAGCCTTGAACTCAGATATCCGCCTGCCTCTGCCTCGTAAGTGTAGGGCCTAAATGTCTGTGCACCACCACACCCAGGATTCACTGTGTTATATTGCCCTTCAGTGTCACCCATCTGTGAATGTTCACCAAATAATCTCATTCCTCTAAATGAGTGCTGCATAAATACTTTGCAGTCAGGTGTAACACAGTTACACAGTTACAGTTATTTATAAGGTTTTAGGAACTCTATCTCTGCCTGTTCTCTGTTGTCCTGAGGAAGATAGCCCATTTCTCTTTAGATCCTAAGTCCTGTACATGGTAGGCTGCAGTGGCTCACAAATAGCCTATATTAGAATCACCTACACAGCACAACTTCCTTGATTTTAGATTTATAAGACTCGAGTGAGGACTGACATCCAGTTCTCAGGGACTTCTCTCTGAAAAGTGTTGGTGTAGCAGTTAACAGAACTGTATCTAGGGCTCATCACCACTATTCCCTATGCAAGTGATCTTAGACAATTTAACCCCTCTTCCTTGCCTCTAAAATAATGAGATCTATCTCACAGGCTGTGTCCCAATTAAATGATGTACCACACATAAGGAAGCAAACACATAAGGTCAAGCTCACATAATAACCATTATGATGGGCTGCCTATCCTATACAAACATGCCTGAAGTATATTTACTTCAACAAATAAAATAGAAAGCTATTCTTTCTCCATGCTTCTCATTAGGTGGAGCTGCATCTGTGTCATGATCCTGGCTTTGCACAGTTCTTCTCCTAAAGGACCTTCTCCAGGACAATCTGGTTGGACACTCTGGGACAGACTTTTATCCTACATGAACTAAGACACTTTCTTTCTTGAATATTTAAATTTATTTTTTATGTTTATGAGTGTGTAGATTTAAGTGTGTGTGCATCTATGTGGAGGCCAGGGGATAATGGTGTGTCATCCTGGAAACACTATTTCCAGACATCATCAAACAGCACAGGCAGAACAACCATCCTATCTGGGGAATGGGACTTTTAGAAGCTCTACTGTTCATAAAGCTTTTTGGCCTCTGCTACATTTTCTTTTTGATTATATTTATCTGCAATAGGTTCTCACTGTGAAGATCAGGCTCGCCTCTAACTCAAAGCAGTCCCCCTGTGTCAACCTCCTCAGAGCTGAGCTTGTGGCACTATGTCCCTTTCTGCCTTTTTCCTTGCCATGTTCCTTCTTCATTTTTCTCAGCATAGTGACAATTTGTCTCCTTTTTGAAACTTCAACAGATGCAATTTTGCTTCCTGCACTGCCAGTGAGAGTCAATGTTCCTTTTGACTTCTCCTTCAAGTCCCTTCCCGCTGTATTAGCAAGTTTTTTAAGTACATTTTCATATGAGTGAGTGTCTCTAATTTGAAATTTTGGGAAAACGAATGTAATAGTTCTGGTTTGAGTCAAGTGCACAGGAGACTTAATATGGTCTGTGACCAAAAAGTGTTTGTAAAATATGGGGACATGGGCTAAACAATGTCCCTAATCTCTTACCCTTAGTAAGGAGAAAAAAAAATTGTCTTAAGATCAGTGGTTTTCAACCCATGGGTCATGATCCTTAGGGAGGGGATGGGGTAGTCCAACTATCCTTTCACAGGGTCACCTAAGATAATAAAACACAGATATTTACATCACGATTCATAACAGTAGCAAAGTGACAATTAAAATAGAAGAAGAACAAAAGAAGAAGAAAAAGAAAGGCTTGTAGAGGTGGTCCAGCAGGTTTAGGCACTTGTGCACTGAAGCCTGATGAAGGAGTTCTATTCAGGAATCCTTATGGTGAGAAGACAGGCATGACTTTCACAACTTGTTTTCTCACTTCCACATGGGCACTGTGCTAATAAATAAATGAATAAAGTAAAAATTTTAAAGAGTGGATGGCACACACAGACACATGCACACCCCACAAGAAATGAGGGAGAAGAAAAAAAGGACCAGTAAGATGATTCAGCGGATGAAAATGGGTTACCACAAAGCCTGACAATCTGAGCTTGCTCCTGTGAACCCATGGAAAGAAGCTAATGTATCTGCAATCTCAACATTCCTATGGCAAGATGGGAGATAGAGATGAGATAAAAACCCGGAGGCTCTCAGGAAAGCTAGCCTGGGTACACAGTGCAGCCCAAAAGACAACCTGTGTCAAGGTGGTAGAGGAGAATTTTCCACCTTGGCTTTAGACCTCATTATGTGCACCACAGTGTGTGCGAATTAAAAACAAAACCAAACCAACTTAAGAATTGGAAGAAGGGAGTAGACAGTGGTGAGAGCCAAGGACTTTAAGCAGCTGCAGAGGAAGTGTTTTGTAGCCTCTTCGCTTTGCCGTGTTACCTTTGTTGCTGCTATTCCTGCTTTTTAGCTGCCCTTCTCATTACTGGGGAGAGACAGCAACAAAAAGCACATTTAACCCTACAATACGAGAATTCTTTTCATTGGGAGTTTCAGGGAAAAGATCGGAGTTAGTCAAAGACTGGGAAATTACATGACAGGCCTCAAACTCTACAGCAGGCCCCTGATGCCTTGAGTTAAGTTTCATGCTTTACCACTTTGTGCAGACTGGCTTCCCACTGCTTGCGATCCAGAACCGTGCCCTCCATTTATAGGACACGGATTTAATGACTGAATGTTCACGGTGAGCTTATTTTGGGTTATGTAAGTTTTCACCCATGGCTCCTTGTTCTCTAAATGAATGATTAATCCTCCATGGTATTTTCCAGGTGCTAATAAATATGACTTGTGTTTTAGTCCTAGTTCCTCATCTCTGACCTATGAAAATCACTTTTCTACTCTTTCTTCTCAACTGCCCCTACCTTTCCATCCCCCTCCCCTTCTCCTTAGACTGTTTGCCTGGATAGTTAGACTTGTCTCAGTCTCACTATACACTCCAGGCAGGCCTACAGCTGACGAGCTTCCTGCTTCAACATTCCAACTGCTAGGATTACAGGTGGCCGCACTCCTCTGACGTGTTCTTTATTAAGAAACTCCCAAGACGCCGACCTTGCTCATTCTGTAGGATTCTAAGGGGTGTGTGTGTGTGTGTGTGTGTGTGTGTGTGTGTGTGGTAAATACCTGTTAAGTACTACTTTCAAGTACTGTGATAAAAATGTAATTACACCAATTATTAATACTTCCAAGGCAACGAGCTTGGAGATACCATTTGTATTTTATTGTGAAGAATATTGAGGCTGAGAAAAGGCAAATACTAGTGTCACATACAGAGTAGTTGAATCAGCTTTTGAGTCCAGATGTATCTAGCAGCCAAGACTATTTTACTGTTTGGCCTGCTGTGATCTGCTTTTAAGAAGGTATTCAGTAAATGTAAATTTCAAGAATTCAAATACCTATTTTTTTTTTTAGTATTCCCCCCCCATTCCACCCTGACACACACACACACACACACACACACACACACACACACACACACACACCAGGTAGGGTATTCTCACTTTTCAGTTATTTTTACTTGGGATGTCATTTTCTGTCCTACACCATTTGGCACATTGCCCCACCGCCCTCACAGTGCAGGGTGTCATGTCCACAGTAATTGGCACTCCATGGAGAGTCTCCAGCTCAGTGCAATTTCCTGTTGTTGTTGTTGTTGTTGTTGTTTTGTTTTTTAACCACTTCTGCATTCAGGGAAACTAAAGTTTAAACATCTTATCCCTTAGGCATCAGACAGCCAGAGCTACACAAATGAACCCTGTCTCAAAAAACAAAAACAAAAACAAAACCCAAACAACAACAAAAAAAACATTCAATAGATAGAATTGCTGAAGAAAACCCAAACTGAAATGAAAAACTCAATACACACACATACACACACAAAACAAACCCAAAAACCAACCAAACAAACAAAAACCTCACCCATAGAATGGATCATGTTGAAAAAGGAATTAAGGCTAGAAAATAAGGAATTGGATAATTAGTCAATGTTTAATGATAATTTTTTAAAAATACATGAACAAAACATGGGAGCATCTGGGGACACCATAAAAAGGCCTCACCTTTGAACTATGGGCATAGAAGAAAAGAATATCATAGCGAAGTCATAGAGAATAATTTCAACAGAATCATATAAGTAAAAATTTCAAACCCCGAGAAATAGATGGCTATCCAGGTTAAAAACAAAACAGGTCTATCAACTTCAAATAGGTAAGCCCAAGAAACTGTTCATGACATTAAAATACTAAAAACACATAATTAAAAAAAAGTATTAAAAGCCACAAAAGTGAAAACACAAATCATTTGTAAAGGCAGGCCCATCAGAACAGCACTTGATTATTTAACAAAACCTTTAAAAGCCAGAATGGTGTGGAAAGATATACTCCCAGTTCAGAATGGTCAAGCTCCTATTCTACCCAAAGACTGATTAAGCACAGCCTGCACAGCAGGATCCCATTGACTAGGCATAACTATTGGCTGGGTTTGGGATCCAGCATATGGTTAAGTTTGAGGGAAAAGTGGAATATAGTGCCAGGAATCCTGGAAATGTGCTATAAATCTTGGCTACTTTTAGCAATAATCCTGGTGCTCATTGTATGGAACCCAGAGAGGCATAGTCAGATCCCCACTGAAGCTGCTGGTCTGACACAAGGTATTTAGAGAATTAATTACATTTCTTAGTTTTTGGGCAATGGGATGAATAGTCATAGTGCATTTCACTGTTTCCTGGGAGTGTGTGTTCTTGACATGATCATGAAATGTGTATACATTATATTTATAAATTAAACTTATAGAAATGTCATCTCCATCTCAGCAATTTAAGCTTGGTTTAGTTTTCATAAGTTTTTTAATCTAGTTATGTTTACAAATGTTTTTTTCTAATATTATTAAGAAATTTGAAACTATAAAATCTAAATCATCACTGGAAACAATAAATTACACCTCAGTTACAGGGAAGATAGTTCAGAAGCTAAAAATATATTTTGATTTATTCTCATGAAAGATTTATTTAAGATAAGTCCAATATATCTAAAGGATTAGAACACAAATATATAAAGGACATACACTAAAAATGGAAAATATTAGGAGATCTGTATGTGTCTGTATTCTCAATCAATAGACTTGAAGATATTTTTGTTTTGCAAGTCACACATTTTATTACAAATTTATTTTGTGCCCAGTAGAAAAGCAAATTTTGAATCTATTTACAAGCACTATGTATTTACATACATTATATACAATTAATGCATTTAAAGAAAATGGGCAGAGAAACAATATATTTGGAATACACCACTGTACATGGTTTATTATCATGTTCTTTAATGTCACCTACTGCAGTTCATCTGCTGCAGTAATAAATACAATTCTATATGTACACATCTTATAAAACATCTCATAAATGTATTTTTAAAAAAATTCCACATTAAAACATCTGATCAAAATAAAACATGCTTATATAAAAATAAATCTACCTAACAGCCTTTTCATTTGGGTGCAGTGAAGCGAATGAAGGCTCACAGAAGTTAAGAATAAACCCTTTCACTTTTCAAATTCAGCAATTTGTCTTAAGACATCTAACACCCGTGTTAACATGGAATAAGCAGGGAAGCAATGTTCATGTCAAGTGGTTGCTCCAAAAAGGACACTGCTAAAACCAAGCTAAATAGAAGAATAATACTTTGCCCAGCTTCTGCTGAGTCCAAAGTGCTGCGAGGCATTGTCGCTAGCACCGCAGGAGAGGGCTGTGTGAAGTTACACAGGGGACTCATGTCCTGCATTTGAGCATCTTACAATGCAACACCATTTGCGGCAATGATAACGTCTTGCCAAAAGCATGGCTCCACTCAGAAACAGAAGTCCCACAATTGTTCGCTGTCTTTCCTAGGTACACCTACCATTGGCCATGAACTTCCTGTGTTTCAGACACCAGAAATTTGAAAATGAATCAGATAAGTCAAATTTTACCTAGATGTAATTGCTTTAGGAACAATTTAAGTTAATTTTCCTTTCAAAAGCATTGCAACCAGTTTTGTTTCATCAGGAGAGGATACCTTGAGTGCTTATTTATAAAACCTAGTATGTTATGTCTATATATGAGTTAAAATGTCTCACATTATCCGTCCAAGAAACCAGGTGTCTTGGAAGGACCCTTTCAGACAAAAAGCAAAAAGACACAGAGGCATCTCTGTGTGGCCATTAAGATGAAACCCTGTGGGCAATGGAGCCTATTAAAAATCCTTATTTTTCCTTAAAACTCTCACCTTTTAAAAAAAGGAATTTGTGGATTTAAATACACCCACTGAGTCATCACTAGTGACTATGCTGGTGAAACACACCTGTAGCCTGCCACTAGTGACGGTGCTGCTGAGTTTCAAGAGAATACACTAAAAACCAGAGGGTTTCTGTTTTGAAGAACATTTCAACTTGCTTTCCTATATTGGGATCAGCCAAGTAACTTGATGGATTTACTTCTTAGCCGAACAAATTGTACAAGCAGTGTTTAGACTTATCATCATTCTCAAGTATCAGGTACCAGCTTTTCCATGCTAACGAGATGTCTATGTGTGTGTGTCTGTGTGTGTGTTTGAGACAGAGTTCCTCTGTGTAGCCCTGGTTGTCTTGGACTTAATTTATAAACAAGGCTGGTCTTGAACTCACAGAGATCCGCCTGCCTCTGCCTCCCAAATGCTGGGATTAAAGATGTGTGCCACCATAGCCGGATGTCTACTTGGGTGTTAAGCCAGGTTTCAGCTCAGATTTTTTTTTAAGCTACTGGTCTGATATAAATTGTTTTTCAGGTTTCCAACTTTTAGAAACTTTCCTCTCACATATTAACTAGAGACAAGGAACAAATGCTACTGAAGAAAGGTGACAGCTTTCAGTCATTGGATAAGCTGGTGTTGACCCAGAATTGGAAGGCAAGTCGTAGGCTATGCTGGCATGGGTAAAGGCTACCAAGGCTTGGGTTGAGTCACAGGACCGTTTCTCAACATCGTCAGAGTTTAGGGACAGCAGACTTGGGTGTTTTGATCTTGTCCAGAAATGGGTTTGCTTTCCCAGGCTGCCCATATCCTCCTTAAAATGGGGGTTGAAGACAATGTAGAGAAGGGGATTGAGACATGCAGGGAGTGGGGCAACCACTAGAAGTATAAACTTAATTACTTCGGGACTGATAAACGTGAGGTTTAGCAAAGAGGAGAAGGATAAGAAAGCCACAGGGCAGTAAAGGATACAGTTGGTGAAGAGCAGCAGGGCAATGTGCTTTACCATAGAGCAGTCCCAAAGATTCTCCAGATCTCCTTTCTCCAGATTGCAGTAGAGCTTGGTGTAGGCAATGGTCATTATGAGGAAACAGAGGGAGTTGAGCAACACAAGAGCTACCATGTAGCCTGTGGTGCTGGGCTCCCCAAAGGGCAAAGGCAGGCACAGTGGGGAGGCATTGTACTCACTGCCTCCTAGCAAGGGGACCGTGGCAATGGTCAGGGCCAAGAGGATGCACAGCAAAATGATTGCTTTCAGGCTAGAAAGGGGAGTTTTCATTTCAAACTTTGAAGGACACTTGACAGAAAAACCACGTTCCAGCGCTGCCAGAGTGAGCAGGAAGACGGATGATTCGGAAGCAAAAATGGACAAGAAACCAACGACTTGGCAACCAAGGCCGTCTTCCCACCATGCACCGTGCTGAGCGAAACTACCGAATGTGAACGCATCCACGCCAGCCAGCACAGCACTGGGGACTCCCATGACCATGTTCACTACCGCAATCACCCCAATTAGCAGTTTTATGGAAGAGATGTACAGAGGGGCTCTGAACACTGTCCAGGTCACCAAGGCATTGCAGGAAAGCGCCAGCACTGCTGCAGTCCATACTCCGGTTCTGATCAGCCAGCTACCAAACAGGTGCTCACAGGGCTTGAAGGGACCTGAGTGTGGAAGGAAGAGAGAGGCTGTATCATATTGGGTTGATTGATGTAGCAAACGTGCGTGCGATGAGACAGAGCTTAGTAACAGGCATCGTAACCACAGTGCCCGCATGACGTGCTCCTCTTTCTTAAGCCGGGGAGACGACCACCTTGGACATTCTACGGCATGGACCGACTGATGCCCCAGGTCCATGCGTTCCCAGGTTCTTGTGTTCCCAAAGGATATATAGAAAAATAAAACTGGGAAACTTCAATCCCAAGACACAGCAGTGTGGGCAGTGTGAAAAGCCAGATCATCTTGACTACTCACTAAGACTTTTAGAATGGCTTCTGTAGCTCCACAGCCCTGAAAAGAGACGCCTAGGGAAACAGTTCACATGCTACACAGTGTGGGTAGCAGGAGTGTACATTATATGGAAATCTTAGGAAGCAAGGAACACGTTTATGGGGACTTTTCTTTTTTTTAAGGAATAGAACAGTTTAATGAACTGAATATTTAAAAAAAACCTCATCTTTATACTATTATTTTCACATTTTTTAAAAGACAGGGTCTCTTTACATAGCTCTAGCTGTACTGAAACTGTATAGACCAGGCTAGCCTTGAGCTCAGTGAGACCACCTGTCTCTACCTCCTATGTGTAGGGCAGGGACTATAGGAGTGCAAGGAAAGTTATCTATCTATCTATCTATCTATCTATCTATCTATATTATTTATACATTTTTCTGCCTGCATGCCAGAAGAGGGCACCAGATCTCATTACAGATGGTTGTGAGCCTCAATGTGGTCGCTGGGAATCGAACTCAAAGCCTTTGGAAGAAGAGCCAGTGCTCTTAACTTCTAAGACATCTCTCCAGCCCCCAAGTCAAGACTGTTGAGCATGTTAAACAATTCATCCTTGGGCTAAATCCCCAGTCCCTAAATGGATTATTATAAATCTAAATTTACAAAGATCTAAGTTATTAAAATTTATTCATTATATAAGGCAAGACTATGGGTACTAATTCAAGTAGCAATATTGTCTTTTGTATATTACAAAGGCATATTAATTATATATGCCTTTGAGTACATGCTAACTCTTTAGGTTGTATCAACCCGAATCCACAGTTCCCCACGAAAGTTCTCTGTGTGAATGGAGAATGACTCTAGGGAGTTGAAGCTTGTGTTTTATAAGTTCTGATTGTCAGGGACAGTGATGAGTCACGAGGGGGCAGAGATTTTGTTTCCTTCGGAAGAGCAGCCTCAGAGTTCAAGTTGTGCTAATACCAAAGCAGTTTCTGATGTCTTTCTTTCTCACCTGGAGAAGGTGAGCACTGCACTGAATGGAGGGCTTTCAGGTCTTCCTCAAAGTCAAGCAGGAAATCTTCAAGGTCCCGCTCATCTGAAGGAATGAGAAATCCTGGAATGATTAGTTCTGTCTTTCTACTCAAGGAACCGAAGGCAAGGCTGCAGTTAGAAAGGTCCTTGTTGATGTTCTATTCAGTCTACTCTGTCCCTGCTCCAGCATAACTGAGGGTGAGGAGGAATGATCCCACACTCTAGGTTAAAATACCTAAGTCCAGCTGGTCTCAGGGGCAAATGCCTGCAAACCCAGCTCTCGGGAAAGCAGAGGCAGGTGAATCTCTGTGAGTTTGAAGCCAGCCTGGTCTACAAAGTGAGTCCAGGACAGCCACAGCTATGTTGAGACACCCTGTCTCGAAAAAACAAGGCCTCTGATTCTTTTGTTCCCTGGAGCTTGTGATGGTCTTAAATTTCACAGACCTAAATCCAGTGCAGAAACCACATTTTATCCAGCTTTCTAGGGACTGGGTATGTAGCTTAGCGGTAGAGTAAATTAACATGTTCAAAGTTTGACATCCAACGTCCCTCAGAACCCCTCTTTATGATGGAGGGAGGAGTGACCCAATTTCCTACAACTGCAATAGCTCCAGTACAAAGGTTCTAGGCTACTATCTCTGGCCACAAGATGGAAAAATCAGTATTGGTGTTCCTTGGGGGATTCTGAACTACAAAAGGCAAAGCAGTGATGAGGTGCTTGGTTTAGAAAACTATCAAAAAAAGGGGGGGGAGTTCTAATTTAATACATTTTTCTTAATATACATTTTCTTGGTTTTGTGTAAGATTTGTGCTTCAATATTCTCTCTGTCTCTCTCTCTCCTCTCTGTGTGGGTGTGTGCACGTGAGCGTGTGATCACTCAAAGGAACATATGTGGATGTTCCAGGTAGGTGTTGGGATGCTCAGGCACTTTCCTTCTTCATCTTCTGAGACAAGGTCTCTCACTGCATCCAGAGCTCACTCATTCAGCTGGGCTGGCTGATCATCTGGTTATTTCCTATCTGCATCTTTCAGCGCTAAGATTACAGGTGCCAGCTGCCACATGCCACTTTTTTCTTTTTTAATGTGGGTGTTGGAGGTCTGTACTTGGCACTCTTTTTTTACTCGCTTGGCCACCTCCCCATCTCTGGCCTCACTAATTTCTCAAAGTCTTTGTTGTTATCTTGATGTGCGGCTTCTGGTTGAGAATCACTGAGCTTGAAAATAAATTCCACAAAGGACATTAGTGCTATTAGGTAGTCCCAGGGGCTGATGTAGTGTCTGGAACATAATGGGCTCTACATTTTTAAATTCTTAATTTTTAGCGAATAAACCCAGGCGAGATTAGAGTTGATGGGGCAGGAAGAGGCGAAACTAAAAGAGCAAGGTTGTGTGACCTAAAACAAACAAACAAAGAAACAAAGAAACAAGCAAACAAGCCTGTTTGTTCCTTCAACTCTGATAGGTGTATGGACAGGTTAAGGAAACTTGAAGACAGGCTGAATTACACTCGGGAATCAACAAATCACTAAGGCCCTAAGAATGAGAAACTGTTCTGTTAGACCCTGTGGGAACTCGCAAGGCTGGCAGGGAGTGCAGAAGGTGCTGCCCAAGGCGCCTCTTCCCACAGGTGTGGTGGATACATTGCTTTCTGCTTAAGTAACGTCTTACTGCAACCAAAGCCAAGGGCTCTACAGACATGATCTCATTCCACCTTCCTGACAGATACCCCTGTGGGGGACTAGAAGAACACAAGTTAGAATTAGCTGGTTGAGAAACTGAATTCTTAGGCCCTTCTGCTGAAATACGGAGGAATTAAAAAAAAATGTCTGTCCACCCACCCCCTTTCTCCAGAGCCCCCAAAATAAGCATGGACTTTTCTCATTCAGAGAAAGAAGTACAGAAGGATATTTGAAAAAAAAATGATAAGATACTTTTAAAAATGTATGGAAATATTGATACAGTAATGACTATTGATATACTGTGTCTGCTAAGGAGAATCTAATTAAAATAAAAATGCCAAGATTCCCTCCATAGAATAGGTGAATAGAATTCTTTCTGTTTTTGTGAGTTTTTACAAAGTAATGTTGTTCTCCATTTGCTGCTGTGATTACCCAGGGCCTCCTGAACTTTTGATAGTCTACTTAATAACTTTTCAAGACCTTTCTGGCTACAATTTCCTCACCATGACAGTAGTTCTTACCTTGAACTTGAAATAACCCAGCATCTTTCTTATGAAGGTCATCCACACTGCTGTTATCACCTTTACTCCACTGATTAGAAATTTTATAAACATTCTCACACACACCAAATGCACAACACTGGTAAGCATAAGGCATTTCTATAATCCTTTAAAGAAAAGAGACAAAACAAAAAAATACATACGTTAAAAAAAAGATGATTTATGAAATATAATGTTTATCTTTTTATCCAGTGATTCTACTTTTGGAGTTTAGTCTAAATCAATAGCCCAAGATATAAGCTATTTGTACAAAGGTATTAATTCTAATGATACTTAGAACCACAGTTATTAAAATTTACCATCATGAAATGTTTATAGTTGTGGAGGTTGAGTGAGGTGATTTAAGTGATCAAAAATTTCCACAATAAAATGGTTAAAAAAATGAATGGTCAGAAAATTATGGCAAACTTATGGTAAGTACTAAAATATGCCATAAATTTCTATGCATACTTAGATTCCAATAACTTAAGCGATGTAAAACACAGCCTAGAAATAAACAACATAAAAATGTTGCTTAAGGTGGCATTTTAAAATATACTTTTCTCTTTTCCATACTATCTTTTGGGGGCGTTATTACTTTCTTAGTTTTAAAAATACGCAGACAGTGTTGTGGTTTAATATACAGAACCTTTAAGACATTCCTGTATTGTTAATAAGCATGGCAGTTTTAAAGAGCACCGCTTCCTCTAACAAGCATTGAGTTAGTACATTTTATTAGAACATATACATGCTAGATGAATGCAAAATTGTAAGCAGAAGTGCAGTACTGTTACAGTGTTATTTAATTACATGGCCCAGTATATATCCCACGGATCAATGCTTTTTAAACTCTTTCCACGAACTCTGTGATTCCAGGAAACATCTTTGAGAGGGAAAGGAAATTTGGTCAGGAAGACAGTTTCCCACTTCAGGCCTGTCCTAACAGTGTTCTAGGGGTGGGGACTGAGGGCATGAAATGCAATTCAGAAGGGTCTCATGACCTCATCAATTTAGAAGCCACTATACCATGTCTATTCTTTCACATGACCACAAATGTATCTTGTTAGTTTTAACGACAAACTCACTTGAGCTCTGGGAAGTTTGCCGACGGTATCAGGCTCTGTAAGGCAAGGTTCCCTGTTAATTTTAAGTGAGTCAAACCATGTAACCCAGTTACAGGGAAAGACGACAGGAAGTTGGATGATAGGTCCCTGCAAAACATCAAACAATTAGCTTTTAGTAGTTTACATCGGCATAAAATGTTCCTGTTTACAAAAGCAGCCTAAAGACAATTAAACTGCTGAATAAAAGCTTCTATGCGGGCTCTTTACTTTTTAATGGTAAAGCTAACCGTTTCGGTTTGAGTTTCTGAATGCTTTTCTATTTGCAATCAGCACTGCAGGGGCACATGTTTTAAGTGCATCAAAATTGTTCTATATTTGGCCTCATTTGACAAGTGGGGCCCTCTAAAATCAAGGGGGGGATACATATTTATTTGAAAAGTGATAGGAAGGAGTAGTAAAAAGCTTAGGAGTTTATTTCCCTTCTTCCCCTCTTCTGTCAGAGAGAGGAGGAGCGGGAGAGAAGAAATGAATTGTCATCTTATCCCATTCTGCCTGATTGCTCAGCAAAAATGGACAATTCCAGTTGGATAAACATCCGCAGCTGTCACCCGCTCTTCAGTTATCCACAGAAGGGCTCCTCTGGCCCAGGAGTTTACAAAGTCACATTGTGCATGGGGGTGTGCATGTGACTTCAAACAGCTACCATTTTCACTAACTAAACGGTTCCTCATCATTGAAAGCTATCACACGAACAAGAAACGAAATAAACACTCACAGCTTTATCAGAGATGGCAACGTAGAAAACGCACTGGGGTGAATAATGGCAATTTTATTCCAAGCTAAGTTCCTATTTTGTTTAAGAAAAAAAAAAAAAAGACAAATGAGAGGATTATGTTAAAAAGAACACGTGGCATTTTATCACATCCAATATCTACCGGATTTAATTTCTATTCATATGAGGAATAGCCAGCTTATCAAATTCTCCTTCAGATAAAGATGAGGTGGCATGAAAATGACTAAAGATAGAACTTTAAATCAACCCTGTTTGTGGTAATCAGTAGATATTTTAGTTCTTCTTCTCTTTTTGTTAAAAAAGTTGACTTTAACACGGATGTAAGACTTTGTTATGGCTTTTCTAAAATGAGTGGAGATAGTCTTCCTCTGACAAGAAAGCACATTTGAAATTAGGAAATGGTTCTGGAAACACAGTGAAACTCAACCCACAATTTGCACATGCCGCCTACACCCGTTAGGCCCCTAAACATGTCTGTTTAAGAGATGTTTTCAAGAAAATTCTCAGTAACAGATACAGGCAGGTCAATTCCTGACAGGGATATAAGCACAACAGGAGAAAACATACGTTAGAAATAAATAAAATCCTTCAAAGCAAGGAAAATATTTTAGGGAGAAATGAAATCTCTCTGCCACACATACATGATGAAGTAGAGATAATTTAGCAGGAATAAAATCATTAGCAATACTCCAGCCAGTTCTCGCCAGAGACAGGAACTTCCACATTTTTAAAAAAGAACAATGAATTTAAGACCCTCCCCCTTCCTCTCCTCCTTCCTTGGTGCCAGGGATCAAAGCCAGAGTCTTGCCAATGCTGGAAGAGGCTCTTCTGCTGAGATTTTATTTATGAATGTCTAAGACATTCAGTAATATGTCATAGATATTCAATCCAAATGTCATCCACCATGTTCTTTTGAGACAGGGTCTCTTCTCACTGACCTTGAGCTTGCTTCACTACACTGACCTAGCTGGCCAGTAAGCCCTGTCCCTGTCCTTTCAGTGCTGAGAGAACAAGCACATGCAACTGTGCCAGGCTTTTCACGTGGGTCTGGGAACTGAACTTGGGTCCTTGTGCTTGTACGGACTGAACGGCTTTTAACATTTTAGACCATAATGCAAAATTAAATACTTATATACTGATTGCCTGGGGAAGAAAAGCAATTTCTAGTCATTTGTACTGAAACCATAATAGGTTTTTCTTTTTTTCTTTTTAAAGATTTATTTATTTTATGTATATGAGTGTTCTAATCTACATTTACACCTGCCAGAGGATGGAATTCGTTCACATTACAGATGGTTGTGAGCCACCATGTGGTTGCTGGGAATTGAACTCAGGACCTTTGGAAGAGCAGACGGTGCTCTTAACTGCTGAGCCATCTCTCCAGCCCCATAATAGGTTTTTCTAAAACAGATTCCCAGGTTCTATTCTCCAGGCTGCAGACAGGAGTGTTATGCCTTAGAGCAGGTTGACCTTTCTTTTTCTTTTTCTTTCTTTCTTTCTTTCTTTCTTTCTTTCTTTCTTTCTTTCTTTCTTTCTTTCTTTTTTTTTAAATAATCAAGAGTGCATTTTAAAGGATTGGTTGAGAGCATAATCACAGCCCATTTTTAATTTTTAAGAATTTATCTTTTAAGAGAGGATATTGCTATGTAGCCTTGGCTAGTCTGGAACTTGCTGTGTAGACCAGACTGGTCTCAAACTCATGGAGATCTACTTGCCTCTGTCTTACATGTACTTTGACTAAAGCTATATACACAATGCGGATACAAATGTACTACTTCTAAATTTTTTTTTTCCCTGGAAATTGTGAGGAGCAAAATATTTGACTTTTTTTCTTCCTTTCTTTTCTTTTTTCAAAAAATATAACAGAAAACAAATGTACGGTGGTACAACAGTAAAAGCACACGGTGAAAAAAATTGTGGAGATCCAGCAGAGAGTAGTCAGTGCTCTGGGGTGCGGGAGGTGGGTACTCACAGAGATCGGAGGTTAAGCAACTGCTGAAAAGTGCCACCTTTAATTTCATATATCTCGTTATGCCGCAGGTCGCTGAAAAGAAAGACGTCAGAGTTAATGTTTCCAACAGACTTCAGAGAATTTTTCTCACTAGGATTCCGTGTCCTTAATCTGAGCAGCAGAGGACTATCTTACAGGAAGTGTGACTATCTCTCAATCAAGAGAATGGTTTTTGTTTAACAAAAACATGGCGTTTTTTACGTTCAGATAAGGATTGCCTGCCTCTCTTTCAGAGAAGTGGTTCCCTCAAGAGAGTATAAAACAATGCCTACACACACTGTCATTGTTCATTGAGAACAATGATGGCTTAGCAAGCATGAAGGCTCAGGTTCTGTCCCCAGCACGGCATAAACCAAGAGTGAAAGTGCATGTCTATAATCCCAGCCCTCAGGAAATGGAAAGAGGAGGCTTGTAAGTTCAAGGTCACGCTTGGCTATGAGGCCAGACTGGGACACAGGAGACCCCTTCTCAAAAGACAAAACAGATTTCAGCTGTAAAAGTGCTTGCCACATAAGCCTGTTGACTTAAGTTTGATTCCCCCTGGTCCCTGGAATACAAGTAAGGGTGGAAGGAGAGAAGTCACTTCACAAAGTTGTCTTTTGATTTCTACATGTGTGGCCTTGTTCATGTACACCTGTCCTCTTTCCTCCTGCCTCTGACATGCCCAGGCACGTGTGTGTACATGCACACTCACACGCTCACACACACTAAAGAACAATACAAAAAAGTATTTGGGGGCTGGAGAGATGGCTCAGAGGTTAAGGGCACTGACTGCTGTTCCAGAGAGGTCCTGAATTCAATTCCCAGCAACCATTTGGTGGCTCATAACCATCCACAATGAGATCTGGTGCCCTTTCTGGCATGCAGGCAGACCACTGTATACATAATGAATAAATAAATCATACCAAAAATAAAAATAAAAGTATTTGAGGACACTATTCCCCCCCACTATTTCCTAAGCCCTTATTGTACTTATTAAAGGTCTTTGGAGGTGTCAAATTTATTTTTGATTATGTGTCTGTGAGTGGGTATGTGCCTGTGAGTGCTGTTGCCTGTGGGGACCCAAGGAGTTGGACCCTTCATGCTGGAGTTATAAGTGGTTGAGAGCTGCTGAATGTGGGTGCTGGTCTCTGGGAGAGTACTATGTCTTCTTAACTGCTGAGCCACCTCTCCATCCCCCCAAATCTCTACATGAAATGAGTTCATGTTTTCTTCCTTCACCACCCAAAGGCTCTGAGAGAAAAACCAAGTGATGTGGCCAATGTTTTGTGGAAGAAGTAGTGTTAAAAGAGGAACTCCGAAGTGCGTAAGATAAGCCCACGGAACCTGAAGGCACAAATGTGTTAAGTTCTGTGGAGGTGACTCTCATGAAACAAACCCAAGTTTTGCCATATTCAAAAGTCGAGCCACCCACTGGCAGCGTGAGTCTTGTTGTATTTGAAAAAAGAAAGACAACTTAGCCCATGAGCACACATCTGTAACCGCAGCTCTTGGGAGGCAGAGATAAGAAGGCATAGGAGGAGATCAAGGCCAGCATCACCTACATAGTAAGTGTGAGGTCAGCCTGGGTTTCATGAGACCTTGACTGCATAAAAAAAGAAAAAGCTTCCAAGCTCAGATGCACCCGATTCCTTATTACACTGAGTTGAAAAAAACAAACGAGAAAATCGATGTTGCAGCACAAGGATGAGAAAGGTACTGCTTCCAAACTCTCTGGGCAATCTCCACTCGCACACCTCACGTGTGTAAAAAGGACAAAGGCCAGGACGTTGCCTCTGAGCCACAGGGTGGAATAGCCAATGATGCTGAAACCCGTAAGTTTTGACTTTTGGTTTACTCGTGCTGAGTTACTTAGAGACTTCCAAAGACGTACATTTTCTGAAGTTTTTGGCAGCCTGACAGACTGGGTAAGTCTTTGAGCAGGTTGTAAGACAGATCTCTGAAAAGCAAAAGGTGCAAAAGAGAAAAATCTGTTACACATTCATCTTAAGGGGATGCATGTTCCTCTTCAAAGCCCTCAAGATGTCCTGCCCCACAAAGGCAGGCTCTGGACAGTTTTACAGCATTGACACACAGCAGGTAGATACAGGGATTATTGGATTAGGCACCAGGCTCAAATATTTACTGAAATGTAACTGCTATACTTCTTTAATTGATTTAAATAATTTACTTAATGAATTTATTTATTTTGTTAGTGATGATCTACATGTTCTAGCTATTATCTTACTGAAATGGGTACAGATGAAATTAAATAACTGGGCCCCCGTCTCTGGAAGCTGCTATTTCTCTACTAACACAAGTCATTGCTGGTTCTTTCCTAATCAACTTAAAAACAAAACCCAACCATTCAAAACATAGCACTAACTTTGAAATCAATCACCATGAGGGGGGAAATCTAAGAGGATTCAGCCAAAACTCAACAAATTACAGAATAACAGAAACATCTGGACATATTTATACTGTAATACAACCAATCTAAAACAAGCTATGGTAATTTGCAGAAAGTTAAAAAACGAAAAAAAGAAAGAAAGGAAATTGGTAGATAAGGTAACGTAGAGGTAAAAAAGTAATCTTGTCTCATGTTTTGAAAGCTATCAGCTAATCAACTAACCATTTTCATGCTTGATTCTAATTCTTAAAACCACCACAACAACTGGAAAAAAGTCAGTATTATTTTCTAAGAGTCTTTTCAATTATTCTACCCTTATAATTGAACAACTTGTCCTACATTTATTGAATGAATGGGTTTTATATAGGAAGAGTTTAATTATTATATATAAATAACTCAAAGAAGCTGTCTATAAATACACATTTTTACACTATATACAAACTTGCATAAAAACATTAGATGTTTGAAAGATCATACCCTTTCCTCTAAACAAACAAACAAAAAAATTTACCAAAGCAAATAAATGAAAAACCTGAACATCTATATAAGACATATCATATACCATATGTTTTGAAAAGAAGTGACTGTATAAAAATGGACACTTCTATTATCAAAGATGGTAATGATTCAACCCATTAATTTCTGCAGGATTCTCAGGGAGCCCATCGTTTCTTGTGTTCATATTGTGTAGCCCAGGCCGGTGTTGAACTTGGGCTCTTCCTGCCTCAGCTCCCCAGGGATTGGGATCACAGGCTAAGCCACCAGGCTGTTTTCTCATCCTCATGTATATTTTAGTAGGGAGTATGGAAGGCCTTGTGCAGAAGGACATAGTATTGTACTTTGTTTACATTTCACTTAAAGATTTCAGGGTTAACGTGGACCAAGCATTTCTTGTACAGAGGCGCCATGTTTATACCTTTACTCAAATTATTTCTGTGATCACCTTATGACAGTGACGCTGTGGGTAGCTTCCTACAGTATGGAACGACTTATGTAAGATTGTCAGCTAGTAAGTGGAAAACACACATATAGCCTCAAAGGTGGAGTAGGTGATTTCTATGAAGGGGAAGTAAGATGGGAATAATAAACACTCACAATGAAATCTCATATATTAATGAACAACAATACAGACTGTAGCTCTCAGATCAATGCTTCCAGAAGACCCATAGTAGAGATCAAGGTCCAAGGTTCTAGTCTCAAAAGATCAATTTCTCTTAGTGTGCTGGCCTGAGCTCTTATTGATGTTTGTTTTGGTTTTCTTCTTAGAAGAGAAGATACCTCCATTGTGTATTTTTTTGTGGGTGGAACTTTGAAAATGGCAATACGTATCAATAAGTACATACACATATTTCAGGCTCCAACAAGAAGAGATAGTATCTTCTCTGCCTGTTCACTTGCCCGAGACAGACCTATTATGTCATCCAGATCGCTCTGGAGTTTCACTGTTTCTCAAACTAGCCTCCAACTTGTGGTCCTTCTACATGACTTTCTTTACTGCTAAGACTTTAGGCATGTGCTACCACCTCACTTAAAAAATATCTTGGAACTGGAAAGATGGCTCAGTTAGTAAATTGACTGTGACATAAAGGCAAGGCAGGAGAATTCCTGGGGTTTGCTAGCCTATGATTCTTGCTTAGTGAGGAGACCTTGTCTCAAGGAACTAAGATGGAGGGGTTGGAGAGATGCCTCAGTCGCTAGTGCCCCTGAATGCACCTTAGAGAGAACTGGTTGTCACAAGCTGTCCTTTGATCTTTATACGCACATACTCTGTGGCACACATGTGTGCACACTTACGCCTATACAAATACATAAATGTAAAAAAAAAAAAATAAGGTGGAGAGAGACTGAGGGAGACATCCCGTGTGGACCTCTGGCATCCGTAGGCATGTGCACTTATATGTGCACACATACACACATGTAAATACCACACTCCCAAAAGAAGCACTATTTTGCTGAAAGAGTAATGACATAGGAAATGTGTAGAAGAGTCAACAATTGGCAGAGCACCTACCACATCTTAAATTCTGC
This sequence comes from Meriones unguiculatus, assembly GCF_030254825.1. Lineage (NCBI taxonomy): Eukaryota > Metazoa > Chordata > Mammalia > Rodentia > Muridae > Meriones > Meriones unguiculatus. The sequence goes on from NC_083350.1 coordinate 124,259,292, forward strand.
TCTAAGGGTTTGACATGTCATTATTTAATCCTTATGACGACTCTCTGAGGGAAGCGACGCCTTCATTTTATCGACTGGGAAACTGAACCGCAGAGGGAAAAGGACGTGCTACTTTCTAGGGAGCTTAGACCAGGAAACCGCACTCTGAGGCCCTTGTTTCAAACTGGTTTGCCAATTGGGCTTCATTTGTTTACGTTTTCCTGGACCTGGCTGTTTACTGTTTGTTCCCTACACAGCATAGAGGAGACAGACACGATTTAAACACTGTCTCCAGCTACAGGATGTGAAATCCTTCTTATGGCACTGATCTGTTAGCTGTGAAAACCAGTAAGCGTACCTTCTACTAGTTTCATTAAAAAATGGAAATGCTGGACTGGAGAGACGATTCAGTAGTTAAGAGTACTGGCTGCTCTTGGTGAGGACCAATACCTGAAGTTGTCATCTGACCCCAACACGTGTGCTGGGGCATTAGTGTACCAACCCTTATGCATGTGAACATACACATACAAGATAAAAGTGAACAAAACATTTGGTTGCTTTCTTGAAACGAGACTTTGATAAATGTAGCCAGGGTTCTTAGTTCCTTTGTCTGTAGCTCCTCCTCATAGGAAAATAGGGGCTATAAGGACAAGGCTTGCTTTTTATGCTTCCCTTCAGACATGTGCAGTGACGAAGCATCCTGTGTGCGGCTACTGCACACCAAGCCACCGAGCATCTGCAGTGACAGGGCAGCCTGAAGAACACGAGGAAGCGCAGGATCAGTCATGCAGTGGAGAGCCCCATCTTACATAGCTTCTGCACTGTGCTGGTTCAGCTGCTAAGAGAAGCCTGTGCTGAAATAAAGGCCGGCTGTTTGTGATAGATGTTTATTCCATAAGAGAAGAACCATTTTATAAGAGAGTGAGGGTCCTTTTAGTAAGTTCTACCAATGCTTGGGAGGACAAGAGGGTTGTGTGGAGTTAAGGAAAAACAAAAACCAAAACCACAAGACAGAATGTGAAAACAAGGCTATTAAAATCCCTATAAACTACTTTTTATGACCCATAGGAGAGGCAGGGGCAATATGGGATTTGAGGCAATAGAAATAACATTCAAGCTGATTGGTTATCAGATGGAACACTAGAATACACTCTCTATAACTGTACCAAAAAATGTTTAGTCTTTCTCTATCAAAGTTGGTGCCTTATTTTTGACATTAATATTGGGTTGTTGATCCATTATGCTATTTTATTTATTTTAGTCTATTTAGAAGAGGAAATGCAGTTTTGTCTTTTTTTTTTTTTTTTTTTTTTTGGCTTGTTCACATTCATTTTCTGAAGGGAAGTGCATGCCAACTATAACTCTAACAAGCAGCTGCATTTGAAAACAGAGATATGCTATCATGGCTACTAGTTTATGGCTGGGAGCCTGGCCCAAAGGAGGCAAAGGGGGAACTATGACCTTCTGGAGACCTTTGAGGAAAGAACTTTCTCCTCATTTCCAAGGCCTGTCAAGATACTGTCTGCCATTTTACCCCTAAATGGAAGTTGCCTGTTTATACAGCATTATTGCTTTATGGATACGTACAGCACTTGGAGATTAGGTAACTGATCACAGACGGTTTGGGGAAGAGATGAAATCTTTGCTCCAGTTAAAGTCCTGTTAAAACACAAACCAGACATAATTCTTTCATTCCCACATCACACACTGACATGTTTTGATTCACGGATGTTGAGGCTGATCAGCTCCAAAGTTAATGCATGCTCTGGGAGAAGTTGAGGGTCTATTCAGATACTCACAGACTCTCCAGGTTGGCAGTTCCAGTTAAGTCAGGAAATTCAGTAATTTGTGAGGCACCATTCAGAGTCCTAGGAGAAATAAGTAAGTGTTATTTGGAGAAGATTCTAGAAATGGGTCATTTTCACTACCTTGTTTTTTAAAAAGTACTTTAAGCTGTAGCATTCATTTGGTCTTTGCAATAATACTACAGGCTGGGTGGTGGTGACATTCAAGAGAAATAGACACTTACAGTGTTCTTAGTTCAGGTAAATGTTGAAAAGCAGATATTCCAACAAATTGGATGGGATTGTCATAGAAATGTCTGAAAAATCCAAACACCAATGTGTTATAAGAAAGCTGATTGTCAAGAAAATATATGTTTCAACAAGTATACTAAAGTGCATTTGTTGCTTTTGTTGACTGTATTTATTGATCAATTCACACCCCTATTACTCATTTTCAAGTGAACAGCAAAGGTGTTTTCACTCATTTTAAGAATTTTTTTTGTCATATTTATTTATTTGTTTGTTTGTTTATGTGTGCACGCACACCAATGCATGCCAAAGCATATGTGTGGGGCTAGGACAGCTTGTGAGTTCTTTTTGTGGGTGTAAGAGGATAGAGTTGTGGATATGCCGTCCCGACATCAAACTCAAGTTGTTAGGCTTGGAGGCAAGGACCCGAACCCACTGAAACCATCTCATTAGCGTGCTTTCCAAGATTTTGTGTAAGGAATCTTTATAAAATTTAAAGGGAAGAGACTCTGGGGGAGGAGGAGGAGGATTTAGAACCAAGTATAATGGCGATGTGTGAAGACGCCTTGACAAAACCCATACTCTGTATGCTAACCTCCAAGAGTAATACAAGAGAAAAAAAATCACATTTGCACAACAGGGCTGATATGAACAGTAGCAGGAAAAGTAGAAGAGCACATGAATTGACCAACTGTATTTAATGACTGTCTCTGCCTCCAACACTTTGAATACTCAGTAACAAAAACTGAGCATTCTATTTATCTATCTATCTGTCTGTCATCTATTACAGCGCAAAATAAGAAACAATGGGCCTCACTGAAGTTAGAGACACATGGAGAGGCCGTGATAAATTGCACCTAAAAACTTTTCAATACTTCAATTTCATTAGCCAGTAAGTCTTTTCCTGTGTTGAGACTTAAGTTACTCATCTTTGAAAGCACTAAACCCTTCACTCAAAGTAGCACTTTAAGGCTGCTGTTTTTTCTTTTTTTTATATTTTATTTTATTTATTTTTTCTTTATTAATTACACTTTATTCACTTTGTATCCCCCCTGTGGTTCTCTCCCTCCTCCCGTCCCAATCCCTCCCTTCCTCCACCCTCTGCATGCAGAAAACAAATCCTTAATCAGTGTCTACTATGCTCAAACTATGAAGTAGGCATTGCAGAGATTTAAAGATTTGTTCATTAAAGAAGCCATCATTGGAAATTATTCTACATGCTGGAGGTTGAAGAGGAATTATAAAATATTCCTGCTTAAAGGATGTTGGGACCACAAAAGTAACAGCTCCCCACCTTCTGTCTGCCAAAGCAGCTGGAGTGTTCAACAACTTTGATCTATGGTGTAGATTCTCTTTTCCTCATCCTCAGGGGAGCGAATCGAGGCTCAGATACCCAGGGAAGCTCACTATTTCCCAGATCCCCAATGTAAGCCAAGATAGTAATGAGCTTGGTCATTGGCTTTGTATGACAATGGCAAGAGTTAATTCAAGTGCAGTGTCCCACATGATACCTGACATGGTTGTTACCTAGCACGCCTAGGTGCTTTTTAGTCTTACTACGTATCTCTTCTTTTCCTTTGGGATTAGACAATCGGGGGAAAAAAACTGCAATGAGGGTAGGAGAAATTTGGGTTTGTTATGATCAAGATAGATTGCATATGTGCATGGACTTTGCAAAGAATAAGTGAAAGAATTTAAAAAGAATGGCAAGTGGAGTATAGGTCTTGAAGTGGAGTTTTCCTCATAGTACACCTATCTTGGCTATACTATATACTTATATGCACATAATTACACTCATACACATGTGTAAACATGTACACACTGGAGAGATAAGAATATATGTGCTTACATGTTTATGGCAAAAGTATCACCACTACATGTAAAAAGTTCTGGAATTCTCTGGAGGTAGCTTTTTCATTTGTTAGTGGGAACGGTAAAAAATGAAGTGCCATTTGAAATAGATACAAAAGACAGAATTCTAATCATTTTAATGCAAAAAAAAAGGAACCTTTGTGCTATACAAATGCAGCTTACTTAGCTGGGTTATGGCATTGTTGGAGAGAGCTTCAGGGGAAATAGGTTAGGAAGGCTGTCTGTGGAGGACTGTGACTGTTGTGGTAAGGAGTTTGCATTTGATCTAAATGGACGATCCTGGATGTCTGTTTCATAGCAACAGAGTGACAAGAAGGATGCTGTTTCAAGCTTCCCTGGTGACAGTGGAGACAGGGAGATCAGTCTCATGTGCACTGATAAGCATCCAGAAGTAATGGCTAACAGAGGAGTTGTAGAGTGGGGATAAAAGGAGGGCAGAGGGTTGGAGATTGCAGAGGTAGAAATGAGGGCTGGCTGACCAACTGACTGAACTTCGAGCAAAACACACAGAGGTGGCTGTGTTGGAGAGGCTGGTGGTGACAAGAGATGGAAAATCACGTTGTACGGAAAGCAGGAGGGTGGGGAGAAGGAAGGTAGCGCCTTGGAGAGCCTCCAAAGACTGGGAGAGCTGTTACTCAAGATACATTAGCATGCCAAAAGACTGATTAAACACCAGTCCTGGGGCTGAAAGGAGAGAAGTGGCAAAGCCAATGCAATTCGCTAATCTTTTAATATGTAAATGCTCTCTAATGAGGACTAATGTTTATTCGGCAATAGAATTAAAAGGCCCTTGCCAAAATATTGCCAGGACATTTCAGAGGTGATGAATGATTTTGTTTGTATGTGTATTAGCTGTCTCTTCTCCCCTCCTACTTACCCCCCAATTGTTAAGGCTAAATGGGGCTCCAGCTCATTTGTGACAAATGCCACATGGTTTCAGAAAACCTCTCTACCAAGTTAGCACAGGAGAACTCCCTGACAAGTGCCCTCCTTAGGGCCAGGTTCAATGGTTGCCTTTACTCACCTTCTCTATGATAGATCTGAGGCCTCTCAGCAAGGCCAGTACCATTTCCTAAACCTACTTTGGACATGAACCCTTTATCTAAAAGCCAACTAATAATTTCACACCTTCATTTTTTTAAATGTTGATACATAATAAATGTCCCATCTGTATTAGGTGTGAAACAAAACCATTGATACTCTGCGATTATATATCTATCTTAATTTTATAATGTGTCAGCCTTTATACTCCCCTTTCTAGAGCACATGCACCTTTCTAGAATTGCATCCTAGTTCTGTTTAAAGGTGACTCGAGGTTGGGGCTTGTGAACGAATAGACAGAACACATAAAACAGTATTCCTTCCACTGAATGCTCACGACCAGCAGTTTAAGCCTGAGGTAAATTGTCTCCGAGGGCCTTCTTTTCTTGAATGACTAAGTGATCTGAAGTGTTGGATGCTCTAAAGTCACTTTCACTCCTTGCAAAATACGAGTAACCGGAAGTGCTTTGTAAGATGAGCTGTGGAGTGTGGCTCCACCTGGAGATGGCGACTGTAAGGCAATGGACACCACAGACCCTAAAAGATCAGTCTTTAGTGTCATTTCAGTGTTTCGTCGAAACCTGATGAGATATACCAATGCATACCCTTTTGTACAGGTTATTGCACAGATTGTGCCAAAAATTGGGTGAACAGACAACATTAATTGCATTATATTTAAATGTGCAATATATTTAAAACTGTTATATGCCAGGAAGGACAAGTAAAATGAGCACAATGGCCACTCACATCGTGATAAGAGAAGGGTTGCCTACGAATGCTTTCTCAGGTATTGACCTGATGTTGTTGCTGTGGAATCCTCTAGAAAGAGAGAAGAATATTAAAGAAAGTCACATGTATATATGTGTGTGTTATTGAATAGCCCTGTTTGCCCTACCATGTAACCATAGTCAGCATCTTTGGTAACCAGGGTCCAGGTAACTCCTCCCTGCCTCACGGACTGCGTACGTATGTCCTCATTTACTTCAGAGGAGCAAAGGGAATCAAGAGCTCTCATCTTGAAAGAGGAAGAGAGGCTGTGCAAATCCTACCTGTGCTGTGTGGAAACAGGCTGTTACGTTAGAAAAGGAAAATCCTTTTGTTGACATCCAGTAGAGAGCCTTTGCATAACAGCTTGAGTGGGAGCTATCTTTGGAGAGAGGATTAAGATCACTCCCTGTTTGAAGCTGGGAGAAGGGAAAATTGACTTAAGCTGAAGTGAAGTAGGGATTTAAGGAAATGCCTTACGAGGAAGATGCTTAGTGGGTCTGTAATAACAAATTGATTCCCACTGTCTGAACGGCTGAGAGGCAGAGTCAAGGATCACTGGGTTTTCTAGGGTTGTGGCTGTATGTTAGGGTTGCCTCCCCCATCAGTATTATGCGCATGTGATTCTCTGAGGTGAAACCCACAAAGGTTTTTTTCCTTATAAACAACCTCCTCTATCTATCTTCTTTGAGGATATAAAATTCCAGGCTTATATTTTTTCAAGTACTAGGACAGTACGTACAGAAGCTATTCATCTTTTTAGATATCAGGGAAAGCTAATTAAAAACAATGTATACACTCAACGGTCAAAAGTTAGTTTACCTTTAGTGAAACTGTGCTTTAAAAGTTAAATAGGGAGCCATCTCTTTCTGGTCCAGCTTTTCTCTCTGCCCTCGTGGCTCACTCACTGTCTCTACTCTTCTCCAGGCTCTCACTCCTTCCTTCCCCCAATAAATCCCCAATAAATTTTTTTTATGCCAGAAAAAAATAGAATAGGTTCATCTAGCATTTGAGGAATAATGCATGTAATAAAATATCTGTGAAAGAATTAATTACTATATAAGGGACAAATAATTTTATCCATACAATTCTATATAACTCAGAAATTCATACAACTCAAATTTCTAGATTCATAGAAATGTTTAACAAATAAATAAATTCTATTATAGTTGTATTACAAAATGAAAGAATGTAAATGGTACTAAAATGCATATCATTTAGGAAAAAAAGTATATACTACGTAAATATAAAATATGTTTTACATGCATATGGAAGGCCACTTATAAATTTAAAAATTCTGATGCTTTTGGTTATGGAAATCAGTGAAAACATATTTAAAGTGCACTTAACTATTATTTACTTAAAATTAAAAATTTAAAAGCTTAAAACTTTTCAGCCATTACATATAATAAGCATACCAATTTTAAAATAAATTTGCAAAAAGTTCATTCATCAAGCTTGTCTTAACACTTACAGTTCTTTAAGGTTGGAGAGTGTCTTGATTGCAGTGGGAAATTCATCAAGATTATTGTAATTTAAGTCTCTGGAAATGAGTAAATGGTATTTTAGTATTTCAGTTAAAACTTCTATTTACAAGATAAGCTAGTAAATAAGTAAGCATGGTTGGGTTTTGTTTTTAAGTTGATTAGGAAAGAACCAGCAGTGACTTGTGTTAGTAGAGAGATTGCAGCTTCCAGAGACGGGGTCCAGTTATTTAATTTCATCTGTACCCATTTCAGTAAGATAATAGCTAGAACATTGTAGATCATCACTAACAGAATAAATAAATTCATTAAGTAAATTATTTAAATCAATTAAAGAAGTATAGCAGTTACATTTCAGTAAATATTTGAGCCTGTTGCTTAATCTAATAATGCCTTTGTGTGCACTATTCCAATGGGCCTGTATCATTGATGGAAGCTCATTTTTACTTTCTCTTTCAGGAGAAGGTTTATTGGGGCTGGTTGCCTCATACTTTAAAAACAATTTATTGTATTTAGTGTGCTTGAGTGTGCCCATGCATGTGTCTGTGCATGTTTGTGTGTGTTTGCGTGGGCACGTGTGAGCACCAAGCTTGCTTGTGGAAATAAAAAGACAATTTTGGAAGATGTTCTCCTTCCGCTGGTGAGTTCCAGTTTATCAAGTTAAGCAGCAAGTGCTTTCACCTGCTGAGCCATATATAGGGCCCTGTCCACCAACAGTTTGAAAATACTTGCATTTCAATAGTCATGACACCAATGAACAGAAAATTTGAGCCAAAGATCAAAGGCAGTGTTGGGTCATTTAAAACAGGAAGGGACCTGCAGCTGCTTTAACTTCCTAAGAGGAGTGATGCTGGCTTGCTTCTGATCACTTCCTGATGGAGCTCTTCACTGGGTCCTGGTTCACTGAATTGCCAGCTGGTGTTTGTACTCTTCAGTCCTGGGATACACCTCCTTTTTCATTTCTTCCTTCTCATTTAGGAAGCAGGACGTGAGAGCTGCCTTGTTCCTGCCCTTGTCTCACCCAGCCTGAAGTCTAGGACAAGATGTATGCTTGGAAAGGTTTAGGTGATACACAGGACTCTTAGCAAAGACATGGAGCCTAGAGTTTTCCCAGAGTCGCAAATGATGATAAACTCAGGAGTTTGATCTGTGTCTTGGTCTGTGAGGCGAAGCTTTGTGCTATCCCTCATACATAGAGATAGAAGGGCCAGAGGATCTGAAATCATTAATTTCTCTATCTGCAATGACATAAATGGCTTTTCAATCCCATTACTCACACATGTTTTATAGGCTTACTCCTCCTTATACCTCTATCTTCATATGAAAAACGAATTGCTGTCTGGTCCCTGGGAATGGCAGATTTCCCAAATGACATAGAAAACCCTTTTGGTAAGGCAATCAGATGTGGTTAGATCCTCCTCAGTAGAAAAGAATTGCTATTTAATTTAAAGAGAAAGATAATTTGACTGAGTTAGACATGAATCAAGATTCCTACTTGTCTGGCACAAGCCATCCTTAAGCTATTCTGCAGGCAGGAAACTCGTGTCTTTTGTGGACATAAATTTTCTTCCTGTTTGTAAATCTCTCCAGATGCTCTGTTTTGATTAAACGAGGACTGGACCCTTATAAATTACTTGGCTTTCTAGCCAGGGAAAGGAAGAAGTTGGGAATAACCAATTTACTGATCCTCTGTAGCCTTCAGCAAAGTAGGGCCAGACAATAAGATTCACATATTTGTCCTGAAACGCTTTGTTCTGTGGTATTTATATGTATTTTTCTCTAAGTCTGGTTCCTCAGCCAGGACTGGGGACAGGAAAAGCATTTATGGAAACACAGAGTAAAGCTAATTTTGTCTTTGATTTTTGTCTGTATTTGTTCATTTGTTTAGTTTTTTGTTTTGTTGTGTTTTTGTTCCAATTCTGTTGAAAGGAATGAGAAAGCGTTACTTAATAAGAGGGGCATTCTAACGTTTTCCTAGTAGCTGATGGAAACTGCTTTCCCATGTCATCAAGGACATGTCTGGTTGAGTTTCTCTTTCACGCGTGGGGAGAAGCAGAGTGATGAGTCTGCAGAAGGAGAGTTGTGGGTGCTCATCTGTTATGAGAAGACCCGGGATAGAGGCTCCCTCAGGAAGCTTGCTGGTCCAGAACTGGTCAGAAGCTGAACTGACCGTGGGTAAGTTGTTACAGTCTGCATGCAAATGAACAATGTTCCCCAAGATCACAGAAGACTTGGTTTTGTGATCAGACACAGAGCCTCATGTCTTCTATTTATCGTATTTCAGTATTAAAATGGGAAGGGACTTGAGGACGTCACTGCAACTACCTTCCTCTCCAAGTACACTCGGGACTTTTGCTGCCTGCTACCCAACCTGACTGCACTCCATTTCCTGTACCAGGAGGAGGCTTGTGCTCTAGGTAGGTGGTGAGCTGCTCTGCCCTGGCTCTGGAATCTAGGATATGATCAGCTGACCGAACTCATTTTTATCAAAACTACCAACAAAAACCTGATCTATTTTTTGTTGTTGTTTGTTGACGTAGTGGGTCTTGCTTTGTTGACCCAGGAAAATCTCAGCCTTTGGGCTCAAGTGATGGCTTCAGCCTTAAAATAGCTTGAGACTACGGGCATGTGCCACTGTATCCAGTGGAATTTTTGACCCATTCTTGGAAAGCAGTATCTGGAAATAAACATGGATTTCAGAAGCAGATTAGAGGAGAAAAAAATCAATTCCCGATTATGCTACAAGTTAAATATGTAGCTTGGGTAAAGTAACTCAGTGGGGTCTAAGACAGGACAGAAATAGCTGCTCAATGGGATATTTGTAAACATTATTCAAACAGTGAATATCAGGGATCATCCACATACTCCGCAAGTGATATAGTCCCTTGGATTGCTTCTGTAGGAACCTGGTTTCTTATTAGGGACTTAATTCTCAGGATCTTCAGCTTCCCTTCTGCAGAGGACCCATCTCCCACCCAACTCAGGATTAGTGCTCCTGACAAGAGGGCTTGCTCCTTTGGTGGAGAATCCACATTCCTAAGCAAACAGTCACTGCTTACTGAGAACATCTCATTTAACTTTAATTATTCTCACTAATTTGCCACTCTCAAGAGATTAAAATAGAATTGCAGTTTTATTGTTTTGCTCTGTGGGGTGTGTGTGTGTGTGTGTGTGTGTGATAAAGCCTCTGTAAATATCAGTTTAAAGCTCAGGCAATTAACCAAACCAAACATCAAGTTTGGCTTTAAGGCTGTTTTGATTCCTTCAGAATATTCATGAAAACACTGGAAAGGGGGAAACAAATAAAAGGTCAACTCACAAAGTCTCCAGGCTGTGGAGCCCATCAAAGCATTTCTTTCCCAGGGAGTGGATTCTATTATTATGGAGATGCCTGCAAGAGAGCATTAGCAGCAGTCATGAACAGTCATGAAGGCAGACAGCACAGAGAAAAATTAGGAACATTTTGGATGTTTAAATCGAAAGAAATATAAAGAATCCACTAATGAGAAGAAATAAACATTAAAACAAAAGCCTTGATGCTACCTTCACTCATACTGTAAACAATTCTATAGCGTAGGGTTTAAGATAAGTACTACTTGTGTGTGTTGATACGAATGATTCACGTTTTTCATTGTATTTTCCAGCGTGGTTGGCTCATTGTGACGTGGAGACAGAGAGTGCTCAATAGAGATACTGAGGGTCACACGTGGACGCAGCAAGTTTTGTGATGACTCCATTCCCAGGTCATCAAGAAGGAGTTTTTAGCTACAGGGACTAGTGACCAGACTTTTCCTGCTACCTAAGATTAGTAATCTTGACAAACCATTAACGTGTACAATTACCATCTTAGGCTCAATTGATAAGCCAGGGATGCCAGAGTCGATGAGAACAGCTGTGTATACAACTGTGAAACTGGCTAACACCCAAGGAAGTTTTGCAAAAATGGGTTTAAGGGAAACAAGGTTAAAAAAAAAAAAACAAAACAGTGGAGGGAAAAAAAAAAAAAAAAAAAAAAAACAACCGAAGGCCCTAGTCAGCTTCTTCAGAGTCATTGATATCATTTCCATGTGGAGAAGTCAGGGTGAAAATGTGTTACTATCCCTCTCAATTTCTTTTCTTCCCAGACAAAGATCTTCGTTTCGATAAATAAATTTTGGATTTCGATGAGGTCTTTGTGACATCTCTTCCGGGTCTTTTATAGGCAACGAATTAGAGAGGGGATGGAGAGAAACAGAAAAAGATAGGTAAGAGCCTTCCTAGGAGTACACGCTACAAAGGAAGAGTGGGCCATCAGCTGTAGTGATGCCGTGGTCTGGTGAGGGCACAGAGAGTCACTGGGGAGGGAGGGGACCAAAGGACCCTCTCCCTATGCTCCCTGTAACTTTGTGTCTTAAACGACTGTCCAAGACCCATAAGCTTGAGGCTTGGCAGCCAGCCTGTGGTGTTATATCAGATGATGGTTGGACCTATGAGAGGTGGGTCCTAGTAGAAGGAAGCTAGGTCATTGAGCCTTGTCCTTTAAGGAGCCATTGGGTCCCTGTCTATCTATGCTTCCTAGTTGCTCTACTGGGTACTACCTATCATGATGCTCTGCTTTACCACAGGTCCAAAACAACGAGACCAATAACTGTGCATGGAAATCACTGAATCACTGAAACTGTAAGCTCAAACGCACCTTTCTTCCTTTTCCTTTCTTCCTCCTTTCCTTCCCGGATAAGTTCTTACCCTGTAGCCCACACGGCTTGACCTATAAGCTTCCGCTGGCTTTCAAACTCACTGCAACGCTCATATCTCTCAGCCTCCTAAAGGCTAGGATTATAGGTGGAGGAAGCATGCACAGCTTATCTCCAGCATTTGTCATAGGGATGGAAAGCTAACACATCAAGCAAGTTGATCTTATAGCTGTTCAAGCAGTAACTGCATCGAAACATCAGTGCTGGATAAAGGTTGGCTATTCTTTTACACGCGCAGGAATATACTGCTTCACTCTCAAAGAAGACTGATTAATTTCCAAACTATTAGGGGAGAACCACTGTGATTTTCTAAAATGGTGAGATGTGAATGAGGCCTGGGTGGTGGTACTTGCCTATAATCCTAATGTTTCGTAGGCAGGGGTTGAGAACTTTAAGGACATCTTCAAATGTACAAATTCAAGGCCAATCTACATGAAATCTTGTTTCGAAAACCCAACCCAACCCAAACCAACCCAAAAGATATCTAGATCTCAAAAAAATAAGAAAAAAATAAGCTGTAGAAATGCAGAATTGGTGTCAAGAGTCAATGCTCTGCCCTCTTTCTCTTCATCTTGCCCTTCATCTCCTTTTTCTTTCTCCTATTTTTTTTCTAACTACTTTCCATCAGGACTAGGGCTTAACCCCAGGTGCTGATGCCAGACAGTCTTCCACTAGGATACACCCCGGCTTGGGAATGATCTGCTTTCTTTTTTCTTTTTTTTTTTTTTTAGCCAAATAAATAATAATAAAAAAATGTACTTGTCAAGGCTGTGAGTATAGTTTACTGATAAAGTGTTAGTACTTGTTTCGCTAGCATTTGTGGTGCCAAGTTCCATCCTTAGAACTGCAAAAAAAAATCCTTATTAAAGTAATATGTATTATTAATAATTAAATTATCTTTCAATAAAAAGTTTCTATTAGCTTTGTAATGATTTAAACTGTACAACGGATTCTGCTAAAGGTAAAGGTGCTACTGTATGCCCAGCAATGTTTATTACTAATCAGGTATTTGATAAATGTTGTTTAAATCATTCACACATTTAGAACATTCCTAAGTCATTTTAGGGATGTAGAACTCTTCTTCATCCCTTTAAAACGCCTCCCTTCAAGTTTTGAGGTTTAAGGCTAAGATCTAAGAGGGGATTTAGAAGCTGCTAAAAAGGAGAGAGAAATCACTTAAGCTTACAGGACTACTAGGCTGGAGAGGTTCCCGAAGGCATGGTCTGCTATGTGGTGTATTTTGTTCAGGGCCAAGGTCATGGCTTGCAGGGCTGATAAACTCCTGAAAGCCTGGACAGGGACCTCTGTCAGAGCGTTGTCATCTAGCCACAGGTGCCTCAGGGAGTGCAGGCCACTGAAACAGCTGGCTGGCACGGAGCTGATGTGGTTGGCATCCAGACGCCTGGAAGAAAGCAAACCAGAATGGGAAACAGCGACGCTCAAGCAGACGAGGGCTCTGCCGGAAGACGCTGCCTGCGCTCGTTAGCCACAGCCAACAGGGTCGGGAGCTCCAGGCCCCAGACAAACCGGAACGTTTTTCTGTTGTGATCAGCTGTCTTCACTCATGGTGAGATCCTTAAGAATCCCCTTCCCCCCTTCCCACCCCCCTCAAGGAGCTCCTCCAGGCTTGCAGGTAACATGCTTTCATGCACGGACATGGCCTGAGAACTGAATCCCGTTCAGACGCTGTAAGGCAGACATTCTCTCCCCTCATTCCCACCCCAGGCCAAATGACTTGTGATCCCAGACTTGTTTGGAACATATCAAACAGCAATCCGCTGGGTCGTTCGTTCCTAGGCGCTAGGAAATGATTGCTTCAGTATTTGAAAAGAATCAGTAACTTTGAAAGGCTGCTAGCTATGCCTCTGGGAAGAGCTTCAAAAAGCGCTGGCTGCCTTGCTTGGCCTTGGGCATTTGTCTTGGGCGGACGTTTGTTTTTCTGACATTTTAAACGAATAATAAAATTAGCAGCTTCGCAGCTCTTGCTTCTTTTTCCCACTTTCTGTTTCTTTCCTGTTTTTTTTTTTTCTTTGTTTTGTTTGTAGATGGTGAAGCCTTCTAAAAATAGGTCTGTAGGTCTGGTTAATAAGCTGCTGTTGCCTCTGAGCCAGCAGAGGGAGTGCAGTGCATTTATTTTGCCATAATTCAAGATAAACGGTGGCTGTAATTAAAGTGTAATTAAAGTGACTGTGGAAATGACAAAACTGAGGTAGTTTAAGAAAGTTTTTGTGAGGTACATGAACAATGTTACTTCTAGCAATCAGTTAACGCCTCCAGCAGCCTCTACCACTCATTTTTTTAAAAAAAGATTTGCATTTGCAAAACTAGAATTAAAAAAACAAAACAAAACAACAGCAACAAAGACTTGCATTTTATGCAGCTCATGAATCAGGAAGGATCAGAAGATTGTGTGAAGATTTCAAAAATTGTTTTGGAAGCGTCTAAGAGTAAGCAGATGCAGGAAGCACATGGGAGTCGCAAAATCATCTGCTGCAAACCAAACTTAAGTGGTTTCGGAACAAAGACAGCCCTCTTGTAGAAAACTAAGCTCTCTGAGAAGGGGCTTCCTCACTTTTGGCCACGTCCACCATCCCTGTCATCCCCCAGTTCCTACATCTCTTCTGCGAACGGGAACAAGTGACCCCTAATGGGCTCCATGCCAAGTTTCAGTAATAACGGAGGCAAGGTCGCTTGGAACAAATGTTAGGAGTCGGCTGTCTTTGCCAATACTCTACTCACTTTTCCAGTAGACCAGCCCGTGATTGCGGGAGCTGAGACAGGGTCTCCTAACACGGCAGGGTTCTGTCAACAAATGACCTGGAAATGCTTGGGAAAATCCGTCACAGCATTCTCTCTTTAGCAGTCTGCTCGTACAGTACAATCTTGTCAAGGATGAGGGGGTAATTGCTTTTATTTGGCTAGAAGTAAAGTCCGTATTTAAACTGGATGTAACTACTGCCCTAATTGTAGCTTTTCAGTTGTGCCCTACCATACAGCATGGGTTCTCTGCGTTTGCTGGGCACATCATCTTTCCACCTTAGTTGCTTAGGCATCAACACTGCAAGTAGCTCCTGAAAGTTCGGTGCAATGTTGGGGAACCAGAGAAAAGGCCTTTCCAGCATGGAATTAGGGGCTTTTCTTCTTTAAGTTGTGACTAGCAAGGAATGGCCTGATATCAGTCTCCTATGCGAATACATCCGTTACTTGGGGCAAGGATCCTCTGGGAAGAATTTTTTTCTCCTCCTGGAAGAAAGATTAAAATCTGGCCAAACTATTAAACAATTTTCTGTCTGAAATGAGTAAGTCAGAATAATTACTCAGTGCTCTCACATTCTCAATACTAATGAATACTCCCAGACCCTTGGTCCTTAACACAGACTCTAGGTTTCCTGAGAACATAGAAATGCCTTTCTATGACATTTCATGATATAGTTTCATCATTTAAGAAACTCCCTATAAAATAGTCACTGGGGAGTAGCCTGGATATATGGTTGAAGTACTTTCTATACATATATGAAAATGTCATAATAAATCCCCATTATTTTAAAAATTAATACACATTAGTAAAATATATGGAAAAAGAAGCTCCCTCAAACCATCCCTCTAAATCCAGTGTTTCAGAATCAGCATTTGCCTGGCCTCAGCAGTTCCAGCTTCATTCAAACAGGACTGTATTGTTGACACTTTCTTACTTTGCTAAAATGTAATCAACAAATGAAAATCATATAGATTTACAGGGTGCATTGTAATGTCTCATTACAAGTCTATAAATGTATAGTTTATATACTGTAAAGTGATTAAACTATAATGTAAAATGATTAAATAAAACTCATTAACATTTTATCTCTTTTCATACTTCCTTTCTGTGGCAAGCACATTTAGGATGTCATCACTTAGCAAATGTCAAGTGTACATTATTATTAATTATAGTCACCATGTGGTACAATAGATTGCCATAACTTATATATGCCAGGGCTCTGCGTCTTTTAACCTGCCTTTCCCATTCCTGCCATCAACCTCCAGGCCCCTGACAACCATCATTCTGCTCTCTTCTTTGATATCTGATTTAATTTTAAACTATCCCAAGGCTAAACCAGAGTATGGAATTAATTATCTACCTGCTTACAGGTGGTCCTTACAGAACAAGGTTAAGAACTGGCAGGGCATAAGTTATATCTACTCAGTGAGTCAGCAGTGGGATCATATTGTGCCAATCTAGTATTTTCAGGCAAGGAAACTTTTTTTTAATTTATATGCTTGGAAAACACAACCTTTAAGCAGATAAGTATAAGGAAAATAGCACTGTACAGTGCAAGAAAGAAAGACCACATATTGGGGCTAGTGAGATAGGTCACAGACTCTTGCTGTGAGATCATGAGGACCAGAGTCCAGACCCCAGCATCCACCTAATTTAGTGCTCATCCTGCAAAGACCTCGCCTGGATACCCAGTTCCAAGGTATCCAACACCTCTTCTGTGTGCACAGAAGAGTTATATACACTTGCAGGCATCTATACATATACTCTTGCTCTCTCTCTCTCTCTCTCACACATACACACACATACACTACATCTTATATATTCCATGTATGTGAAGTGTAGCCCCATTATGTATCTGTTATTAGGAGCAACAAAAATAATTACATCACACTGCGTCACTTTCAGAGTGCGTCATTGTTTTTCTATTCATGCAGGTCACAAGGTGGGTGTTGCTAAGGCAGCTTGCAATCTAAGAGTTGGTGCTGAGATTCAAACCGGGAGCCAGGGATGACTCAACAGACCTCATCTTTCAAGTGGGGAATAACTTCTCTCCTAGGGTTGCTTGATGAGAATGGAAATAGCATAACAGGGCTTTGCAAAAATAAAACACCTTGATAAAGTGAAATCATTCTGACTTTCTGAGGAGGTATAGTATGTTCTTGTCTTTTTACCAATAAGACATAAATGGTAAAAAGAGGCAAACTCAGATTCTGTTTGGGCAAAAGTCAACCAAATGAGTATTAGACTGTCAGTGAATTTCAGTTCTGAGAAGCAGAGGCTGCTTTTCACGTATCGTCTCGGAAATAAATAACAAGCCTGCAATTACATTTGGTAGAAGTCTTCCTTATCATTTAGTCTTATGTATGTATGTATCTGTGTGTGCATGTATGTGTGTATAAGCATGTGCTGCCTTATGTGTGTGGAGATCAGTGGAAAAATTGTAGGAGTCAGTTCTCTCTTTACATCCTGTGGATTCTGGTGATCAAACTCAGGTCATCAGGGTTGGCAGCAAGCACCTGTTCCCTCTGAGCCATCTTGTTGGCCCCTTCTTTTCTGACTTTAGTAGTATTTTTTTTATCTATATACGTGCATGTATTTGTGCATATATGAGTGCACACACAGATGCATAATATAATACATCACTGACTATAACATCTTCGCTTCAGAGTGATAAGACAAGTGCTGATGTGAAACAGATGGTACAATCTCAGAGAAAGATCTAGCAACAATCTTGGCATTGACTCATCCATCAAAATGTAACAGAGACATCACAGAGCCTACATGCAATTATGCATAGCAAAATGAAATATCTAAAAAACAGTAGGAATGCCCTTGCATTCAGCTCAGACAAAGCCTCTTCATTGTGATCTTGAAATACAATTTGAAAGGAGAACACATGAAAAGTGGCATCTACTTTATATTCCTTATCTGTCTTATTGCTTGTGCTGAAATTGTAGATTTTACTTTTATTAAAAAAAAAATTAAAACGTGTATACCAGAAAGGGGCATTGGGGTCTGTGCAGCTGAAGCAACAGGTAGCTGAGTGCTGCCTGAAGTGGATGTTTGGAACTGAATTTATAACCACTGGAAGGATCAAATGCTCTTATCTGCTGACTCATCTCTCCAGTTTCTTTTACTCTCACTTCTTTTATCATAGACAACAATGGACATAATGGCCATATGGAAAATTGGAGAAAGCATACTGTATAAGAAAAACAAGCAAAGCTAAGGACCAGGATGTAGTTCAGTGGCAGAGTGCTTGCCTTGTCTGCACATGGCCCTAAGTTCCACTGATATCATCACCAAAACCAACCAACCAACTAACCAACCAACCAAGCAACCAACCAATCAACCAACCAACCAGTTAGCCATCTATCTAGTCATCCAACCAACCAACTGACCAACCAATTAACCACACAGCAATCAAGTAATCAACAGTCAAGCAAGCAAGCAAACAAACAACCAACAAATTTAAGTCAACAGCGTGTCCCTTACCATTTCTGAAAAATTGGGATATATTGATAAATATCTCTTTGGATCAGTTTTCACATCTATAAAGCAGAATGACAATATGTCACAGAATTACCATGGGAATTAAGCGAAAGTGTCTTGAAAGCCTATGAACGTTAATGTTTCAGGGCAGTCTTTAGATTTGTGGGCAGTGTCATTTTTCTCCACGAAAGTCTATTTTTCTTGCAATTCCTTAAACCACTCTAACTTCATACCTCTCAGTAGGTGAATACCATGCTTTGGTCCTATGGACTGAACAGAACTGGATACTTTTCTTACTCATCACACGTGCCTTAGTGCATGCTTTATTGCCTTTTACAGAAAGTCTTTCATCGCAGAGAGCAG
This sequence comes from Meriones unguiculatus, assembly GCF_030254825.1. Taxonomy (NCBI): domain Eukaryota; kingdom Metazoa; phylum Chordata; class Mammalia; order Rodentia; family Muridae; genus Meriones; species Meriones unguiculatus. Next base: position 124,277,812 of record NC_083350.1, read on the forward strand.
GAGATGCTAAGGGACACCCAAAGAAAGAGACTGAGGAGAACCGCATCGTGTGGTACAAGAACAGAATTCTTTTAAATATGAGTCTTGCAAAGTCACTTAGAATGAACATAAATGGCCTTGTCATGATGTTTGGCCAATATATTGAAATAACTGAGTTCCTAGAGGAAAGAGTTGAGGTTGTGGAGTTCCACAATTACCAAAGAGATTGTGTTGTTGAAGCGGGGCAGCCAAAAGGACTGTCTCTTGTGTCTTTTGTGTTGCCTTTCCTTACTCCCACATGGTCAAGACCATCCAGTTCAACCTTACAGGTTTCAAGAGCTTTGAGTCTGAATAGCTTAACTTCCAGAAGACTTCTGGACCACCTCTCTATGAGAAATGTCCCACCCTCTCTGAGGAATCTTCAAGGTCCTATTAAAACGTTTCTCTAGACTGATCAGATATCCATAGATAGGGAAGTACTGTCACTCTGAAAGCAATGTATAGGAGGGACCAGAAGGAAAAAAATCTGATGTAATTGCAGTCAACCTTTTGAGAAAGATGAATGTCCGGAAGAAGTGTGGAAAGGGAGAGGAAGGGTTTGACCTAGGGGTGTTAACTAAGTCACAGAGCTTGGTGACTCATCAGTGTAGCTAGAAAGGGAAACAAAAAAGCTATAGTGATTCAGCTTTCTGGTCTGGATAACTGGGCTGATAGAAAGCATGTGAGAGCAGGGATGAAGGCAGCTCTATTTTATGTGAAATAAAAACAAAGTAGAAGTACGAGCTCACTCTGAGCACAGTTCTGCAATAGCTTGTGCTCTCTTTAGCAAAGCTACAACATGGCAAGCAGAAGGTTCATCATTTCTTACTCCTATTCTTTTTGTGTGAAGTTTTAATCTTAATGCTTTTATGCATAAGGCATTAACTGCTCAAATTTCCTCTCTTCAGAGAAACCTTTTCTGCTCTATTCTCCTGCAAGAAACGCTTGATTTATAAGTAGCATTATTGTAGGGATTAGAGACCCTATGAGATCACTGCTGCTGTTGTTATTCCTGAAAATGGTTCTTTATCTATCTTCTATATGACACCTTGCCAGCATATCATATAAACTTGTATCTTTGTTTGAGAATGTCTTTGATGAGCCATTAACTACAAGGAAGAAAGCGTTAGTCAAAAGATAAGCCATTGATCTTGGCTAATTCCATACCAAGATGACCGTAATAGTGTCAATTATTAACATGATGGCTGAGAGGAAAGAGGGCCCAAGTGTGAAGACAGTTGCAGCTGTACTATACAGCTTGCAGGGACTCGATAATAAACAGAATTATGGAGCATGGCAGTTTCATGACCAGCTTTTCACAGAATAGCATTTTTCCTCATAAATTTTAAAGATATGACCCACCGCTCTCATATAATAGATACATTTTTACATTTCATGAGACCATATTGAGGAAGATATGGTTAGCTGGAGAACCACAGTGTTCTGTCTGGTAAACGTTGAGAGATAAAAGCATTCTCAGTTATTACTTTATTTTTCTAGTAAAATGAAAACCACTTGACTCTGAATCCATTTTAAAATATAGTTCAGCAAAATGCACAAATTCTCGGTTACAGTAAAATCCTACTGTTTTGAACCTTTTGTTCTGGAATTAGTGGATGATTGCCATTGAATTGGGCACAAGATCCTTATACTAGTGTGATAAGATGAAAGTTTATCTATGAAATAGATCAATATGGGTTTAAATAAATTCATATTATTATAAGCATTTTTGCTGTTGCTCCTATTTTTAAATATCTGTGGTGTGGCCATAACATAAGGATTCCGTCTTTTAATGCATTTCCCATAAGGATGAGACATTTCTTATACCTTATGAAGACAAGTGCATGAGTTCACATAAAGACTGTGGTTGCTTAGGTGGAAAGTTTCTGCTCCCATTTCCCCCTGTTCTCCTAAGTCACTTGTAATACGATGTGGCCCCCAGAAACAGAATCATCGCTTTAGACATATGTCTGAAGTGGTAAAGATTCTTTTTTTTTCCCTCTCTTGGCAAAGAGAGCCTACAGGTTCATGGAAATGCCATAATTTAGAGTCTTGTCAACTGCCTCAGGAGCTGGATAAAAAGTGGCCCGAGGAGCTAAGCCTCTACCTCTCTGGCATCATTTCCAGCATTGCTGAAGATGGAGTTTAAGCTTTCCACATGGTGACTGGTGGGGGCTCTGTCACTGAGCTGAGCCCCAACCCCAATGAAGAATAGATTTAATAGATTTTGGGTCAAGGTTCATTACACTGATCATTTTTTAAAGATCACCATGAATGTGAATTTTGTGACAAGGAGATGACTACAGCAAAAATAACAAGGGCAGTAACTTTTTCAGTTTCATTTTTCTTCACAGAAAACAAAGACTCTCTTTGTGTCTGAGACACATTAGTCTCCCAGGTACCAAACCACCAGGATTTGAAACCTCGAGTCTCCTTTTGGATCTCCCATTGCCTTCCAGTCAATTATTCAGTAAGTCCCTCTGCATTTATCTTCATCTCTGAGATGACTGCCTGGCTAAGTCTCCTATCTCTTCACACCCGCTTTGCTGCCACAGCTTCTGAGCCAGGTGAGGGGACTTTGCCTTTGATCTCTTATCTCTTCAATTAATCCTGCAGGCTGCTGCCAGATTAATCTTTCTGAAATCGTCCTCTATGTCATTCCCTTGGTAGGAATCTATCGTTTTCCCAAATTACCATTCCTTTCAAATCTAACCCGACCCCCCATTCTGATATTCAAGGCCCTCTATCTCCCAAATCTGTTCAAACCTTTCTCTTATTTCTCTGATCTAGTCAATTTTTTTCTCTTTCCCACAGTAATTCTAGGCTTTGTGTTTACAATAACCTCTTGTGTTTGGAAGTATCTCCATGCCTGTCCAAATTTTATCATTCTTCCAAACAGTGGGCTCTTCCCACATCCCTACTCTTGAAGTGAGGAGTCCATAACTAACAGAGTGGGAAAACTAATTCCAATAAATAGGTCAACCCTGGCGTCTCTGCAGAAACCACTGGGTTCAACACAGTCCAGGTAAGACATGTGGAAAAAGCCATACTTAGATTAGAGGACAGAGCCAGGGAGGTAAGTAAATACAGGTTACTGCCAAAGTAGGGAACCCAGAGCAGCTGTCTACATCACGTAGAGTCTGGATCTTCAGTTCATTTCAATAAACAATGCCAGAAAGACTGTCTTTGTGCCTCATGCTGGAATTATAGCACTAAACCAGGCAGACATTTTTGGGACATTTCAGAAACAGTAGGGAGACAATTTTATATCATGAAGTGTTCAGGGAAGAGAAATGCATAGGAGGAGGCACTAACTAACATGGGGTCCACCCCAACCCCTTTAAAGTATAGATCTGGAATTCAAACTACATGCTGTGTCTATTTAGTTCTTTATCCTAAGAGATAGGACCAAAATCCTGATCTGTCCCTCTCCTTGGGCAGTCCTCTACGGTGGTGCTTATTCCAGACACTGCTTCATTAGGAAGCTGTTGGAGAAACTAGGAACTTAGAGGTCATTCACAATACTTTCCTCTTCCCTTCTTCCCCTTCTTCCTCCTTTTTCCATTCCTCCACTTCATCCCCCTCATTTTTCTTGAGACAGGGTCTGTCCTGGAACTCACTATGTAGACCAGGCTGGCCTCAAATTCACAGAGATTTGCCTCTCAGGTGCTGGTATTAAAGGCATATACCGACACACATGGTCCTTCATTTTCGTTGATACTTCAAACACTGGAAACTTCCTGCTCTAGGTGTCTTTCAAATCCATCTTCCTTTTTATTTATTTATTTATTTTATCTCCACTCTGACAAACATTTCCTGTCTCTACTCTGACTTCTTCAATAATGAGGATCCGATCAGATCCCTTCCCGATTAATCCTGTGGGGCTGCACATTGCAATAAGCTGGATATTATGCTTCCTGTGCCCCAGAGGACTTTCACAGAGTCTGGCCCCAACAAGACTTCTGAGGTTGTCCTGATACTTACTTACTTCTTCCTCAGGGGTCTTGCTTCAGCCACTGATTTGTTCTCTGCTTTTGATAGTCTAGGTTTTCTTCACCCTTGTAAGGAGCTGCTGTGACACGTAGTCCGTGCTATTGGCAACTTCCTTTTCTAGCCTTTGTCTGCTTGATTGCTAACCTGGCAGTGGAGGCAAGATCCTCACACACAGTCTTCTCACTTGGCGGGTAGAAGTAATAGCTGCCTCATAGGTACAAGGCATCAGATAACCAAATGCCTAGAGAAACCCCAACAAGGGCTGGCAGGCTCAGATTTTAATAGCATTTCCTTTTCTTGCTCAATTCATTTATTGCTGTCTGGCAGCATCGCATCCTTTCTTTGTGTGAAGGTTCACAGTCACATCTCTTTACTGTGTGTGTGTGTTTCTAGCGAGCCCTACCTTTTTCTCTCACTAGGGCCCACTCTCTGCAGGGAAGGAGGCAGAGAACAAGTATAGTGAAACGGGCAGATTTTGGGGTTTGGATAATCTACAGTTCCCTCAAACATACCTCCATCCTGACTTTTTTCCCCCCCAAGCTGTTTGACCTTGGAAAGGTCAACAGTCTGATAGTTTTGCTTTCTCATCATCAAGAAAGGGATCCTATCACCTACCTATGAGGTTGCCTCAAGGATGAGGTAGGATGGGGACAAAAGTGCCTAATAAACATTGCCTTCTCTCATCACCATGGTGGTGAGTCAGTTCTAGCTTCCCATTTTTGTCCCTTCACTGTCCCGATTCTCTCCCACTTCTCTGTGTCCTCCTCCTCATTGATCACAGATCCTGTCCATCCTGAAACATTTTGCTCCACTCCCTGGGTGCCTTCCCAAAATTGTTAGCTGGTTAGCTTTTCCAAAGAGCCCACTGTGCCTTAAAAAGCTTATTTGACTTTTAATTTCCTAACAGCCATGTTCTCCTTACCTGGCTGGTGGAGTTGCCATGAATGCACTTATCACAGCCCTGCAGATGATCTGGCCTAAGAATCTTTCATGCATGGCCTTTTAAAAATAAACAGTTCACATTATTTCCCATACTCAAAGACCATGCTCTCATTTTAGCTTTTCTTCTTGTAAATATTATGTAGAAAGAGCCTTTCCTCTGAAAATGGCTTTCCCTTCATGTTTAAACTTGGGGAAGCAGAAAAAAAGTTTTCCTTTTTGCAAGAATTCACTGGATGCTGATATGCATATGTTCTATAAAATGAATCTTGATGGTCTGATAGACAGTCTCTGGCCTCTAGAATGTGTAACTCCATTTCAGTACGTTGGCAGCTTGGAGGTGGCCGGAGGGGGGGGGCGGGGGGGGGGCGGGGCGACAAAACAGTATATTTTTTGTTATGCGAGCTTGTTATTTCTTTAACTACTTTAGTGGAAATCAATAGTAAAGCCACTTTATTTTTAGCCCCTTTGGCTCTATAAGATTACCCTCTCGGTTGTCTTATCTTCTTTTCTTTTTGTCTGCTTACACTTCCTTGTCCTTTGTTATTTCCTTCCCATTCTGTATCCAGGGCCTGAAACCCGATAGGCTCACGAAAGTCAAGAAGAGAACGTGATGCTGTCCCAGGCTTGCCTTAGCTGGGCTCAGAACTGTGCTCCGCCTCTTCCTCCTCTCTGGCTCATCTAGGTTACTGTCTTCTTCTTCTTCTTCTTCTTTTTTTTTTTTTTTTAACAACTATAAGCAGAAACAAATTGCGAAGAGTCTGGATGAAGTTACTGGCAGATGTTTCTAGAATTTTTGGCCCTGGAAATTATATCTGTGTATAGGTAGGTGGTGCTTTAGGCTGGAATTGTACATTCAGCTTGTTTTTTAAATACGCCCTTGCACCCTGCACTTGCAGTCCCTGTTTCCTAACTGGAAAATAGAGACTACAATAAAGATATGCTCGATTCTTCTTTCATTTTCTCTGCAGCAACTCACCATTTCTGTGACACATAGTTTACAATATTAGCTTTGCTGATGAGGATTTGGAATGAGAATGAGCGTTTCAAATAATCCTCTGGATACTTGGACAAATGTGAGTGTATAATTTTCCTTGGTCAGCTTAAACCTCATGTATAACTTTGAGGTATTTGCAGCCCGTTACTGGCCATCACCAATGAGGCTGTCATTACACATAGACTGATTTCTTAACTAATGAAGGTAAGAGGCACGGGAGGGTTAGGTTTTGAGTTATCATCAGATGACTGCAACCCAACCCTAATCCTCATATGTCCACAGTGCCAAAAGTCTCTGAGTGAAATACAACTCACAGTGAATTCTGATTACATTTCTATCCCCTTCCAAAAAAATACAGAAAGGAAACGAAGTTACATTTGATTACATTACAAGAATCCATTTGGTGTCTGGGCAGTCACTGCCGTGTCAGGAGTCAAACGTATGTACTGCACAGGAGTGTGTTCTGTGCTGCTGGCCTCTGACCCTTTCAGTTCAGCCGAACAGTTTGTAAGCATCAGGAGACAGTTAAAAGAACACAAATGTGCCGATGTCGTTTCGTTAGGAACGAACCAGTTTCTGTTTATGGGGAACAAGTGGAGAATCAGAGCCCTTGAAACTTGAGAATTAACTGTCTCGTCCTCACAGCAACGTTACCGGTTGCAATAGATCAAGTTTCTTACACTTCCTCTGAGTGTGGATGGGTGGAGCAGAGACTAGAAATGGTCGGGTTTGCTGCTTCTCAACCCTTTTGGGTGTGTGGACCGCTTGGTAGGGTAACAGAGCACCGAATGTTTTAGTTCCTCAAGCATATTTTGTATGCAGAACATCTAGAGTTTGGGTGAAAATTCAGATTCTTATTAAGCAACTCTGAGCTGGACCCCAAGGTTCTGATGGTGCTGCTGCGGCTGTTCCAGGCATCACGTGTGAATATCTTGCCGGGACAGCATGTGGCCTTTTAACTTTGTCTGCCAAAGGTAGTCAGCAGAGCTAACAGGCAGAGAGGAGAGCTGTTTTCAGTTAAACACAAGGCATTGCCTTACTTTTATATTCTACCTGTATTATTAGCTCAAATTGGACTGCAACGTATGAATTCTGTTAATTTTTTTCAGGCTTGGAAAGAATTCACAATGGCTTTCATATCACCTGAGGGAATAAATACCGCCTGCAGAGCAAGCGATTTCTAAGTTTTTACTTTAAGAAATACTTACCTATGCAAGAAAGCTTTTAGAGAACACCCGTGCATGGATCCCATCCTCAGGGCTGTGGACTGAGTGGGGGAATGTTAGTCATAGGATCTTGTGTTTGAACACTGGGTCCTTAGAGGATGGCACTGTTTGGGAAGGTTGTGGAACCTTCAGAAGATGGACTTTTGCTGGAAAAACTCAGAGTGGGGGTTAGGGTTTTATAGCTTGGACCCACTTCGTGTTTTCTCTTTACTTCCTGACTGTGAGTGCAATGTGACCATTCATGTCACCATGCCCTCCTTGCCATGATGGACTGTGTCTGGATTCCCTCAAACTGTAAGCCAAAAGGAATGCTTCCCTCCTAGGTCAGGCGTTAGCCACAGCAACACTCAGAGATTCTGATTTGCATTGTTCTGGGTTGTGGCCTAGGTGCTGATATTCTTTGGATGATTATTTTTCATTAACACTGAAGGGCCACAGTGGTGTAAAACACACAGGAAATCTACTTCTCCCCCACTGTGTGTGTGTGTGTGTGTGTGTGCTGGAGTAGGGGAAATGAGGGTTAATTTAAGAGAGTAGAATAAAAGAACCACTGTATATTAACTAAGGGGCTAAGTGATAATCTAAGTGCTGACCCAAGTCCGAGAAGAGGCTGTGACTTGGTGGAGAGACTTCCTGGTATTGGCACAATGGAGCAGATGGAGTCTCACCTCCCCTGTCCCCCACTGCCCAAGCCTCCTCTTATTGATACTGAAGCAGCACAGAGCTGACATGCCCTTGCATTCTCGTGGAAGGTCTGGCATAAGAATGGAAACAGTAAAGGACTATGATGACTCTAGTCCCACTCTAGTACTTTAATTTTGGAGCCATTTAATAGAAGCATGGGAAAGACGATCTTTAAGCACAAGATAACAATACGATTTGAATGGAGTTGTCTGTTCTCCAGACCTCTAAGCCAGGGCAGGGGGCACCTTCAGTTACAGCATGGGCTGTAGAGTTGGTGGTTAACTTGTGCTTATGACTCTCTTGTAACAAATCCTATTCCTTGGACCAAAGCAGCACAATCAGTATCAGAGAGAAAAAGGAGCGAGTGCGCCAGCACACACCGCCCTGGCCCCCATACCTCACACTAGCTGTGCTCTGGGCAAAGGGACCTCATGACCAGCTGATGCAGGGCGTTGTGAGGCAGGGGCCGAGAACCCGTCTAGACACTTCCTTTCCATGTGATGTCATCCCGGAAAATTAACCCTTGACTTTTTCACAGGGGACGTGTATTTATATATTTATAAGGTTTCAGAAAGTAATTCCTTTGTGAGCCAGAAACCAGGAGACACCTGGTGAACAGTAAATATGTAGCCGGTCAGAAACCAAATCTGAACACCTTTATCGGAGGGTCACCACCCAGTTCAAGGGAACAAAAGGTTCATGGTTTTCTCTTTCTCAAAGAGTTCACTTCTGTTTGTGATCTTTCAGCCAATGGGGATTTTGGTTACAAACTCTTATCCTTGTATCTACAGCCTGCCTTGCAGCTGTTTAAAGTTCCTATTGGGCACTGCCATTATCTCAATTTCAATTTAGCCACTCGATCCCCCGTGCCCCGACAGCCCTACTGGAGGCAGTTGGCTTCCGTCTGCTTGTTTCCTTTAGGTAAAGCTAGCGCAACAAAAGCAGGGTGATAGAGTCCTGTCATTAAGGAGTGGCTGGAAATGCAACGGCCCCATCCCCAGCCACAAAGAGGCCCTTGTGGGCTTGTTTATCTATAGGCTGCTGAAAACCTAGGAAGTCACTTTGTTTGACCAGAATAAAAAGCTTGAAATGATCTCAAGCACAGATTTTTCTTTCATTAAAAAGAAAGATCAAAGGATAAAGGTCTCATCTTCAGATCTCCCATCCCCTTCTCTCAAGTCACCGCAGTAAAAAGCATTAAGCAAACTGTATGTAATTATTAACTGATGGGTTCCTTACGAAGATTTTCAGCTAGAGCCTGCAGTAGTCTCTTGCTTTGTTCATGCATTTATCTCCCTCATCAGTCAAGACCAGAAAGCAGTGCTTTGTTTGACAGATGAGGACCTCCAGTATAAGTCTAATTAGGGAGGGCATGACTCACACGTATATCAGAAATCATGCAACGTATTGCGATCACTCATACATTCTGATGAGAAGACGGCGCACTAACAAAACAGTTGTGGCAGAGACTTGTCAAGTAGTGATTGAGGACAATTACTTCCAACCCAAGTTCCCAAACATCTAGCCGGTATGAATGTTCTTCGTGTGAGGAAATGCTTATTTGTTTATGTGGGTGCTTGGAGAGAAACTCTTGATGGAAAGCAAAAGACATCAGCACTATTGCAGTGTGTGTGTGTGTGTGTGTGTGTGTGTGTGTGTGTGGTCTATGAGTCTATGTGTATGGGCACTGTGGGACGGCTTATGATTATCTATGTGTTTGCAGTGACGGCCAGTGTGTGCAGCGTTTGTCTATGCGTGTGCAGTTTGTGCAGTGGCCATGCTTCAGAAGGGACGGTAGATCTTGATTTCCTAATTTGAGGGTCCTTGAGAGATATGCAGAGTTTAAAAACACTTGTATTTATTTTGCTAAGTAAAGTTGGATTGTGAAGAAGCTCAGACAGTTTAAAGATAAAAACAAGTTAGAGAAGCGAAATATCAGATTATTCCATCCAGTTTCCTAGGGAAAAGGTAAGCATCATTTTTCACTGGAATTTAGAAGCAAAACTGTTAATAAGAATGAAGGACAAGATGACAGAAGTAGATGTTTGGTCTGGAGATACCAACATTTAGGAGGCTTTTGGTTGCCTAGTGTAATTAAACATCTGCCTGGAACCCCCAAACTACAGGGCTAGGACCTCAAGACCACACAAGCTGTCAATCATGGATAAAACAGGACATTTCAGTGTTCCTTCTCAAACTGAGATTCATGTTTTGTAGTTACAACTGTACTTACAGCGATTGAAGGCGTCGCAAGTTCTGTAGTGCTTCCGAAGGAACCTGTCTCAGCTGGTTATTCTGCAGCATGCTGCCCATGACAACAAACGAAGAAAGACGTTAAGGAGAACTAGCCATAGCTGACCCTAACACATCAGCTGTTCCAGGTGCCTTAAAACGTCAGAGCATCAGACGGGCATGGTGGCAGCACTCAGGGAAGGCAGAGGCAGGTGGATCTCTGAGTTCGAGGCCAGCCTGGTCTCCAAATCCAGTCCAGGACAGCCAAGGCTACACAGAGAAACTCTATCTCAAAAACCAAAAAAAAAAGGACAAAGGAAAAAAAAAACCCACAAGGGCATTATGCATGCAAGGTTTTGAGGAGGTTTAATTTCCAAGGGAGTACAAACAATAAATAAATCCTACAACGTCCCCAATGATCAATTAAACCCAGATCTCTCAGAACAAGAGCAGGTTATCTCAAGTCTCCAGTGCGTTAATTCAAAAAAATGTTTTTGTTTGAGACGTTTCAGAGGGAGACAAAATAGTTAAAGCGTTTATAGTACCACAGAGTACAGTCAAACAGAACACTCTTGCATGGACTTTGATTTCTTTTGTAAACCCTCCTTACTGAACACACGGGACGTCAGCAGGGTCTGACATGTCCTGAGCAGGGATGTGGGCACACAACTCCATTTTATCATTTGCACACGTTTACAAAAATAGGAACTGCTTTAGTTAGGGACAGGGTGTGGTTCTGTACTTTCTTAACTCCATTCCCGGGTATATTTTAAACAGTTACTATATCATACAGCATTGTCAGCCTTCCCTAAGTATACATTTCTACTTACACTTTATTTTTCTTTCTCTTTTAAGTTTTGATCAGTACAGGCTCGATAAGAACAGAGAAGTTAGGTGGGAGGGAGAACAACTTGTCATGTTGTTGAGTGGAGACTAGTGACAATTGATGACCTAATTCTTAGATGTTCTTTCTGTGTAAGTGCCCCATGTATAGACATCACAGTGCCTATGAAGGCTGGACTGTAGGTCAACACCGCATGGGGCAAGTGTGGCTTTCTGTGGCTATCTTTGCCCATCAGCAAAATTTGCCCGTCGTTTTGGTTTGCTGGTGGGAGGTAGGAAGATGGACCCTTTCTTTGACCGAAGGGCTTATTCCATAAAATGAACTTTTGCTGAGGTTGGCCTCATTTGGCACTTCATTGGCTTAAGTATTTTGCAGTACACAAACAACTAACTTATTTATCTTACAGCCAATATGTTCAGGAACAAAATCTTCAATAGTAGATGTAAGAGATCTCAATAAGATTCCGTATGTAAAAGCAGCACTGGCCAACAAGGGCTGCTGTCATCTTTGTTCTTCAATTTAGTGGATGGATCCCTAGTTCCTTTCTCTTGTTTTGCCATAGACTTGACTCATCCACCATAAACAAGTCATGGCTGTACATGAACACAACCTTTATATTATCTTTGTAGCCACTTTCAAACTTTAGAAAACATTCAATAGCTTCTAAGATGATGGTGACAGAAGGACCGTTCTGCTCAGAATTTTGACACTTGTGCTGTGGCTTTCACCCTCATTAGATCACAAAGGCAAATATTATCACAAAGGCAAACTAGGAAAACTATGAAAAAGTCATCCACGGTGAAATCATTAATGCTTTACTAAATGTACAATGTTACAAGTGACAACCCCATAAACCATTTTTAATGAATGACTCTGATGTTTTATTTTATATATTTATTTTCTTTTTTTCCCCCCTGAGAGAAAATCTCATGCAGCTCACGAAGGTTTCAATCTCATTAACATAGGGTGACCTTGAACTTCTACCTCCCCCTTAGCTGTGCTGAGATTAGGCATGCACTGCTGAGGCTCCTGTGTGAGGTGCTAGGGATAGAACCTGGGGCTTTGTGCATGTTAGGCAGCCACTTCACACACTGAGCTACACCCCAAGCCCTCACCTGAGCTTTTAATATTAAGGTGTGATAAAATAACCTGATCAGAAGCCATTTCATACAAGAATAAAAACATAGATATGGAATATGGAAACTACAATGGAAACTAGTGAAGACATGTAGAAACAGAATATTCTTGCATATTTTAAAGGAAAAAGGAAATAACCCTTGTTAAAGTAAAAATAACAGACCCCCCCCTCCCCCAAGCAAATTAGTAGGGTTGCAGTTCAGGTGAAGCAGTATAAAGCTCACACATGCATGGGCATCCTCAGGATGAGTTAAACTCATTTCCTATGCCTCAGGGCAGGGCAGTCTTAGAAACGCCATCAGAACATTTGTCATATGTGCAAAGGCTGAGGCCAGCATTCCTTTAACAGTACTCTGAAAAGCCCTGGAGATCAAACCCCTTCATAGCAAATGGGTATTCAAGATTGGCTAGGAGGCAGGCACAGTCACAAAATGCCTTCTTCAGAGCAGGGCAGTAAACTTGGCAGGCAGTGGAAGAATCAGATTTTGAAAGCAACAGGCAGTCCCCAAGTAAGAAACCACTGAATAATTGCTACAACATGAACTGTGTATGTGTGGTTGTGCCCCAGGAATTTAAAAGGAAGCAGTATGAAATATTTATAAAGCAAGGCTTTGTTAACTAAATCCAACGTGACCCTTTTTCTTTGCTTCTTACCTTTCTGCTAACTTAATAGTGTCTTCAAATAAATTTTGTCTTTACATATATTTCTATATATCTTATTTCGTGACTTTTGCAGTGATTCTACTGAATAAATGCTACTTTGAATTAAATTTATTATTAGAAAGCCTATAATACTAGGAATAAAAAACCTACAAACTTAATTAGTCAATGGTTTTGCCAGGATACATTTAATCCTATATTTTCCTATACAAAATATGACACCATGCAGGACCCTTTCAGTAGGATTGCACATTAAAGTAGTCGTGACCTGCATCGGGTGACAAGGCACGGTCACACATCAAATGGAATGGGACATAGTTGTGCTACTCTCATTGTGATCCTTCTGGATCACATCTGGGGAATGATGTCCCCACAGCTCTGTAAGCACTCCATCGCTGGCAGAGCCTCCATGCTTAGTACCATCCCTCTAATGCCAAGACAGTTTATTTAACAACTTGTGGTTAGTCTCAAAGTCAGCAATGACAGCAATGAACAAAATCCCTGCAGGACCTTGCTACTCTCGGACCCTCATCATTTCCATTCGGTAGGGAAACTAACTAAATGGCAAAGTCTAAACATTTCTTTCCTAATGGTGTGCAGAATCATTCTGGGCACACGAAGCCTGCTTGTAGGTAGAAACCCATATCAGACACAGACACCTTTTCTTGCTGAGTATCCAAAAGGCATTCTATAAACAAACTTGAACCATTGGGTTCACAGTATACAAAATTGAGAAAATGTTGGTGTCTAGAGTGTCTGTGTTTTCTCTGCATCCTGAACCAGAGTCATTCATTTAACAAACGTTTACTGAGTATATACTGTGATTCAGGTACTTTTCAGAGGGCTGGGACATACCAGTGACTAAGGAATAAACTGTCTTCAATTTACTAGACATGTAGTGTATTATGAGAAGCAGTCAGTGGAAAGATGGTGCAGGTGGAATTACACAGTGGTAAAATTAAGAAACATAAATAACATTGTGGTGGAAAAATCATGTATAAAACCTGAGCAGTTCAAACTTAATTAAAAATTTAGGGATTTAAAATTATATTTCTATGTAATTACCATAAGATATGAAGTATATCATTTGTATTCATATTAAGAGTTTGTGTTTCAGATAAAACATGTTGGCTGAGATACACACCTACACATTAGCTCATATATTCAATATACAGCTTGTTGAGGGAATTGAAGTAGCTTATTATAGTATAATTTATTTTATTGTTCTGAATTTTATTTATTTTTAATTAATTTATTTAATTTATTTTTAACTAATTGTATGTAAGTGTGTGATTACCTATATGTTTATAAGCCTACTTGTAACTGTAAGGGGGACTGTGGAGGACAGAAGATGGCATTTGGTCCCCTGGAACTGGAGTTATAGGTGGTTGTGAGCTGCTTTGTGGGTGCTGGGATTCAATTCTGGATCTTCTTGAAGAGCATCCAGTGCTCTTAACCACTGAACCATCTCTCCAGACCCTACAAAATAATTCATTTAACAGCATTTAAATGTTTTGCTGTACATAATCCAATCTGGGAAAATAATTTTAGTCATATTATTTAAACTTCAATTTCATGATGCATTTTGAATGGTCCAAACAGCTTGTTGGGTTCATGGATACAGTCATTGGGTTCATTTTACCTGGTGCTAATGCATAAAATAAGTTAGCATTAGGGTTGGCAATATAACCTAAAATATTTCTGTTAATAGCCAAGTTGTACCACTGAGCTACATCCCTAACCAAACATTTCCTAGCGAACAGCTGTCCATTTTAGTAGGTCATACATCAGGTCTTCTATATCTACTTATGCACACAAACTTAGCATTTTTGAGTGGGTCCTTATTTGGTATATCATAAGAAAACAACTTTCAAAGTAAGTTTGAAGCTGTGATCTCATTATGCTGGTATCACAGTGAGTTAGTCACTCAGTGACCAAGTTCTTTGGAGACATGCTCCCCGATGCATGACCCGGGGAAAGAAAAACATCCTTGCATGAATGAGTAGGTAAGGTAGTTAGAGGCAAACAACTTTAGCTGTAACGTCAGAGAAGGAGAGAGCAATTGTACACACAGTAAAGCCAAGTATAACATGGTTTTATGACACCAGTGAAGGCAGAGGAACACTTAAATCGGTCACCACAAAGAAACACCATAATGGGTCACCCAATATTTGTGCATTAATTAGCAGTCACGTGAAAATCAGAACTGTCTCCAACAACGATTGGTTTACTTACAGAACTTTAAGGCTGTGAAGGCCTGAGAACGCTCCCTTGGGAATGTGTGTCAAAGCGTTTCCAGCAAGACGTCTGTGGGTTTCAGTGGAGTGGGGGAAGAGGGAGAGAGAGAGAGTGAGCACTGTTTTACTCAAGCGGAAATCACTGTTAAAAAATGCAATATAAGTCTGTTCAAACACAAGCGATTGTGAAGAGCCTTGTTTTCTTATATTTTCAAACACTTTCTTTAAATTTCCAAAAAAAAAAAAAAAAAAAAAAAGATGTCGGCAGAAGGGGTGCCTAAGAAAATTGAAATAAATTATTTTACAATAAATCATTTAACAGCTTATACTACATATATATCCATTCCTGCCTTTTACTTTTTAGACATACACTAATAATTTGAAACAAATTTGTGATATCAGAATGTGACTTATGTAAGTTTTACAATCACCATTTATAATATGAAATAATCAAACAAGAATATATTCACTGTAATTAGACCAGGATATACTCACTTTTTATTATTATAAAATAAGAATGTATATTATAACAGCCATTTCCTCCCTGAACCACAAGTAAAGATAGAGAAGATTAGTTTAACATGCCTTCATTGAATAGTACTTAATTTGAAAACACAGAGAGCTTAGAGTAGAATATTCTAACACAGATGACTGAATGGAAAATTTTGACATCTTTTCCTGGTAACATTCGAAGAGTCAGCCTTACTACGCTTTTATTGAGAAAATATGTAGAATGGCTAGTGAAGTGTGCAGCTCCAATGTTTGGTTCTGTACTAACATAACAGCCACATTGAAGCCACCCCTTGAGATGTTTGGTGGTACTGTCAAGCAGAAAAACCTACACTAATATGAGTCAGAAGAATACAGACTCTGAGGATCTCATCACATCCTAGGGCCAGAACACCTACAAGTCAAGACAGCTCTGTCTTGTAGGGATGACGATGTAGGTTAGGGATAAGGGTAGAGTTGGTCCACTTGACTAGAACTTTCTTCCTTCAGGGTCTGATGGACTCAAATATATCTTTTTGATATATCCAAAAAGGAGATAATTTCATCATGGAGAACTAACAGCTTGACTGAAATAAGCTGTTCACTGGAAAACTTTAAATATGTAACCATATACACATTGCTGGGCCATACCACTGACTCTAGACCATGTATGAATATTTAAACAAATAATGTAATTATATTATAAGTAGAACTAATAGTATCCGTATTAAAGGTATTTGAGGGGCTGGAGAAATTGATTGCTCAGTGGTTAAGTTACTTGTCCTTCTGGAAGACCTGAATTTAGTAGCCAGCCCCTACATGGAATGGCTCACAACTGCGCATACTTCTAGCTGCAGGAGAGCTGACATCCTCTTTGGTCTATTCTGGCACCTGCACAATGTGGCAAACACACACATTCACACACATTCACACACACACACACACACACACACACACACACACACACACACACACACACATTTGAAACCAGGTGTGAAAATGGTTCAGTCATGCAATACTAGAAATTTGGAGGCAGAGGCAGGAGGATCTAAAATTTGAGACCACCCTAGGATATGAACTATGATCCTGTTCCAATACAGAAACAGTTAACACCAACACAAAACCAAACACCAACAAAAACACACACACACACAAAATTGAACAAGCACTTCTTCAATTCAAATTACATATACCACAATATTTGTTCTGAGTTTCAGAAGGAATTTAATAACACAAGGGGTCTGGTCTTCTTAAAGAAGCTTTGCCTGTCTTTCTCTTTTGTGGACTAATTTGCTTTGAACTGTTGAGTCAGTAGATATTCCTGTGCTTCTTCATTTCACTAACAGCATGAAATGTTTAGACAAGATGGCATCTGAGGTCCCTTTCAGGCCCAGGGCTCTACTCTTTTGTCCTGTGGTAGTTTGTGCTGCTCTTTCTTCCTTTGACAGATGTAATCTGGAAGGCTTAGATAGCTTGCATTCTGTATTCCTCCCTTGTTCCTTGTGGTCTAAGAACCATGTTTTTCAAAATACATTTAGGTTGTCTTTCTGAAATTAACAACTACAATTCAGGATAAAAAAAGAGAATGGCTTAGAAAAATGTTATTTTGTACAATCTTTGTTTCTAGACATATTTGTGAAAAAGGAAGAAATGTTTCTTTCTAAACATATACAGTGAAAGAAGTTGAGATCTGCTGACCTAACCAAGGCAGGCACTCAGAAAATGTGTTAATCATATGTGATTCAGCTTAATATTTGACCAAGGTGATTCCAGGGGGTTTAAACTTTTCCCATAAAACGGTCTTATAGGAAACCTGGTGACCATCCTTTGCATCCCATCTCCACCCCAGTTTATCCCCTCCTGCTCCTGCTCATTCGTGTTCATTGATGTTTGCATGGTCAGCTCTGGCAGTGTTAGTGACCCATTAAAAACCTCTTGTCCGTTTTCATGCCTGGAAGAAATAAGCCCTCAGCTTCTTCAACAAATCCCTTTATGCTGAAGCTGAACTAGACGGTGAGGCTAGCCTTCATATTTACCTCTTTGCTTCACCTAGCACAGTGGTTCTCAGCCTTCCTAATGCTGCGACCCTTTAACACAGTTCCTCATGTCGTGGTGACCCCTAACCATAAGATTATTTTTGTTGCTACTTCATAACTGTAATTTTGCTACTGTTTTGAGTCAGACTACATAAGAATGGGACATGCAGCTTCTCCATTACCTCCTGAAAGGAGATCGATTGTTCCCAACTTCCTCTATTTCTCCTTCCCTGCACAGGTGACTAGTAAAACACTATCACTGATTCTGATGTGAAGAACATTCCAGGAAAGGAGAAATGGGAAGAATGCAAAGGACAGACGCAGGCCGTAGAGATGGCTCATTGGCTTTGACAGACAAAGGTGAGGACCTACGTTTAATTCCCAGAAGCCACGTAGAGCCAGGCACAGCAGTGACATCTGTGGTGCCAGTGCTCCAACAAGAGTTAGGAGACAAAGACAAGAGAATGAAGCTTGATTAAGCGTTCAACAATAAAGAGATCCTGCCTCAAACAATATGATCCCGGGGTTGTTCCCTGACTTCCACACTCGGGCAGTGGTATGTGCGTGTGCCTACACTCAGACACTCGAATGAAACGCCCCACAAGAGAAGTGAAGTGACCTGGGTCCCCAGATAACGTTGTGGAGTTGTGGATCCAAACTGTTCCACAGTCTTGCGGTCTCTTTTGGATGAATAACTGGCTCAGTATGGACCTGGGTTATCTTCTGCAAACAAGTGGATGATTGAAGGCTTATTTAGCTGGCAAGGAAGTATCACACCTGCCTGAATGCTGGCCTCAAGGAATCATGTTTACAAAGCTGTTCCAATCTTCAACACTCACTGTCTTAGCTTTTGCTCCCTTTCATCTTTGCACTGTTGATTTGCAGTTGGAACACCTGAGCTATCACAGTGTTGTCGGCTTCTGTGCTCCTAACAGTCAGTTGGAGTTGGGAAGAAATACACCTTATTATTTTTTCAAACTAGCTTGTATCCAGCAAGCATTTGTTGAGTCCCTGTGCTGGGACTGCTTTGGTGGTATAGCAGTGAATGTAAGACTCATAAGACCCCAAACTCATCAAGCTTACATTCGAATGTGAGTGGATAGTCATTAAGTCTAAAGGTAAACAAAGAGTATAAGATGAAAATTCTTTGAGGAAAGAATAACAAGGTCAAAAAGATGGGGGACTGAGGACTGTGGTTGTGGAGGGTGACTTATTTTTAGATATAATGGTATTGGGGTGCCTTTCTGTTGTAGGGGCATTTCAGCAGAGGTCTGAGCCACACTGTGAAGGGGAGGGTAGAGTGTTGGATACCTGGTGTGGTCTAGATGCTTCTAGAGGATGAGGATGGAGAATGGTCAAGGAGGAGAGTGCCAGGGCTTGGGGCCAGAAGCTTTCCAGAGCTGCTGCTTACATGGTTTTGTAGGCCCTCATATGTTTTTTTTTTTTTTTTCAGACTCAGAGAGTGATATGAACAAACCTGTATTTTGAATGGATCCTTCTTCTGGAAATATCTTAAAAGGCCAAGAGTGAAAGCACAGGATGGAGGGTGGCAATTAGAGTATTAAGACAGGAGATCTGGTAAGTAGACACTGGAGTGACAGTGAGGCTGGTAGGACTTGATGTAGAACAAAAAAAATCTACAGTTCCTACGAACACATCACTAGAGTTAAGGTGTAATGTATGTGTTTTATAAGAGGAAAAGCAGCATTGTGTAGTCAGGAGAGTATTATGCACTGCCCACCTGAACTTTGGTAGTGATCTCGTCCAAAGTATGATTTGTAATTCTGAACAAGAGTATGCATATGCTACGTAATGGGTTGTATGTGATATGAAAGAGCTACTTATTGAATCAAGATACTCAGTCCTCAATGGGATGTCTTCATCAAACCTCTCCCCTCAGGGATCAGAGAACTATGAGGAAGAGGATGTAAGAAGATTGTAAGAGCCAGAGGAGATGGAAGACACCAAAAAACAACAAAACAAAATAAAACAAAACACAAAAAAACCCCACCAAAAACAGAAACAAAACAAAAACACCCCCCCAACCAAATCAAACCAAAACAAACAAAAAGCAGGGTCTTCTAAATACAGCAGAATCGGCCTACACGTGAACTCACAGAGACTAAGGCAGCATGTGCAAGCTTTGTGCCCAAGCCAGATGGGGTCCCAACACTTCAGACCCCATCCCTAACCTACAAGCTATCTCCAGGACAACTGCTTGCATAGGAAAAGTTACTTTTCTCCCACAGAATCTCACTGGGTATGTAAACCACACTATACCCAGCTTTAAATGGCCAATACAAAATAAACCCAGTGGTATTTTTGGAGTTGTTTGGTCTTGGCATTTTTTTCCTTACTTGTTTTTTGCTTATCTATTATGATTTCCAATTTTGTGTTTTTATGGATTCTCGCTCTCTCTTCTGTGTGTGTGTGTATGCATGTGTATGTTTCTTAGCGCTTTGATTTTTTTGTTTGTTTGCTTCATTTTATTCTGAGTTTTGTTTGTTTTTGCCTGTTTTTTGAATATATATATTAAAAAAATATATATATAGAGAGAGTGCATGGAGTTGAATGGGTGGTATGTAGCCCTCCTGGTTCTTACAATCTTTCCACATCCTCTTTCTTGCAGTTCGTTGAGCCCTGAGGGGAGAGGTTTGAGATATGGGAGGAGATGAGGTAGAGGAAACCATGATTAGATTATACTATATTAAAAAATACTTTAAAAAGTTGTATTCAAGTCAGCTTAACTTATCAGGGTAAATATCTTTGGGTTGTGTTTACTGTAACAACTTCTTCTTCTTTTCTTCTTTCTCTTCTTCCTCTTCTTCTTTTCTTCTTCTCCTCCTCCTCCTCCTCCTCTTCTTCTTCTTCGTACAGAGACTTCAAATGCCTTGGAGTCTGTACTAAGAACTAACCTGTAAACCATTGACCTGTGTTATGAGGGCAGTCTGCCCCTAAACAAAGGAATTTACTTTGTGCCATTAGCTGTTTTCTGGTCCAGCTTGATGACAGGCCTGTCTTATTGACAATGATAACAATTTAAGTAAATAATTTTTTTTAATTTCTTTATCATGTGGGGGTAATTTAAGTAACTTTAAAACCTAAATACCTCTAAACTACAGGGGGAAAACACCTCCGCAGACTTTCAAATGTGTGTACAGTGCAAAAACAGTGAGATATTTTTCTTTCCCTGTGATGATTTGGACTAAGATTCTAATCCTAGAGACCCACATGCCATTTGGCTGAAGGTTGTTCTTTAAAACTCTGTTTCTGAAATTACTGCTTTACGAAAATACCTCTTTCATCATTTCTGTTTCTAAAATAAGATAGAACTTTAAAATATGTTCATATCTTTTATTATAATATAAAAATTATCCTGAATGACACTGCACCATGTAGTAAATGCATTATTCCAACATTATTTGTTTTTTAATTTAACTTCCATAGAAAGAAAAAAAAAGATTAAATTGCAAAGAACTAGTGGTACACCTCTCTTCCCCTGAATAAAGATGATTTGCTACTGTAATAACAATCTAAAACATCTATGAGAATGTATAAATATCATTGAACCTCTAAAGAAACTTAAATTTTAAAGTAATATGGATTTTTTTTTTTTTTTGGGAGTGGAGAGACTCCATTGTGTAAAATTTAGTTGTTGTTGTTTTTTTTTTTTTTTTTCCTGCCTTGTACTTTGGTCTAGAAAGACAGGGAATGCTCTGAATATCCCGTGGGCTGAGTTCTGAGGGTACACAGGGCATTGGACTCTCTGCTGGGGTCCCTCTAGAAATGTCTGTGCTGGGAACCGCTGTTATGGGTGGGCGGACCCACACACAGTGTTTTCAGAGCTAAGCGAGGAAAATGGTTGGCTGGCTCTTACGTGAACTTCGTGACTTCTAGTTTAGTCAATTTCTTTTCCTTTCCCTTTTTGGTTGTTTTTCTTCTCATTAACTTGCTGTAAAAACACTCTTCTTTGAAAATTACTTTACTTCTTTGGCTTCACTTCCCTTCTTAAGTGGGAAAAAAGAAAATAGTATTCTTCCCTGAGGGTCTTTTTAAGTCAGGCTCGCCCTTGGTAACCCTGCCTGGCCTGGAACTTCCAATGTAGACCAAGCTGGGCTCAAACTTGCTAAGGTCTTCTTGCCTCTGCCTCCCTAGAGTTGGGATTACATGTGTGTGCCACCACACCTGGAAAGAAGTGTCTTTTCTACCACAGATTTGTTTTATATTATAGTGCATTTCTTGTGTGCTCTAATTAATTTTTCCTTCTTGTTTGCTGTAAGGTTTTATAATCACAGTTTGTCACTAACATTTTAAAAAGTACTTTCTCATACTTTAATCCAGGTAGGCAAGGACTCTACATGTCCACCTTTTGTATATGAGGAAATGAAAGCCCAGGAAGTTTTATGTAAAGTGAAGAAACACTGTCTCTCTTGAAGTTCCACTTACACATATTATATTTGGTGTTTTCTGTGGAGCACAGAGCTGTGCACCACAGGGCAGCTCAAACTATGAGAGCCAAATGAGCTTGAGTGCAATAATTCTCAGGATTTAAAGGGAAGACATTTCAGACTAAGAAAAGCTCTGCTGGTTCATAAACATTACGTTTCCAACTTTTAAAAGCATATGTCACTTAACGAAGGCAAAGAATCTTATAAATAACTAATACTTTGCTTTAGAAATTTGATGAGTGCTGACATCAGATTAGATAATTTTCCCGTCCTGAAGATCTAGGTGACATGTAACTATCTCCAGCTTTCTGGAACCATTTTCTTTATGATTTTTCTTTATTACTGCTGGCTTTATTTGTATTCTTCTGGGCTATAAGTTACTTGAATAATTACTGTCAAAGTATCACTTAAATGCGAAGGCTATGCAGATGCTTCTGGGTCCATTTTTGTGAACATTTGCTGCAGACGTCTTATTTATGTGGATGACAACACTCTCTCATTTGATCTTCTTACCAGTAAAGAAATAAAATGCCTTTTCAAGTACGTCTTAATGCATCACTCAATAGCTATGATAACCACCCCACCACTCCCCCCAGCTCAATTAGCTACAGATATTTGTTTGGTCAAAACCAGCCCAAAAGGTCTAAGGACCACATAATCACGAACTGGTGAATTTACTTTCAGTACCGGGTAGAATGAAGAATGTTCAGATTTCAGGGTTCAAGGGCTAAGAATTGTTGAAGGTTAAAACCTCCGGACTGAATAAATGAACTTTTCTTCGGGACAACTAGGAGATCTTTAGAAGCATAAAGACCTGTGGTTTCCGAAGCACAGACTAATGAAGTTTATTCTCAACTCCTCTGTGAAATTTGCCTTAATCGCCTCAGTCCAGGGATGGGTTCTACACAGGGCTGCCTGCAGAGTTTCACTACCATTTTCTATGTGGAGCTTTCATTTTCTGCCATTTGAATGTGAGTCTATCAACCATCTACTAGATGACTGACTATTTTTTTCCATTTTTTTTAAATTTTCTTTTTTGTTATTAATTACAGTTTATTCACTTCTTATCCCACCTGTAGCTCCCTCCCTCCTCCCCTCCCAACCCCACACTCTCTTCCTCTGTCTCACCCATATCCCTCCCCCAGTCCACTGATAAGGGAGGTCCTCCTCCCCTTTCTCTTGATCCCAGTCTATCAGGTCTCATCAGAAGTGGCAGCATTGTCTTCCTCTGTGGCCTGGCAAGGCTGTTTCCCCCTCAGGGGGAGGTGATCAAAGAGCAGGTCAATCAGTTCATGTCAAAGATAGTCCCTGGCCCCATCACTATGGAACCCACTTGGACACCGAACTGCCATGGGCTACATCTGTGAAGGGGTAGATGATTGACTCTTACGGTCAAGAATCATATTGCCTGCACAGAACTGGGAACCCAAAAGTACTTATCAAACAATCAAGACTATTGATCTTGCTTCTAAACATAACTGGCCATAGTTAACTGATGTCTGGCACAACGATTCCGAGATAGCTACCCCTTATGTAGCCAGATTAGAAACAATTGAAGAATATTTCCTTTGTAGTACAAACAAATTTGAAATTCAGGAATTTTGAGTCCTTCCAGTAAGCCATGTACAATGCGTTGTGTCTATATAAATAATAGCTACCATTTTCTACTGAGCAATTCATAAATGCTAGGCATTTATGGAGCTATTCAGTTATTATGATTAGAAAAAGAAAACCCACCATTTTTTCTCCTTTTACAGATGGTAAAGTGGGCCTCAGAGAAATTTAGATAATGCCAGTGCCGGTCAAAAACAGGTAAGGCAAAGAAGAAAAAGCTTCCTGGGCAGGTGCTTATGGATTATTCAGGTTCAGAACATGTTGAATTTTAAAGTACCGAGAGGACAGTAAGTGGAGGTGGCATTTAATTATGTGCTAATTGGGGGTTATCACAGTGTGACCTAAGCTGAGCACACTCCTCATCGCCTGGGAATTTCCTATACATACATTTTTGATGTTTTCCTCCTACTCTCCATCTGTCTGAAGACCTTCCATGATGGGGCTCAGAGGCATGTGAAGAACTCCAGGTCATTCTGATGTTACTAGTTTGAAGACTTACAGTAATGGTCTTCAGACTTGCTGGACATCTGGATCACACAGATCACATTAAAGGCAATTTTCTGAGAGGAGTCTCCAGAGTTTCTGACTGACTAGTTGGGGATAGCACATGATTTTGCATTTCCCAAAGCTCAAATCTAGATGAGGACTAAATAAATAGTGAGATGGTTCCTATGCCACTGTTCAGGGAGCAATACTGTGAGCCATACTGAGAGTCTGTCAATCAAAATCAAAAACAAAAAAAAATCTGGCCAAGTAATATGGGTGTCATCCGTACATGATAAATAGTCTTGGATTTCTGCCACCCCCCCCCCCCCAATTTTACTGGTTTCTTAATGAGTCATTCTGCTTCCATAATTCCTTGGTTCATTTTTTTTCAAACAGAAAGCGGAGACATATTTTAAAATGAAAAATGGTATTGTTTCACTAGCTAGCTGCACGCATGCATCCCTCCACTGACCTCCCACCTCTCTTCCTGAATTCCACACGTGGCCTGACAGACTCTCCAGGATCGATCCTCTGCTCCCTTAGCCTCACACCTCACTGATGCCCTCTGTCCTTCTCCTTCCCACAACACCTCTCACTCTTTGCTATCTCAAGGTCTCTGCTTTCATTGCTCCTCACGCCGAAATGCTCTGTCTTAGCCGTAGGACCAACTTCCCCTCCCCACGCCCAACTCCTGATCTTAGTTTAGATGTCACCTTTTTTCTTTTTTTAGATTGATTTATTTATTTTAAAATTAAATTTAAAAAGTTCAGAAATTGAAATTAAGCAGTTGCACTGTTTTTCCATTCCCCTTCCTCTTTCCAGGCCCTCTCATGTATCCCCACTCCCTCTCAAATTCATGGCGTCTCTTTCTTTGTTATTATGATGGTGATGATGCATATGTTCACAGAGATGTATAAATAATCTGTTGAGTCCATTCAGGGTTGTTTATATGTATATCATTTCAGGGATGACCAGCGTATCCCTGTTGATGATTCTCCTACTCTTAGCATTCTCTAGTTGCTTATACCGCTTTTCCTAGAGGCGGGGCCCTATGAGATTTTTCTTTCCATGTATTTTTATTTGCTGTGTGTGACTTCTTTGCATGTATGTAAGTGCACTATGTGTATGCAGAGCCCACAGTGGCCAGAAGATGGTGCCATATCAGCTGGAACTGGAGTTACGCATGGGAGTGAGTGGGTGCTTGAAACCAAAGCCAACCCCTCTCCACATGCCTAATGATGGATGTAAAAAGCATGAAGAAAAGAAATGATAAAATTGAGTGGAGGAATTTGGGTGGACATCTATATTTTACAGGAGTTGGGGATGGAGGATAAAGGAATGTTACAGGGATATGGAAGAGGAGGCAGAGGGAAAAGTTTTAAAAAAAGTGTTCTAAGTGCCAACAAGATACATATAATGTAAAATATCTAAGTGTGTAACTCTAGAGAGACAGGTTTTTACTTGGAAGAGAACCAAAGCCATTGCCATGAAATAACACTGGAAGTTCTAGGTGGTAGAATTTAAAAACAATCGTCAGCTCTATGTATATAAGAGACTGTGATAAAGCCAAAGGGCACAAAGATTGTTCATGGGGTGTGATTTTATTTTCACTTGACAAGTAAAACCTAACGTGTGTTATAGTTTACTACAGTGCTTCCTTAAAAAAAATCTCAAAAGACAGGCGGGCAGTTCTCACTGTTTTCAGTAATGTGAGGGAGCAAAAATAGCAAGCATGGATTACACTTCAGAATGTTTGGTTGCATCTCTCCTTCCAAATTTTATTCGTCATGATAGATATCTACTATTTATGTAGAGGCTCTTCAAAGCCAACCATAACATGAGCAAACTGTTCCATGGAACAATGGTAACTTAAAAGCAGACCCCCCTGGGACCTCTCATGTTTCTTTGTGAGTCGACTGTTTGATTTCCAATAGCACTAAAATCTGGGAAGATTTTTTTTAAGATGCAAGCTGGAAATAAAGACTTAAGAATATTTAAAATGGAAACAACTGCCTGGCCTAATCAGAATTCCAATCTAAGTTTACTCTAACTTGTAGATGCCAGCAACAGACACCATCTGCCATTAGCTCCTGAGGTCTGAGCCACACTTGAAGGCCAAGTGCAGAATCTTTTGTTTGCCCACAAAGGAAGAACACGAAGTCCTTAACAGGATGGAGTGAGCAAAGCTGGAGGAAGAAATCTTGGTGCCAAATGCAGTGATTGTTCAGGCTGTTAAAATTTGGTAAGGAGCTATCTGTCATCACTGCCTATATCTACTGAAGCAAGAAACAGCTTTTTCTCCACAGATCCCAGGTTACAAAACAAGAAAAGAAGACCTTAAAAGGTGTTTGCATTTCAAACATGACAACTCAAAATATAAGCTGATGGTTGCCCAGATCCTTTCAAATAATGTCTGGTTCTCAGAAACACCCTTAAAGATAGATGAAGTGGCTTTCATTTCCACAACCCAAGGCCCAGATCAAGGCCCAGAGAGGTTCAATGCCAGTAACTGGCAGAGCCAGGTCAGTGTGCCCTGACCTTCTGGATGTAGGTGCTGTCTACCTCTCTCCAGGAAACAGACCCCACTCACTGGGAAAAAGACTCTCCCTTTCTCTCCTTCTTTTTAGTGCTAGTGTGTCACCTGGGGCAGAATAAGTGGCCTGTGGACACCAGGTCCCTGGACTAAATTAACAAATGAGGATGTGAGTGTGACAAAGCTTGAACATAAATCAACTCCACAACTACCTCTAAGTTAAGTGTCGTTACTATATTTTCAACTATGGCACCTTTGTTAAGCTCAGTGATGGATGAGGGGTGAACCACAACTGTCTACGTTGTTAACTGTCTGTAACACTTAAAGGAGGCAAACTGGGGAAATGATGTGTTGGGAAGTTAGAGCAAAGGAGAAGGATGGTGACTTGGATTCCTTGATAGTGAGTTTTAAAGACTTTCATGATGGGATTTTTTTTTTTTTTTGTCCCAGCGGAACACTACTGCCCTGTCAATGATATCTTAAATGTACAGTACAGATTTCTAAACACCCGTGTCAGCCTGCATGGATAGCAACTTATTTGCTCAAGGAAAATAATTCATAAAGCATGGCGTCAAGCATGTATTTTTTAAAATATGTAATGTTATTAACAAAAGTTTTGGGCCTGTTAAACAATGCTAGACTTCATACTTCCAGACTGTGGTGATGCCCTTTTCAGGGGCAAAGCCTATGGGACTGATACCTGAATATGTGACCCCTTCCCTGGATGTATAGCTCTTGCGTTCTTGTTCATTCGTTTTCATTCTCCCACAAGACAGACCACATGGATGCATACCCTTCATAAAGCGCCTCCGGTTCCTTCACCGAGTCAAAGGCATTCGGTTGTGAAACGTCCTGCACCTGGGACTCCAGGTGATGAGGAAAGCACAGGTGAGCCATGCATAGCTCCTTACTCTCCCTCTGCCTCTCAAGCATAGCACTAAAAGTCACTTCAAGTCACAGCTGTGACCTGAGCTAAGCTCTCAGCTCTGAAGCCGGCCAGCTTCCTTTACCTCAGGTCTCTATTTTCTCTCGGCCTCAGTTTTCCTGTCTGCTAACCAGTATTGATACTTTCTACCTTTCTGAGTTGAGATGATGGAGTAGCATAATTTACAACAAGCACAGTGAGTGATAGGAAGTGAGCTGTTATTTTTGCTTCAAGAATATTATTTTGCATTTTAATCTAATGTGTTATTTCCCTTTCATAGAGGCAAACAGTTATGTTGAGCATATACTTGACTCCTTCAGCCCGGTCTTTGCTTATCCCTCTTCACTCCCATTCGTCCCATTTGCTCCTGTGGACAAATTCACCTCTGCTGTCATTTTTTTTTCTTTTTACTATATATACATGCAAGGTTTTATGTGGCAATATAAAATCCAGGACCCCAAAATGAGAGAACATATTTGTCTCTCCCTGCTACTGGCTTTATTTGGCTTAATAGGATTATCTCCAGTTATGTCCATTTTCTTGCAAACAACATAATTTCATTTCTCTTGGTGGCTGGAAAGTATTCCACTGTCTATACTTGCCACATTCTCCTTGTCCATCTCTCTTAGTTGTTGGGCACCTGTATTGCTTCTGTACATGGTAATTGTGAAAAATGCTGCAAAAGCCACCGATGTGCAACTATTGCCATGTTATGTTAACTTAGAGTCTGTGGATAAATACCCTGAAGTGGCATATAGCTGGGCCGTGAGGCGTATCTAGCTTAGTACTTTGAAAAATCTCCATATTGATTTTCACAGAGACCGGACCAGTATACAGCAGTATGTCCGGGTTTTCTTTTGTATACATCCCTACCATCATTTGTTGTTTCATTCTTTCTTTTTTATCACTATAAGCGGGTTATTGTGTTTTAATTATGTGTCTGTGTGGGGGTATATGCATGTGAGCGCAGGTGCCTGTAAAGGTCAGAGGAAGGCGATGTGTCCCCTAGAGCTGCAGTTATAAGTATAAGTGGACACTGACGTGGGTGTTGGGAGCCAAACTTTGGGTCCTCTGCAACAGCAGAATATATTCTTTGTTTTCCTATTTATTTATTTATTATATTTTTTAATTCTTTATTAATTACACTTTATTCACTTTGTATTCCCACTGTGGTTCCCTCCCTCCTCCCATCCCAATCCCTCCCTTCCTCCACCCTCTGCATGCATGCCCCTCCCCAAGTCCACTGATAGGGGAGGTCTTCTTTTCCTTCCTTCCGATATTCTTAACCTCTGAGTTATCTCTCCAGCCTCTGTTGCTTCTTTTATTTAATTTTTTTTTAATTTAGAAATTTTAATGACATTTGTTTGACACAATATATGTTGATCTGGTTTTACCCTCCCCCAACTCTTTTCAGATACTGACCACCTACCCATCCCTGTGTGTGTGAGTGTGTGTGTGTACTTGCTTGTGTGGGGATGGTGCGGGGAAAGTTTGGGATAGTTTGGGTCTCAGTCTTAACCTTAAATTCTGCAGTTCAGTCAGTTCTGCAGATGAACACACAAAGAGAGTGCTATCGTTGTTAAAGAGTTACCTTTAATTCTGGAGTTCTGTGGTTCTATGACCAAGGTATGTGATGAAGCTTCTGGAGCGACAGGGGACTTTATCCATGAGAGCAGCGTTTTAGAATGTCAGTTTTCTCTCCCTCTCCCCTTAGTCTGCTCCTCCCCCAATTATCTTTTGACAAACTGCCCTTGAAACAGAATTAACATTTACCCCAAGAAGAAAGAGGAGTTATTTTGAATGGGCTAAGTCACCAGGGAGAGTGGGGGGAAGGAGGGGGATTTTCTATTAAAAGTCCTTGGGGAAGTGAATTATTTATTGAGTCAGTTTGTGGTCTGAAGTTGAGGTATGTGTTGGGGAAGAAAGGAAGCATTGTGCCTTGTGATATTTAAAAGAAAATAGGGAAGGGTACATAATTTTTATCTTAGAAATGGGATGGTACAGAGAACTAAATTTTTCATTTTTATTGGGCAGGGGAGGGAGAACAAAAGAGTTATAGTTAAGCAAAGAGTTCTGATGTTTGAAATTTACTTAAAGTCACCATTACATATATATGTGTGGTAGGTATGTACATATATTATGTATATGCAGCTCCTCTTAAATGTTTCACTTTGTTACTTTTCAGAATTTTATTATTTATTATGTACAAGCCATGACTAAGACAGACATGCTCCCAGCTTTTTTGGAAGGCTAAGGTGTAGCCATGGAAGTGAACTTGATAAAGTATAGAAAGGAAAAGAGAGAAGTCTAGAGATAGACTGAATATATTCTCTAAATGTTAAAACAAACTTGCTATATAATTTATTATCCTGATTCCCCATCACACAACTTGATAACCAGTTGGTTATATTCAACTCTTTCTAGGAGTAGGAACAACAGTGTTCCTTAAACTATAACGCCACCAAAAAGAACTAGATAAAGCTCTAGCCTGGAAAACTTGGTAACATCATCCTCTTGAAGAAATGATCAATGTCGTGCCATTTGGTTATGACGGAATTCCACCTCCCACGGTGCCTCATGTGACGCACCACCAACGACTTAAATTACTCCTCAAATTGGACCCTGGCTTTCGGGTTTAGGAAGGACGCATTTTCAAAAGAGGTCGCTGCCGAAACAATTCCTTTAATCAACAGACAGAGGATTTACCCAACTGATGGTGCCAAGCATCCTTCACAGGGAGCATGATGCCACAGTGCATCCACCGCTCAACAGGGTAAGAGGATCAAATGCATTTGTAAATGCAGATTTTTGATTTATGCAGTTCTTTTTCATCTTCTGGAAAGTGATCACTAGATTTAATCAAGATTCCTCTGTGTATCATTAACTAATTTTATCTCCTCTAAAAAAAATTCTTTCTTTTTTTTTTTTAATACTGAGTTTAGAAGAACCCATTCTTAAGTCCTCTGGATTTTGTGTTTTCTCTACTGAAGCCTTGAGGGACGCTAAATTTAAAAGTAGGGAAATAGTAATTAAAAGTGATTAGGACAAGGAGTTTTGGTGCTATGCAATGTGGACTCAATTCTCCTAGTCACAAGCTGAAGCAAGTGGCAGGTTTTGGTTTTCATTATAGCTTTACTTGCTATTTTAATAAACATGAACCCAGCATTCATACTTTTAATACCCTGCTGTTTAACTGTTTCCAGAGAGCCATCCAGCTCTTTTAAACAGGCTTTGCTTTAAAATTTTAATTTGTTTGGCTCGGTCTCACCTTAGAAAGTTGTAGCCTCATGGTAAACTCTTTTATAAGTTGATTTCCAGAATCATAGCAATTCTCCCCCTGCCCCACCCGCTAAGTGTTCCCTCATGTGCCAAAGCTGTTGGTGCTGACAGCTTCCCTGCCTTGTTTTATCTGGTTCCCAAAGCAAGTATGAGAGACAAACGCAGGAATGTGTTCAGCAAAGGCTGGATACGTCCAGACAGCAGCGATACTTACAACTCTTCTAGGAAGCGGAGGTTGTGTAGGAGACTGGGGGGGAGCTGACTGAGGTTGTTCATACTGAGGTCCCTGGAGGGGAAGACAGACAGCATGTGAGGAGCGGGGTACGCCACGGATATCCAGCTGTTCGCTTCACACATTTCCAAGCAAGACAGTAAAATGAACTCGTTCCTCCACTTGAGAAATGAATGGTGATTTTCCATCTTAAATCTATAACCCGCCCACGTCAGGGACTCCTTCTCCAATTAAACGCTCTGCGAGGAGCTCGCCTGGAATTCAAGATCGCTGAGACCATTCATGGGCATGGTTGTAATTCTTCATGTCTAAAATGATGTTGGGTAGCACAGAAAGGGAAGCAGACGTAACTCAACTTTGTGTCTTTCTCTCAGCTGTGTGACAGAGAGAAATGTCTTCACCTGGCCACTCTAAGACTCTAGGTCCTCTGGGGTTTTAAGCACCTTATAAAAACAAATGTTTTGATTCAAAGAAACTTAAAACAAAGCAGGACAAAAAGCCTATTCCCTCTTCGAACTTGCTCCTTTTGCAGCTTCTCGAATTGCATTAAATAAGTGAAATGAACCATAAAACGAGGGTGTAAGGTGATCCCGTTCTGTAGCACACTTCCTGCTGGGCCTGCACAGTAGTTCCTGGCGCAGGAAACAACAAGCCACTTTGGGCAAAACTCAATCAATTTTTGTCTTAAGTGAAAGTCCGTGTAATTAGATTTTATTCTGTGTTTTTATTTCTCGGTTTCTTTACTGTCTCTCACATGTTGTTTTTTTCTGTTTTTCCTATCTGTATCTCAGAAGCCCAGGACTGAGAGCTGGGCAGGCTTGAACCAATGCCTACTCAGGCTTCACATAGTTATTGGAAGTTTGGGGAGGAAGTGGCCTTCTGCCTTATCCTGAGAACGAATGCCATTATAGCATCGGATCTCGACTCCATGCTTAGAGCTCATCCTAAGACTCTGAGTTTCTTTACAATATGAATTGTTCCTGTTGTTAAAGTGCACGCGCCCACCACACTCAGCCGCGCAGATATTGATCTTGTAGCTGATTTGGCAAATGTTAACGTTAACTCAGCAATGCTTAGGAAGTGAAGAGCTATTGTTTAAATCAACCAACATGAGGTTAGGGAGATCGCACAGTGGATAAAGCATTTCCCATGCAAACACAAGGACCAGAGTTCAGAGCCCCTGAACCGATGTAGAAGCTAGGCAGGTGTGGCAGCCGCTTCTAATCCCCGCACTCTGGAGGCAGAGAGACAGTGGATACCTGGGGCAGGCTGGCTAACTAGAAGAGCTGGAGTCAGTGATCTCAGGTTGGCCAATAGACCCTGCGTCAGTATCGCGAGGAGAGATTGAGGAAGACACCCAGTGGGCTTCCTCAGGCTTCCCTATGGATGGGCGCACATACGCACGCGCCCAGACGCTTGCGCACACACGTATATTCTCTCCACATGTAAATATGCATACACATGCCTGCACAGCACACACACCTCTACAGGGGAAAAAAAAAGTAACAAATATGTTCAAGGGAGACAAAATGTTTTGCTAAATATTTGAGTATGATTATCTTAGAACTACTGTTAATTTTGACATCAACTAGTGCACAAAAATATAGCCAAATATATGCTATATTCTTAAAACTAAACAGATACAAAAATATGGAGTAAAATATGTCTATTTTTAAAAATTTGGAGCTTCCTGACATAGCCTAGATAGTTAAAATTGATGACAGTTTCAATGTATGTGTGTGTTTGTGTGTATGTACGCGTGTGTGCGTTTTCTAAATAGCATGTTAAAAAGATCAATGTAGTTTCTGGATACCTCACAGTAACTATGTAATCTCTGAAAAAATTTGACAATCCCATGTATAGTCATAGCTCTTTTTTTATTTTTTTAATTACCTGCTTTATGCCCTTGTTACCATGGACACAACATTCCTGCCATCACGAATTGTACCCTCAAACTGTGAACCAAAATAATTTCTTTCTTCCTTAAAATGCTTTCATCAGTTATTTTTTTCACAGCAACATGAAAAGTAACTAACACACTAATGTAACAGAAATTTTTTTTTGTAAGAGCTTTTGTGGATTTCATATCTTGGGCTTGAAAATTCATTTTTCTCTTCTCTCTTTCTCTCTTCACTTGACAAATTATAATTGGCCATCAACACTGGGGAGGATTTATTCTAAGAACACATTGAGAAATAGACCAAAAGGATTATCAGCTCTTTCCTGTCTCATTATCCCTACTTGAAAGATTCATCCAGTGTCATTTTGCTCACAGTGTTAAAAAGTTCACCTCTGCATCTGGCTCTCCTTGTTCTTGGCTGTTGTAGGTCAGGCCTTTCTCACACTGACTGCTGTGTTTCTGTCTGCACTTATATCTCCCCATTCTTGGTTGTCCTCTATGCTATGGTCTTAGTAGTCCACTGGATCACCACTCTACCCAGAGCCAAAGCTAATGAGCAAAACATCCTTTTCTCAAGTGGATGACTTAGAAAAGAGACCCCCCCCCTTCCTGATGGGGGAGAAGAATTATGGAAAAATATTTTCTGGATTTCCAGGTTAGATGGAAGAGAGGGAGTTGCCTTTGTGTGACCTAGAGATGGTAGATCGAAGCCAACAGATGCACAAACTGAATCACAGAAACACAAGAAATGTAAAAAGGCAAAGTGTCTTAGTTTGTTTTTCCTATTGCTGTGACAAAATACTCTGACAGAAAACCCTGAGAGGTGTATTGGTTAGTGTTTGGTTTTGATTTCCAACTTAACACAACTCAGAGTCACCTGGAAAAATGGAATCTCAACTTAAGAATATCCTCTACCGTGTCACAAGCCTGTTGTCCCAGCTACTCAGGGAGGCAGAGGCAGGTGGATCGCTATAAGTTTGGGGCAAGCCTGGTCTACAAATCGAGTCTACACAGAGAAACCCTGTCTTGAGAAACCAAAAACAACAACTAAAAAGAGAAAAACAATTTCTCCTACCAGATAGATCTGCCTGTGGGGCATCTTCTAGACTGTTAATTGCTTTATAAGGACCCAGATTACTGCGGCTAGTACAGTCCTAGGCTGGTGTGTCTGTACCTCACAATGAATTTAGCTGATTATGAGCCAGCGAGAGAGCAAGACAGTAAGCAGCATTCCTCCATGGTTTCTGTTTTAGTTCCTGTCCTGACTGACTTCCCTCAGTGATAGACTGTGTCCTGAAATGGTAAACTTTTATCTCCTAAGTTGCTTTTGGTCATAGGGTTTATCACTGCGACAGAAGAGCCACCTAGAGAATGTGGGAAGGGTTCATTTTAGTTCCCAGTTTGAGGTTATAGGGTATCATTACAACAGAAGTCACAGTGGCAGGACCTTGAGGCAGCTCATCAAACTGTATCTGAAGTAAAGTAGCAGAGAGCCACTAATGAATATGTGTATGTTGCTCAGCTGCCTCTGTGCTCGTCACTCAGCATGACGTCCATCCCATAAAGTGATGCCATTCGCATTCCATTGTGATGTGCGGGCTTTCCCACATAAAATGAAGAAAATCCTTCACAAACATGATCAAAGGGCTATGTCCTAGGTGATTTTTGGATTTTGTCAGCTTAACAATTAACGCAGCTGTTATACATGATTCTCCCAAAAGATACTATAAGAGAAAATGCTAGCCTAAGACTTTAAAAACTAGTAAAAATGAGCAGAGACTTCAGAGAGGACAAACAAGCAGATAAATTCAACTCATGATCTTTAGGATAAAGCCAACAACACAGAAAAAAAATGAAAGCCATAAAAGTGGATGAGAAAATTGGCAACACAAAAAAAGAAGTTATGAACATGTAAGAAAAATTTATCACAGAAATTGAGATTTTTTTTTGACAAAAACCCAAGCACAAAGCACCAATGTTAGAAATGAAAATAAATGGGCCAAATAATACACACAAAGGGAAATATCGCCAAAAGATTACTCATGACAAAAGAAAGACTGTCAGTGCTGGGAGACAAGATTGAGGAAATACTCCATTAAAACATCGATGAAAGAAAAAAAAATCAAACATCTCTAAACTCTGGAACATAATCTAGAGACTAAATATGAAAACTCCTGGGTCAGAAGGAGGTGAGATAAAGACTAAAGGCACTGTTGTGGTTATTCTTCTAATGTGATAAAACACCACCACCAAGGTAATTCATAAGTGTTTAATCTGGGGCTGACAGTTTCAGAGGGCCATAGACCAGGACTATCATGTCAAGGACATGGCAACAGGCAGACAGCTATGGTTCTGGAGCAGTAGTTGAGAGTTTATATCTTAGTCCATAAGCACAAGGCAGAGTGCTCTAACTGGGAAGAGTGTGGGCTTTTGAAATCTCAAATCCCATCCCCGGTGACACACCTACTTCTACGAAGCCACACCTCCCAATCCTTCCCAAACACTTTACCAACTGGAGACCCAGTATTTAAATTTATGAGCCTGTAGGGGCTATTCTCATTCAAACACCCACAGGCACTCTCATATCTAGATGGGCCATCCCAATGGAAAATCAATAAAGAAACTCCAGTTTTAAACCATACCACAGATCAAATGGACCTAGGAGAAATTCATATAATATTCCATCAAGTAAAAATTAAATATATATTCTTTTCAAAAGTGAAAAAAAAGACTCTAAGATAGACTGCATTTTAGGTTACAAAAACTAAAATTATTTCAGAAAAATTCCAAATTTAAAGAAAGAAGTAAACACCCAAATTTAAGAAGCATTAGATATTATCAGAGAATAATTTCTACGTTACATGTAGTCAAGATGTCAAGGATACACAGCAAGAGTCTTACAAGCTGCATGGGTAAAATGATTGTTCATATATAAAGGCAAACAAGTTAGAATAACTTAAGAACTTTAATTAACAACCCTAAGAGCCAGGAAAACATGGAACAACATTTTTCAAGCCCTGAGAGTAAATAACAGTCAACTGCTCTATCAAGCAAAGCTATATTTAAAAACTGATGGTGAAATATGTTTCAAGGAAGTACAAACTAGGACAATTCTTGACCACCAGCTCAATATTCCAGAAGATATTTAAATGAATACTGCAAACATGTGAGGAAGAAAGACAGTCACACTCACACAAATTAAAGGGAAGCATAAATTAAGGAAAGGAACAGAAAAAGCAGAGTTAAGAGGGAACCAATCATACGCAATACAATAAACCAGAAAGCCCCTCACTCTACTAGGTGATAAAGTTAAGAACAAACAATAATTCAACAACCAGAGAAAGAACCAATAAAGATAGAAGGCTTAGTAAACATTTTTCAAAAACACATACACTAGATGACAGAATTGAAAAATTTTATATGACTATTTTTTGCCTTCAAGAATCTCACTTCATTAATAAAGACACCCACAAATAGTCAGAGATTGAAAGTCTATCTCTCTAAAGAACAAAACCAAAAGCAAAACAAAACAAATCAGATCACAAGCTGGCATTACTACTATGATATCTGTTAAAGCGGATTTCAAACCAAAATTAGTTTGAAAGGACAAAGAAGGCATTCCACTAATAAAGGGAGCAGTACATTAAGTAGATATAATAGTTATAAATATACGTGTATTAAATGCTGGGCTCCCAATTTCATTAAACAAACACTAATGAACATAGAGCTCTGATACAATACTAGTGGGTGAATTGAATACCTTAGTCTCATCTCTAGGTAAGTCAACCAAATGAAAAATCAAGTAGAAACTTCAGATATGAACTACATCATAGATCAAATGGACCCAGCAGATATCTATAGAATATTCCATCTTATGAAAACTGACTATACATTCATCTCAGTAGCCCATAGAACCATCTCCAAAATAGACTACATTCTAAGTTACATAGTAAACCTAAACTATAAAGAAGAATAACAAAATTTCTTATATTCTATGAGATCATCCTAAAATAAAGCTAGGAAACAATATAAGTAAAACCATAAAAACTACATGGGAATGACAGGTGGTCAGGGAAGTAATCAGGGAAGAAATGAAAAATTCTTAGGATTAAAAGAAAATAGAATCACAACCCACCAGAATTTTTTGGAATCGGTTAAGACAGTTCAAAGAGTATATCAGGACTCTTGTATATCGCAACTTTACACCCATTAGTGTTTGCTGACAAAACTGGGAACCCCAATATTTGATGCATATACTTATAATTGTTATATGTTATTAATACATTTTGAGTGTTTGTGTAAAAATCAGAAAGAGAGAGAGATAGCACTCAAATAAATAACCTAATGATACAACTCAAGGTTTTAGAAAAATAAGAACAAGCTAAAAAACCAAACACATAAGTAGCAAGAAATAGTAAAGATTGGAATGAGAATTAATAATAGAACAATCCAATTGATCAAACCAAGTGTTTGTTCTTTGGGAAGATAAAACAGAGTGGCAAACTCTTAGCTAAAGTAACTAAAAACAAAACAAAACAAAATTACCACCACAAAACAAACAAACAAACATACAAAAAAACAAAAAAAACAAAGATGAAATACATTAACATGATTAGAGTGGATATTAAAAAAATTCCAGTGAAATCTAGAGGACTACTGGAGAATACATATTCCAAAGAACTGGAAAATTTAGAAAAGTTGATAAATTCTAAGACACATATGACTTATTAATTTAAAAAGATATAAATAATTTAAATAGACCAATATCAATCAATGAAATTGAGACAGTAATAAAAATGGTCCTCAGCAAGAAAAACATAGGACTAGATGTACTCATTGTTGGATTCTATCAAACACTTCATTTTAGATAGTTAGTACTTCTCTGACCCCAAACCAGATAATAAGGTAACAAAAGAAAATGATAGATTACTCTCTCTAATAAATATGGATATAAAACATAGTAATAAAATCCTTACCAATTTTTGACTAAGGTGAAAAATACAAATTAGGAGGAAAAAGAGACGGTCTTGTCAACAAGTGATGCTGGGAAAACTAGATTGTTACTCGTAAAAGAATGACACTAGATCTCCATCTCTTTCCCTGCATGGAAGTAAACTCAGAATGGCTCAAAGGTTCGAATGTAAGACCTGAGACTTTGAAAGGAAAATATAGAAAACACTTCAAAACATTGTCATAGGCAAGAACTTTCTGATAACTAACTCCAGTAGCACAGGAATACCAAAAATTGACAATGGGATTATATGAAGTCAAAAAGCTTTTGTTCAGCGAAGGAAACAATCAACAGAGTTAGATGGCTTACAGAATGGTAGAAATAATTTGTTGTGTGTGTGTGTTCAAGTTAATGTTTAAAATATGCAAGGAACTCTGAAAATTAAAACATCACTATTTGAATCAGCCAGTGAGTAGGTAAATGAGCTGAATAGACAGTCCTGAAAAGAAGAAAAACAAGAAATAAATATTTGAAAACGTGTTAATATTCTTAATTATCAAGGAAAAGTGAAAACTGAGTGAATTCAGAAGAGAAGACAGGAAAGTAAGAGCTGGAAGACCAGGAGGAGGGCTGGGAGACGTTCTCTTCTGGCCATGATGTGGCCGCTGTGCTCGTGAACTCACTGCAGCTGTGCTAAGTGGCACACGACTCACACAAGGTCAAGCCAACAGAGCCAGCAACATTCCAACAGGCAGCACTGACTCCACTCAGGGAGTTATTTAAAAGAAAAAAAAATGAAGAGGACATGGAACATGAGAAGGACCTGTTCTGGGCTGGCACTTGGGAGAATGGGAGGAGGAAGAAGGTAGGGATGGAGTTACTCAAGATGCATTGTTTACATGTATGACATCGTCAAAGAGTAAATAAGAGATAGTCTAAAAGAAAACTGATTTGAGATTCTGCCTCACCCTAGTCAAAGTTGCTATCAAGAAAACAAACGCTGGTCGAAAGAAAAGGGGCCCGTATGTGTTGTGTGGTATTGTGAGTAGCAATGTAAACTGGGGCAGACTGTGTGGAAGTCAGCATGGAAGTTCTTCATAAGTTCTTTACCATAAGACCCAGCTGGCACTAACACAATTTTCCATCCAAAGGACTTCAGATCAACAGATCACTGAGATCTCTGAAGATCCTCTGCACTATTTGCAGTAAGAAATAGAATCAGCTTAGGTGTCCATCACATGAACGAATAAGGAAAATGTGGTACATACATGCAATGCGATTTTACTTAGCCATAAAGAAGAGTAAAATCAGGACATCCTGAGATTGCACCTAACAAAATAAGCCACTTAGGAAAACAAAACAAAACAAAAACCACCACCACAACAAAAAAAGCCACAAGTTTTCTCTCATATATGCCCTGGATTTAAGTTTGCAAATGTGCACGTATGTATACATGTGTGCGTATGCATACACAGGCATAGGCCACGGAAGTACAAAGACCATGCTGGTCGGGGTAGAAGAGATCTAGAGATAATTCAGGAATATGGGGGGTAGTAGAATGCAAAAGACAAGAAAGCAGATGGGAAGAGGCAGGTGGTCAGCAAGAGGAGATCACAGAGGATGCCAGTGGTGGCGGGAGGGAGGATCAATAGGAGCAATGCTGGACGGCATATGTGCATGAAAGTGCTGGAATGAGTGCTAACTTAAAGAGAGAGAGAGAGAGAGAGAGAGAGAGAGAGAGAGAGAGAGAGAGAGAGGGAGAGAGAGATCTTTCCCTGGGGCAGTTGTGGAGAAGGATGAATGGCTTGCCAGATGCAGTTTGGCCCAGTATTGAAAACCCGAGGAGGAGGAGGAGTCTGTGCAGGACCCAGCCTGCATCAACAGCAAAATAGGATGTGTGGGATGGCTCTGATTCCCCTGTCTCAGATCTTTCGCTGGCTCCTGACTCCAGGGGAAAAAATGATTGTTAAACACCCCAGACTCTTTAGACCTGGTTTAACACATGCTCTGTCTC
This sequence comes from Meriones unguiculatus, assembly GCF_030254825.1. Classification (NCBI taxonomy): domain Eukaryota; kingdom Metazoa; phylum Chordata; class Mammalia; order Rodentia; family Muridae; genus Meriones; species Meriones unguiculatus. Next base: position 124,317,686 of record NC_083350.1, read on the forward strand.
CCATTTCTGAATTCTCTCCTGTCTTGTCCTTCACCACTCGAGACACCATTCAACAGACCCCTGTGTGTCTGACACTGTTTCGCAGCCAGTCCTTGGATGCGTGGGAGGCCAAATCCATGATCCCCTGCGCACTTCGGCCCAGACCACCTGGGTCACTGTCTGATGTGTGCTCCCAGTTCTGTGGCTCTCATCCTGTGCTTCGGTCTCCTGGCAAAACCCCCCGCTCTGGAAAAAAACGTCAGAATCTGTTTGCTCCGTGACTACTCCAGGGTACTGAGTGCTACTAGGAAAGAGAAACGCAAAAATGTATGGAGCAGTGTCTATAAATTCCTGGTCTTTGTGGGTTTCCAACTGTGCTACACAATCCTGTTTTTTTGTTATTGCCCAACTCTGTGCTCTGGGAAACGTTTCCCACTTTACGAGTTGCTGCACACCTCTTAATCAAACAACCACTCTCATCATGCCCTGGGGATGCCTTCCCGCTTACTTCATGGAAATAACTAGAATTCTTTGGACCACCAAAGATGAAAGAGGACAAATTCTAATTCTCCTCTGTCTCCTGCTCACTATAGCCGGACTTCCTTCCTTTGTGTTTCTGTGCTGTCTACGGTGAGTGGCACATTACTCTGTGCTACAAATGGAATGTTTGTATCCCACCCCCAATCTGTTAAACTCCTGATCCCCAAGGACAGTACTTCTAGATGGAGCATTTTGGAGGTAATCAGGGCATGAAGATGGTGTCCTCCTTATGGAGTTGCTGTCCTGATAAGAGAGTCCCTGAGGAGGGGTTGTTGGCTACTGAGGGGCCATCTGAGAACTGAAGAAATCTGACTCACCTAATTCTGGATCTTCTGGTACCTGGATCTTGGATTTTTCTACCCTCTAGAGTCGGGAGGATCAAACATCTGTTGACTGAGCCACATACTGTATCCTAATCTGGTACAGCAGTTAGAACTAAGAACCTCCCTCCCCCCAAGAATGCTTCCATTTTCTATGTTTGCAGCCTCTTTCCTTTCAATATATGAGCATGGGCAAGTCTCTACCATGATTAAAATGAAAGGAAAATGGGGTCTTTTAATCTCCTGTGACCTACTCTTGCTGGAATTGTTTCTGCTTTGTGTTTGTAGTCTGAATGTCTCATCCTATCTCCAGCCTGCAGGATGCAGGCAACACACAATTTTTAAATTATAAGATAATTTAGAAAGATTTAGCATTAGCTGCCTTGTACCTTACTGGTATCTTATTAAGTGGATATCTTAGTATTATTTTTAATGGGAACTTCAAAAAGACTGAGATTTAAGCCAAAGTGCACTTGAAAAAAAATTATATTATCATTCTAATGGTAAGGGGTAGAGGTAGTTAATGTGACTGGGTATTAATCTGCCTTACTATGTCTATTGAGAGAAGAATTAGTTGCCCAAAGTTACATGAGAGGAGATGATTTTTCTAGAAATCTTATGTATTCAGATTGAGCCTACAAAATAAGTAAGTAAGCAAGCAGAAAACAAGATCAACTCAAATCAAACCAACCAACCAACCAAACAACTCCAGTAAAACAAGCCCTTTCTCAATCCAGAACCAGAAATCCTCAATATATAGAAACAACGTATAGAACCATTGTTAGGCAAAAATGTTTCTATACTTTCCTCACAGGAAGGCTTTAGTTAGAAGAGTAGTATCTCCTTGGGCAGTTGTGATGTGTGTCTTTCTCCTTTTCAAATCCAAGTCAGGAAATTAACAATGGTGGTCACTTTCTAAGAGACTGTCAACAAGGAAAAGCAAGTTTGAAACAATAAAACAGCAAGAGCAATGATACTAAACGTGAAGCTGAGGGGTGTCAGTGAATGTCGACCTAACACGCAGGAGTTTGAGACAGGAGGGTAAAGACTTTGAGGACGTTGTAGGCCATGTAGTGAGACTCTCTGTACACATCTTTACCATTTGATGTAGTAATTGTTGACATCTCAAAACTTCTCACAGGTTACGGTGTATCCCCTGAGGCGAGTGTAGTGTTCATGAATTCTATAAGAACTGTGCCATCGAGCACATCACAAAAATCTAAGTGTCTAGGACTGAGGTTCTCAGCCTTCCTAATGCTGCTACTCTTTAATACAGTTCCTCATGTTGTTGTGGCCCAGCCATAAAATTACTGTCATTGCTACTTCATAACTGTAATTTTGCTACTGTTACAAATCATAATGAAATGTTTGTGTTTTCTGATGGTCTTAGGAGACCCCAATGAAAGGATTATTTGACTCCCAAAGGGGTCATGACTCACAGGTTGAGAAACGCTGGTCTGGGATATAGAAGATCCATTTCCTCTGCTTCCTTCTCTTCATCTATGTACATATTCCATGAGCAATATTATCTAGTGTCTTAGTCACTTTTCTCTTACTGTGAAGAGACACCAAGGCAATTCTCATAAAAGAAAACATTTACTTCCATAGGACCCCCAGAGCTCTGCCTCATGCTTGGCTGAAAGACTCAGCATCTGTCTTAATCCGCTGCTACGTGGAGCCCCCCAGACCATGGTCATGTTAGGCTCCTGTCTTCAAGGATAGCAGAGGATCAATTAACAGTGTCAGGGGTTGGCTCTCTTTCATGGGGTGGGTCTCAGGTTGTGTCAATCATTGGTTGGACATTCCCTCAATTTCTATTCCCTCTTTATCCCTGTACTTCTTATAGGCAGGGTAATTTCTGGATCAAAGGTTTTATCGCCTGGCCTCAGTGGATGAGGATATGCTCAGTCCTAATGTGACTTGATGTGCTTGGGAGGTTTGATATGGGGTGAGGGAGCGCCTCTTTTCTGGGGGGAAAAGGAGAAGGGAAGGAGGAAGGAGAAGGAAGGGGGATTGGGCACCCTTGAGATGTAAAGTAAATAAACTGAAATAAAAAAATTTTTTAAAAGCATTTATTTGGGGGCTTGATTACAGTTTCAGAGGTTTAGTCCAATTTCATCAAGGGAAGAAACATGACACTAGGCTAGTAGCTGAGAGCTACATCCTGATTCTCAGGCAGAGGAAGAAAGACTGGACCAAGAATGGGATTTTCAAACCTCAAAGCCCACCCTCTTTCTCCAACAAGGCCACACCTACTCCAACAATGCCACAGCCGCTAATCCTTCTAATTCTTTCAAACAATTCCACTCCCTGGTGATTAAGCAGTCAAATATATGAGCCTATAGGGTCCATTTTTGTTTAAATCATCACATCTAGCTACATGGAATTAACATTGGGAGCAATCACTAGCCTTAGCCTTTTGCCTGAGGTAGAGAGCTTTCTTCCAATAGCTTTTTTGAACTTCTCTATGAGGTTAACAAACCAGTTACCAAAATGCAACAATTTTAAGTAGAACTCAGCATTTTCTTTCAAACCAGTTTCTCTCTTTTTGTTTTCTTAGCATGACTAATGTATTCTTATTCTCTTAATCAACCAATCTAGAAGCCTCAGGCTTAGTTTTTATCTCCACTCTCATTTAAATGGTCATCAGTTCTATTGATTATATCACTGACATGTTTCCAGAGTAATAATATCTAACATTTAATAATAGCTAAGCACTTCACACAAATATGTGCATGCACACAAACATATACACATAATTAATTTATGGATGAGGATCTTTTTCACAGGTGAACTGACCCTTTGTTGTTACCCCATGCACTAAAACTCATGGTACAGTTTCCATTTCTTTTTGCCACAATTCAAATTTAGATCCTCATATTTGCTTGCTGTTTTCACTCTATGTTCTGTGAATGTAAGGGGCTGCTCAGGAAAAGTGTCTCTCTAATTGTCTGAATTTGTTCATAACTTGTGGCACCTCTGGATGTCTGACTTCTTTGTCAGCATCCTAATTCCAATCCCTAATCTACTCTACTTCCACTTAGCCTTGGGACATCATTCTTTTTCTCCTCTCCACTTTTTTTTTTTTTTTTTTTTTTAAATCCTACTGAGACAGGATCTCCTTAGATGACCAGGACAGCTTCAAACTCATTACAGAATCTGGGTTGGTTTTGAAGTTACAATCCTCCTACATCAACCTCCTGACTGCTTCAGTTATAGGGGTGTGCCATCATTGATGGCCTGGGTTCTTCTTGAACACAATTTATACCCCCTGGCTCATGTTGACTCCATATTCTGGAACTGTAGTTGGAATCCTGAGCCACCTCCTTGTCTGAGATGAGACGCAAAGACCTCATCTCCATTGTCATTCTTTCCCTCTTCCTGGTCTAGCTAAACTTAGTTTAATTTTCCTCCCTTGAGAATAAGTATTAAATATTACACGCTACACTTCTTTTTCTTATAATCTATCTGCCTAGAAATTTAAAGCGCCTAATGTACTTGCATTCATGTTTATGAATTATTATAAATTTGACTTCAGGGCTGAAGTAATGTCAGGACATAGCTGGTGTTACATTCTCGAGAGTTATCTTTGAAACTGATGGTGAAAGATAGCTTGCTTGTGTGGTGCTTGCAAATGGGTATCTGAGTCCTGACAAAGACTGTACTGTAATTCATAATTCTAATGCTCCCTTTAGATGTAATACATGTTTTCTCTCCGCTTAGAAAAATGATCAAATAACTGATTTTGGAACTAGAAAAGGCTTTTCAACCTTTACACTACCATTGACATTACTGACATTTTAAAATGGGAGTTTCTTTGTTAAGAGCTGCATATCTTGAGCATTGCAAAGAAAAGTTCTAGGTAACTGTGATAACCTTTTCAATTGTGAAAACCCAGCATTTTTCTCCATGTTCATGGTCGATTGTGTCCACTTAATATTTGCATACTGAAATTCTAGCTCTGAGTAACTCAGAACATGACTGTAATTGGACTGAGGGTCTTAAAAACACAGTTTTAAGGCTAAATGAAGTTATTGGGTTCTATCCTGTTATAAATATCATTTGTCATAGATGGGCACACTTGGCATAGACAATACAGAAGCAGATGTGTTAATAAGGGAAGAACAAGCCTTCAGAAGAAAGTAACTGTGGATGCTGGCTCTTGAACATCCAGCTTTCAGAAGTGTGATGCAATTAACCTGTTTCATAAATCACTCAGCCTATGGCACTTGGTTACAGCAGCCCTGGAGGAACAACAGATAGACATTGCCAAGTAAGTGTCTCCAGGGGCCAAGACACCATTGGCTAAGAATCACTGAACTAGCAGACCTGAATCACACATGAGGAACTATTAATTTTGTTTTGTTCTAGGACAGAAAAAGCAAGTTTCAAGATGGTGTCTTCTTCTGAAAAGGGGGATATAGAAGATCTTCTCTATTTCTTTTTCACACCATTAAATCCTTTCAGAAGATAGTTTCATCATTTTATAATTAGATAATGAAAATATAACATAAAAAGCAGTGTAAAAGGCCATAAAGATATAGATAAGGCTATAAAGATATGATGTATACATAATCCCGGGAGTGACTCGGGGCTGTGCCATTGAGTCTCTGTCAGGTGATTCTGGGCTGCTGGTTATACCAATGACTACAGAGCTTGATCAGGAAAGACTTCCCTAGAAACAGTTTGAAGAAAAACCTTCCAAAACTGTTCAGTGTTCACTCAAAGACCAATTTTTATTTCATCCAGACAGAAATTCTTATTGTATTTCCTATCCTGAACAATAACCAAGGTTGCTGAAATACTTCATAAGCTGTAAGATACGACTGTGGGACCCTTCCAGGCCAATGGGATGAAACCTTTTGTTTTCCCATAGTACATCTGACATTCCGAAACACATTTGAAGACTCTTATTTATCATTGTTAGAAAGAGTGGACCTCCAGACTGGCAAGTGTTAGTGTCTGGGTTTGATCTACAACCCTGAAAAGAATTGTTGCATAAAAAATTTAGAAAGAGTGCACATTAGATTTAGTTTTTGTAGAAAAAAATATCATAAAACACAGTACCTTAAAGAAGGCTGCTTGTTTTTCTTTCACCCGATAGTAACATGTTTACAAGGAGTGGACTAGCGAATGGGCTAGTTGGTTTGGTTTGCTCTGAATGAGGACCTCTGGGATCTTCAGGTTTCTGAATTATCTTGGCATTATCTACAGGCTTGTGCCATTTGTTGACACTTTCCACTCAATAGACGAAGAGAAAGAAGTCCAAGGCAGGAAGTTATATAGTTAGGAGAACTATTAAGAGAACAGAAAGTTGCCATTCCCTCTTACTCTATTCTCTTGTCTGAAACTTAATTACCTAGCATATTTTGTTGGTACAGGACCGATCCCAACAGTCTAAAATAGGTTGCTTTTGATTGTTCCAGGTTCTGCTTCCTGCCTCTGTTTGCCTTCACACCTTCTCTTTGATTCTTTACATTTATAACAGTTTGTGGACACACCTTTCTTTACTTCCTGTATTCCTTTCTTGAATGCCAGGAGAGTGTGGTGCCACCAAACCACCACCGTGGCGCATGGCTTCTGGCTGATGCTCAATGAACACTCTTGAAGGATGGATGATGCAATGGCTGCTGTGTCCTCCTTTTTTATTCTTTCCCTTTCTTATTTCAAGGAAGCGTATTTGGAATCACTATGTTTTGAAGAATTTTCACAATTCTTGCCTCAATGGTATGAGAAATGTGAATGCTGTAATTATAATGCACAGTCTGAGCAATTTTGAAGTGTCCAGGATATACTTAATGAGTATATTTTTACAACACTCCAAGGATTTCAAATAGAAACTCAGAAATGTAGTTCTCCAAGAGAACAAAATGCTGCCAGGTGAGGCTTGAATTATATTCAACTACCCAAGCACTTGAGTTAAAGCTTTCTTTTCTTTGAGCTGAAGTAATCTGTGGATGCTGTTATTAATTCAAAAGAGGAGAGATAAACCTTTCTCCTGCCACAGCAGCACTTTTCAGGAGTGCCATGGGAATAAATTCCAAGCTTAATGCTCCTCTCATTTCAACCTGGTCAATTCTGATTATTTGACTTTGGAAAGCTATTTTTCTGATTCATTTCACTGAGATTTCAGTAGTGGGAGGAGAACCAAAAACTAAAGGAGAGAGATTTCTAAAACTCAGATATACAGTGGAAAGATCAAACGAATAGTTAATTGGACAGGCATATGAGATTTCATGTTAGCTACCAATAACATGGCTTACTTGCACTTTCCAAAGCATTGCTGTCATGAAAACAATCATCTTTCTTTTCCTAACAGCTGCTTCGAAATGTTCATTTTTTTTTTTTATACTGACAGTTGTCTCAAGTGCTAGGAAAACACTGATGAATTTAATAATAATAAAAAAATCCAAAGGCGTTATTTATTGTTATCAGTTGAATAAATTACCAGGCTTAAGACAATGTAAATTACAATATTCAAGCTCTTTTAGCAAAGTCTGACTAGCTATATAATCAGAACTTAAAAATATCAGTGTGAGCTACATCAACCGTGTAATTAATTGTTAGCCGAGAGAAGATGGAGGCGGGAAGAAGGGAACACTCATCTTACATCTTTATAGTAAGTTTAACTAAAGGGAGTGATGTCTGGTGAGGCGATAGTACATACCCATTTTTAAGCTAAAACACCTGAAAAGACAAGGAGTTGAATGCAGTATGAGAAGTCAGGGTCACTGAGCTTATTACATATGAAAAGGTAAGAAGCAAGAAATTGCGTCAACTAATGAAAATTAGCCAGCACCGCTAATGGCTGGCTACTTGACAACTCCAGTTGTTCTATAGTTGGGGTGTACACAGCTGTGTGGCTGTCTGTGGCAGTCCCAGAGCAGTTGGTATGTTATCACGGATGATAAGGTTGTTGGCCATTAACATATCAGTCCCTAATTTTAAATGCGATATGCAAGAACATGCAACTTCTGTTATTTCTTATTTTAAAAATTAATTGTGTGTGTGTGTGTGTATGTGTGTGTGTGTGTGTCTTTGCACATGTGTGCACAGCTGCCATGATGGACTTGTGAAGGTCAGAGGACAGAAGAGAATTCTCTCAGGGAGTTCTTTCTCTCCTCCCACCTTGCGGAATCCTGTTATTGAACCCAGCTCCTCAAACCTATATACCACATTCCTTTACCCACTGAGCCATCTCATGACCCCTTTTATTTCTTTAAATTAAAATTCTACTTTAGCCCAAAGTGGTACAAATATATAGGTATTATTATATCATTACACATAGAAAATACGATATATGATAGTAAATGTGATTATATGTCTATAAGCTGATAACTATATCATTAAAATAATTATAAGCCTTATAATAAAAAAATAAAAAACCACAATTAAAGCCTCAGTATCTCCCTCCTTTCTTTGATTCCCACTGTGAAGAGGCAACCATCCGTTTTTTTCCCTCTTTGCCTGTGTCTCTAGGGGACACTCTTCTCAGTGTCTAAATTGCCAGTCTCATACCAGGGTTATTGCTTATGTGGGGTGTGTGGCTAGTGAGGAGATGGTTGCCTGGCTGAATGAGATAAAGGATACACTCATCTGCTCATTTCCAATGGCTTTCCTAATTTCAGCTGGCCCTCGACAGGACCTTTTCTAAATTTCACAGCAGGCACTGGGCTGTTTGTTGACTTACTCCATGCCATTTTCTCTGCTAAGCCATTTTACTAATTTGTTGACACATCCTGTCCCTTCTAATTTTCTTTCCCATTTGCTTTGTTTTTGTTGGTTTATGCTTTTACTCTTTTTTTTTTTCTGCCACTTGAGACAAATTTCCTATTTTTCATTTTGATATATTTCTTAGGCTGGAACCACATGCCCGTCACTCAAATATCTTTTTGTTTTAGGTATAATGTTTTATTTTCTCAACCCATGCCAGCTTGATTAAAAATAGCCACAGTATATTTATTCCACGACTATGTCCCTATTTATACTTAGGAACTTCAGTTTCCACCATACTTTCTTTCCCAAATTCTTCTGCAAACTCCAGCCTTGGTTGGGAGGACTCAGCTACAAGCCAAGAACAAGTTCCTCTGATTATACTGCTGCCTGTCCTTGTACCCTCTTTCCTGTCGTGACTTGTGATATGAACCAATATGCTATTAGTGATCCATCAGTCAGTCAACTGTTCTAGGCTCTTTCCCCTTGAGGACAATAAGAACCCAGGGCTCTATCGATGTCTCCCTGGTCAATGCCAAGGCTGCTACTGTCCATAATTTCTTCAGTAAAGTACCATTGCTTTCAGAGACTGCTCAGAAGACTGCAGAGCATGTCCATGACTGTGGTTCTCAGCTTCCCTAATGCTGTGACCCTTCAATACAGTTCCTTGTGTTGTGGTGACCCCCCAACCATAAAATGATTTTCATTGCTACTTCATAACTGTAATTTTGATGCTTTTATGAATCATAGCGTAACTATCTGTGATCTTAGATGATCCCTGTGAAAGGGTCGTTTGGCCTCCAAAGGGATCACAGCCAACATGTTGAGAAGCATTGCTCTATGTGGCTGGTCTCTTCTTAGGTCAGGCTTGAAATTCACAGTAGGCACAACTTGGAAGAAAAGTTAAGGAATCTACCCAGTCATCTCACACATATCCATGATCCCGAAGAACATGTCTTTAATTCATGTCCAGTGAAACTATCATCACTGCTATGGGATGCAAAGGGGCTTCTTGGAAGACATGGCATTTCAGTAGTTTTAAAAGGGGAATAGGTAAGAGACGGTGGGATTGTAGACAGAGTTTGGATGACTTTGCTGTCCCCTAGCCCTTACTGATCAGTCTGGGTTGATACTGTCCATTATCCTAACCTAAGTTTGATCCACAGAACCCAGAACCAACTCTATAAAGCTGTCTCCTGGCCTTCGTGTGCGTGACATGGCATATGTACCTGCCACATCACACACAAACATACACAGTAACAATAAAATAAAAAAAATTAAAACCAATACAACCTTCCTAATTAGAGAAACCCTGGATATCATTCTATAACACAATGGCAAATTTTCTATCCTATTAGAATCTTCACACCAGTTCTCAGAGTCTGAACTCTTGAGGGAGTGAAATGTCTGAGGAGGAAATGAAAAGTACAGAATAAAGGTCTTCATTTTCTAAGTCAGAAAATGCTGCTGAATATTCCCTAGTCCTGCAGTGTCTACATCCCATAAAACATCCCATAAAGTCTCTCACAGGTCTTAGCTGGTTGGAAATTAATCGCTTCTTCCATCAAAGTTGCTAACAACTTTTTTTCCACTTGTATTAAACAATCAATCACCACTGTCCTACCGTTAGTGTTCCGAGAGGGCACCGACACTTGAGCTGAGTCTTGATGAGATGTGTTGGCTGGGATGAAGGGAGGGGCAAAATGGGAAAGGCACTTTTCTTAGGAGAAGAGCATGCACAAGGACACTGAAGCACATGAGAGCAGGCAGCTTTCCAGAAACTGCAGTTTCTGGCACAGTTGAGTGCAAGTGTTTTTGTTGCAACATGACCCACTGTGAGGCCCCAAACCTCCAGGGTCAGACTTAGCCCAAGCTGGCCTTCCTTGTCATGGTGCACTGTGCGGGCTCTCCTGAAGGGTCTTGGAGCCCCTCTGGGACATTAAGTAGGGAAATGACATCATCTTTGGATTTAGATGAGACTTTAGTAGCTTTTCCTTCCTTTCCTTTTTTTTTTACATAGAAGGAGTGATGTTTTGATTTTGGACACTGTGTGCATGTATTTAGGTGATTCTCTTGATAATGAACATTTTGGAATTTTTGGTCATTTTGTGCACACTAGACATTAGCTTTGAATCAGACACACTGACAGGCTTCAAAGAAAACAATTCTTTACACTTCTTTTCTTTTTTGTGGTTGAGCAATCTCTCTAGATGCATTCTTAGGAGACTTAAATGTGTGTCCTTAGACCATTTGTATGAAACTTCTTGAACCACTCTCACAAGTTCAATTAGTCATAAATCAAAACATTGATGAAGACAAATTAAAGCAGAAGCCCAACGCCCTCCTTCCGAAGGTCTCCTGTCTCTGCTTTGAGACGTCAACAGGGCCTTCTGCATCCAAACATCCCAAAGATAATTGAGTCTCCTCTGGCCGTTGCTCAAGGTTTAAGGCAACTCTGCGCTGGGAGACACTTTTTCTCATTTTCTAAGAAAAGCATTACATAATTCCCCATTTATCAGTTCTGGCGGATCAGTTGTTCTCAGCCTGTGGATTGCGACCCCGGTGGAGGGTCGAATGACCCTTTCACAAGAGTCACGTATCAAATAGTTACAGTACGATGAATAACAGTAGCAAAATTGCAGTTATGAGGTAGCAATGGAAACAATTTCATGTTGGGGGGTCACCACAACATGAGGAGATGTATTAGAGGGTTGCGGGCAAGGAAGGTTGAGAATCACTGCTGTGGATGATCAGTTGCCATGCTGCTTATTATTTTTTTTTTAACATGCTCTGATAAAAACCCTTCTAGTTTAAAGTTAAGTAAATTGAATTTTCCTTATTCTGTCCTGTGAAGTTGTACAAAGGCAAGGCATACTCTAGAGTGTATCAACATGTTCCTTTGTATTGTTTTAAATTAATGATATTGTTAAAGATTTTCCAAAGTGAACTGACTGCTCATTGATAAACCTTAACTGCCAAGGCAAACAATTCTGTAATTCATTCCCTGGGCTTAAGACAGAAGTCCATCTAGATACAGACTTCCCACCCAAATTGATGCTTACCTTTCAACATTTCTAAATTCTTTCTTTCTTTCTTTCTTTCTTTCTTTCTTTCTTTCTTTCTTTCTTTCTTTCTTTCTTTCTTCTTTCTTTCTTTCTTTCTTTCTTTCTTTCTTTCTTTCTTTCTTTCTTTCTTTCTTTCTAGACAGGGTTTCACTGTGTAGCCCTGACTGTTCTGGACTCACTTTGTAAACCAGGCTAGCCTTGAACTCACAGAGATCCAACTGCTTCTACCTCCCTGAGTGCTGGGATTACAGGCATGTGCCACTGTGCCTGGCAAAATTTCTAAATATTTTTAATGTAAAATTTCCCATTGAAATACTTCTAAATTTTATTCTGTTATCTATTATCTTCTTTAAAAAAAAGGATTTAAAATTTTCTTGTTCCTTTGTGTTCATCGTTATATAGACATTATACCTGCTCTGGACCATCCAAAATGACTGATGATACCTGTGGGGTTCTTTGTTCACACACCCAGGTAGTTCAGTGTGATGTTTTGATAGTTATTGGCGAGGCTTTTACTTGGTAAGTCTTGCATCTACCAGTGAAAAGTGGATGATGTTCTTCTTTGCATTTGATCTTTACTGAGTGTCAAGTCAACATAGATCTCTATCTGTATAAATAGAAATATGGAAGCCCAATAGTTGAATTTATTAGGATTATGTACAACATAAATCAAATAAGAAAGGGAGCCAAGAGCTCCTGTTTGAACAGACTGTAGAGTATGGGATTTGGATGGTATTGTTGGACACTTGGAGTTCTATGTCCTGTCTGAGTTGTTTTATGAAGCTGCCAATGAGTAAGTGAGGTCTTGCTACCGTCCTGCATGTCAGCAAACTGACTTTCACTCTTTAATGATTGCAGATGAATATAGAATGTCAGGGTCTAACAATTTACAGACAACTGTTCTATAATCCATTTACCTCATATATAATCATCAGACAAATAATCTGGTAAGCACATTAATCATATTTTGTAATTAAGTGTAATTTTAGGTATTACTCCAAATTTGTCCTTTTAAAAAAAGTACATTTATTATGTGTGTGTTTGTGTGTGCATCCATGTGCGTGCGTGCGCGTGCACGCACGCACGCACGCACACACGCACGCACACGCACACACACACACACACACACACACACACACACCACAGTTCAGGTGCAGGTCACAAGACAACTTGTAGGAGTTGGTTCTCTTCTTCTCCCCATGAAGGTCCTGAGAATCGAACTCAGCTTGTCAGGCTGACGGCAGGAGCCTTTACCTGCTGATTCTTCTCATCGAGCTTTGCAGTTTTTTCTTAACTGAATTTTAACAATATGCTAAAATGAGTTAATTAGAAAGGAGATTGGAAATTAGTGAAAAAAAAACCTTCATTTTCAGACTCTTTCTGAAAATTCAGATTGTCATGCTAATTCACTGAAAGTCTATTTACTCCCCACTCAGCAAACTAACAACTAATGCTTTTATGCTCTTGGAAACTGTATAAACATGCTATGTGACTTCAGAATTATCTCATTTACCCATTTACTTGTTCATTTAACCAACACTTATTGAGAAATTTTCATACGTCAGACTCATGCTAAAGACTGGGAAAACAAGAAGCAATAAAAAGACATGTTACCGTTAAAAAAAAAAAACCCTTTAAATTAGATTATAACCTGTTTGCGAGGGGAGATTTAGTGAGCGTTAAAGACTAAACTAGGATTGTATCTATGCACTATTTATGATCTAGTGGATGTGAGCTGATCTACAAGTCATGAGGTACCCATGAGAGCCTTTCACCGGAAGCTGTAAAGTTGGCACCCAGATGTTTCAAGGATGCTTTGAAACAAGGAAGTTTCAGCTGCTCCCTGAGGATTACTTTTGCATTGTTCTTTTTGATCATAAGTTGTGCTTCACGTAATCAGCCCGTGCTGTGGTACGCACGTGCCGTGTGCACCGTATTCATTTCCTACTCACGGAAATGATTGAAGTCAGATGCTGCTTGTTCTTCTGTAGCCAGTATTTTTTTTTTTTTTTTTGAACAACGTTCTAATGCTAGCGCTGAGAGACAAGGATCACACCTTGTGGTACAGACCTCCCAGGATGATCCTCTCTTGGTTGTGTTTGTCTAACAGCATTACACAAGGGCTCTTGCCTATTCTCCATTTCAAAAGAATATTTCTTATTCTAAAATCTCAGACGAGACAGGAGGGCCTGTGGATGTGGGAAATGTGTTTTACTAAAGGAAGCATTGTGGAGCCCATCATAGCCTCAGGTTTAGTTCTCTGGTGGTGGAAGTGTGGGGGGAGACGTGTATTTGTTTCGCATGTGTATGTGGGCACGCTTGCTCAGAGACAGCGTAGTTTACAGAAGAGGAAACTGGCCTCTGCATGCTGTCTTAGCTCTGCCGTGCAGCAAACGTGGAAACTTGAGCAAGCTTTCTATAAAGTGCTGTTAACACTAGCTCTCCCAGATGACTGTGTTGAGCTAGAGTTAATACAGCCTGCTCAGAAGTCGAGGGTTAATGGCACCTTGTTGGCTGTGTGTGCAATGTATGCACGTATGCATTTTATTATGTGTTATGCGTAGTATGCACAGAATAGCTTACAGTTAAGAGTGTTATATATGCTGTGGGTAGATTACCATTTTTATTCATTTACTTCCTTGGTTTTGGTCTGTAGGTCAGGCTGCCTTTAAACACAATCACTGTGCCTTAGTCTCTTGAGTGGCATGATTATAGGCGTGTGCCTGAATGCTTAGCATGCCACCATTTTTGGAAGAACTCTGACCCAGCATTACAAATATATCAGGATGTGCATATTTTCCCCTTATGATACAGAATCCACAGCATAATCTTTTACCGTTAGTGACAACTAATATTTTTTTGAGTGCACAGTCAGTGTTCATAATATCCTTTTATGCTGGGGCTAGCCTCATCTCTTTTTTATAAGAGGCCAACTAAGTCAGAATGAAATTAATTACCTTACATATGATCACTGATCACTAACTAGTAAGTTTTGGAGGAATCAAAACTAAGCGGTATTGCTTAGAACCCCCAGTCTTTACCAGAAAAAAGGGTTTTTACTGAGAAATCATGTACAGTCATGACTAACACAGCCATTTAAAATATAAAAGTCATTGTGTTTTCATAGGAACAAAGTTGTTTGATCAGTATAAAAATCTAACATCATAAAAAAATCTTTACCCCAAAATTGAGCCTGGTGTTCATTGTATCACTTAACCAATACTCTCCCTCCCCACTCCCAATCTTAGGGAGAATTCTAGTTCCTGATCTACACATTTGTCTATTCTCCACACCCTGGGTAAGCAGAATCACGAATCATGTTTATTCATGTTGGATGCTTTTTGTTGCAGAATAGCATTCCATTACACGGCTGTGTTACACTGCAGTCAACCATTCATGAACTTGTGGATATTTCTACTGTTCTCACTTTTTAGCAGTTAAGGGGAACTGCCTTATTTTTAAACCATTTACTATATTAACTGGTGCTTTGACATTTCTGTTTGCCTTCCTTAATAAAAAACAAAACTCATTAACCCACCAATGGCCGAAAACTACATGCCAGGCAAGTATGTCAGGGATCTGAACCAACTTCCTGTCCTTGTAGAGCTCACAGAATAGCAAGAGAAATGTAATTTAAATGTCGCAGAAAAGATAAGGGCTCTAAGCAAGACACTGATGCTTAGATGCTGTGTGAACTCAGTGGTGAGGACTCAACTTCAACTAACGGCCCCATGGGTAGGACTGGTAAATTTAGGGGACAGATTGGCTTTGTTGACGGATGGGTCTTTGAGGATGAAAAGGAATGACTTAGGTGGACAAAATCACCACGGAAGACAGCTTGGCAGCAGGGAGAACATCTGATTCATTGGGGAGTTAGGCTGACCCACAGACTGGGGCGGGAATAGGAGTGTATCAGGATTTATAAACTATATAAGGAATGTGGGCTTTTGCTCACTGCTTAGTGCCCTTCAACTCTTTGTTTTGTTAGAGTAGAGTCTGACTATTTTTTTTTTTAATTAAAAAACGTATTTGTGGCACACAGCTGTAACTCTAGTACTTGAGAAGTAGATGCAGGAGAATTGATGGTAGAAGGCCAGCCTGGGCTACATGGCAAAACCAACTCTTAGAAAATCAAAGTGTGGGGATGTAGTTAGCGACATAATGCTTGCTTAAGCAGGCCCAAGGTTCTGGGTTCAAGCAAGGTGGGTCAACACAGGTACACCTTGCCCACGTAAGGGTATATACGCATGTAGGCATATATGCACACTATTGTTGAGAAATAAAATGGCCCGCAAGGCTCATGTGTTGAAGGCCTAATCTCCAGCTGGCAAATGTGATCACTGTGATGATTTGATCATGAGCGCTCTGCCTTCACTGACAGATGAATCTCCTGATGGATTTGTGATATGGTGACATCAGTGGGAGGTCGTGGATGGTGAGGCCTCGTTGGAGGAAGTGGACCATTGAGGTATGCTATGAGAAGAAAGGCCCTGTTCTCCAGGCCCCTTTGAGCTTGCTCTGCACTTTGTATCTGCTCTACTATATATTCTTTGCCATGTTACTCCACCTCCCAGGAGCAACGGAACGAAGCGACCATGGAAATCTCTGAATCTGCAAGCCAAAATAAATCCTCTCTTAAGCTGTCTCTTCACTGCAGCAAAATCTGGAGAGCATATTGACATATATATTCAAAGCATTTAGAGACATTGAATGGGAAATTTTCACTATTACCTAAAAGAATGATAAACCAATATTATCTGCCATAAACAGAGAGAAGCAGATTATCTGCAGTGGAGACCAAATAATGTAATTAAGTTCTTCTCAGATCTCTAGTTAGATGTGCCAAGTGAATAAGGCTGACACTGGTTCTCCCTGTAATAAGACACGTTGGTGGATTGAAGAGAGGCATTGAAGGCCCAGTTTACCTCATGGAGACATTCTTATTATGAAGGCAGAAGGGGCTGAAAGGGAATTGGAGCTGTACCATAATGTAATGTTTCAAATTTCACGACCCAGTCCTTAGATGTCTGTGGCTACTGCTGCTATCACGGGTACTACAGAGAGTCAGTTAAGGTTTTAACATCACCGCTGGTGGTGGCCCGCCCGGAGGATGAACCAGAGGACAGGCCACCCACAGGGAGCCTTGCCAATAATCCAGGTGTGAAAGGAGGAGCAGGAATGGGCTGATGTGCCCGGACTTGTGGTGCCTTGCAAAACCCCAGCCTTCCTGTGTGGCATTGGGTCTTTAACTGTTACCAAGGCAGCTAAGGGGCTCATTTCTTACAGGGGGAGGAGTGGCTGACAGACGTGGGCTGCGAAGCCGCTCTAAGCCTTTACACAGTTAACCTTTCAGCTTCCACTTTAGTGGATTTTCTGTTTCTCTGCTCCAGCCTCACTCCCATCTCTTGCTTCTCTTGGCTTCTTTGTGCCAGTGTCGCTTCCTGTCAGATCATTGTCAGCAGCCTAGGGAAATGAGCAACCAGGGCCAAAGCTCAGGAACCCCACAATCCCCATAAGGCCTGTGGTAGTGACAGGGCAATGGCGAATGACAGGCCCGCCCAGCACAAAGTGACTCATCTCATGCTTCTTTGGGATCACAGAAGGAGGCACAAGCATCCTGCTCAGGAAATCATGTCCAGATTGCACTGGTGAGTGCAAGGTGATGACAAAGGGTGAAGTGGGAGTAATTTTAACCCCCATTACTGCTGGATGATGTTTGGAAACTGCATTCAGACTTTTGTTCTAGGAAGACAACAGTTCCATATGATCTCCAGGAATTTGTTACATTTTAGACTGAGCAACCCCTGAACACACACCAAAACCCAAAGACAAAGTGCACAGAGGAAGGAAAGTGGAAAGGAAAATGCTGTCTCTATTCGCTAACATCTGATTCATAGGGTGGGGATGTAGCTCAGTGGCAGAGAACGGAGCTACCCAGAGCATGAGCCTCGGTTCAATTCCTAGTTGGCACTACAGCAGACAAAATAAAGAAACCAACAAAGATCTCAACCAAATGAAAATGTAATTAATAATATGCACACACTGTCAACGGCAGTATAGAAATCTAAAAGAATCTATACACTAGAACTAAACCGAAATTAGCAGCAGAGTGGACAATCAAAGCTGAAAAAGAATAATGTAGCCTTAAAAAGCACTTATTCCTTATTTAGACAAATTTACATTATAGTTTCAATGTTAGGGGAGCTATCCCAACTCCTATATTAAGAACAAGATACTGGACAAAAACATCCTCTTTGTGTGTAATTGTCTGGCAGGAGTTTATGTGATTGTAACTGATAAGTCATAGCACCAAAGTACTGTCTCAATATAGAGGTACAGTAAAGGAAGGCTGTTCTTTTCTTGAGCCTCGCATTTGTGGACCGCAGCAAAGAAATAGCGACAGATAGATAGATAGATTGATTGATAAATACCCAGAAGAAAAGACTCACTCACATGTACACACCTCACTTCCAAGGCCATCACAGGGTACTCTGCCAGCATCTTCTATAGTGGGAAGCTTTCCCTTAAGTCCCTTTGAGAAACATATGGCTGACTCTGAAAGCTCAAACGGCATATGTCAACCCTCAGCAAATCCTGGAAATTGTCTCTCCAACTCAGAGAGAGTTGTGGCTTTTCCCATTAATCTTTGGGTAGGACCACTGAAAACTTTTTCAGAGCTTAGATAACGCCCTAATTAGAAGGCTCATTCAAGAGAGGAGACTTTAGCATTCGCCTTGGGTATGGAGTCATTTCTCCAGAACGTTCACCAGTTGTTATTTCAGCTCTGCAGTTGTGTGGCAAACAAGAATCTTTTTTCTTTTTCTCTTTTCTGCTACAGAGCATAGAGCGGAGACATTCTTTAGTGAATTAGTCAAATCCTGCCCTTCCACTTTTAACAGCTTATTATTTTTTCTATCAGATATAATCAGTTTAGGGTGAAGCCTTAGAAGGACAATTGTGCAATTGTTACCATTTATGGCACGTGCCTTATTTTTATTTTTCCTAAGCACTTCGGTTGTTTTGCTCAAGTACATATACCTGTCTGGGTATTGTCTTGTTTATTGGTGTTGTTTACTAGTTTTTTTTTAATTTACAGCATAGTTTCTGTCAATCAAAACAGAAAGTAATTAAAATAGATGAAGATAAAAGTATTAAAAACATTTAATGATGATTTTAAAATTTACCTCTGTGGTTTAGCTTATCATATGTTAATATGACCCAATGGCCTTTGTTTTGTGTAACATGCTTAGAAGCATCTGTCTCAATTTTACAGAAATCCCTTGAAAATTGATAAGAATTCAGGTTAAGCTCTGTGAAATCTTTGGCATGAATTTTGGGTTAACAACATAGAGCTTTAGAGCCTCAGGAAGTTAAAGCATACCTATTTGGGGATTTCAAGAGAGGTCAAGACACAGAATTCTCATGAAAGAAGTAGTTTCTGGACACAATATTCAGAAATGTGGTAAGTGAAATTACCATGTGACCCACTAAAGTGTCATCAATTGAAATACCAACTTTTATCATATTACAAGAATGTCATCTTCAGATATTTTTGGAAGTCGCTAATTATTCCAAAGATTACACGCAGTTAAGAAACAGCATTGGACAGACAGACCAGAGCACTTTGACTTCCACAGAAAGGTCATGGTAATCAGAGACACAGAAAAAATGACAACCAACCATCCATGATGCTGATGTTAAAACAAGCATAAAGGAAACAAACAAACAAACAAAAGACATGAAAGAGCTGCGAGGGTGGTTCAATTGGTAAAGTGCTTGCTTTGTAAGCATGGGGTCCTGGGTTTTAACACCAGAACCTTGTGAAAAGCCAAACACAGTGGCTTGTATTTGTAATGACTGCCCTGGAGGTATAGGAAGAGTTCTTGGGGCTCGTTGGTCAGCTAGATTACCCTACTAGGGTTCCTGAGGAACGACATTCAATGTCAACGGGCTTCCTCTGGGTGTATGTGCATGTTCCTGCTACAACATGAACACACATTCATGAACACACACACACTCACATGTACAGACACACACACACAATAGCAAGTAAGTCCACATCTTTAGGACTGAGTGCTATGGCATTTATTGTTCCCCCAGTTCTTCATATAAAAGGTATTGCAAAAAATTTTCACCAGTATAATGTTGAACAAGACATTTTCAAGTGTACAATTACCCTTGTTACATTTACCGTAACTCTAAAATTTCCAAAAGACAGTTACAACGGCCATCACAGCTAATATTAAGGCCAAGCTGACATTTGGAAAGTCTTCTCGGACTCTTGGGGAAGGCACCAGCTTTAGAATTAGACAGCTCTCCATTCACTTACTTCTTTACTACTCACTGTGTTTGAAATCCTGTAAAATTCCTCAGCTCTCTGATTTCGTTATTTATGGACTAGAAGCAAACCCCACTGGTTTGAAGTCAGGAATAAATAAGTTAACATATGTGAAATCTGGCACATCATATATGGTGGCTATTCTCATTTTTCAAAGATAGATACACATTATTTTTTGACCTTCATCATCCTCCAAGTATTCAGACCCTACCTCAAAGAAATATCTTGGTAACCCTCATTATCACTCAAGATCAACTTGAAAGCCAGCTGCAATCTTCTTACTTCCAAGGATGGAATGGTACCAGTTTTGCTAAATAGATAGCTCTCGAGAGAACCAAAGTTATGTTCCTAACTCTAGCCTAAGTTTGGAATACCTAGGAATGACAGCCAGAACTTAGAAGCCAAGGGAAAGATCTCAATTTTTCAATTCATTATAATTTGCCAGATCTCTCTTTTAGATACAACTCGCAAAATCCCAAGACAGACAGGGGAACTTATAAATCAAATGTAGACTCTTGTTTTGCAGAGACACCAACCCCTCCAATTGCAAAACAGTGTGCTCATGGAGACTCATAGATTCGGAATGTCTTTTTCTATTACCTTCATAATCCCCAAACAAGTTTATGGTTTTTAAGTTCAATCTGCCACAGTTCCTATCCACTTTTCTGCTTTGCTCCTATCCCATTTAAAAGCGTCAGCACAAGGTATCCTAACTAGGAAAAACATCCTCAGTTCTGTACCACCCAATACGTCCAAGCACTCAGAAATGAGTGCAAGTCTAGCGAAATGTTTTCAAACTCCATTTCATAAAAACAAACAAAACAAAACAAAACAAAAAAACAACAAAAAAACAAAAAACTTTGCTAAAATGAAATGAGGGAATGTTAAGCCCTGTCAGGGCTGACGATACAGAAGTAACACAGTTTCATAGTTCTCCTTGCTCCTTCCATTCTCTTGCTGGATCGTAAAGTAGGATTATACCGGTATATTTTATCCTCATTTAAAAAAAAATTCAAACAGGAAAAACTGTTCTATTCAATGACTAATCCTCCTAGCAGTCTGTCTGGATGCTGTAATTCATGACTTTCTACTTCTGCATAAAGACACAGAAAGCACCGAAGAACACCAGCCTTCTGGTTGGTGGCAGTCTGCCAGCCTTCCCAGGTGCAGTGCTGGCTAAAAAATTATCTCATTCAATTGAGTTCTAACCGTGTGCTAGACATTGCGCAATGGAAAGGAGCACAGGACAGGTGCAACTTCTGCCTCTTACGACTTCATAGCTGAAGACCAACAAAACATCCCTGCTGCGGCTGCCTCACTCAACTATTTTTATTTAGACTTTCCCGGGTTGTTAGGAAGTGGCCATTTGATAACCCCTTCACTGTGGGTTACTAGAGACTGTTTGTTTTCCCACTTCCAGTTAATCAGTTTATGTTACCTGAAGAGGGTGTTCCGAGGTACATTTCTAATAGAGGAATTAAGAAGTGTGCTTTTCCAGGTGTTAAATCACAGAGGCCTACCTGCTGGACAAAGAGGCTACAAATGCAGGGAGAGGAGAGGAAGTTTGCGCAGCTGAAAGGGAGATGGGGGTGAGCAGCTGTGGTGGCCTTCTGAAGCTATGTACTGTGACCTAATGAAGAACTCTGGGATACGGCCTTTGGTGTAAAAGCAGAGGAAGGAAGCCAAGGAACGTACCCATCCTTTGTGAGAGTAAAGACACAAATGTCTACATGCTATGAAGATGGAGGGGTACTGGCTATTTGATGTTTTGGGGGGCCTGTTAATAGACAGGGGAGGAGGAGGATTGAAATGTGGAACAGTTTCAGGGTCTGATGGGAGAGCATTTTTAGAGTGGCATTGGCTCCCTGTGAGTGTGGACTCTGATGTTTGTCCCATCCCTCTTGTAGACCAAGTCTGTCTAGGCCAGAGGTAGGAGAGGTCAGCCTACACTGCCCAGCTGCCTCCTTTGAGGACTGAATTTCTCATGGCTCAGCAAGAGCCACTAGAGACTGTCCTGGTGGCTGCAGTCTCCTTGCTCAAGGTCACACTCTGAGAAGGGTGGAGAGGGGCTCACAGTCAGTGTGAGACTAAGGAGGGACACTTTTGAGGGTCACCCCAACCTCAGCATTCCCTGTAGGACAGCCTGTGTCCTCATCACAGTTCAATGGCGCCTCCTACCCAGTCCTACCTCCATTCTAACCTTCCTGCAGATGAGGATTTTTCTCTTCTTAAATCTCCAAGTCTAAATATGCTTCCAGAGAAGGTTTCTTTTCTAATCTACACTCATGTTTTATTTAAAGATTATTTTTTTTTTAAGTCTGGATCTCATGGATCCCTGGCTTATGTATCGGAGGGTTACCGGAAGTTTCCATCCTTCTTCTTCTACTTCCAGAGAACTATCATGAGTTTATGTGGCTCTGGGATGGGGCTCAGGGCTTTGTCTATGCTAAGGAAGCGCGCCACCAACTGAGCTATGCCCCCAACTTTCATAATTCAAACATTAAAATCAAGTGAAAATTAAAGGTGCAATTCACAGAATTTTAAAATTAAACAATCTTGCTTAAATGACTCAATTCTGAGTCATTGGATGTCCTTGTTCAAACAACACAAATGTCCTCCCGGTCTCTAGCCTGTTAACACTCACTTTAATATGGACTTGGGACTCATTCTTGTTTTATCTACTCTAGACTCATAATTGTAGTGTATATGGTATAATTCTGATTTTCTTAACCAAGTGTGATTTTTCTCTTTCAGTCTTTCTCTGGACCAGTCTTATGCCCTCCAACTCAAATATTTCAGACACTGAAGCCAGGTAAGGGTATACCATCAGAACTTGCTCTGGGTTTCTTTCTCAGAGGTCCAGGTGCATCCTGCACAGTTCAGAGGCTTGTGCAAACAGGCCCATTCACAGCCAAGCAGAGATGGAGGGGTCAGGGGCCACTCCCTCTCAGTGCTCAATTACTTTTTGACCATAGATTCAACAAATGGGGGAGTTGTTGCCTTCAGTTTCATGCCTACTGGTGAGTCCAGCAGGCTCCAATGGTCAGTCCCAATCCAGGGGCCACGCCGATGGCCCTGGTTAAACTAATCAAGCCATGCAGCAAGACCCAAAGTCATGACTCAGACAAAGGAACAGGCACGTGGTTAGTTAATAGGAGGAGTGAGAAGAGGGTAAAGAGACCTCATCAAGCACATGTGTTAAACTATCAAAGAGGTAAATTAATCTTAAAAAAAACCTAACAATTTATGTCTTGTTAAACAACTACAGACTGCAGCCAGCAACTCTGGGCACCTGTGCCACCATCCGAGACCAGTGGCCTTTGCCACCATTTTATGAACTGCTAGGCTGGAGTGAAATATGCAAATGTATGCAAATATTTATGGAAAGTTGCTTTATCTACTGTTAAGTAACTAAATGTGCTGCAATGTACTAACAGTTGAGATTAAAAAAAAAGCTTTGCTCATTGAAGATTAACATATAAATACATTTATCTAGTTAACTATACATTTAGTGTTAAAGAGTTCAAGCCCTACACGGGCTCAGCTACTTTGGCAGGAATTTGTCCTGTAGACTGGTTGGCAGATGGGAGATCTAATGCTATCTGGAAAATTTTGATGAAGTGGTGTGTAGCCCTGGATAAAGTTGCTGAGTTTGGCATATCGAATTAAACCATGTTTAGGCGTGGCCTATCTTTAATAAAGTACCGCATGGCCTAGGCTGGCCAGAGGAAGACAACGCTAGCCTATGTTAACACATGGGTTAAACTGCTGGGGCAGGTAAAGAGTGCGGGGAAAATTTTAGTGGTCCCAAAGAGAACACTCAGAAGAATGCCGATTACCCCAGCTACCAATGAGGAGATGGCATTTCTGGGAAGTCTGGCACAGTTTCCTACATGGAGGTGCAAGTAGAGCCATTTTAGCCGGAGGACTGACAGGTAAACGAAAATGGGGCCCAGCCCCGTTTGCATAAACAATATAGGAAACTCAAATGGGAAAACGTGGAAAAACGGGGCATGGAAGGAAACAATTCTCACCATGTCAGAGCTAAGCGCCTTAGCTTCATATGAAGCCAATATTTCATTCTTCTAAGGAATAGGTACTAAGACTATGGGTAAACGCTTATTTAATGACAGTCAGTTAGGGAATAAGGACACAGGAGGCTGCCAAACTCTCCAGGGTGCTTGCTGAGCTGCGACTGTGCGTGCACTGAGCTGACCGCAGAGGTCTTGGAAGCTGGGTTCTGCATTTCTTGTTCCTGGTCCCTGTGTAAGTGATGTAAGCTCATCAACTCTAGAAAGGCTAGTTTGGCAGCAGAGCATGTGTGGAACGAGAGGGAGTCAAAGAAAGGAGTCAGAAGGCAAACCAGTCGTGTGCCAGACACACATGCCATACTTTATTAACCCCATTTTACAGATAAGGAGACTGAACTTTGGACTGCGGCTATACCCAGACTTGACGAATTCCAAAGGGCGTACCGTCTGAAGCTGGAAACCTCGACTCCCTCTGCTCAGAACTGAAGGGAAGGGATAGGCAGCAGGGTCCAATGTTTCAGAGCCAGCATGGAAGATTGAAGGCCGAAAAAAGGGCCGTCTGGATTTGGCAGTGGAAAAATCAATGGTGGCCTTTAAGGAGGGTGATTTCAGTTGAATGGCGGGTGGGGGTAGCAGGCTGGTTTCAAAAGGGATGAAAGAGTGAGTGGGTGGTAATGAAACAGTGGCATTGAATCCAGCCTCCCATTCAAGAATGTTGGCAGAGAGAGGAAGGAGAGAAAGGAGAAACAGATAGAGGAAATTGCAGAGCAAGAGCGCACAGTGTTTATTTTTTGAACTGAGGAATCTGCCGTTCCATTTTGTAGATATTTATATGATATCTGACTATGTCGGGTACTATGCTTGGCACCGAGACATGATGGTGAATAGGTGAAACGAGGAACTGGAGGAACATAGCGATATTGTCCCTGATGGCAGCACGGCAAGTTACCAAGTTTGATACTGTTGGAACCTTGTTCCTTTCAAACTTCTAGAAGAGGACCAGTGTATATTTTCTTCATTTAGGTCATCCCATGGCACGAACTCAGTAAATATTTGTACAAGCAATAAGCTATGGGTCCCAGAAGCTGAAAGGGAATAGAATGAAGAATTTAGGATAAGATTTGGAAAGAGGCAGGCCAAGTCATTTCTGAAACATTAGAGAAGATGGGGGTTGGTTCAAAGGTCATTGGAAGCCCAGAGGTCTAGACCAGTGGTTCTCAGACCTGTGGGTCTTGACCCCCCTGGGGGTCAAATATCAGATATCCTGCATATCAGATACTTATATTACGATTCATAACAACAGTAAAATTACAGTCGTGAAGTAGCAATGAAATGATTTTATGGCTGGGGGGTCACCACAACATGAGGAACTGTATTAAAGAGTCACAGCATTAGGAATGTTGAGAACCGCTGCTCTAGACAAAGCGGTCTACAGACTCCAGTGTACTGCTCAGGAAACCAGCTCTAGAGTAGGGAATGGAAGAGGACATAAGGATGGCGGAAATGAAGTTACCATGCAAGGGAGATGGAAGAATTGAAGGTGGATGAGTCTGAGAAAGGAAGCCAGTTGTGGAAGAAGCTCAGTTTCATTCCTCTTCCCCCTTTATACTGGTTCAGGGGCATGCAACATCTGTGTGTTAAAGGTGGCTGGGCTTCCACGCACAGGTTTAGACTCCTTACTGGTTAACCCAGGTCAATGTTTGCACTAAAATGGGTATTGGATACATTTTCTTTTTTTAATTTGCAGATGACATATCAGAAAGGGCAAATGGTACCTCTTAGGCATACAATTAACCAGTGACTACGGAAGATAGAAGTGTGTAACCTTAGAGTCTTGGAGAGCTATGAAAGGACCCATGATTTGAAGAAAAAGTTGAGTAAGGACCTGGAAAGTCTCTTTAGCAGGCAGAAGCTGCGACTGGTGCAAAGGATTCTTAAGGTTATAGCCAAATTATCCCCTAAGCTCACAGGATCTTTCTCTTCAGGAGAAAAACACTGTGCGTGTGAGGGGCAATGGTAGGCTTCATTTCACATCATTTCTGCGTCATTCAGCAAATCTGAAAAGTATCCCCTCTACAAAAAAATGCCCTTCCTATGTCTCTGCTGATGTGGACCCAGCCTATTGGAAGATATGACCCTGACCATGTTATCCTTAAGGTGTTGTGATTTGAATATAAAATGTTCCCCAGAGGCTTCATTGGTGGGTAACTCACTTCTAGGAAGTGCCAGGATACTACAGGTTCAAATGGAATCAGAGGATTAATCTCTTGATGAATTCTTAACCTGACAGTGCTGCTGGGCAGTAGTGGAAGCTAGGAAATGGATTAAGTGGGCCATTGGGGCATGCATTAGAAAGAGATACCATGTTCCTGGCTCTTTCTTCTCTCTTTCTCTCAACTGCCATGAGACAAGAAAGCCTTCCCCACCATGCCCTTCCACCATCAGCTCCTGCCTAACACCAGCCTAGAAACAATGGAGCCGGCTGGCTCGAACTAAAACTTCTCAAAGTGTGGGTCAAATTCACCTTCCCTCCTTTAAAGTTGTCTATAGCAGTATTTTTGTCAGTGACAAACTTTGACTAATGTACATTGTCTTTGATGGTGCTTCAGATTTGGAAGCATTGCCCTCAGAGTTTCACACACAGCCTGCTTTCTCTTCAGAGAATCAGGGAAGCCAACCTGCGACACATTTCCTGGCATCACAGGCTTTTCTCTGGAAGCCTGGCATGAGACACCATGACCCTGTAATTCTTGCAGTCTGCATTCCTATAAAACGAGCATCCTGATGCTGCTTTCTTTCCCATCTTGAGAAGTAACCAGGCCACCTGTGGTGGCCTCTGAGTGTCCCAATCAGGGAAAACACTTTCCCAGGTGGACTTTGCTAGCAGAGACTCCTTTAGTATTCTCTTTTAAAAGAAAAGTCCTTCAAATGAATTTTTTTTTTCATATCCTTCAACAGGTGAGATCTTGCCATCAAAACACCTTCGCTGTCGCTGCAGCTCAGAGCCGCATAGCTTCGCTTCAGTGTTGCTCCTTGTCACAGTCACAGCAGCATTGTCTGCGCACGCTTTGCCTACAGCTGGAAACCCGAGCACAGTGCGTTTTACATCTTGCTTCCTACTCAGTTCTATTAGCTTCTGATTCTCACTGTAGAGCTGGCTAAAAGCATGTCACACCTCTGTCCTCCAAGCCATGCTGTCTTGAAAAATTCCTCTGCCAATTTTTCAGGACACGGGCAGAATGTAGACAAACTCTTGGCCAGCATGCCACAGGGATGCCTCTAACCCAATTCCTGATAGTTATGTTCCCATCTGAAACCTGATGCCACTTGTCTTCCCTGCCTACATTTCTATCCACGTTCTGGTCTTCTAAATTCCTACTACAATTGTCGAACTCTTGTTACATTCTAGGACCTGCCTGGCCTGCATCTCCAAACTCTGCCACGCTCCTCTTTTGTAAACCCATTCTAAACACCTAAGAAGCACATAGTTAGTTTTAATCACAGCATTGGCCCTTTCTTTACCCCCATACTGATTTTTAATATTACTTTTGCATCAACTGTGATGAAATAGCCAACATAACGAGGGAGGAAAGGTGTATTTCAGTTCACATCCTCAGGGGGCTGCAGCCCATCACATCAAGATAGGCACGTGAGTGGCAGCCTAGTTCATAGCAGACAGAGCGTGAGGCATCGAGATCCGATTGGAACCAGGGTTGGAACGCTCATTCCAATGACCTATCTCGCCAACCTGCCCCCGTTTCTTAAAGCTCTATAGCTCTAAAACTAGCGTTGCCAGCTGAGGGCCACACTTTCAAAATGTGAGCCCGCAGGGGAAATTCTCAATTCAAGATTGAACAAATGGTACATGACTGACCACAAGGCTGTTCTTAACCACTACCATCCATGTTTGTCTTCTTGTCTCTCCCACCCAGTTAACAACCGAACTCAAAAGACCTTTTCTTTCTGCATGGTTGCTTTTTGTTCCTACTCTATAGTCTATCTGATAGTTGGTGATACATAAATCTTAGTTGAATAATTGAACCAATAAGTAGCCATGTGCCCTTAGGTTTGACCAGGTTTCCCCTCCTCCAGCCAGAAGTTGAAAGAATTTACTTTGAGTTACAGGGAGGAGGTAGAATCTTGCCAGCCACTCAGAGTGGGCAGTAAGGCTCTATCTTCCTATGCTCTTTGTTTCTAGTTAACTTTGCAAAAATGTATATAGGCTCAGACAACATGATCACCCTTCCTTTCAGACTGTTAAGTACCAGGAAATGAATTCATAATTATGCTTCAGAAGTACTGAAAAAGTGAGGTATGCTTAGTAAAACTACAATACGGTAAGGCAGACGACGCTTTTACGAGATCAGAAGGTAACTGCAAAACCCTTTGCTATAAAACCCATTTTAAGATATTTGTGTGACAGGGATCATAGTGATAATAGGTCAGGTCACACAGGAGGATCGTGGCTGTGAGGGTTAGCAGTGTTGAGGAGCTCCCTAGTTCAGGGTGCTTGCTGGTCCTTACGCCCATGCTGTCTGTCTCAGTTGCAGAATGCATGGATGAGAGTTGAGCTGGGATCACTCCATGAGGAACCTCAGCTCAGAATCCTTTCCCTTCTTTCAACTTTTTCTCCAATTTATGTTTCATGCTCTAGAACAGATGCCACTTTCTAAGGGAACTATTCTCCAACCACCAGGTCCAGGCCAAGTTCTCTTTTGCTGTCCTCTGGTTCACCATTAGAACCCTTCCGTAGTCTTAAAATGTTAAGAGTGTTGTTCAATGTTGGTTCTCTTTACAAATTGGGTTCACGTGCACTGTTATATTCCTGGGATCTTGCACCCAATTGGTGATAATAAATTGTCATTTTGGGAGTGAATGAGTGAGTGAAGCTGTAGGAACATTAAAGGTCTCTTCCCACAGCCCTGGGTTGGCAATCTTTTCGTACTGGTTGCCATCATTTTCAGACCTAGGAATGCTGGCAAGAAAGTAAAAAACAGTTTTATTTGCATTTTTAAACATTGCTAGTGCTAAGAACCTTTGAAACAATGATAAGAGTAAAAAATATTTGTTGGCTACAGATTTCTTTTTATAAAGGAGAAATAACACAAGCAAATGTTAACCAAATTGAAATATTTTGCAAAAAACAAAGTACGGATAGTCGTCTTGAACCTGCATCTTGTAGCTTCCTTTGGAATTATTCTGAAGTAGTGGTTTCTGTAGATATATGTTTATTTATTTATTTATTTTTTTAGGGAAACGAAACCTAGCACTACAACTTGGTGAACCCAAACTTTTTAAAAGGTGCACTCATTTTATTAGCTATATTATATACACTCTAACCTAAAATGTACTCTTTGGTATCTAAGAACCCTAGCAGAGGAGATTAGCAGCCAAAAAAAAATTAATTAAATTTACAGCAGGGTTACAGATACTGTATCTAGTTGAACAGTTTGTTTAAGGAAGTAACAGGAAGGTCGTATCAACAAGAAACAGAGGTAACACGAACCAGTAAGATTTCACAGGAAAGAAACCCAATAGAATTCCACGCTCCGAAATCTAGCCTTCTTATCTAATAACTGCTGTGTTTGGGGTTCGGAGGTGCAGGGTAAGGAGGAAGCACAGTGGCTGAAGTTGAACACTGGCACAGACACGGCCAGGCAGGCTGTGAAATCGAAGCGTCCGTGGAGTCCTGGGTAGCTCAAAGTTCGATCTCAGATCCTGGGCTGGTGTGCCCAGGACGGCACGATCTTAAGCTGGCTAGATCTGTGTGATTTAGAGAAGCGATGGCAGCAATTCTTGCAATTTATGTGGAGAACGGACCGAGCAGCAGGAACAACCAGCGCAGTTTAAGGACTAGCAACAAATTGTACCTTTTCACACAAAGGTAAAGGTGTCCCCAAGAAAGAACAGGACTGCATGACACAGGCACCAATTATAAATCCCCGTTGGTACTTTCGCATGATCCCTGAGTCTCCGAGATTGTTCTGCAGCCTGTGAAGCTGTCTTGAGTTGGGGTTCCTGTCCTGTGCTAGGGTCCAACTTTGAACAAACAATGCTCTCCAATGATCTGCAAAGACGCATGTGGACCCCACCATTAATTTTTTGATCCCCTTTTAGTCCCTTTGAAATAACATAAAAAGCTTTACCTCGCTAATTATTTTTATCCAGCCCATAGAAAAATTAGTTTATCTTTTTTGGTCAAAGTAAATTAGACAGATCATGGCTGATTAGAATGTAACAGTAAAATCTCCGTACTTTCTCTCCCATCCCGTTTCTCCCAGAAACAGGGCCTGTGTCAAATATGTAGGTATTTCCCACGGCCAGGCCAGACTCTGTTTCCAACAGGGTCTGTGGCTTGGACAATGGTTCTTACATAGACACTGAAGTCCTTTAGTTCAGTCATTGTGTTCAGAAAGAACTAGTAACCCCTTAGCTAGCATTTGATGAAACATCTAGATTTACATATTTCCTTAATTGCATTTTTGAATGTGAGTGAGATTTATCTGAGCAGAGTTAAATGCTTCCTTTATTCCCCTACCCAAGGCAAAATTCAACTCCGTGCTCTCTAAAATAAGTGAGGTGGGAGTGTTCGGAATCCTATTCAGTTCCCACTGAACAAATTTTAGGGATTCAGCAAAGTGGGACGAGGGAGTTATATTACCAATGACGGGAAAGATATATCTTTACCTTTTAGAGTGGAATGGCCAGTTTCTAAAGCTTTGGCTCACTTGCCTCTTTCAAAAAGCCTATTTTGATTTTTTTTTTAAACAAATGCTGTTCCTTGCTGATGGATTCCCCAAATCAGTTGCTAAGAAGTTCCAAAATTCTTTTCCTTAAAAATTTCTTCTCAGCCTTTCTGCTATGTGGCTGCAAGGACTGGAAAGTTAGTTTAATTTTCATTATTTATTTACTATAAATTAACAGTAAATCTTGCACTTAGCTCCATTTAAACCTCCCTCTGCAGCTGCCCATTTGAAAAATAAAATGGTTGCCTTCTTCCACTTCAGTGGGCACAATACAAAACATCCATTGAGCTTTCCCTTTATTGCAGCTGCCAATGCCCAGCCGACTTTTAACAAACCAACCAAGCGGAATGACAATGCAGCTGCAACATTTTATGGTATTTCTGTTGGTTCTCTTTTGAGACTGAAGGTGTTAATTAGGAATCAAAGAACACAACCCTGCCAGCTTTCTTTCACAAACCATACCCTGGTCACTGCAGTTTTCAGAAGAAAAATAAATCTAATAAAGGGATAAAAATGTTGTTTGTCACACCAGTAAAGTGTACTTAAGACCCTTTGATCAAAAGCTTTTCATGTAGTCTTGTCAGATGGTCTGGAAATATTGTATTTCCCCCTTTTTTCCTTTTTCATATTCAGAGTTCTCTGAATTTAATTTAAGGCTGCTTGGAATTTAAAAAGTATGAACAGTCATATAGAAGACTCTTTATAGACAGTATTTGGTCTCATATAGTAGATAGATTTGCTTCTTAGGGAAAGAAAATTACATTCAATATTCCATCATGTCATAGCCTCACACCATTGCACCTCCTATTAGCATATTTATGGTAATCTAATCATAAGTTTTTTTTCTGATTAAAATATATGTGCATAACTGTCAGCATTCTTTTATAGATATAATTCCCTTTTGGTGTTTAGGAGGGTCCTTTTTTAACATACGCAGAACTGAGTCTTTTCCCAAGCATAAAACCTACAATGTTCAGAGCCTACAATGTTCTTTTATCAAGCAGTTTCTCATTTTTATAAAATTTTTGATGCACCATGAATATCATGGAGCCACACGTAGCAGTGTGAAGTCATTATCTTTAATCTTCAGTCAAAGTTAAAAGATTAAAGTGAGTTTATGAAGTTAGCACTTCTGGGAATTAGTCAAGCCTGCTAGCTTTCTCAGCAAGAGGTTTAGCCCCTAGATGCACAAATCATGCCCAAATCCATTAATCCTGCTAGAGAGAAGGAGAAAGAAGGTCAGCTTGTTGATTTAATGTTAATGAAATGAAGGGGCTCCTGAGACTGCCTGGGGGGGGCCCTCTAAACTGTAAAACAAATAAAGTCATTTTAAGTAGTGCTTGTGGTAGGAGAGGAGGCCCTGCTTCTGACTGAGCTGGACAGTCAGGAGGGTGGGAGCAGGCAGAGACTGCCTGTCTTCTGTACTCTGGCTACACCTGCCCTGCTCTAATCCCCACCACCACGGGCCAGCAGACGCCTAGAACGAGGAGCCTTCAGAGCAGCGCTTGCGCGTCTCTTGCTGCACACGTGCAGACACTGAGATGCAGAGACTCCCGCTGCTAGAGGCCCTGTGGCTGGTGAATGGACTAGCTGGATCTGGAGCGCAGGTTCTTCTCTTAAACCCCTGACCTCGTTTTTATAACATAAAGGTTGCCTTTATTTTGTTTTCATATATTGAGAAGGAAAATGCCTTTTAAAAGACTCTTTGACTGACTAGGCTGGGTGGTGGTCGTACATGCCTTTGATCCTAGCACTCAGGAGGTAGAGACAGGTGGATCTCTGTTGCTGTTCTGAAGAGCAAGTTCTAGGACAGCCAGGACAACACAGATAAACTCTGTCTCAAAACACAACAACAAAACCCAACCAACCAACCAACCAAACAAACAAACAAAAAAAGAGCCAACAAAGAAGATACATTGAAGTTTGCTTTCTAAACTGAGTACTTGGCATCTCCTCAGGCTGAAACAAACTCTCAGGGTAACTTGGGTGACATGTGCAGACTTGCTTAATTTTGATTTTTGTTTTCTTTTCGTCTGTTTTTCAGGCAGGTCTCCTTACAGAACCAAGCTGGACTTGAACTTGGAATCCTTCTGCTTTAGTGCCTTTCCCTACTGAGTGCTAAGATTGCTGTAGCCAGCCTAGACCAATGGTCTTCAGACTTGGCTGACAAGTTGAATTTGTCTTGGGGAGGTAAAGGACATTTTGGTATTTCACTCTTTCCCTGGCCCCCACTTCTAGACTCTGATTTATTGATTTATTGTGGCGTGAGCTTTGAGGTTGTTGTATTGGTTTCTAGTTGAGGAAATACGCTGGGAACTTCAGACCAGGACGTTTAACATACTGCTCTCCACGTTTGTTTTGAGGACAATGCTCTACGGTGTTATCGTCCATGGTGTTACTGCTTTAGCATCCTATACACAGAGCAATTTATTTTGAAATTTTGAGGATTTTCTGTCTGAATGTGCATTTCTCTCTTCCTTTGTTCCATGTATAACGAGTTTTCTTTGTGACTCTGTCCACGCCCCCCACACAAATGGAAAGAGAGACACACAGACAGACAAAGTGAGAGAGACATAGAGAGACAGGAAGAGAGATATAGACAGAGAGACACAGAAAGTGTGTGTGTGTGTGTGTGTGTGTGTGTGTGTGTGTGTGTGTGTCACAGGCAGAGATTGATTTTTACTGGTACTTAGCCGTCCCAGGAAGGACTGACTTCCCTTCCACTGAGTCAGTCCCGTAGTGGAGGAGGGAGGTGTTGGGTCTCAGTTCAGCAGCCCATTCTCCGGTGTTGCTCTTTTCTTTCTTAAACTTTGTCACACCTTGGACTTCCTTTCACTCTTTAAACCTGTCACCATTGCCTCTGGCTGTCACTTTCTTCTTACCTCTCTTCACCTGGGGAATTTTCTTGAGTCTGGAGGCTGTCCTTTCAACCTCACTTGGAATTGTTTGGATTTTGCAAACTTCTGCTCTTCTTTGCTCTGGTGACTAGTGGCGCTGTCTTAAAAAGTTAGGCCAGCAGAATCCCCTTCTCTAATCAGTGCTTATGGCTAACAGGTAATAAAGAAGTGGCTGAAAGTTCTTTAGACTTAGCTTTGAAATCAAAATAAATGAGCCTCCTGGCATATGACCTCCTCAGTTACCTGGGAGCTAAGATCCAGCTTTTTGTACGTAGGAAGACAGAAGATTTCCCGTCTTCAGTTTAGACCTGCTGACTGCATTTTGCTGGCTCACACAGACGGGAGCATCTGTTTTGCAGAAGGGTCCAGGATTCTGCAGAGAATGTGTTCACTAACTAACACTGCTGGTTGAATCTGTAATACTGGGCTCTCAGCCCACCCTCTGAGTAAACCGCTCACTGAACTGCCAACTATCCTGGAGCCTTTTTGCAACACCTGTACACCTATGAGCAAAGATAAAATGTCATTCAAAACACAGAGCCTTTTATTTGCTTGATACAAAGGCTAAGAGATGAAAGGATATTTTCTTTTTTAACAGATGCTGGCGATACCCAATTCATTTGAAGTTGCCCTATCTAGCTTCTTTTTCTTGCTCTTCTTTACCTACCAGGGACTCTGTTAGTCTCTCTTTTTTTAACAGTATAAATTTCTTTGTAATGAAAATTGCATTTATATAAAAAAGTTTTAGGTCATATTACCTGTGGATTTTAGGAAGTTAAAAAAAAAAGAGGAGGTAATGTGGTGTGAGCACTGTAGCATGAGCAACAAAAACAATAGCATCCAGAATCTCCAGCAGTGGCCCTCAACCTTCCTAACGCTGCGACCCTTTAACGCTGTTCCGCACTCTGTGGTGACCCTCAACCATGAAGTTATTTCGTTGCTACTTCACAAATGTAACCTCCCTACTGTTATGAATTGTAGAGTAAATCTATGCAGGACATCTGATATGCGACCCACGACCCACGGGTTGAGCACCACCGGTTTAAAGGCCGCTTCATCGCTTCAGCGTGAGGTGCCGCACAAGGTGCTTCCTGTGAGCTAGTTTGCCGGTCTTCACAACCGCCCTATCAAGCAGATGCTGCTAGACCCAGTTTTCCAAAGAAAGAGCGAGACACACGGTAACTTGCCAAAGTCACTTAAAGTAGTCCTGCGGTCATCCTCAAGAAATCGCCTGATCTCAGAGGTGGGAACGATGAAAATGACTGTTGTTGGGAAGTGAGAAGCTTGGGAGTGAGTGTATGGACAACTTTTGAGTGTCTTTTTCTCTCTGTTTTGGGAGTTTAACAGTTTTAGAGGAAAGAACCTGTTTGCCAGCCTGGCATAAGGTACAAAAACAAAAACAAAAACAAAACAAAACAAAACAACAACAACAACAAAAAACAAAAAGGAAAGAAAGAAAGAAAAGGACAGAAAAAAAGAAAAAGATAACGCCACCTTATATCTTAAGTATGGACAACGCCTAAGTTTTATGTAGAGTTTGGGGCAGTGGTTCTCTACCTGTGGGAAACTTGGAGGGGCCACCCTCGACCACCAGAAAACACAGACATTTACATTCCAATTTGTAACAGTAGCAAAATTACAGTTATAAAGTAGCAATGAAAAAAAATTTAAGGTGGGGTGTCACCACAACATGAGGAACCGTATTAAAATGTGGCAGCTTTGGGAGGGTTGAGAACCACTGGTTTAGGGGAACAGAGCCTGGCTTCCCAGTAGAAAGCAGTGCCCTTTCTCCTTGGTATGCCCAAGCTGTGCCCTCTCTGAAGCAGCCCAGGCACAGGCATGCAGAAGCAAGGAAGTATATTTCAAATATAGTTTCTAATATCATGCAGGTATGATGAGGCCGGCAGGGGAGGGGGCACCTGCTCCTGGAAACACAGGATCTCACAGTTTCCAAGAGCAGTGGGTACCACAGCCCACCCATGGCCACCCAGACATGCATCACGGTTGTTTAAAGGCAAAGAAAGGTGGGCCAGTGAAGGTTGTGGTTCCTGTTGGCAAGGCAAGGTGAAACGGGTCGGCACTGATGGACTTGAATGATGTCAGTGAGTTCTGGGGCCAAACATGAGAAGACCCGATAGAGATGCAATGTCATTGGCAAGGGAGAAAGAGAATAGATAGGAAACATTTGGTTAAGTTAAGGTCACAAGATGTGCGGTGAATGACAACAAACGCATTTAGCTCTTGTGAACACTCAGTTTGGATAGATGTGCTCTTTAGACTAAGTCTGAGTGATTTTTGTATGTTTAGTTTTGTTATATATATATATATATATATATATATATATATATATATATATATATATAAAACCAAAAACCAAAGGAAAACAAATACATATACATATATATGTATATATACATATATATATATGTATATATATGTTTGTTTTCCTTTGGTTTTTGGTTTTCAAGACGGGTTTTCTCCATGTGGCCTTGGCTGTCTTAGACTCACTTTGCAGACCACGCTGGCCTCAGATACACAGGGATCCACCTGCCTCTGCCTCCCTGAGTGCTGAGATTATAGGCACAGATTTATTATTATTATTATTATCATTTATTATAAATTATTCAATTTGTATCCCGCTGTGGCCCACTCTCTTGTCTCCTCCTAATCCCACCCTCCCTTCCTCTTCTTTACCTATGCCCATGCCCTAGTCCACTGATAGGGGAGGTCCTCCTTCCCTTCTATCTGACCCTAGCCTATCAGGTCTCATCAGGACTGGCTGCATTGTCTTCCTCTGTGGCCTGGCAAGGCTGTACCCCCCACCCCCAGGGGATGTGGTCAGAGCCTGCCACTGAGTTCATGCCAGAGGAAGCCCCTGCTCCCCTTACTAGGGACCCCATTTGGATATTGAGTCTATGGGCTATATCTGAGCTGTTTTTTTTCTTTCTATTTTTAATTTTAATTAATTACATTTTATTTACTTTGTATGCCCCTCCCTGTGGTCTCCTCCCTCCTCCCTTTGCAATCCCCCTCCCTTCTTCACACATGCCCCTCCCCAAGTCCACTGATAGGGGAGGTCTTCCTCTCCTTCCTTCTGATCCTAGTCTATCAGGTCTCATCAGGAGTAGCTGCACTATCTTCCTCTGTGGCCTGGTAAGGTTGCTCCCTTCCTCAGGGAGAGGTGATCAAAGAGCAGGCCAATCAGTTCATGTCAGAGACTGGGGTTTTTGCTCATCTCCATGCATTGTCATTGGTTGGAGTATCAGTCTCTGCAGGGCCCCCCCCCCTTTTTTCTCTGTTGGTCTCCTTTCGGAGCTCCTGTCCCCTTTATATCTTTCTATCTCCCCCTTCTTTCATAAAATTCCATGCACTCTGCCCAAAGTTTGGCTATGAGTCTCAGCCTCTGTTTCAATACCTCGATCAGTAGACTCTTTCAGAGGCCATCTGTGGTAGGCTCCTGTCCTGTTCCCTGTGTTCTGCTTCCAATTTCTATCACGTTTGTCCTTCTGAATGAGGATTGAGGCACAGATTTTTTAAACATCTTATAGAGATACTTTAGGTGCTTCTGCCATCAACGGAGATAAAATGATGTTAAAATCCAGGCACATGCTTAGACACAAGCACATATCATAGGATGTAAGCAACACGGTACTTAGCATCACCTAGGATACTAAGAGTTCAGATTTCATTTGAAAAGTGGAACAAAGAGGTCAAGAAGGGGAGCACTGGGGGGCGGTTTTCAGGAGTCCTGGGTTCTGGGTCTATCTTTACCAGCTATATGTTCTAGAAAGCATGATTTGCTTCTTCTGAACACAGATTTTGTTGCTGTCAAACGACATTGCTGGATTCTCTGGCTGTCTATATCCTTCCTATTCTAAACTCCAGGGGTCAACATGGATTTTGCTTCAGGGAAATCCTCTACAGGCCATTCCTGCAATTTAAATTCAATCCACTTGGGTACAGAGAGTAGTGTCCTAACAACTGTGACCACATTTCCCCCTCTGCACTATATGACTTGACCTTGGCTACACAGCTTTGTCAGCCTGGTAATTTGTGGATAAAATATTTTCTTCAGTACTTTAAATTTTGAAGTTTTAAATTTCAAACTTAAAAAATTTTAACTGAAATTTAAATTTTAAGTAGTTATGTGTTTATTGATTGGGGAGGGAGGGACCAGGCAGTATGGCTGAGTTTTCTCCTTCCTCTATATGGGTTCTAGGGATGAAGTTCAGGGGTCAGGTTTCATGGCAAGCAGCTTACCTAGCCAAGCCATCTTGTCACCCCCCCATCCCTTTTAGTTCTTTATAGAATCTTTCATAAGCATAGCTACCTGTTACTTCAAGCTTTGCATTGTTTTTTTTCCCTAAATAATTAGCATATATCTACCAACATGAGCTGTCTCTTCCTAATATTTTTTGCCCTGGGATATTTCTACAGTTAAATGCAAACAAGGCTTCAAATTACTATGTCATAGTCATTTGGGACCAGCCCTTATCCACCTAGCACTTCTCACAGTGGTTAAGACCCTGGGGAGGTGGATGTTTTGCTAGAAGGCCAGCAGCTGTAAGATAGAAGGGGGGGGGGTACTTGCTCTTAATCGTATTGCTAAAACTTTTGAGTTTTCCAAAAAGAGATATGCTTACACATCCTGGGAGAATCAGGCTTAGCTGGGATTTCCTTTTGCTATCTGAGCTTGAAGACTGAAGAAAGAATGTGAACTTTTTCCTGTGTTCTGTTGCACAGAGTCCCAGAGAATAACAGCTGCTCACACATAGGATGTGGAAGATGTGAGGTCACTTCAGGGAGAGTGATGGGTGAAGCCTCACCAAGGTAGAATCATAGACCCCGATTTTGCACTTAGAGTTGATACTCTGATCCTAAGGAGTTTTCTCTCTGCACTTACACTCTGAAGGCCAGGAGTGGAGGACAAATGTCACAGGTAAGGAAGATGCAGTCTTCTTGTCCTCCTCTGTCACCATCCATAATGAAGGAACATAATGAAGCCGCCCAAGGACAGCTCTCTGGTGAAATCTGCTCAGGCAGAGAATCTCAGTTCTGTCAGCTTTCATAGCCTATTTCCTAGCTAGCCCTTTTCCCTCTCTCACCATCTTTCAGTCAGCTTTTTCCTGTGGGGCACTTGTAGAGGAGACCTGTTGCCAACTACAGGCAAGTTGGCTCAGGGACCCTTTAGGACAGGAACTATGCAGAGAAAATGAAGATTTCTTGTCTCAGACTTTAGTAGATGACTCCAAGTTCATTCTAAAAATTAATCACACACTGTGAAGTAGAGGTTTATCGTGATGCCTATACATGAAAGAGGACTGAGGAATGTGCTTCTCGCCACAGAAACTTTTATTTGGCTTTCATAATCAAATATCCTTTACTGCCTCTATATACAGAAACAGGACAGTTATTTTTGTGTCTGTAGAGTTAAAGATCAATTGATTATATAACAGGATTCCTTCAAGCAAATGTCTCATAAGAAAATTTATTACCTAAAAATTTCAAGCACCATGTGGTGTTTTGTGTTGAACCAATAAACTCATTAAAATAACATCGAGTAAACCCAAATACAACACAATGAAAAGTCCTAACACAGCCCACACTAACCAACCGACTTTCAAATAATATCTTTGTTATGTTCTAAGGTTAAAAATTCAGCAAATTCTTTATATTTTTTCCACTTGAGATCATGAGTGGTTTTCTACTTTCCTGAGAAATACACTTCTGTGGCTTTTTGATCAAAGCAAATAGACATCCCTGCTCTATTTAAGCAAGGTTCTTTTTGGGGTGGGGTGGGGTGGGGTTGGGAAGACAAAAATTTATATACAGTTTTCTTTTAATGTAAAAATTCTCAGGGTCTCTGTTCAGTGTAGACTTTAGAAAGATGTGTTCATAATGTTTACTCACCACAAACGTGGGTGTGTTTGAGCATGTGTATGTGTGTGTGTGTTGGGAGGAAAGGATGGAAGCGTGGGGGGGGCGGGACAAAGGAATTTGGCTGCAAAATTGAGTAATAGTTTGCAACACTTGGCTTCCAGTTGTGAAAGATGAGCAACAGTGGGGAAAGGCTGGGCTAACAAGGATCCGCTTGAGAGAAGCTTAATCTTGGCTGGCAGGCTGATGGGGAGGTCAGCTCAGAGCACGCCTTCTCAGCTGGAGTTAGGCTCCCTGTGCCAGGACAACTGTCTTCTGCATTTCAGCTTCTGAACTGAATTGCAGGTTCCTTCAGACAGCCAGCACCTCCGTCTCTCCTCTAAAAGGGTTGTCCCTTCACGGCCATGCCCTGTCAATGTCCGTATGTATCATTTCCGCCAAGTGAGTAGCACAAAGGGCAGCACTTCTTATTGGTATGTTAGGGGGTGTGTATTGTGGGCATGAGATCACTTTCCTCCCTTGGGGTCACAGTCCTTGTCTGCAGATGGAGCAAAATTTCTTCTGAAGGCAAGGGGGAATACAACAGAAAGGCACAAACGAGAAGTGAGATACTTGGAAATTAGTAATTGCTATATGGTTATAAATAATCAATGTTTAACTTTAATTACAGATTTAGGGTTCAGGAGAAGCATTCTAAGAGACTCTGCCCAATGTATCGTAAAATTACCAAACAGAAGCATTTGTTTGATGGGGGGGGGTATACTGATTCTAATTCATAGGGAGCTTTTTCACTTAATTGGTTTTTCATGTTGATGTCATAATTACAAATTACTAAAGTATGTCAAGGTTTGAAACAGTAAATGAATTGAAAGCCTAAGGAAGCTAAAGATGCTTCAGGAAAAGCTCTTGGTCTTAAGGAGGAGGTTCTTTCTGATTTAACAGGATTCTAGCTGGTTCGCAAGGCCGCATCACATTGGTCTTCTTGTTTAGTTGTGTAATTACACCTTTGCAGTCTATGGTAGAGAAACAGCTCTCTCTTGTGAATCATATAACTCCATCACAGCACTGTTGTCACAACCGTTCATCTCACTTATTTTGAAGATAAAAATTTCATCCATTGAGAAGATTCCTAATGCTCACCTGAGACGTAATCTCAAAGAAACGCAGCAATTTTATTCAACATATGGGTCCAGCCACAAAAAACAAGCGAACACGTGGCTCTTGCCTGGAAGCCTATTTCCTCTTCAGTGGATCAGTGTTCACCACGATCTTAAACTACTGCAGCTTACTCTGACTAGGAGACAAGAAAAATTCTTCTGCAGTAGCCCCTACTAAATGCATAACAGTAGCCCTAAATTATGCATCAGAATGCTCATTTTGGGGGGAAAATGAAAAACTGCAATTTGCTCTGCAAATTCCTGAAGGGACACCTCTGATATGAGAGCTTTATTAATTTCCTTTCTGGGATAAAATGTGTGCACATTCACCATGAGATATAACTAGAGATTAAAAGTTGATTTTCTTGTATTGTTGAGAAAATGGCCTTGATGGTAACTACCATATTCCTGGGATAAATTTACAGGCCTTCATGTTGTGAACAGTACCCACATCAAATCTGCTATGGTCTATGTACGTCAGGTGTTCATCACAGTATCTAGCACTTAGGAGGGTAGGGTAGATTTCAATTATTTTTATTAAAACAATAAAGTAATTTGGATACGATAATTCTCCTGTGTGTTAAAATAAATAATTTGTTGCATCATGTAAGCTGACTCTAATTTAATTGTATTTCAAATAGGACTGGGCAATCGTCACACACACTTGTGTTTTATTCTCTTTGTCTGATCCGTTTTCGCCACTGGGATCCCAGCAGCCAATGCAGCCAATCATGTTAAGTTCAACCCCACAAATATTTGTTGAACACTGATTCAAAGCCAAGCACTGATGTGAGCCTTGGATGAGAAGTAGAAAAATTCCCTTCCCTACAAGAACTTCCAGCCAAATAAGGAGTATATACCGAAGGGAAGAAGTCATGCAGTTGCATTCTGGAGTGTTCCCCCTCGGCTAAAGGGGTATGTTTCTGCCATCATAGGTTGGTTCCTTGGTGTACACTCGGAGTATGTTTCAGCATCTTCCACTCCAGGTATACACGTTAAGGACAGAGTACACGGGTATACTGTACTCCTGCAGGGCAAGTATCTTTTAAACAATCCTCCACTAACATTAACACCAGGGAGTCTTTTAGCGCGCTCACTAGGTGATGCTATTCCGTTTCAGAAATCAAACAGCTCTTGCTCTTTCTTCTACTTTCAAATAAGGCATCAACCACTGGCTCAACCAATGGAACAGAAAAGCTAACTGGGAGAGATGGGAGAAAAAAAAATTTAAGAAAGGACCCACTTCCTGCCACGTAACTTATGGATAACAAAATTAATATTGAATTCTGAAAATTAGTAACAAGTTCAACATTGTAACTCGTGGACTCCTTTTTCCACAGCTGCTGGTGAAATGGGGCATTCAGTTAGTGCAAATAACGTTAAACAAAATAATGGATTGATGCGGACAGACCTGGGAATCAAAGAGGGTTGCAGGGGGCAGGACACACAGGCAGAGGTGACCAATGAAGTTCCTCTAAATTTACCAAACAGCAACAGCATCAGATCAGCAGCTTGTTTTGTGTCTTCTGAAATTCTCCAGTGTGGCGTCAGTGCTTGTCTGAGTCATCTCCCTGCTACAAAAGAAGGCTCTACAAGGGGAATATTACAGTGGGCATGAGGAGACTGAAAGCTGGCAGGAATCTGCCTCCTTCTGAAGACTGCAATTCATCAGGCATATCAATTGGAGAGGAGAGGAGATGTTTTTCATGGAAATGTGGCATGACATTTAGTTTTATTCTAAATTTGTGCAAGGACATGGTCAAAATGAAACTGAATAAAATTGCTGTAGAAATCACTACAGCCTTTTGTTCATGTCCTGTGGCATGTGATTTGGGATAACCAGATCAGGATTTGTTGTTAAAATTACCTAAGGACTTCGATTTGATAGAATAGGAAGTATTTTATTAAGGTAAATCAAAATTAGGTATCAGCTTGAAGACTATCAATACACTGTGACATAGTGAATTTTGGTGGTTTCATGGGATGGCTTACTCAGTGCTGCTTTTATATCTTTGGTACTTCTA
The DNA here is from genome assembly GCF_030254825.1 of Meriones unguiculatus. NCBI lineage: Eukaryota > Metazoa > Chordata > Mammalia > Rodentia > Muridae > Meriones > Meriones unguiculatus. The sequence continues at coordinate 124,360,373 of NC_083350.1, forward strand.
TGCTTTGGAAACTAAAAAGTGATCAATGAGCTCATATGTAAAAACTGAGTCATGAGAAGCCATGGGCAAAATTTGTGTTTCTGAAGCCCCTACGCATATTCAAAGGTGAATGGTGCCACTGAGATCTTATTTCTTCATTCATATCTCCTAACACTTATGATGGCTACGCCTTCAGTTCTCTTTTTGTTAGAAGGAAATGTAGACAGAAAAAAGGAGAGAACCTGAAGATCACATTATTCTCTGTGCACAATCATCGAAACTTCACAAACTCTATTGCATACACATTGGGCATACTCTGTTTGTTCCAAGTTTATGTAATTAAATTGTCTGACTCACCATTTAAAAACTATTTAGACTAATTTAGCCAATTAACATCAATAGTTGCTCCCATAACAAAATCTCTGCTGGACTCCCAACCACCAGTCCTGGGGAAGATAGAGCTTCATCACAGTGCAGAAAAGTTGTAGATAGTCTACTTTAAACTAGATGTAAATAGTGCACGTGCCAAAACAAATGTACACATTTTGCAATTGATCTAAATTGTAAGGCATACGCATTAAGCTTTGTGTAGCCATTTCTAAAGGACAAACATTTTCTTTTGCTTAAAATGCTTGTCTTTGTCTGAAGAGAACCAGAAATGTTCAATTTTTGAAGAAGATTCTAAAACTTTTTAAATTTAGTTTTGAAACTGCATCTTAAGTGTTTAAAACTTGTAAAAAGTCTAGAGCCATATATAATAGAGCTGAGATTTTCTGACTAGTTCTTAGTAATACCAGTTTTATTAATTACACGTAGAGTTAAATTTTGTTTCAAAATACCGTAGGGAGAAGCCACCAAATTATATAAAATATAAAGGTTCTTTTGATTCACTTTTTCATACAGCGTAGGCTCACTAGTGGATGAAACACTCACGCTGTTCAGCCTCAATGAGGAAAAGCTCGGTTTTCATATAAAGGCAGCCAGTGTGGACTAGTAAGGAAAAGGAACGGACTGTATTAGACTGCTTGCTAAGCTTTAGTTTTCTGCCAGGGTGCCCTGCTAACTGGATGAAGAACACAGCAACTAGCACATGGAAGTTTGCTTTTGTGACCCTGTTTGAAAAACCGCCACACGGGACGCTCTAAAATGACTCCACATGAGAAGGTGAGATGCCAGCCCCGCTTTGCTCTCTCTCTCACTGAACCCTGGTGAGGCGAACTACACATTGCACACGACCGTCTACTTTACCCTTTAACGTCGGTGGGTGCCTAATTTTCTGCAGAGAGAACCTTGTTGGCCCTTAAGCAGTGGGAGTGGATAAGGGCTGAATAGATAGAGAAGGAGGGAGAGAAAAGAGCTGAAGGAGAAAAATTTCAGTTCCCAGGGATGGTCAGTCGTCCAGCTACAGGTTACTGGGGAAGAATGCAGACTTCACGTGACTGTAGAGGCTGTGTTTGGATTTACAGTCCCAGGGGAGAGAGGCTATAAAATGGTGCATAAATTGTTTTTGCCTTGTCTGAAGAGGGATAGGAAATCTTTACCTGTAATGCTTATTAGCCAGCTATCAGATTGTGGCTAATCTACCTGGCAAGTGTTTACAGCTGGAACTTGCTATCCAGTTTGTTTAAAGGAAACAAAACACTTGTTCTTTTACTTTAGAGGGCCTGGAGGATAACATTTAGACCAAATGAATGGTGATACCCTGCTGCAAACAGTAAAAGACAGTCTTGTAGGCCAATCACCTGCATATCGTGTCATAGTTAATTACTGCCTACCCACCAGGACAGTGAGATCACAATTTCAATGCTCCTTTCAAATGTTTCAAAAATTCTCCCTCCTGTATACCAAAACAAGAAGAATCAAAAAGCCACACTTATTTACTTGAAAAATGAGTATATAAAAATTCCCCTTTTATACTGGTTTTTAACCTGTGGGTTGCAACCCGTTCAGCAAACCCCTATCTCCCAAAGAATTAGCATTGCGATTCATAACAGTGTCGAAATTACGGCTATGAAATATCAGTGAAAATAATTTTATGGTTGGAGGTTACCACAACATGAAGAAGTGTGTGTGAAAGGGTGGCGGCATTAGAAGGTTGAGGACCACTGGGTTAGGACTTGACAGCCAAGGCAGAAATGCTCAGGTAATACTAGGGGGAACCAAAAGAGGGCATCATTTACTCCTAGGTCTGTACAGAGAAACCCCTTGAGTTGTCAAACAGAAAACTCAAATCTTCAACCCAGGGTGAAGGGCATGCCAGGGCTGCTGCTGGAATTTTGTGCTCTGAATAAAGAAAGAAAGAAAGAAAAGAAGGAAGGAAGGAAGGAAGGAAGGAAAGGAGGAAAGGAAGAAAGAAAGAAAGAAAGAAAGAAAGAAAGAAAGAAAGAAAGGAAGGAAGGAAGGAAGGAAGGAAGAAAGGAAGAGCAAGGAAACAAACAGGAAATCACATGTTATGAAGGACAGGCAGGTCCTTCACAGGACACGAGGGGTGAGACAAGTCTACCACTTTTGACAGACACTCAGAGTTCAGTGTTTCCACAGGCACCGAGAACCCCTTTTCTGTAGACACGGTGTGCAGAGTGCCGTCAAACAGTGTAAGAACACGATGACAATCCCCTTCAAATCCAATCTTAACTCTTCTAGGGGTTGTAGACTGTGCGAAACAGAGAGCAGTCGCAGCCACTTCTGAGATGTGAAGGAAGGATGCAATTACATACATTTGAGGAATATGGGAAATAGCATTAAAAAAAAAAAAGAATGTTAAGCTTTTCGTAACATAAGCCCAACAAATGTTCATTCCTTCACGTGGGAGAAGAAAAGTAAGTCTGACCCTTCATCGACTTGTTTGCATATTTTATACTATGTTATATGTTTGCAACATGTATGAGGGGCTGCTCATTGCTCTTTTCTATAGCAAAATTTCCGTAGGGTTAAGGGAAAGAATAGTACAGTCTCTAGAAGAGAAATCCACAAACCGATCTCAGAAACAACTGGAGAACACGCTATCCTGGAATCACCGAGGTTAGCGGTTAAACTAGGGAGGCTGGGGGAAGGGAAGCGTGCTGAACCCTGCGGTAAGACAGCTGCTCGGAAGGAAATGTAAATTCTGAGAATGATTGTTTCCCAGAGCAGAATTCCATCCCTTAAAAAAATATTATCACCACACGTAATGAGTTCAACTGATGGGGAACCTGGCAGGGGAAAAATTTTATATTCTACTAAGGTGAAGAAAAGTGACCTGCACAGTTTCACGGAACACGGAGGTGCCTGAGGTCCAAACCTAGGAGGCTGATCGCTTTTCTTGAGACGCAGGATCAGAACAGGTTGAACGATGTTTTCTGTTGCTTATTGTCTCCAGAAAAGCCCTCGCTGCCTATCAGGGAACATTGTGCAAGCCTCCTGTTTCATTCCTCAAAACTACTAACCAGAGGGGAAAAAAACCGAACTCACAAACATTTCAGGCAGCCCCGGCCAAGGTACATCAGAGAAAGCCGAAACTGGGAATACACGGTTATTGGATGGGCTCAACGAAATGTCTTGATTTAAAAATTTAAAGACCACAAATTTTTTAGGAGATGACGTTAACCCAGGGTGGCCTCGAGCCGGGTTTCTGGGCCCCAAGGAACCGAGCTGCAGATCAGGAGGGGGGAGCTGGGAGGAGTACTTATCTTGGTCCCACAGAGCTGGGCTGCTTCTGAGTCACGTCATCTCCCCCACCACCTGTTACCCTCCTGCCTGGGCGTCTCAGAGACCACACTCTGAAGGAGCCGCAGCCTGGTTTCCACGGTCAGGGATTTGGATGCGGTAGCTGGGGCAGAAAGGCTGGGAGGATTCCCAAGGGCGACAGAAAGCCCCGGGTCCCCCTTTGGATGTCTGCGGCGCCCCTGTTTACCCGCCCGGCTGCCTTCAGCCCACTTCCCTTTGCTGCCGCGGGGGAGGAGATGGTTAAAGATTACAATGAGGCCGCCGGCACTTCAAAGGGCGGCTCGGCCAGCCAAAGGTAAAGATAACGTTCTGGCAGCTCTAATCGGGGTTTGTGGTTGCCACATTTTAATCACTTTGTTTTTTGAAAAAAAAAAAAAGAAAGAAAAGAAAAAAGAAGAAAAGAAAAAGATTTCATCACACTCCGGTGCTGGGCATGCAGAGCAGAACCTCCTCCCCTCCCCCAGGGCTTGGAGAAGTTGGGTTTGTCTTGCAGGGAAAGTTTTACAGTCCAGACGCAGAGGTCGCGGCTGAGAGCAGTAGGGCACGCTGCCCTTGGGTTCCAGGTTCCTGAGCACACACGCCCCCCCCCCCCCCCCCGCACACAAATGCCCACATTAGCGGGGACTGGTCCTGCTACCTGCCAGGTGCTGCCCCGGGAAGCTGCCTGCGCACCAGCTCTCGGCCTGGGGTGCGCTAGAAGCTGCTTCTCCTGGGGTGCAGAGAGCCAGGCGAGGCTCCGGCAGACACGTGCCTCTCTCTGGAGGCCGAAACAGGTCTGCTTAGGATGCCCTTGGCACACTCGCCCGCCCCCTCCAGAGCGTGCGTGCGCTCGGGGGGGACCCCCAGCCTTGGCTCCCGCCAGAGCCTCCCCCACCCCCCGCTCCCCACTCCCCTTCCCACAGCGAGGCGGGGGGCGCACTTACAGGTAGGAGGTGAAGACGCTGAGGTTGGAGGGAAGCTCCGAGAGCCCCAGGTCAGAGCAGTCCACCCTGAGCAGCATCCTGCCGTCCAGCTCACACTGACAGCGGGACGGGCAGCCCAGCGGCATCGCGTCCGGGCTCGGCGGGCTGCCGGCTGCTACCATCTGCAGCAGCGCGGGCAAGGACAGGAGCACGCGGACGCGGGAGGTGTCCATGGTGCCCGAGGCTGGGAGCAGCGAGCCGGAAGCCTGTAGAGGGCAGCTGCGGGGCTGATGCAGACGCGCTCCGGGTTCTTCTCCACCGGCTTCTTCTGCGGCTCAGCGGGAGTCTGCAAACCACCCCCGAGAGGACGTCTACAGCCGGGCGGGCGTCTGTCGGGGTGTAGCTCGGGGAGGACGGCGCGGGGAACCGCGGCCACGCCGGCCTCGGGGGGCCCCCTCGCTGCGGTCGCCGCAGTGGCGGTGAGCGCGGTCGCTGCTGCAGGCGGCCCGAGCTGTGTGCAGCAGCATCTCCGCTTGCACGCTCCTTTTTTAAAGCTCTCCAGCCAAATTGCGCGCCCAGTGACGTCAGCGCAGCCCTGCTCTCCAGGCACCCCCCCAGCCCGGCCTCGCTTTCCCTCCTCCCTCCCACCACCCTCTCCCTTCCTCAGACCCGGCTGCCAAGCTGGCAGCGTGAGGGGCTTGGCGAGGGCTGGGGGGTTTTCCTAGGGGTGGGTTCTAGAATTAGCGTCACGGGCCGGCAGGGGACCCTCCCCCACCTGCACCTACCCTCTGCGGTTCCTGGGTACCCGCGAATGAGATGTGAGAGCTGGGGGGGGGGGGGAGGTGATGTGCGGTGGGGGGGTGCGGTGGGGGGGGGCTGCTTCAGAACGTAAGCAGATACTTCGGGACCAAAAGACTGATAACGCAGGCTTCCAAGTCCACGGCAGATAACCGAGGCGATGCATGCAGTGCTTTTAAAAGGGACCAAAATCTAATCGGAAAGATAGGCATCAAGGAACGGGAGCAAGAGTCCCCCGGGAAGATGGGTGGCCTTTTTGATCCTCCCGTCAGGGCCCTGTCTGGCTCCCTCTTGCTCGTATATCAAAGCCTTGAAGAAATCGCTGAACAAATAAAACTTTAGTAAGCCGGCACTCCAGGGTCTTCCCAATTCATCCCGGACTAGGGAGGCAAAGTGACTTTTCTAAAGGCTGCAGCCTGGGGGTGGGGGTGATCTCATGGCAATGGCCTCTAGTGAGGGATGCTGTCAGAACCCCGCTGTTCGCTCTGTGAAGGGGTGTCTTGAAACCAAGAGCGAGTCCACGCAGGTGAGCCTCATAGGCCTCATAGGTACCTCGGAAGGACACTAAGAAGGGAGTTCTCAGACACCACCCGGGAATCTGCTGGGCAAAGGATGAAAAGAAGGACAGGAAGATTCCGTTCTTTCCCTTCCTCTCTCCCTCCCCCGCCCCTTTTAATGAAACTAGACCTCATTGAGGTAAAAGTTGACCTCTCTTACACCTGTGAACAGCTGTGGATGTCAGGCCAAGCCTACCATGCCAGCTATCAACAATGCCATTTTCACTGTGGACCACAGGAAGCTAGGGAACCCTTTCGGCTTTCAAGTCTACCTAAATTTGCTTCTTAGCTTGTCCAGTGGGGTTTATTGCCTTTTAGTTCTAGAGTGATTCCTAAATTCGCCTATTCACTCATCTGGTATATACACATATACGAATATATTTATGTGTATATCATATGCACGTATATCCATATGTGCATATTTATAAACATATATTATTATCAGACCTGTAGACTGAGCATGTGCTTTTCTTGGGTGAGTTCAGTCATTAGTAAGTTTGTGTTTCTCCTTGATAGGAGTTGAGGGGACAGGCCAACGGGGGGGGGGGAGGGGGGAGGAGCTCACAGGCATGTTCTTTCTCATGTTTCTCATTTATCAAATAAAGAAATCGTGGCCTGGGACTTGGGAAGAACTAGTGGTACCATTAAGAACCATGCCTGTGTTAGTCTTGGCTTCTGGAAAATCACCTCATTACACCATTTCGTTACTTTCCCCTCATCTCCTTCCCAGTCCACAATACATTCGTCACTCATGTCTCCTGTTTATTCTCACAGGTTTTTTTCTTTTCTTTCTGTCTCTCTTAGAGAATTCTCTCCAAACTTAGAGAATGCCTACTCATCCACTTTCTTCTTTCCATTAAAAAAAAATCTAGCCCCTGATTTTCTCTTAAATGGGACTGAGAGTCATTTCTTCTGTGGGTCTTCCACAGATATCTGGAAAGCTCCAGCTGGAATGTCCACAGTGTCCTAGAGCTAGGTTACTGTGGCTCAGGGATCCTGCATCTACAGTGGATCTGGAATGGTGGCCACTTAAGAACAACAGTGATGGTCAGCAGAGTTTCCCTTAGGGCTATTCCGAACAAACAAACCTTCTGTTTAATCAGATCTGGTTTGATCACTTTGAAGGAAAGGGGCTACTGATTCATCAACACAGGCATGCAGAAATGGCGGTGCCCGCTATCCATTTAAAAACACTACTCAACTTCCTTTGATGTCCGTTTCACCCCAAAGGAGTGTAGCATTGTCCCAGAACAGGTCAGGCAGAACTGTATGTGAATCTAGATTCTTCCAGGTTCAGGCTGCTTGATCACAGACCCCAAAACGAGCCGGCTCTCAGCTCCCTTCCCAGTAAAGCTGTGGAAGTATTATTTATCTTGGTTGTTCAAAATGGTACAGTGTCTGGAACTTGGCCCATACCAAATTCACAGCTGTCAGTGATTTTCCTTTTCTTTTTTTTTGGGGGGGGGTGCTGAGGGGAAGGGTGAAGCTTATTAACATGTTCAGGTGGGGTAGAAAGGTTTTTGATGTGATGAAACAGGGAAGAGAGATATGTCAAGTGAGGCCAAGGAGAATAAATATCAATTACATCTTCCTTTTATATTTCTTTTTCTCTTCTTCCCCCTTTCACTCCCCACCCCCTTTTTGCATACTCAATATTTACCTCCCTTTGGTAAGACTGCCCCCAAATTCTCCTTTGGGAGGCAGCTGAGTTGGCCAGCCTGATGGCTCCACCTCCTGTCCTGGTGTGAGGGGGTGCTGGGGTATGAGACCCCAGGAGAATGAGTTGGATCTGTTTGGAGGACTGTTATGGATCCTCATTTGGACTTCATAAGATCTAAGACAAAACAAAAACAAACCAAGTTCAGGGTGGGTTCTGCTTCTGCATTATAGAGAAATCTCACTGGTAATTAACAGATCCTTAGGATTAGCAAGGAGAGAAGTAAATTTCCAAGGTCGTGTTCTAGACACCTGAATTTAAATACATCTGTTCCCATCCCCAAGCACATGAACACACAGTTTTGTTTAGTTCCTTGACCCAGGGCCTGAGAATTCACAATACAGCTCAGTAGAAACCTTGAAAGCATATGGACCATGGAGGGCCTAATGATTCTTCAAGCTCTTGAAGACCCTGGAAAAGAGTTTCATGTGGCTTGACAATAAAAATGCGAGAGCTGATGGGGGAATTTGTTTCCTAATTAGATGTATATTAATTACTTAAGCTTCACCACTAAAGATGAAACTATAGCAAACCAAATAAGCTTGCACCCAAAATGGAAGCTTCAATAATACTTGTGATCTCCATTTTTTAACAAATACCATCTAATTCATAAGAACATTTGAATTGACTGATAATGAGCAATAACATTGACTCAGCCCTAATAGTGACAGCCACTTACTAAGCTGTGGGTCTCAGAGATGTTGTCATTTTTATCTGACATTCAAAGATGGAAAGTGTCAGTGTTTTTTTTCCAGTGGTGGTCAGTACGTTAGGGTTTGGAGACCAAAATCTTTATCATGTACTAAGTCTTTTGCTCTTTCCCTCATAACTTTAGAATCTGGATGGAACCTTGAATTTATTATAATTATATTGTGATATGTGTGTGTGTGTGTGTGTGTATTACTATATATTTTTATCTGGTTCCTGTCTACAACCAATTACACATTGGAGTGAAAAATAAGTATTGCAAGCTGGATGAGTTGATGTATGCCCGTAATCTTTCTGGGAGGCAGAGACAGGTGGATCTCTGAATTTGAGGCCTACTTGGTCTACAAAGCGAGTTCAAGACAGCCAAGGCTGCACAGAGAAACTCTGTCTCAAACAAACAAACAAACAAACAAACAAACAAACACACAAACACACACATATTGCAGTCAGAGAAAGACATTCCCCTCTTTCATGTGATAGTAATGTAAGGAGGGTGAAACTAGACTCATTTAATATTCTTTGATTTTTTTTTTGTGGTGTTAGAAAGTATGTCAGTATTAATGAGCTACTGAGTAATGGGATATCTCATGCTACAACAGAAATCATTCTAGTTTTTTAGACTCTTCACTTCAGGTTCCTTGATGCCAGTGAGGTGTAGTCTGGAGCATGTCCTACTTTTTGGGTTTGCTAAAAAAAAAAAAAAAAATGTTTCCCCAATTCTTTAATCTTTAATGGAAGCCCACAACTCAAAACATTCATGTGTGCCACAAGAATTACTAACAAGCTTAGCTGAAACATGCTGGGATAATTTTAGCTAGCAGGTAAGTCAATATTTCTTTTACAAGAATAGTGGAATAGTGTTTACACAACTGGTGGGCTATTATGGGCTTATTTAACTTGTTTGAAAGAGTACAGAGTCCATTATTTGCCCTCCTCATTTTACATTCATGATAGAATCAGGCTAATGCTGAATTTCTTAACTTCCTTTTTACCAACAACATCTAATTAATTGAGAAGGGAGGAGGGGGATTTAAGAATAAAGATCTATTTTCTTTGGGAATTATTTGTTTTGTGAGAAAGCATTAGTTCAGCTAATTCATTACTTTGAAATAGCCCATTATGTAAAATCAATTGGATCTGTCTTTGATTTTATCAAACATAAAGGCAACCTTTAAGTGCATCCATATGTTCTAAAGGAAAGGACAATGGTGTGTGATACTATCAATTCTTTAGTTCATTTTGACCGTCTTGTCTAATTCGTGTCTGATAGTGAACGCACTTACTACTGCCATGCAGCCTGCTTCCTGAGAATATGTATCCAATCAGACTCACATGGAAACCAGAGAGAGAGAGTTTCTTTTCGAACTAAGAATAAAACTAACGAGAAAAAAATAGCAAACACTTGAAATGAAAGGATCTTCCTGCCCATTCGTGTGATTTATTTAATTCTTCCACACACTGCCCTAGAATTCAGACAAGCTCTTCCACACGTCCACCGTTCACATGCTCCTACTAAACGGCGGGGCTCAGGGAGAACTTAGTCCTCACTCCAAAAGGGATGCCGCACCAGCGACTTACCTGGGCGTGCCAGCTGCTTCCCTGACGTGCCCTGGAGCTGTGCTCTACACTGTTTCTTAATCCTGCAGCTACAAACCTGAAAATATGAAGTCTCCACGCCATGTGGAGGAAGGCTTGGTGAGAAATACGTAGCAGCAAAGTTTGAACTGACCTACAGCAAGTCACTTTGTAGTCTCTGGTCCATGAAATATTCAAATTCTGCAGGAATACAGGTATTTTTGAACTAGAAGGTGCCTCCCTAGATCCTACTGAGAATTTCATAAAATATTGGACACAACATTCTGAATAATTTGTATTTTTTAAAACCCTCCAAAATTCTGCATTCTGTGACATTTATGATTATTGACATTTTTTTTTTGGCCAAAGGACTGTAAACATGTTAATAACAGCACACCAAGGAATATCTATTTTCAGAAGAAAAATATCATGGCAGAAATTTTTTTTTTCCTTTAGATGAGGAAAGAGTGGAAGATTGAATCAAGATCAAAGCCTGGAGCCAGAGAAATAGTTTCATCAGTAATGTGCTTTTCATACTTGGGGAGCTGAATTTGCTCTCAGTTACCTAGGTGGGCACATTCCTGTAATTTTTGGGTTGGGGAGGCTCAGTGGTCAACCAGTCAACCCAAAGTTGTGAGTGATATAAACAGACACACATGTACACACACACATAGAAAGGACAAAGCCCGGAGAGAGAAGTGAGTCGTCAAGTTAGATGATCTATGACCATTGCTGAACAAGTTCTCATTTTTAGAGAATGCATCAGAACCTCCTCCTGGACTCAGGTTCTTGACAAATTTTTATGAAAAGGTAGTAGACAACATTCTGTATGTTAGGAGTCAGCTCTCTCAAACACTAGAGAACAAATACTAGCCAGTAAGCAGACTCACACAAGGGAAAGGGCAGAGCTAAGGGCCTGGAATTGTTGAAGTAAGAAGGAATGCAAGCGTCTTCCTAGAGATTTGGTTCCGTGGATGTGCGCAATTCATAAAGTGAACCACACCATGGAGAATCCTGTCTGCCCAAGTGTCATATTTTGATGAGTCCAATGCTCTCTAATTGAGCAAGCATAGTAGCATTTTTTTCCCTGCAACTATAATCTTATAAAGCTGGGCAAAACATATTGCATAAACTTTGTAGCTCAAGCTTGTGAGTCAGCGTGAAACACTGTCCAGGTTACAGCTATTAAAATTTACAGAAACCTTTTGTTGAGTGTTATTAGCTTCGTGGATTAATAAAACCAGCCTGTTTGTTTTCATTGCTCTTTAACAAGAGATAACAGTTTGACTTTTCAGTTCCACTGATTATTTTTTTTCTGCATAGATTTTTAGGTTGGAATCTTGTTGAAAGAAATCTCATATAGTCTCAAAAAACTTCTGAATTCATTTTATAAGATATACCCTCCTCTCCCCCCTCCCCCCATTTTCTTAACCTTCCTCCCTTCCTTTTGCCATGCCATCTCTGTTTATCATACTCCCTTCCGTCAGGCTTACTGAGCATGGGTAGGTGGCAAGAGGGTCACTGGCTCAGTCACTGATGATAATGTAGCACGTCATAATAACCCAGCACAAATCTTCGCTTCCCAAGGACCAGAGTATAGAATTCTGATTAGTCATTGGCAGGCTGCATGAACGGAAACAATTCTTTGGAGACCCATTAAAAGATAACATTTGCTAATCTTTAAGTTGTCATTAGCACATACAGTATTGGATCTTACCGTTCTTTTTCAAACAAAATTTGTTTTTGTGGGGTCTCCTCCCCACTCTACTTCCCCACCCCAATGTCCCTACTTCCCCCCATGTAGTATTGTCCCACTCTCATGGTCTCCTTTCTGCTTTTGTATTCATGTGGCTGCTGCCATTTTCCCTTCATCAAAAACCTCCCCCCCCACCTTGTGATCTCATTTCTAGTTTCTGAACTCACCCCACTTATACATACACATAACACGAAGCTAGACTCGGCATGAGAGATGACACATGGCTCTTGTCTTTCTGAGTTTGGTTTGTTTTACTTATACAATACTTGCCAGATCCACTCATATCCCTGAAAATTTTACAACTTCATGCTTATTTAAAATTGAATGAGGTTCCATCATACATAGATGCGTTTTCATAAGCATCCATCAGTTGACGGGCATTCACAGTGTCCTATTTCCTTTCTGTAGTAGATAATGTAGGAGTAACCATAAATGTGTAGGCATCTTTGTGATAGGACAATGGGTCCTTGGGCTACACACAGGGAGTGGTGCATCTGGATCATATGCTGTTTTTAGTTTTAATTCTTTGTGAAATTTCCAGACTTATAGCCCCACAGTAGCTGTATTTACACTTCTACCACCAGTGAATAAGGGGTCTCCTCATTTCCTCAATCCACTCTATCATTTGTTCTTGTTTATTTTCTGTTTGGAGAGGTGAAATCTCAAAGCGGTTATGATTTACAGTTTTCTAATGACTAACAATGTGGAACAGTTTACAACATTAATTAGCCATTGTTATTTCTTTTTCTGAGAGCTTTGCGTTCATTGCATTAGTTCATCTGTTTATTGGTAGGTTGATGTGTGTGTGTGCACGTGCGCGCGCGTGTATGGAGATGTAATGTTTACAATAACGAAATACTGTAGATATTTTGCATTAGATATTTTAGATTCCCTTGCATCTGAAATGCAGTTGGCGAAGGTTTTCCCCAATTCTGTAGGGTGCTTGTCCACTCTGCTGGTAGATTTCCTTTGTTGTGAAACCTTTTCGGTTTCACGTGGGTTCCATTTGTTAATCTTCAAGGTTATTTGATTATTTTTGTATCCCATTGAGTTCAGTTAGTGTCTACCATAGGCACATATGCATGTGGTCCTCCACTGGGAACTGGAGACCCCTCCGCCTTATGCGCCCTCTCCCATCAGCCACCAATGGCCAACGGCTCCTCAAGTCGTAGGAACAGGACTGGTATCTTTAACTAGCCTGACCTGGGTCTTTCACAGGTAATCCCCGCTGCTGTGAGTTCTCAAAGGAGACATGATTTCCTCACTGGCAAGAAGAGGTTAATTGTGCTAAGACTGTAGAGATGAAAACCTGTCCATTTCCTGGATGCCAAGTACTGGAAAGTGGGGATACATATAAACAGAGCTCGCTTTCAGGTAGTTTACCACTACATCGAGAAGGAACACGGAGAACAGAAAATTAAAATGCAACGTAATAGGAGGGATGAAAAGCATTCTGTTAGAGTTGAGGAGGAGGAGAAACTCAACAGCTTCATAGGAAAGGAAGTGTTTGCTTCTCAAGGAGAATGTACTAAGTGAAAAGGAATAGACTGAACTGGCTGGAAACAAAGTGTCATCTTTAGACACGAGTGCAGTTTGGGAGATGGACATAATGTAAAGCTGGAAGAAGAGATTAAAAAAAAAAAAACCTTTGTTAATATGTTATTTAATCCTGGGCTCAGGAAGCCACTGGATCTCTAAGCAAGTGACAGAGCTGTGTTTCCTTGAGGAGGAGATTCTGAGTCGGTGGAGATATTGGAGATGGGTGGGAGGTATCACTGAGGCCAGCGAGAAGCAGGGACACTGCAATCAGTCTGAGGCAAAGCCACAGGGGGAGCCACGTGTGAGAGTCCTAAGATGCTTCAGGATCAGAATCAGCAGAACTGGGTGACTGCTGGGTCGGGTGGCCATAAGGTCTCTGTTGCCCTAGCCTGGGAGATTGAGGGTACAGTTATTCTTCACTGTGGCTGTCACCATGTTGATTTGTGTCCCTATTTATGTTTGGTGCTATTCTAAGCACATTAAACACATCTTTTTCCTTTTTATTCAAGAATGCTGAAGGATAGATTATAGCTTTTTTTTTTTTTGAAATAAGAAATAATGAGGCTCAGTTATTAAGCAACTTTCCAAAGGCAGCCTATCAACTCATGATATAATCAACATTAATCTGCTGTTTAACTCATTCTAATGCCAGACTTAAGTCTTGGAAGAAATGCAAGATTTGGGGGAAAAAAAAAGGAAGAAGGCAATAATACAGCTCTCTGCATGTCAAACTCACACACCAGAAAAGTTTCCAAAATGGTGCCAACCATAACCTTTGTATCTTCAAACATCTCTTGAAGAGGATTACTCTGTTGAGGCAGACACAGAATCTTGTTCATTGGCTTGCAGTGTTGTGCTGTAAAATCTGGGATCTGGGATCTGGGATTTGCGTTAACATCCTAACCACTTCTATGGCAAACAGTTTTGGAAGGTGGTTTTCATTTTTTATTTTTTGGCTTTTAAAGACAGAGCTTCTCTGTGTAGTCTTGGCTGCCCTGGACTTGATTCGTAGGCCAGGCTGGCCTCGAACTCATACAAATTCGCCCGCTGTGCCTCTGCTGGGAGGCACCACCGTGCTTGGCAGCAGATGATTTTTAAGTTCTCTTATTCTGCTTAAGCCTTTCTCTTCACATTATGAGCCAAAGGTTGGTGCATTTTGAAATCAGTAGCATCTTTCCCCTTCTGATTTCTTCTTGGTGGCTAGTGACGCATATTACCCTACTGATTTAAAAACCAGTTCTTTTTATACACTGTCTTTGTCTTAATCTTTTTGTGTCATCAGACCACAGTATAGTTTCTGAAGGCATTCTACCAATGTTTGTTTGATGAGTCACTAACCTGAAGAATGAGTACAGGCTTATTATAAAAACATTGGAAAAACAAACAAGCGCAGAACAAAATAAGACTCGTCTGCGGTTCTACGAGTGGGCATTAATCATGGGTAAGAGTTTATCTATTTCTTTTCAGGCTTATTGGTAGTCGCAATATTTACCCCTTATTTACCCCTAACTGTACTCAAAATGGAAAAATAAATTCCCTTGTCATTAGACATCTTCATAAACATGGACTTCTCTGTCTTCATTCATTCTCCCTAAAGTAGAGTCAAGGATCTTGGGGATCATGGAACTTGAAATGCTTCCCTAAGACTGATGAAATGGTCACAGTTGGGATGGGTATTCAGAAGGGAAGAATGTGTGCGGGAATTCGTGGAATTGATTGCAGATAGCTATCTAATGCTTTTTATTTTTCTTTTCTTTATGGTGTGTGTGCATGTATGTGTGCCTATGTGCATGTGCGTGCTTGTATGCATGTGTGTGCTTGTATGCATGTGTGTGCTTGTATGCATGTGTGTGCTTGTATGCATGTGTGTGCTTGTATGCATGTGTGCGTGTGCAAGCACATACACTTGCACATTTAGGTGCACGTGGAGGCCAGAGGTTGTTGTTGAGATATTTTTTTCTCAATCACTTCTCTGCCTTGTTGTGATGATGATGACGATGATGGTGGTGGTGGTGATGATGATGAGACAGGTTCTCTCACTGAACTCAAAGCTTGCTGTTTCAGTTGCAGCAGCGGTACCCCAGCCCTCACTCTACAACCCTGGCGTTACAGGCCTCTATCACCATGCCCAGCTTTTAAATTGTTTCTGTGGATCTGAACTCAGATCCTCATGCTCGTATAGCAAGCACTTTGCACACTGAGTTACCTCCCTAACCCAGTAGCACTTCTTGAGCACCAATTACACACCAGTTATTCCAGGGAATTTATAGCCATCAATTTATTTAATCTTCACAAAAAAACCCCTGTGAGGTAAATACTAGCTCCCAGTTTATAGATAACACATTGTATATGTGAAGAAATTAAGGCCCAACATCATATACCCAGAAAGTTTTACATCTGGGATTTGGCTACAAATGGGCTAATTTCAAACTCATGCTGTTAACCCTACCCCCAATCACCACACACAGCTTTATGCCACTTCTAGGGCTGGGAGACAAATCAGAGAAACATCAATACATAATGTAGAGATGAGGATGAGAAGGTAGTATGGCTAAAGGGGAACAGTTAGAACAGGTCACTAGAAAGATACAAAAGAATGGGTGGCTTTATGGGCAACGATTATAGTCATTTGTTGGGTGAAAGGTACATTACTGTTATTTAATGAGTTTTTTTTATCAAAATAGTTTAAAATTATTAATATTTGAAGAGTGGGGAACAGTCTTACCAGGCCACAGAGGAAGACAATGCAGACAGTCCTGATGAGACCTGATAGGCTAGGTCAGATAGAAGGGGAGGGAGACTTTCCCTATCAGTGCACTAGGGGAGGGGCATGGGAGGAGACAAGGAACGGGTTTACAGCTGGCATACAAAATGAATAAATTAAGTGAAATTAAGTGAATTATAATAAAAATTTTTAAAAATAATATTTGAAGAACTAATTGAAGTGATTTTAACTATTATGTTAATAGTATGCTTAATAAATGGTTAATTTCTAACCACCTTTCGTAATACAGTTGTCTTAAGCAATTCAATAAGGATTTTTTAGCAACTACTATATCGAGTTGAATTATACTAGCATCCATGACTATAGTGGATGTTTATTTATCCATTGGATATTTCTTATTTCTCTATTTAAATAGCAGTTTTGTTTGTCTAATGTGTATTCATGTGTGCTTTCTCATTTATTAGATCTCTGCAGAGTTTACCAGGAATAAGCATGGGAGCTGACTTGGAAAACCCCTAGCCGCCACTCATTGCTAAAACCCCCGATGTCATTGGTATGTCTTAAGTTGCACACTGTGCTTTGCATTAACAACTAATGAACAGAGGGAGGGTCCTGTACTCATAGGATCTGGTGAACACACCGGGCATTGAATAAGCATTTATACACACAGAGATACATGGTTGCAAACTGCATAGCATTAACACTTACCAATCAGAAAATACAAAGACATATAAAAGTGTGCTACATTTCTCAAAAAGACTGGCAGCAGATCAGTTTGTTCAGAGAGAGATGAAGCAACATTGTTCCAGTTATCCATGCCAGTTACTGAGATGTGCTTTCACTTTCTTTTTGTTGTTTTTTTTTTCCTTCAGGCATTCCTTTGATTTTTCTTTGTGTGTGAGTGGTGGTAGCTTGTTGGTTCATTCCAGTGATAAACAGATGAAGGAAAGGAATCTACATGTCTATTAGTAAATGACAGCTAGCCAAAGCATCATGTTGTAGCTTTTTTTTTTTTTTTTTTTCTGTGACAAAACATCTTGGCCAAGGCAAATTATAGAAGAAAGAGTTTACAGAGGCTTGCTGACAGTTTCAGAGGGTTAGAGTCTGTGACTATCATGGCGGGAAGCATGACATCAGATAGGCAGGTGTGGTGCTAGGGCCAGAGCTGAGAACTCACATCTTAGCTGCAAACTGGAGGCAGGGGAGAGAGAGAGAGATGAGGTAGGCCTAGGAAATGCAATGCCCACCTTAAGTGGCACACCTTCTCTAGCAAGACCACACCTCCTAATCCTTCCCAAACAGTTCAACCACCTAGAAAACAAGTATTTAGATATGTAGGCCTATGGAGCTGTTCTCATTGAAACGACCACACAGAGTTTTAGCACTGATGTTTTAGGGCAGCTTTGAGTATTGCAGTTGTATGTTTCTCCTGCAGAGACAAGCAGTATATAGCAGGTATCTGATTTATGTTTTACATATCGTTAGAATTTTTCAAGGGCTAGATCACCGTCTTCTACAGACTGTTACTGAAACAAACAAACAAATCCAAGTCAAACCAATACAAAACACCCTATAGTTTTTTTAGTGACTACTCCAGTGCTAGGCCACCGTGGACATTTAATTGTTAATAGTCTAACACTGACTTTTTACTGTTGCTTTATTTATGTTTAAAATGTTGGAAGAGGTTGTATTTTTCCATGAAATTAAGAATGTTTGACAATGTAGATATTATTTTATTAACAAATGCAAATGCTTCCAATGTTCATACTGAGAGGCGTGCTCATGGATCAGCTCCGAGCACGCAGCTGGCCCATGACTCTGGCAGGCCCCAGATGGAGGAATAAACAGGTGTCTGAGTGAAAAGAAAAGAAAGTGTCAATTGCACAACTTTTGGAGATGGAGGTGGGGGGAAAGGAACTACGAGAAAGATACCACTTTGGGAAAAAAAAGCATAAACTCAGTTTATTTTCAGGTATAAATGGAAAATAGACATAGGACAATAACTGAGATTGTTATAGGACATAGGACAATATCTGAGATGACTAGAGAAGTAGTCAGATAAAGCCACATAAGGGGTAAAAATTTTATTTTGCATGATATGAATAAGATCAAGAAAATAGTAATAATATTCTTCAGAAGCAAAGTAGGGTCAGGCCAGGTTGATACTTTGACTGAGGAGATATAAACTAAAGCTAATGAGACACGATAAGAAGAATGTATTTGCCAGTGGGTTGTGTGAATTTGTATGTACGTGAATATACATATAGAATAATAGTGTATGCTAAGGGACTAAGCATTATGTATATTGTAAGAGATCTTATTTCATAAGAACACATTTCAAATTCAGACTTACTTTACTTTTGCCACAATTCTTAAAGCTTTCATTGCAGTTAGGAAGTCAATTAACATCAATTCCAGCATGGAAAATCTATTCTTTCAGTATTTTCACTTAATTGACAAATATTTATTGGGTACCTATTATGGTGAGATCCTATTCTTGGCTCTGGGGATCTAGCAAGCAAATTCCATAGGCAAGGACTCTATGATTTTAACGCTCTATTGTGGAGGCTTATAATTAAAAAGTAGATAAATAAACTATAATGAAGTAAATGGTAATTAGTAAAACAAATGACAAGTGACCAAAACCAGGTAGGAACTGTGGGCTGTGGTTAAGTGGAGTGGCTGGGGAGGGCTGGGGCAGTATGGGGGACTCAGAGTAAAGGGCATGTTCCTGAAGGACACGGGAGAGGCATGTACTGTTGAATATCAATAAACAACCTGACAGGATTTAGACTCAAGGAAGAGACAAGCCCCTGGGCATGAGCTCAAGGGATCATGTATATTAGAGTAACTGAGGTATTAAGACTCATCCTAAATGCGGAAAGTACCATTCATTCCATGACCAGGCTCCTGGCTTGAATGAAAAGAAGAAAGTAAGATGAGCGCATCTCAGCAATTCATTTCTCTCTGCATTCCCAGTCAGGATGTGTCCCCAGTGTGACCAGGCACCCCCAAAATGGCCAGCATAGCCTGTACCCTTAAACTGTAAACCAATCCAAACCTTCCCTTTCTTAAAGTCATTTTGTTGGATATTTTGCCACAGCAGTGTTAAAAGTGACTAACACAGGGCCTTACAGCCGTCAAGGAGAAGGCATTTCCCAGGGGGAAGAAACTGAACACAAGTTCCTAGGAAGGCAGGCACAGTCCCCAGTGTCTTGATTGAATTTCGTATGGGTGGATGACAGTGTTGAGTAGCAGCTGATGGGTGAAGGGAGGCAGGAGAAAAGCACAGTTCTTATGATCAGATCACAGCTAGAGCTGAGGCGTTCTCGGTGGAAGCAGCAAGTGGCTGGGCTAGGGACCAAATTCTGGATATTTTCTGAAAACAGAGCTAGCAGACTCTGATCACGGATTGTACGTGGGCTTCTGAGAAAGAGGGAGGAATCAAGAAAGAAGACTTCAAGGTTTTTGACCTGAGCAACTGGAAGGATAACATTGACAAGAACCGAGATGGGGAAGACCGTGGGAAGAAAGGGGTTTGGGAAAAAAAAAAACAAGGTTGAAACTGGACATGTTGATTTTGAAAGCATATTATATTTCATATTGCAAACGTTAGATATAGACTTGGGTATGGGCAGCTTGCCTTCTGAGAACTCCAGGCTGGAAACAAAACTGTCAGAATGCAGTGTCTTAATTAAGGTTTCTACTGTGTGGAAACACCATGACCAAAAAGTAAACTGGGGAGGAAAGGGTTTATTCAGTGTACTCAAACAGGGAAGCATTCTGAAAGCAGGAGGTGATGCAGAGGCCATGGAGGAGTGCTGCTTACTGGTTTGCTTTCTTATAGAACCCAGGACCATCAGCCCAGAGATGGCACCACCCACAATGGGCTTGGCCCTTCCGCATTGATCACTAATTGAGACAATGTCTTATTGCTGGATCCCATGGAGGCATTTCCTCAACTGAGGCTCCTTCCTCTCTGATGACTCTAGCTTGTGTCAAGCTGACACAAAACCAGGCAGTACATGTAGGATATATTTAGAAATAAAGGACTTTTGAGGTCACTCAAGTGATAAGCAGAGACAGAAGAGGGAAGAGATTCTGGCAAACCTGAAGGTTAGCCTATGAAAGAGAGACCAACATATAGAATGGTGCCTTGAGGCTCAGAAAGAGACTGGGAGGCAGTAGTCAACGAGAGAGGAGGAAGATGAGGAGAAATCACTGTCTGGAATTCATGGGAAGAAACCTTTTCAATTGGAGAAATGTGATAGACTATAACATTTTTTTTCATAGTTTCCATATGAAGACTACTTATGAAGTTTAGCATTGGGCAGGTCATTCATGGCCTTGAATATTTATCTATCAAGATGAGCGATTTTGATAGAGTCATAGGATTAGATTGTATTAGGGGTGTATTCATATAGTCTGTTTGAAAATGGGTGTGACAAACTGGGTGTGGTGGCACGTGCCTTTAATCCCAGCACTTGCGAGGCAGAGGCAGGTGGATCTCTGTGAATTTGAGGCTAGCCTGATCTACAAAGCGAGTTCCAGAACATCCAGGGCTACGCAAAAGAAACACCATCTGAAAAAAAATAGACACTCCGTATATTCTCTAAGCAAAAGACCTAAAATATATTTTTGACTATCAAGACAGACACAGCAAAAATGCCCATGGCTGACATTTTCTCAGTCCCTACTTATGCCAGGCATGTATTTAAGTACTTTACATGTATAATTTTATTCAACTTTTCACACTATAAATATAAATTATTACATTATGTTAATCTTATAAATGAGAAAATACAAGTGTGCAGATTTTATGAGCTTTAAAAAATGCCCTAGTTAGTGAGTGATAGAGATGAGGAGTTGGGAACATTTATTAAACTTCTAATCTGGCTAATCATTTTGTTTCCAAGCTATATTAGTTGCTTTTTGGAAATACTCTTATTCATTGGAAAGTCGTGTTCTAGAATGCCTTTTGCTTTTGAAGTCCATGTGTATGTGTCTGTGTATGATTGCATTTGCAGGTGCATTGCATATGGAGGCCAGAGGTCAACCTTGGCCATTACTGCCTCTTTGTTTCTTCAGATAGGATCTCTGGATGGCCTGGGGCTTGCTGATTCAGCTAGACTAGGAGGCCAACAAGCCCAGGGATCAGGCTGTGTCCTCCCAGTGTGGGAATCACAGGCATTCTCCATAATGCTGGAAAACTGAGGCCCTTGTGTTTACACAGGAAGTATTGTAACAACGGAGCCACCTCCTCAGACTCTTATTTCTGGTACCAATAGGAGTTTATTTGGAGAAACTCAAGTACATTCTTTTGAAGTCTATTCTTAAAGTGATGACACCGAAAAGCCATTGCCTTCAACATATTCATGTTCACAATGTCCTGTAAGGCAGATATTATTATTTTATTCAAATTTCACATATTGATGCTTGAGTTGGTTTTAGAGAAGTTGAGTAAGCTGCCCAAAGTCACAGAGTTTCTACAAATTGACCCCATGTCCTCTGAAGTTACATTCCATGCTCTTTCCACTACAACATGCATGTCAATTTAGTTAATTCCTGGGCTCAGCTTGAAATATTATCTCTTTACTCATCTGTGTAAAATTGATTACTCTCATTTGATGTACCATTATAACTCTGACAGCTGGAACCATGGGGCCATGATTTTAGGAAGCACGTATGCATGTTTTAATTAGATACGTTTTCTCTGTGAAGTACATTAGTTGTTTTTTTCTTTATTAAAAATTTCTATAACACAGCAGAAGAAAAGGCAGACTTGCTGTGTGCTCTGTTATGCTTTTCACAGTTGATAATTCTTTGGGGGATGTGGCTAGGACTGACGCTGTCGGTGGAGAACTGGCATGGACATAGATTGTGATACAGATTTCTGGAGTTTGCTGTGATTTGGGCTTGGGGGTGTGTCTTTTTTTTTTTTTGTTGTTGTTGTTATTGTACCTTCATCTCAATCTATTCTATTTGTTGATTTCTTTATATTGATAGGTACTTGCTGACTCTACTTTTGTTCAGGCTTTATGGTAGATTAAAAATGCAAATGTAGAGGCTAGGGAGAAAACTTGCCTCTCAAACAGCAGACCTGATGTGTGGTCCTCAGAAAAGAAGCTGGTTGTAGAACATGAAGTTGAGTGGGTAAGGAGGCAGGGGAAAGAGAAGCTCAGGAGCGGCATGAATATGATCAATGTACATTATAAGAAATCCTCAGATAGTTAATAATCTTAAAAAGTTAGATGTGAAAGCTGAATGTGACGATGCATGCTCATAATCCTAGCATTGGGGTTGTGGAGACAGGTGGATCCTGGGGGGTCTCTGGCCAGCTTAGACTATTTAGTGCGTTCTAGTTTGAAGAGAAGAGGAGAGGAGAGAAGAGAAGAGAAGAGAAGAGAAGAGAAGAGGAGAGAAGAGAAGAGAAGAGAAGAGAAGAGAAGAGAAGAGAGAGAGAGAATGGCTGCCAGGGAATGACATTTAAGGTTGTCATCTGGCTTCCCCATGCTTATGTGCACACAGACATACAGACATGCACATCTATATCAACGCTTGCTCCTGCTTCCCCACACAAACATGCATACACATGCTCACACAATCACACATACAGAATGCAATTATGATAAACCAGCCGTGTGTCTAAAATTCTTTAGTAGCTAACCATTCCATGAAAAGTACAAAGCCAAGCCCGTAACAAACTAGCTGACCCAGAATGACCCAGCTCTCTCTCCATTCTCCTACTGCCACCAGCACCATTTTTGCAAATGTTATGTGGTGGTTTGAGTGAAATGGCCCCCATAGGCCCACAGGGGGTGGTACCATTAGGAAATGTGATCTTGTTAGAGTAGGTGTGGCCTTGTTGGAGGAAGTGTGTCACTGGGGGTGGGCTTTGAGGTATCAAATTCTTAAGCCAGGCCCAGTGTCATTCTCTCTTCCTGCTGCCTGCTAATACAGATATGGAAATCTCAACTACCTCTCCAGCACCATGTCTGCCTGTGTGCCACCATGTTCCCTGCCACAATGATAACGGACTAAAGCTCTGAACTGTAAGCCAGCACCAATTAATAGTTTTCTTTATAAGAACTGCTTTGGTCATGGCGTCTCTTCAGCATAGAGAAACCCAGTTAAGACAGTTTACAACCCCCACACCTTCCTGAAGTCCCTTAGAGTCTTCTGATTCCATAGAAGTTCAGACAATCCTAATTCTTTTTCTAGAACACCGTTTTCTCTATTTTGGTGTAAGTGCTACCTCTGCAGAGCCCTCTCCTGACCATCCAATCTTAAGCAGGTTCCTCTATTACTTTGCACATTTTCTTCAAAACTATTCATTACAGATTAGAGTTACATTTTGTTTGTAGGCTCATTTTATAGCACCTATTCCAGCACGAATGAAAGCCGCACTGGCACAATTTCAGTTTTGATCCACTACCAAGTGGCGTATAGTAGACATTAAATACTATCTAGAATAAATGAGTGCCTTTTTGAAAATTGTGTTCTCAGCTTGAGGTGCATTAAAACTGCCAACAACATTTATTTTGCCCCATCAGTCTTAGCGCTCTGATGATATAAAAAATCAGTCAGTGGCAGAGAGGAGGCGTGCATACTTGGCATGGACATATTGGGATGTTTATGGAACAGAGGCTAAGGTTTTGCTCTTTCTGTCATAGTTCACAGACTCCCTTAAAGGCAACTCATGCATAGGGAAAACATATCAAAGGACTAGATTAAACACTTTATGCAACATTCTACAATCAAGAAACTGAGATGCGGATCTGCAGATCTTGACCCCTCCCTCCTCTCTTCCAAATCCAACACTCCAGTCTCACTCCCGGCTCTCTATCAGACTTGGGTGGCCTCCCGTGCCTCCCTGCCCACATTTCCAATGGATCACACTGATCTCCCTCAACCTTTCTTCCCTCAACTCGTCCCTTTATTTCAGCCCCAACTCCAACAGGCATTGCCTGGGAGAGCTGGCCAAGCCAGCCAGGGAAGCAAGTAGGCTAGCTGAGTATTTTCCACACCCCCTTCCAAATCCAACCCTCTAGTCTCTTCCCCAGATCTGCAGCATATTAGCTGCTGTGGCCTCCCCTCACTCTCTGCCCCCATTAGTAGGGGACTAAGCAGATGCTGGTGGAACACACTGCTTTCCTCCCTCTTGTGGACCTCCTCAGCCTTCTAGCCCATCCCATTCCTATCAGCTCCCAATACCCAGAAACACACTCTACCCATAATCCCCAGCGGCCACACCTGGAAGAATCCCAGAAGAATTCCTTACTAGCCAACAAACAGCTACCATACTTTCCCTAAGTACCAGAGAGGGCAACAGAAATTGACTGACAAAACACCCATCCAACAAGGACAAGACCAGATATCAGCATCTAGAATTATGATTATCCCAAACTTATCTGCCTAGATGCCAGCATAAAAACATAATAACGGCCAGGACATTATGTCTATAGTGGAGCCCCTCAACCCTTCTACAGTAGACTTTGAGAAATGGAACATACTTCAACATGGACCTTAAAAAAGCTGCTACAAGTATGACAGAGATCCTTAAAGAGGAAATAAATTTCTCAAATCAATCTATGAAAATACAAACAAGGAGTGGAAAGAAATGAATCAAACAGTTCTGGACCTGAAAGTGGAAGGAGACTCAATAAAGAAAATGGAAACTGAGGGAAATCTGGAAATCAAAAAATCTAGGAACTCAAACAGGAACCTCTGAGGCAAGGCTCAACAATAGCATATGAAAGATGATAGAATCTCAGGCACTGAGGACATGACAAAAGAAATAGAAACTTCAGTCTAAGAAAATATCTAAAAATAAATAAATAAATAAAATAAAAAAATAAAAAAAATCCAGGCACAAAACATCCAGGAAACCTGGGACACTATAAAAGACCAAATCTAAGAATAATCAGAATAGAAGGAAAAGAAACCCAGGTCAAAAGTTCATAAAACATTTTCAACAAAATCACAGAAGAATATTTCTTCAACCTAAAGAAGAAGATGTATATAAAGGTATAAGAAGTGTATAGAACACCAAATATACTGGATCATAACAGAAATTAAAAACGCAGTCAAATCAAAATCGAAACACAGTCACCCTGATACTTAAATCACCTAAAGACCTCAAAGAAAGAGAATTACAGAGCAACTTTCCTTATGCATATAGATGCAGAAGCTCTCAATTAAATACTTGCAAACTGAATCCATGAACACATCAAAAAGACCATCCATCATGATCAAATAGGTTTCATTCCAGAGTTGCAGGGATGGTTTAACATAAGTAAATCAATAAATGTAATCTCCCATATAAACAAACGGAAGTACAAAAGCCTTACCTCATTAGATGCAGAAAAGGCCTTTGACAAAATCCAATGGCCTGTCACGGTAAAAGTGCAGAAGAGATTAGGGGATATGAGGAACATACCTCAACATAATAAAGGCAGTTTACAGCAGGCCTATAACCAACATCAAATTAAATGGAGAGAAACTCAAAGTAATTCTACTAAAATCAGAACTAAAGTTGTTCACTCTCTCCATACCCATTCAATGCAGTAATTAAAGTTTTACCTAGAGCAATAAGACAGCTGAAAGGCATCAAGGAGATACAAATTAGAAAGTAAGAAGGCAAAGTATCACTATTTGTAGATATGTTAATATACATAACCCTCCCCCCAATCTACCAGGGATCTCCTATAGTTGATAATACTTTCAGTAAAGTAGTTGGATACAAAATTACCTCAGAAATATCAGTAGCCCTCCTACATACAAATGACAAACGGACTGAGAAAGAAATCAGGGAAACAACACTCTCCACAATAGCCTCAAAAGTATAAACTATCTTGGGGTAACTGTAACCAAACAAGTGAAAGACTTGTATGATAAAAACCTTAAAACATTGAAGAAACCGAAGACTGTATCAGAAGTAGAAAGGTTCTCCCATGCTCATGGATTGGAAGAATTAATATAGTTAAAAACAGCCATCCTACCAAATGCAATCTACAGATTTAATGCAATCTTTATCAAAATTCAAATACAATTCTTCACAGATCTTGAAAGGACAATCTTCAGCTTCATGTGGAAACACACACACACACACACACACTCAAAACAACAACAACAAAACAAACAACCGAGGATATATTCCTGATAATAAAAGATCTGCTGGTGATATCATTATCCCCAGTATCGATGTGTACTACAGAGCTATAGTAATAAAAACAGCATAGCATTGGCACAAAAACAGACATGCTGGTCAGTGGAATCTAATACAAAACTGAGACATAAATCTACACACTTATTGACACCTGATTTTTGATAAAGAAGCCAGAAATACACACTGGTTAAAAAAAAAAAAGAAACAAACAAAAAACCCAAACCCCAAACCAAAACCCCAAACAACCCCCTCTCAAAACAGCATCTTCAAGGAATAGTGCTGCTCAAACCATATGGCTGTGTGTAGAAGTCCAAATGAATCTATACTTAAGACCCTGAACTAAAGCTCAACTCCAAAGTAACTGAAGATCTCACTCACTGTAAGACCGAACACAATGAACGTAATAGAAGAGAAAGTGGGAATAACCTTGAGCTTTTTGTCACAGGGAAAGACTTTCTGAACAGAACTCCATTAGCACAGACACTAGGACCAACAATTAATAAGCATGACCTCATAAAACTGAAAAGCTGCCTGGCACAGGACACTGTCATTCTGACCAAGTGGCAGCCTGAAGATAGGCAAAGAAATTTGCCAAGTACACACCTAGTAAAATATATATAAAAAAATCCCCCCCAAAACTGGATAAAAATAACAAATAACCCAGTTAAAATGGGGTACAATTCTCTAAACAGAGAATTCTAAATAGAGGAAACTCAAATGGCTGAGAAACACTTAAGGCAATGCTCAATATCTGTAGTCATCAGGGAGATGCAAGTCAGAACTATTTGAGATTTCATCTTATACCTGTCAGAATAGCTAAGGTCAATAAAACAAGTGACAGCTCACGCTGGCAAGGAGAAAGGGAAACACTCATCCATTGCTGGTGGGAGTCCAAACTTGTACACCCATTATGGAAATCAGTGTGTGGGTTCTGTAGGAAAATGGGAAATGATCTACCTCAAGATCCAGGTAGATCTTTTGGGCATATTCCCAAAGCTTCATCCTATCACAGAGGCACTTGCTCAACCATGTTCATTGCTGCTCTACTAATAATAGCCAGAAATTAGAAACAACGCAGATGTCAATCAACAGAGGACTAGATAAAGAAAATGTGGTGCATTTACATAATAGAATATTACTCAGCTGTTAAAAATGAAATCGTGAAATTCATAGGCAAATGTATGGATGGAGTGAGAGAAAAAAAAATCAACCTGAATGAGGTAGAACTGACCTAGAAAGACAAATACAGTATGCATTTACTTACATATGTATGGTAGCTGTTAAGTCAATGATAAGCAAGCTACAGTCCATAGAACTACTGGGGTTAGGTATAGACTAAAGGACCAGAGGGGGCAGACAGATCTCCTAGGAAAGTGAAAGAGAAAAGACAGTTATGGATGGAGAAGAAGGAGGCTGAAATGGGAGGATTAAGTAGCAGGGAGAGGGGACAGAAGAAAGAATATGGGGAGAGACAGCTAAAATTAAGGGCTATTTGAGGGGTGGTACAAAACTCAGTAGAGTGTGTTTTCTAAACTATCTACATGTATGAAGAGGATCTAAATGAGATCACCAAATAACAGTGGAGACAGAGCCCCACCAAGAATCTCACGTCATTTTTCCTGTGCTGCAAATCTGTCTAAACAATTGTCGAGCTATATTTTAGGTAATTGGACTGGAGAATTCGATACTACGATGGAGCAGCTGAGAGTGGCCATTGTCACAGTAAATTCTACCAGAGTGGACGCAGGACTAGCCACAGGATTATCAACATGGATTGCTGCAGCCATGAATCATCTGAAGGAATGGGCGGGCATGGGAGTGTTAGCAGGCCTTCTGGTGTTGGTCTCCTTGGTTTGCCTGTGGTATATATGCAAGATTAGAGTCTTACAACAGTGTGATGCAGCCATGATCATTCAGGCCTTTACAGCCATTGAAGCAGGACATTCTCCCCAAGCATGGTTGGATACCATAAAAAGCTAAAATGTTATGCTCAGGATGCGAGGCTAAGCACTGCACTCAGGGTCAGCCGCTTTGGACCCAGAGAAGAGCATGTCTGATTGCATGCGGGTTGATGCCCCAGGTCCCGCCTCTGAGAAAAAGGTATCGGACGGGTCTGATGCTCTTTGGGTGTATGACACCTAAATGAACATCTGTACAAAGTCCCAATTTATTTCTAATATCAGAGATCAGACCTCTACTCTTGCCTGATGCGTCTAAAACAAAAAGGGGGAACTGTAGAGAGCTGCGGAATGCTATGCCTTAAAGATGGAGCTGGTTTCCGCCTTCCACCTTCCCGATGGTGAGTGCTCTCTGTCACGAACAACTCCACGAACAACTCGGCTAAGGCCGAGGATCTGGCTTGCTTCCATGTATGTGGACCTATCTGCATTGCCCCCGTGGCACGCCTGGGTTGGCTACCCAGAGGCTATTTAAGCTGTGGGCTGGCTTTCCCCGGGGTCCGAGGATTGTTCAATGTTCCTGAATAAACTGCATTGAAAAAAAAAAAAAAAAAAGAATCTCACGTCATCAAATGAAGCTTCTAGTACCAGGAACGAATTACATCTAAACGAATTGTTGGCCAAAGGGATCAACATGGGAACCCTCAAACAATGCAGACTGGCTATAGGTTACTTTCTACAAACCGAAGGCAAGGTCCTTTGCTGAAGACAGCATCCACACAACTCATGAAATATGGAGAAGCCGAGCAGGTCCTTACAGAGAGCCTTCATCCCTACAGACTAGGGTTCTTGGTAGATACTCTGGCAGATACTCAGGGGTCTTGGGAGGTACTCTGCATGCTACCAAAGGAGAAATGTTAGCATCGGCTAAACTACGGACCCTTTTATCTACAACTGTGTCTTTCCTGAAAGACATGCTAATGTAATGGTGGCACAAAGCCTGTGGGAGTAATCAGCCAATATCTAATTTGACTTAAGGTTCCACGAGAGGGAACCCTTACCTGCCACTGTTTGGATGGTAAAGAACCTGAGACTAAACAGCCAAGGGACCTCGGGGAAAACCAATACGACTGTTGCGCTAAAGGAATGTAGCAATAAAATGACCCCAATGACGTTCTGCTATGCTTTACAGATCAGTGCCTTGCTCATCCATCGTCAGAGAAGCTTCCTCCTGCAGCAGATGGGAACAAACAGAGACCCACAGCCAGACTGTGTGCAGACACTGAGAAATCTCGGAACATTTAGTCCTAAAGAGGATGTCTCCCCTCAGGCCTCAGGGAACTCTGCAGATGAGATGTTTATCTCATTACATATAATTTTATTATTATTTCTTCAGGGTCTGTTTGTTTTCTAAAGAGAGGAAGAATGGGGATTGAGTCAGATGAAGGGGAAGTAGGGAGGAATAGAGGGAAGGAAAACTATAATCAGAATTTATTGCATGGGAAAATTTATTTTCAATAAAAGAAAAAGAAACTGAGATGTGTAAACTGTGGCATTTCTAAAGAGGTGGGATATTTATATGAACTTTCGATACTTTTGATAAGAGTAAGGATAAAACTCAGCCAACCTGGTTATCTTGAAATTTGACTGTCTTTCGTTGTCTCCGTGGCAGACATTGGCGAAAGCTATCATTTTAGCTCCCTCTGCTGGTTGTAAGTGATGTGCTTTCAGGAGGCTGGACTGATAAGGATGGATTGCTTCTGTGTTGTTTGTTTTTGTTTATTTTGTTTTGTTTTGTTTCCCTGTACTCCTTTGGGTCCAGGGGAGGCCAACACATGGTCTTCTTATAGTACTTTAAACAACTTCACTGAGATACAATTCATTCACTTCAAGCGTTCAATTTGGTCCTTAGTGCATTAAAAGTGTGAAGTATCACCATCTTTATTTTTCTCCTGCCACCAGCTCCTGAACGTTACTAATCTTCTCCTGTTTTTTAAAAAATATGTCTGTCTGTCTATCTATCTATCTATCTATCTATCTATCTATCATCTATCACAAAAAGCAGACTCATTCTTTTTAAACAATTTCATACATGTATGCAAATGCGTTGTGATCATCTGCCCTCTTTTTTTTAACTCCTTTTCTTTATCACTTTCTCGCTCCTGCTTATCTCCCTCCCATCTACTCACCTATCCCCCTCCCACGTTCAAGCCCTTTTCTGCTTTTTTTTTCTTATTTTTGGAGCCAGTTTTGTGCGCATAGTCACAGCTGCAGTGAAACAGATTACAATAGCTGCACCAGATCTAGATGGCCGTGTTTCACAGCGGTTCTTCCCATCTTCCAGCTCCTGTAGTCTCTCTCTCTGCCTCCTTTTCCTTCATTTCCTTGCACCTGGGAGGGAATGCTGTCAATGTTACACGTAGGGCCGACCACCCACCAGTCACTTGTCCTCAGCACTTGCAGGGTGATGTAATCTCTGCCTCATCTGACTGCACAAAGATGCCCTCTTGCTCAAGGCTGGGAACAGCACTAGACTACAGGCTTAACTACAAATACTTAGAAGGCGATTAGACTAAATGCCCATTCAGTAAAGTATCAGTACCAGCCTTCCCCACAGGCTTCCGACCAAGTTCACGGTACCGGTCACGTATTCCTTCTTGTGCAGCTAGTTTCAAGTTCCAGCGGAGAGCGGCTGGTTATTCCTAACTAGTTATGGCGCTATTACAGCAGCGGGCACAGCTTGTTTACATGGTCAGAACTGTGGCATGCAGTGTCCAAATCTGGGTAGGACACTTTATGCCCCGCCCCCTCCAGCTGCAGCGCACCTCATGGACTACGAAAGCTAACAGCCCAGAGGAACCTTCTAGCTTTGTCCCAGCCTGATTTCTCTGTGTCCTGTTCCCAAAATGCACCCCGTTTTCAGCAACAGGGTCTTACCATGTGGTCCTAGTGGTCAACCAAGAGCAATGTTAATAGCTCGTGTTATTTTGGGAGCCTCTTGGATCTCCCCAGACAAGAATTCACAGGGAGGGAGTTCAGTCTGGGCTCTGGGATTTTTGTTTAAAAAACCTATGGCTTCTGGGAAGAGCATCACTGAACCATACAGCTGTTCAAAAGCTTTAAAAATTACATTTTGGAAAAAGTTATATTTTGTAGAAGTTACAAAGCTGCACGTTCCTTTGCAGCTTTTTCATATAGCCTTAGTTTTGGTTATTCCTGCCCCCTTACTCGCCCCCCCCATCACTGTTTCAACCTTTCCACTCCTAGTATTTCTCTCCTTTACTTTTATATCAAGTGTGTTTCTTCTATCCCTACTTCCCTTTCATAATGTTTGCAAAAAATTTCATTCCAAGCAGTGATGAAAGGTCTCTTTTTTTCTCCATATCCTCACCAATTAAAAACAAGACTTTTTTTTTGGATTAGTACCTATTCTAATTCTGCGGCTGCGACAAACACCACAACCAAAAGCAACTTGATCAAGGAAAGGGTGGAGGTGACGTCCGTGTCCAGACCACAGTCCATGTGCTTCAGTTCCTGCCTCTAGGTTCCTCCCTTGAAATCCTGCTTTGGATTTTCTTGATGGGTCACAACTTGTAATTCAAATAAGCCCTTTCACAACCTGAGTCGCTTCTGGTCACAGTCTTCATCACGGCAGCATAAATAAAACTAGGACACCTCTTATCCAGTATGTAGTTTGCAAATATTTTCGTCCCGAGCTTCCTGACTCTGTTATTTTCTTTGCTGTGTAGACCTTTTTGTTTGATGCAACACCATTTTCCATTTAAAAAATATTGTTGTCTGTACTTTTAGAGTTCATACACTCAAAAACCATTGTGTGTTTTCCGCCTGTCTTTTCAGCTTTCCATCTGTATTTTCTTTCTGGTAGTTTCATATTTTCAGGTCTCAATGTTTAAGTTTTTTATTCAGTTTGAGTTAAAATTTAAGAGTGTGAGATGAACCCACTTCATTTATTTCCGTATGTGTTCAGTTTTCTGAGTCGTAGTTAATGGTGGTTCGGTTCTTTTCTTGTGCTTCACTGCCCACAGCTTTTTGGAACAGCAGCTAGACTTTGTTGAAGTTACGCAGCGTGTGATGGCTTCAGCTCTAAAAGTTTTTCTAAGGCTTGCAAAAGCTATTTAATTTCTCTGTGTCTCTATATAAATGATAAGATATAGTTTTTATTTCTGTGAACAATACCATTAGTGTTTTGACAGAAATATAGACTCTATAGATTTCTTGGGCAGTAAGTACATTTCAACAACATTAACATTCCTTGAGCATGAAATATCTTTTCACCCATTTGTGTCTTCAGTTTTAGCCATCAATGCTTTCCAGCGTTCAACAGCTATAGCTTTCACCTCATTGTTTTATTCATTCCTAAACATGTTATTTTCTGAGGGGATTGAAGTTTTGATTGTCTTCTAGTTTGTTAGTATATGTAGAAAGCCAATGATTTTTGAACATCGATTTTTTTTTTCTGTAACTTCATTGGATTTATCTGTTAGTTTGAACAGGTTTTTTTTTTACTTTTTTGCATCCCTAAGATTTTTTTTTTTTAATGTGCATGCTGTCTGTGCACAGTGGCTACTTAACTTTCCCCTTTTCTTTCTTTTTCCTCACCGCCCTGGCTAGCACTCCCAGCACTGAGTGGGGGGTAGCGGTAGGTTGGCATTCTTTTATCCCCTTTCTATTCTTAGAAGAACAATCTTCAGCATTTTTTCTATTGAGAACGATGTTTGCCATAGGCTTTTTTGGCCTTTGGTTTGTTGTGTTTCTTTTATTCCTAATTTATTGAGTCTCTATATGATAAGCTTCTATCTGTGCAGGATGCTGTGTCTTACACTTTTACTCACTGAGATGATCCTATGATTCTGATCTTTATTCTGCTAATGTGGCCTCTTGACTTACACATATTTAGTCATCAAATTCTGGGGATAAATCTTGCTTGATCATGGTGGATGATCTTTTTTTTTTCTGTTGAATTTTGCTACTATTTTCTTGAGGATTTAAAAATGATTTATTAATTTTATGTGCATCGGTGTTTTGCCTGTATGCATGTCTGTGTAAAGATGTTAGTTTCCTGAAACTGAAGTTATAGACAGTTGTGAGCTCCCATAGGACCTGGGTTCACGTGGGCTGGAAATTGAATCCAGGTCCCATGGAAGGCATCAAGTACTGTTAGCTACTGAGCCATCTTTACAGACCCTGCTTTTAGTACTTTTTTTTTTTTTTAACGTTTTTTTTTTTTTCAATGCAGTTTATTCAGGAACATTGAACAATCCTCGGACCCCGGACTTTTCTCTGCTGTTAGTACTTTTGTTTGGCTTTGGGATCAGGACAATGGTGCTTTAAAAAATGAATGTGTCAGTCTTTCAAACGTTTTTCATTGTTTTATATTTGAACAGTTTGAGACTAATGTTAGGTCTTTAAATGTTCAGTAGAATCAGGTCCTGGACTTTGTTCACAGGTTTTTAGATTATTGACTCAGTCTCATTACTGATATATACATACATATCATATATATCCTTATATGTATCACATATATACCCTGACATATATATTCTTAGTATTTCTTTATCAAATGCTATAGATATCCTTATTCTTTCTTTATACTTCATATTGTGGGCTGTATGTTTTTAAATGTTTGTGTTAGGTTACTCAATACATTGGTATTCAATTTTCATGATTGTCTCTGTTTTTTTTTTGTTGCAGTTTTGTGCTTCTTTCTTTTGTAAGTTTAACTGTTTTGAGAGTCTGGTTTTGTTTTTCTGATATAAGGTCTATCAATTTAAGTTTTTAGAGCACAGATCTTAAATTCACTGATATATTCTATTTTTCCCTGTCTTCATTTTATTTGTATTGTGCTCTGATCTTTATTATTTATTTGCTCTGGTAACTATGTGTTTAGTCTGCTTTTCTTTTTCTAGTTCTTTGAGTTACAAAGTTCTACTCTTTATTTGAGGCCTTCCTCTCTTTTCCCTTAATTGTAGGCATTTCTTCTATGCCTGCTTTTGCTACATCCTCTGTTTTGGTAGGCTGTGTTTCTATTTTCATTTTTCTCATAATATTTTTAACTTTCCTTTCAATTTTTTTTGACCCATTACTCATTCAGGACAATGTTGTTTAATTTTCCACATATTTGTGAAAATCCAATTTCCCTCCTGTTATTCAATTCTAGGCTCCTACCATTATGGCTGGAAGTGCTATTTGATATCTCTCCCATCTCTTTAAAATTGTTGAGTCGTGGCCTAACATATGTCTGCCCTGGAGAATGTTCCATGTGTACTCGAGAAGAAGATTTCCTCGCTGCTGGCTAGAGTGTTCTAGATGTCTGTTAGGGGTGTTTGCTCTACAGAACTGTTAAAGTTTTCTATTTCTGTATGGATTTCTGTCTCTATGCTCCACCACTGACAGGAAGTCACTGATACTCCCTACTGTTGTTACCTTTCGGTTTTCTATCTCTCTCTTCAGCTTTATTACTATTTGCCTGAAATGTTTAGACTACTCCATAGTTCCTACATCACCTTAATAAATTGGTCACCGTATCATTGTATAATTACTTTTTCTCTTGGAAATTTTTTTTCTTTAGAGCTCAGGTCCCTGTCGACGCAGAACAAGTACTTTTACCCACTGAGACATCTCTTTGTCCAAAATTTCATTTTTTTTTTCTTCTAGCCACACCTTGTTTTTTCCTTGTAGTTAACACAAAGCTTACATAAAATATCTTGTAGGTAAGACAGTATATCTTAAGCCGGTAACAAATTATCTGTATTAGAAATTAACTTCTTAAACTTTGGTATTAAGTTACTTTGTCATAATGTAACTTAATGTCATAAGTTACATTCCTGAATTTTATCTTTTGTGTATGTTTTTACAAGTTTTGCTACATACAGTTATTTTTTAAATACTGTACATCTGTAATTTTTTTATCTTTTAATTTTTATGGAAGAGTAGTCAACCAAGGACCATGTATGGATATAACCTAGAACCTCTGCTCAGATGTAGCCCGTGGTAGCTCAGTAACCAATTGCTTTCCCATAGTAAGGGGAACAGGGATTATTTCTGACAGGAACTCAATGGCTGGCTCTTTGACCTCCCCACCCCAAGGGAGGAGCAGTCCTGTTAGGCCACAGAGGAAGACTTTGCAGCCAGTCCTGAAGATACCTGATAAAACAGGGTCAGATGAAAGGGGAGGAGGTCCTCCCCTATCAGTGGACTTGGAAAGGAGCAGGGAGGAGATGAGGGAAGGAGGGTGGGATTGGAGGGAATAAGGGAGCGGGATACAGCTGGGATACAGAGTTAACAAAATGTAACTAATAAGAAAAATAAAAAAAATTAAAAAAGAAAAAATAACAAAGATTTAAAACAAAAAAAACCCAGTATGAACATTTAATTTCTAATTTTCTTATTCTATGACTATTGAGGCAACCATGAATACAGCTGTATATTGCTTTTGTTTAAGAAAAACATCAAACATATTTGCTTATCAGTTATAAAGAATTTTTAAACCAATTTGTTTTATTTCTAGGACTGTCTTTCAAAACTAAGCAGGAAATACACAGAGAAATGGTAATTACAAGTTCATAGATATAGTAATTATTTTGCCTGCCTTGGTCATTTCACAATGTATATGTACACAAAAATCACTCCATAAACCTTAAATATACTCATTTTATTCATCAATTATACCTGAATAAATCTCTCAAAACAAATAAAAAAAATTTTATGGAAGAGTAGCAGTTGATTTACAAACTACCACCACTGAACTGAGGATTCTGTTTATTCATTTTCCTGAAACAGAACACCAACAGCACAGGCTCTAAGATCAACAATCAATAAATGGGACCTCATGAAACTGAAAAGCTTCTGTAAAGCCAAGAACACTGTTTTCAGAACAAAATGACAGCCTACAGATTGGAAAAGGATCTTCACTAACCCTGTATTTGACAGAAGGCTAATATCCAGAGTATATAAAGAACCCAAGAAGTTAAACAACAACAAATCAAGTAATCCAATTAAAAAATGGGGTACAGAGCTAAGCAAAATTCTCAGTAGAGGAATATTTAATGGCAGAGAAACACTTAAAGAAATGTCCTTAGTCATCAGGAAAATACAAATTGAAAAGACCCAGAGAATGCTTACCTTTTTAATCAACTTATTCATTAGTGTATTTTGATGTTGTTAATTAGTATCTTTTTATTTAAGCTTAGAGAACTCCATTATTTCTTTTAAAGGTCCAGGGTGTTTCACACATCTTTCATTATTTTTTTCTTCTCTTCCTCTGATTGAGCAATATTTTTTAATTAACTACAATTTATTCACTTTGTTTCCCAGCTGTAGCCCTTTCCCTTGTCCCTTTCCAATCCCACCCTCCTTCCCTCTTCTCCTCTTATGTCCCTCCCCCAGTCCACTGATAGGGGAGGACATCCTCCCCTTTCATCTAACTTTAGCCTATCAGGTTTCATCAAAACAGGCTTCATTATCTTCCTCTGTGGAAGGCTGCTCCCTGCTCAGGGGGAGGTGATCAAAGAGCCAGCCACTGAGTTTATGTCAGAGACAGCCCCTGTTCCCCTTACGATGGAACCCACTTGGACACTGAGCTGCTATGAGCTTCATCTTTGCAGAGAGCTTATGACCTCTCTATACATGGTCCTTGGTTGGAGTATCAGTCTCAAAAAAGACCCCTGTGGCCAGATTTCTTGGTTCTGTTGCTCTTCTTGTGGACCTCCTGTCCCCTCCAGGTCTTTCATCTCCCCTTTCCTTCATAAGATTCCCTGCACTCTGCCCAAATTTTGGCTATGAGTCTGACTGAGCTATTTTTAAACCCATGAAACTTTCGAACTCAATGACTTTTTTTGCTTGATTAAGTTTGCTATTGAAACTTTGTGAAAAACTTCAAATTTATCTTCTTTGCTGTAATGATCTGTTTGGTTCTTTTAAAATTATTTATTTAGTTGAAGTTCTCAGTTTATTTATTTATTGTTCTGATTTCATTAAGTTTTCTACCTGGTTTTGTTATAACCATGGAACTTCTTTTAGAAGAAGATGATTTTGAACTCTTTGTCAGATGGCTTTGGGAATTCTATTGTTTTAGGTTTAACTAACAGTAGATCATTTTGTGCTTTGGGTGGTGCCATCTTTCCTTGTTTACCCACAATCACATCTATTTATGTGATTTATATAATATATATAATTTGTGTGCAATTAAAATGACTATTATCATCTCTATGTGTACATGTGCAGAATATCACATCTATACCTCTATCTTCAGAAGCAAGGCACTGAACCTTGCCAAAATATTTGGTGATGTTGAAGAACTTTAAATAGACTGAAATAAAAAAAATTAACTTATTAGCTTAAGCAATCTAAAACTTTCTAAGGAAAACTTGCTGTATTTAAATTAATATGGAACAGTGGTTCTCAACCTTCCCAGTCCTGTGACCCTTCAATACAGTTCCTTATGTTGTGGTGACCCCCATCCATAAAATCATTTTTGTTGCTCCATCATAACTGTAATGTCACTATTGCTATGAATGCGATGCAAACATATGTGTTTTCTGATCATCTTAAGGGACCCCTGTGAAAGGGTCATCAGCAGCTGAGAACTGTTGACATGAAATCTCATGTATATAAACCCTAAGTTTCCACAAACATCTAGTGTAGACATATAAGACACATTGGTGATCCTGGGAGTCCATGGAACCATGTTAAAATCCTATGCATTACACTTGAATTTTTCTATGTAGTTTCCTCTTTATAAATTCTGATATTGTTTTTAATGTAGTTTTCTCTTTATAAACCCTGATACTGTTTTTACTTAATTCTTTTTTACTTTCTTTGCTTTCAGAAAACATCCCAGTTCCATTATCTGTTCAGTTTCTTCTTTTTATTCCTTCTAGCCTTGTGCTGATGAGGAATTCACACACCTAACAGTGCTAATGGGGTTCAATGTTTCACGTCACACTTTATAGATATTGGCAAGTTTTAGTTCTTGTGTATATATGTACACATGAATTTATAGTATGTAATAGTTGCTATTATTATTTTTGTTTTATGAGACATGGCCTTACACTGTGGCCCAAGCTGGCTTTGAACTTACTATGTAGCCCACACTGGCCTGAGACTCACTATCCTCCAGCCTCAGCCTCCTGGTACTAAGATTACAGGAATGTGCAGCTGTGCCCAGCTAGCTCTAAATAGTTTAAATTTACCCCTGAAAAAAAATATAAACTACAACTTAGAGTCTGCTAAGGCCAAAAAGATGTGAAGCAGACCTTGTATTTTACTTTTTGATGAAGGGTCTTTAGAGCTGCATGGCAAGAAGCATTTCAAAGTTTGGACTGCCTTTGAGAAGAAAACGCTAAGCATGTTAAACTGGGCACTTGGTTTTCAGCGTAGAGGGATGGATCCCAGACTCAGTGTGCTGACAAGGCTCCTCGTGGGCTAAGAGCATTTGGAAGGAGGACTGTGCATGTACTGCACACTGACTGCGTGTTCCGCAGGAGAGCTTTGTTTCCCTGGGAAACGCACAAGCCTCCCATTGACCTGCACTCACAAAACCCTGTTGATTTAAACATGGTCCCCAAGGTGGAACAACAGCAAAACCACGGGACTTAATTTACGGAGCTTAGGTTACAGGAAACATATTTAATAGCAGATAGTTCCTGCTTTCATTGTTTTCCATTTAAGTTCCCGCAAAATCAGATTTAAATAGATGCTGCTGCTATTGGGAGAAGATTCAGTTTCACGTCCCCAAAGAAATAGTTTTGTATGAGTTCACTCTACCTCGGCCTCACATATAATGGGCCTAAGTCTAGCTAAACGGATCAAGATGAGTATCACACTAAAACAGTGACAGAATAACGACACCAAACACATGCGCTCTTTAGACTTTAATGCAGCCCTCAATAACCAAGGATTATTTGCTGGTGAATGGATGTGAAAAGGAATTTCCTTTGAGAGAAATCTCGTTTTGTCTGTTTTGGAAGCACAATACAGATTAGTATTATGGATTTCTGGGGAAAGAAAAGAGGGGAAGTAGTTTAAGAAAAAATCATGTCTAACTAATGTCGTCATTCAGAAAGTTCCTGGCTTTGGCCAGATTCCTGGAGTTTTCCTGTGAAAGGCATGAGGTCTGACCAAACAGAGATGATGCTAATGCTACTAATGATATTGACGGTGACTAACATTTACTGAGCATGAAGTATGTCTTCTGAGACTTAAGCTAAGCATTAAGTAAATGTGTATGAGAATACATGAACATAGATGAGATACTATGCCTATAAAATATGATTTAATAAGAATTCATAATGATTTGGGTTAGCGTTGTACTCTGGATGTCTATAAAATGTGAGAGCAAGGTATGAGGCTGCATATTTTCTTATACCACTGTTGTGTGACAAAACTTTTCTTGGGGAGATGCAACAGATATCTACTCCTCGTAGTCAGGGAAGCTGCAACACACCAACGTACAGATAATACCAAGTCCGAGTTGGTGAACCAATGAGTTTTATTAGGATAACATACAGGAGTATGGGAGAGGGGCTACTTATAGGAGCAGAAATGACTCAAGGGCAGCTGGATCACTAAAGTCCGCTCCAACACAGGTGACAGCTCACAAAAGCAGGGAACCCGGAGCACACTGCACAGCCTGCAGGCAGCTCAGCAGGTTGAAGAGTGTCTCTTCCAAGTGACTCTGTTGGTCTCCGTCTCTCCCAGGCAGCTGGTGTCAGTCTCCTTTGCAGATCAGCTTTTATTCTGTTTATTCTGGCCAGGAGGGGTTCCTGACTCTGGTCAGCTTCAGGGACTTCCTGTAGCTATCTTGAGTTGTTTATCTTCCTGATCAAGGAGTTTCCCTGCAGGATGGAATGTTTCTATCTCAGAGGACACTGTTATATAACAGCCACTAATGTGACACAACTGCCACTAATTAAGTGACTTTCTCCTTTGATTACCAGCTTCTTAATCAGAAAAACCTCATAAGATCTAAGTCATTGGGTTTTGAGAAAAATGAAATGCAGGCCAGAGCCAAGGGCAACAGCTGCAGTCCTTGGATTTAGTGAGATTTAGTTCAGGGCTCTCGGAGCAGTTGCTGGATTTTCTGGACTCAGAAAGGACAAGATTTTTGGAGTAGCTTCTCTCAGTGGTAGCTTTAGTTACAGATGGGTATAATTTCAGAGACGGTAAGGGAGGATTGCTGAGGTCTGAAGGAGAAACATTACTATAGGGTTGCATGCCACTGCACAGTATAAAGGGAGAGAGGCCAGGTTAAGAGATGAAGTCAGAGTTTTAAGTAAGTCCAGCTCATAAAGGCCTTTAGCTAGCTAGCATCTTAGAGAGCTACTTCTTCCTGGGACAGAGGGAACCATGCAAGGTCATACATAGGGGAGTGGTGTAACCTATTCGCTGAAATGGCTACTCTATAGATTATGGGGACGTTGACAGTGTCCTTAGCTTGTTCTTGATTCCCTTTGTTAGCAAACTTGAGAGACCTTGAACGCTTTGGCTCCAGGATTGCCATCCAGTTATGGAGCAGACTTTTGCCTCTGATTTCTGTTATCACGTTATCTTGGTGTGCAGTGTCTCTTTGTCTGAGTGATATGGCTCAGTGGACAGAGAAGTGGCCTCTCGCAGGCATGATCGGGACACACATGTAAGCACAGGTTCAAACTCTACTTCTTTAGACTTAGTTCTGCCTAGTTAGAGTTGTCAGGCTCTTTGGGGGCAACACCAGTGACAGTTGTCAGGATATACAGCAGTCCAGGTAACCGGCAACCTTCTTTATCCTCAAAGCCTTCTCTCCATCAGTCCGTCTCCTTGAAGCCCTGTCCCTCCTCTCTCTGGGTTCCTTATTTATACCTCAGAGTCAGACTCTCTACAGCTGTCAAAGACCACATGTTCCCCCCACCCCCCAGCAAGAGCAGTTTCCAGCTGGCGTGGACCACACCCCTCTGCCCAAGCCTATTATCAGCTGTGGTTAAACTAAAAACATCTCCATACCCCACGCTTGGGATTCAAACAAAAACGTATTTACCTAATGGAACTGAGTGTTTAAAGAAACCGGAACTTCCACTTACACACATGAATTCTCTTTTCTGTCACCTGCTTTATTTTTGTTTGTGGATTGTGCTCTTAACATGTAAAACCATTAGTTTAAATTGTCAACTTGCCATAATTGATAATCACCAGAGAAGACAGCCTCAATGAGGAATAGCTTGGGGTGCCTATGGAAATGTCTGGGGTGGAGGAATATTTGTCTTAATTACGTCAATTGATGTAGAGAGACCCAGCCTGAAAGTGTGCGGTGCCATTGACTAGGTACAGGGCATGGGCTGTATGAAAAGGAGGAGCGTGTACTGAAACAAGAATCAAATTAATGCCTTCGTACTTTTTACTATGGGCGTGACTACTTGCTTCTTTCAGCCTTAGTCCCTCATGGTGATGAACATAACCTGGAATTGTGAGCTAAAACAAGCCCTTTCTAGCCTAAGATGGTTTTTCAAGTTTTGTTTTTTTGTTTTTTTTTTTTTTAAATCATAACCACTAGGGAGAAAATTAAGACATTATATTAAAG
The DNA here is from genome assembly GCF_030254825.1 of Meriones unguiculatus. Taxonomy (NCBI): domain Eukaryota; kingdom Metazoa; phylum Chordata; class Mammalia; order Rodentia; family Muridae; genus Meriones; species Meriones unguiculatus. Next base: position 124,401,973 of record NC_083350.1, read on the forward strand.
GCAACTAAGATACAATACAAAGTTGGCTTGTAACCGCTCCCTCTGGATTGCAACCAGTGATCGTGTGCCATGGGTGCAGTGCCAAGGCAAAGAGAGTAAAATAATTTTCTAATGTTAATCTCAGTAAAACAACAGCAATGAATATGTGTAGTCACTTTACTCTGCTTGCCTCTGTTAGCATGTTAGTTGGGGGGGGGGGGGGGAGAACCCATGCAATAAAATCTAACTGCGCATGTGATTTGTTCTTGCAGGAATGTTTGTCTGACCTTCTGCTGACTTTGAACAGAAACTAACCTGATTTCATGATCATCATCCATAGTCCCAGAAGAGTTAAAAAAAAAATCAAAAAACAAAAAATCCTTTAAAATGAAATTAGATAATAATGTGATTTCAGGTAATATTTTATTGAGTGTCAATTACCATTTTATAAAATGTTTATCGAGATGTCTAATTACAAGATTAAAGTTAACCATGCAAAATAAAGAGTAAATTGGAAGAAATATGACCACATCTGGCTTTCTACTATATCAGGCACTTAACACTTTGAAATTAGGGTTAATATTTCTTTAGACTTTGGTAGGTTCAAGACTTGTGGTAACATTAGAAAGTTTTTAACATAGCCACAAATGATAATGAAAACTATCCAAAACATAAATGATTATAGGATAGTTTTAAGAGAAATATTGTCAAATATCTTGCTCTGAAACTTTTACTGGGGAAATTTCAAGATTTCTTAAGGAAGAAAAGTATGTCTAATGGAAACAAATGTATTTGCTTTGAGCTGCCTAAAAAGTGACTTAGTACTCACGGAGCACTTTGTGTTTTAGAAACACTCTTAAATCCCATCTGGTGTTGGTAAAGTCTTTTACTATCCCCTGCTGGGACAGGCAGACGTTGGTTTGCATAACTGTGTGTTCCCAAAATATGTTTTGAAAGTATCCAGTGGATTTGTCCCAACTGTAGGGGGACGGCAGAAGACCGCATTTCCATTATAAGACTTTCAGGAATGGAGACGAATGTCATCAGGTCACAAAAGATCCATCAGTTTTACACTGCGTGACATTTTGGAAGGAATGTGAATGATTAGTGGTTTTCAAAAGTTTTTGGAATTCAACATCCTGTGTCAATATTCCTTGAAAAATATTTATAGGCTCTGAGTCAGTGATACGCAATTTATCCTCTGTGGAATTTATTTTAGAATGTGTGGAGTTCTGTGCCTTGAACTTGAGTCATCCTAATAAATTGCCTGGAAGTATTATTATTATTATCAATAAACAGGTTATTTTGCTTTCCTGAGTGACTTTTTTATTCTACCATGACAGCCTCATATATCTGGAAGCCAACAGAACCATTGTTGTGTAAAAGAATATAATCGAATTCAGAAGAATTCTATACAGCTTCTATATTTAGGGAAATATGTGGGTCCTGTGAGGGATGACAGAAATCATACATGACTCTTATCTTCAAACAACTGATGGACTAGGTAGAGAATTCAATAAAAAAAATGAAGGTAAGCTTATTAAAAAAAAAAAAAAGTACAGGGAAGAGATGGCTGGAGAGATGGCTCAGCAGTTAAGAGCACTTGCTGCTCTTGCAAAGGACCTGAGCTGGGCTGTACTCATCATCTACATGTCGGCTTACAACCCTTGATAATTCTAGTTCCCAGGGGACTAAATGCCCTCTTTCTAGCCTTTTGTGTGTGTGTGCACACACACATACATGCACACTGAAGTAAATGACTCCTATACATAAAATAAAAATAAAATTTAAAAAGAAATCCAATAAAGATGTAGGCTAGCAGAAAGGGTTGGTCAAATTCCACTGGGGTGTGAACAAAAACATGATTTTGCAAACAAAACACGCCTTTAAAGTGAAGTACAATTTTAATTTAAAGAGTTTATGTAGATACCACCATATATAAAGTGAAGAGCAAGTTTCACAGTTTATGATACCTTAAAGTATAACCATGGGGAACTGAGAGCAGACTGGAAAGCGCAAGGACAAACATCCTGATCTGACTGGGTGAGCTTAGGCACCTTTACTGAGTACTCATTTGAAGCTGAACAACCTTATGGGAAAAGCCTACTAAGATTGAAGTTCTGGTCCATGGATGAGGGGGCCACATCTGGTCGTGGCCTTCTTGCTAGAATTGTCCTTAAGTGTCACAGAACATCACGTGTCAAGAAGCACTGGTGAGGTTCTTCTCGTCTGTATTTGTATAGAGCCAGCAGGACCTTAACACGGGAGCATCACGGCAGAGTTCTTGTCTAACTCTCAGCACTCCCGGAGGCCCCATTTTGCAGGGACCATAATTGAATTACATTTTCACTCTTTTAATATGGCACACTTGGGAATACATTTCCTTACCCAAGTCCATCAGGGACACACTCAGACTGTGAGGTAGGAGGTGATAATCCCGCAGGAAGTCAATGACGATAGATCTTCCATGTGAACAGAGTTCCAACCATAAAGGCGAAGGGGCTTTGGGTGGTTAAGATTTGGCATTATGGTTGGAAATGAAAGGGAAGAGAGTAGAGTTAGAGGTATTGTAGGTAATGCAGGATGTTACGCACAAGCGAAATATTTGGGCGTAGACCATCGCTTGTAGTTGTGTCACATTGCTGTGTTCCTATGTCATTCTCTGCACATTTGATGTTTTGTCTTTCATTTTTCACTTCCTCCTCTTCCAGCTCAATTTGATTTTTTTCCCCCTGTGGATCTTCCTAGAGGTATGTCTCTATGAAGTCTAGCCATGCAGCTTGGCGGAAAGTGACGTTGACTGGCATCCTATTGTGAGATTCCAGCTCGGTGAGGTGGCATCAGGACCAGGGTTGAGGCTGTGCACAGAACAGCATGGCGACTGGATGGAGTCAAAACCCTGGTCACACCTTAATTCTGTGAACATGATGAGGGGACAGGAGTCCAAAGGCCAGTTTCAGTAAGGGTGAATTGGTTGGGGACTAGGATTGGAATCCCAGGTCCGAAGTTAACTCTGGAACCATTGATGTATAAATTCTCATCCTGCACTGATTGCTGAGACTTCAACAATCAAACGCCCAGTCCCTGTTGACCTTTGAGACCACTAGAGTTAAAGATCTAATGCTCTCACCTCTCAGGGGCTTGTGAGGTCTCATGGAACTGAGCCATGGCCCTTCTCTGACCTCTGGAGCCTCAGTCCTGGTTCCCAGGAACTTTCTGATTGTCTCAGAGCTGAAAGCCTGGTTCTTTTGATCCTTTTCTTTTTTGTTAATTCAATTTCCATCTCTGTCATAGGCCCCTCCTCCTTCTTCCAGTCCTACCCTCCCTCCCACATCCCCTCTCCCCAGAATAGGGGAGCGCCCCCCACCCAGACACCCCAGCTCATCTATTCATATGAGGACTGAGTTCATCTTCCTCCCCAGTGGCCTAGCAGGAAAGTCCCATCAGGCAGAAGTGATCCAAAAGCAGGCAACATAGTCCATGTCAGAGATATCCCCCACTCCCCTAACTAGTGTACCAACATGAAGCCTAAGATGCTTATTGGACTGATCTTCTTGGGGTCTGTGCATTGTAGTATATCTATTCTGTATTGTATGGTACCATATGTGTCTTTCTAGATCTGTGTTACCTCACTCAGGATGATCTTTTTTAGTTCCATTGATTTGCCTGCAAATTTCATGATTTCCTTGTTTTTAATGGCTGAGAGGTATTTCACTGTGTAAATATACCACAGTTTCTGTATCTATTCTTCTGTTGAGGGACATCTAGGTTGTTTCCAGTTTCTGGCTTTTACAAAGTTGCTATGAATGTGGTTGAGCGAATGTCTTTGTTGTATGGTAGAACATCTTTTGGGTGTATGCCCAGGAGTGGTATAGCTAGGTCTTGAGGTATGGCTATTTCCAGTGTTCTGAGAAAGTGCCAAATTCATTTCCAAAGTGGTTGTACAAGTTTGCACTCCCACCAGCAATGGAGGAGGGTTCTCCTTTCCTCACATCTTCACTAGCATGTGTTGCTACTTGAGTTTTTGAGCTTAGCCATTCTGACAAGGTTTAAGATGGAATCTCAGAGTCATTTTGATTTGTATTTCACTGATGACTAAGGATGTTGAGCATCTCTTTAAGTGCTTCTCCACCACTCCAGATTTCTCTGTTGAGAATTCTCTGTTTAGCTCTCTATCCTATTTTTTAAATTGGATTGTTTGGTTTGTTAGTGTTTAATTTCTTGAATTCTTTATATATTCTGGATATCAGCCCTTTGTCAGATGTAGGTTTGGTAAAGATCTTTCCCCAGTCTGTAGACTGCTGTTTTGTTCTATTGATAGTGTCCTTTGCTTTACAGAGGCTTTTCAGTTTCAAGAAGTCCCATTTATTAATTGTAGATCTTAGAGCCTGGGCTGTTGGTGTTCTGTAAAGGAAGTTGTCTCCTGTATCAATGAGTTCAAGGCTCTTCCCCACTTTCTCCTTTAGCAGATTTAGTATATCTGGTTTTATGTTGAGGTCTTTGATCCACTTGGACTTGAGTTTTGTGCAGGGTGATAAATATGGATCTATTTGCATTTTTCTACATGTAGACATCCAGTTAGACCAGCACCATTTGTTGAAGATGGCTCCTTTGTCAAAAATCAGGTGTGCATAGGTCAGTGGGTTTATTTCTGGGTCTTTGATTTAATTCTATTGATGAACCAGACTATGCAGTTTTTATTACTATTGCTCTGTAGTATATCTTGGGGTCAGGTATGGAGATATACTGTATGGGATTATTATTATATTTGTATGGGATTATTTTAGCTATTCTTTTTTTTGTTTGTTTGTTTTTCCATGTGAAGTTTAAAATCGTTCTTTCAAGGTCTGTGAAAAATTGCATTGGTATTTGATGGCGATTGCTTTCAATCTGTAGATTGCCTTTGGTAAGATGGTCATTTTTACTATGTTACTATCCTATTGATCCATGAGCATGGGAGATCTTTCCATCTTCTGGTATCTTCTTCAATTTCTTTCCACAGAGACTCATGCAGGTCATACAGGTCTTTGACTTCTTTGGTTAGAGTTACCCCTAGATACTTTATATTATTTGTGGCTATTGTGAAGTGTATGGTTTCCCTAATTTTTTTCTCAGGCTGTCTGTCATGTGTATACAGGAGGGCTACTGATGTTTTTTGAATTAATCTTGTTTCCAGCCACTTTGCTAAAGGAGTTTATCAGCTGCAGGAGTTCTCTGGTGGAATTTTTGGGGTTGCTTATGTATACTATCATATCATCTGTGAAAAGCGATATTTTTAACTTCTTCCTTTCTGATTTGTATCCCTTTGATTTCCTTTAGTTGTCATGTTGCTCTAGGTAGAACTCCTAGTACTATACTGAAGAGACACAGAGAGAGTGGGAAAGACTGGCTTTTGATACCTGGTTCTTGAACCTGTGAGGCCAGAGCCAGAGCCAGAGCCGGAGCAGAGTGTACACTCATGTTGCTGAGGCCGGAGGCCTCAACGTATCTGCATTGTAGTTTTTTTCCCTTTTTAATGTTAGTGTGAACACACATGGTTATGTTCACGCGTCTGTGTGCCAGCGTCAGTCTTAGAGTTGATCTTTATGACAGTGTTCGAGGCTAGGGCTTGGAGCTAATTCCTTTCCTAGGCTGGGCTGCTCCCCCAGCCCTGTCCCTTGTCTGCTTCTGCAGTGCTAAGATTCTAAGCTTATACCACCACCTTTGGCTTTTTACATTGGTTCTAGAGATCGAACCTGGGGCCTTATGTTTGCAATAAAAAACATTTTTGGACTCTCTCCAATACAATAACACGTGTCTTGTCTATTTTTTTTGCTGTTGTTTTCCTTTACGGAAAATTTATTGCAATACTCCAACAGCTCCTTACATTTCCTTTTCAACATCTTGCTCTGCAGCTTCCTTTGCCCTTTCAGCTTGGATGCCAACAGCCAGGCGTTGGCCTCAGCCATGCGAAAACTGGCAAAAGCCTTGAAGTCCTTCTCTTCTTCTGTGACGACTCTGGCGTTCTCCTTTTTGTGGACACTTCGGGTGGGCATCACAGGTCCTGTTACCTGGATGGGCAAGTTAAGCACTTCACAGAACTAACTACTTCCTTCTTTGGAACAGAAGGCTGCCTGGGGAAAAGCATGAACTTGGAGCGGTACTCCTTCAGGGCTGCACACTGGCCTATAGTGACTCGGTGGATCTGTTTCACCTCCTTGGGTCCACAAAGACACTGATGGTGCCAGCCATTTTCTTATGGATACCACCCACCCAGATTTCTCCCAGGCTGAAGCTCGTGCCAGCTCAGACCTTGGTGGGGTATCTAACTTTAGGGTACCTCACTGAGGGCCTGATGGGAACAGACGCCAGATGAGGGGCAATGTGATGCGCTTTTGCCTGCTGGGCCTTGTGTCTGCGGATCTTGTGTGTCCTCTGGTTGAACCAAGTGTGCACTCGCCACTGTTAATCCTCCAGGAAGTGAGGCTTCAGGATCATGCCATCCTGGCTAGGTGGCATGGCTACCTCCTGAGCAGGAGAACCGCCGAGGAGAAAGACGTCTTTTCCATTTTTATTTCATGTCTCCTTATATGTGTTTTTAATGAACATAATTATATCATTTCCCTTTTCTTCCTTTTAGCCCTTTCCATGCCCATCTTGCTCTCTTTCAGATTCAAATGTGTGTGGGTAAATACCTCTGCTCAGCCTGTTTAACAGTAATACCCTTCTTAAGTAATTATTTTAAGAGTTAAACCAAATGGAGTAATTCTTGTATCATATTTGGATCAGAGGAAGAGTTTGGTAATTGCCACTTGCATTTTTTAATGCCAAACATCAGCCATACAAAAACAGCGTGAAAGAAATTAAGATAGGATTAAATGATGTATTTTTCACGACCCTTGATTTCAATATATGTATTTAAATTTATTTAAAAAAATCCAGTTTCATTTTTTAAAAAATAGGACTGATTACATTGTGATTTGTGTTCAAGTCCTTGCATCCGGGAAACGAGCTGCTAAGGCAATGGCTGCTGGAAGTAAATGCGTATGGAGCCAGAGGGTGATGTGGGTGAGCCTGAATTATGCAGACTGAGAGTGAGCTGCCTTCTCTACAACTGCAAGGATAGTCCCGTTAGAACATGTGGATCAAATTGTGGCGATCAAAAGCCTTAATTTAACCTTTAATTACAGGGAGAGACTCCTGTCACCTTCTTAGGTGATTCTAAGGCTCACAAGAGAGCCATTTCTTTAGCAGCTTTTTTTGTGCAGTATTTGATGTTGGTTAGCAGTAAGCTGGTGAGTTCTGACTTTGTTGTAGGCACAGCCATCCTCGGAATCAAAGCTGCACTAACGGTATGTGCTGGTTTTTACCTAGGACTGCAAAGTGACCTAGTCCTTTAACCCACTTGATTCACCTCAAGTATGATGATGGCAACGCATAACGGCCAAGATGATTGCATAAGGCTTCCTGCTGGGCTGGAGCCTAATAGAAAAGTTAGAGATGGCTGAGAGGCAATTTCCACCACAAGACCAATTTAACATCAAACAGCTGTGCTGCACCCTTCCATCCTTGAAGGAAAAAAAGAGGTAGAAATTACAGATGGTGACAATGCTACTAGGACTAGTTGAACTGTGTGTGGATTCTGTTTTTAACCTGGAGAACCCAGGGCATCACACAGAACTTAAGAGTTCGTATATGCTGGCATTAATTCACTAATACTTACCAGCCACTTAATATATACTCTGCACTTTTCTAGGGGCAGGGGAGGCATCAATAAACAAGACAATATGGTGCCTTTGAAATCTTAAAGCTTATGTATTGTGCAAACAATAAAAGTGTCAACACATGTGTAACATTATTTAAGGGCATGGTAAATGGCTGAGAAAAATAAAGCAGGATGGGGGAATAGAATGACAGGCATTCTAATTTATGCAAACCAGGAAATGCTTCCCTGAGAGGTACCACTAGTGGAGACTTAAAGGGAGACAGCCACATATTTGGGAAACATGGAGGAACCGCATGGACAAACAGCCAAGGCGAGGAGGAAGCATGGACTTCTTAAGTAATAGAAAGGAAAGAAGTGTAGAGACAAATGAGTGGAGACAAGTCGGGCTTTTCAAGTAAATCAAGGAGTTGACATTCGATTTATAACATGACAAATAAAACCTCTGGTAAAGACTGGACACTGAGAAAAGACGATGTAGCATGTTCTAGAGTAGAGGCAGAGTGCTTGCTTGCTACCGGTAGTTGTAGCGGCTGAACTTTCTGAATGATGGGAGCAAAGCAATTGAATCCCTCAGATTCAAAGAGAAACTGCTGTGCGAGAGGCAAGACTAGTTACAAGACTAATGGTTCTTGACACAGGGCAGGAAAGGAGAAGCAGGAAGAAGTAGCCCATTGATTTCTCAGGCACTAAAGGCATCAAGGTGATTCATTTGTTTGTTTATATTATTTTTATTGTATTATCTAAGTCTCCTGGTCAAAGCTCCAAACACGTATTGCGCTCACTGATCGTTCACCTTCTTGAAGATTCTTCTAATATCTTTTTGTGACAGCCTTGCCAGTTCTGTTAGTCTGTTACCTGACTTGAAAGCATGGGCTGGGAGATAGTTCAGTTGGTTGAAGCAAAGCCCTAGATCTGATCTCCAGCCGTGTGGAAACTGAGTGTGTCGGCACAGTTGCCATCCAGTACCCAGGAGGAGGAGGCAAGAGGATCGGAAACTCAATGTTACCTTCAGCTAGATATCAAGTTCAAGGCCATCCTGGGCTATGTTTAATTGTGTCTCAAAATTTTTTTTCTGAAAATATATAGAGAAAGCAGATTGTTGTTTTGTTTCTGGATTGGAGCATGGTTTATAGTGACTCTGTGGATTAAAAAGAACAGCAAGTACACGATCAAAGGTCCCAGCCCAGCAAGCATAGTTCATTTAGACAGTCCCAGCCTTGCCAGCAGTGTGACCTCATATAAGAAGTAAAACCTGGCTGCATCATTTACTGCCTTTGACCTTGGATGAGTTAACATGCCTACTCCTCAGCTGACACATCCCTAAAGTGGGGATGATAATTTCATTACTTCAAAGGATAATAAAAAAATGTCAGTGGAACTTGTAGCCACATACCTTGGAATCTTCAGTTAAAGCCATTTTGGGTGCGTGTTTTCTACCATTCCTTACAGCAGCTGTCATCCTACTGTTTCACTGACTACTATAAGTGTGTGTGTTTGTGTTTTTCTTAAATTACATTGCCTGGTCCTAGCATAGGATGCATTTTAGTAAACTAGATCTTCTTTTATAGAGATGGCCCAAGTCAATAATTAGACACCTGAGAACACTAAAGTCCATATTTGATCACACATCTGTCCCAGCAAAACTGGCCACTCCCTCTCTTTCTGTCTGAACTGCTGTCTTAAGTTGCTTCTCTTTCCTGTCTGCTTTCATGAGAGTTGGGCACATCCTGTCTCTGTCAAATCATTCTCTGATTCGTCACTTTGTTTGTTCCTCAACAAGACATCACTTTCAAACATGGCTGCTTATTTTTACCAACTAACTCCTTTAATTGTTCAGGATTAAAGGTGTGTGTTAAGGTCAGGCCTGCATTCCGGTTAGAGGATTAAAGGTGTGTTACTCCAGCTGGATCATTCAAAACTGGAAGGTCTTTGGATGTGACCCCTTGCCAGAGCAGCCGTGCTGCTGGATTGAAAGTCCTCTACATTGTTGGAGCTGTTTTTCTGTCTTAGTGTGGGTTCCTCATTCTCCTAGGGCTTCCTCTTTTGACCTAAGAGGTCTATTCTGGAAATAATTTTCCAAAGATTATGCTCTTGGGATGATGTGGTTTATGCTAAATATACACCGCTCTCCATTGGCACATCTGTTTCAGGTGAATCACTCTTCTAAATTTAGTTAAGTTGGATTGTATATTTTTTGGTGGTTTGAATGCAATGGCCCCCATAGGCATATATGTTTAAATGCTTGATCACCAGGGAGTGGAACTGCTTGAGAAGGATTGTGTTTCCTTGTTGAACTAGGTGTGATCTTTTTGGAGGATGTATGTGAGTAGGGATGTAATCAGACACAATGTTTTTCTGTCTACTCCCTGTGGGTCAGGATGTAAAGCTCTCAGCTACTGTTTTGGTGCCATGCCTGCTTCCCTCCATGGTGACCATGGACTAACCCTCTAAAACTGTAAGCAAGCCCCCAAATAAATGTTTTCTTTTCTAAGAGTTGCCTTCATCATGCTGGGTCTGCACAGCAATAGAACAGTTACTAATACATTTACTTATGTTGTATGCTTTGTTTCTGTTGTGCGTGTGTGTGACCGTGTTATGTGTGGAGAACAGAGGTTAATGTTGAATATCTTCCTCTACTGCTCTTCATATATTTTTTGAGGCAGAGTCTCTCCAATGAGCACTGCGTGTCTCCATTTCCAAGTGCTGGGGCTACAGATGTACACTCTTACGCTGGGGTTTGCATGAGTGCCGGAGCTCCAAACTCAGGTTCTCACAACTCTGGTGATGCAAGCGCTTCCCCCACTAACCCATCTCTACCATCCCCACATTTTATTTTGATTCATTTCACTAATCTTGCTTGTGAGGTACCATAAGCATTTAATGGTTAGAAAAAAAACAAACAAACAAAACTTCAGGACTGCCTTGTGTAGCTCTTTTTGTTAAATCTAGCTTTGCTCATGTTGATGTCAGCTTCTAAAGGCACATTTATTTTAATCAGATTATAATGCTTAGGACTTAAATGAATAAACAAACACACATGAAATGCCACTTGATAAAGTTGATCAGGTAAAAATTAAGCAAGACAAACTGTAAGGTAACAAAGTTGGTGACCCTCAGAGATGCCTAACTGCGGTGCTTACCCATAGGGTAGCACAAGTCAGGGGGACTGTAGGTGTCCCAGAAGCACACCCAGGGAGTGAAGATGTTGGTTTCCCCAGAGTGGAAGAACAACAGCTATGCTTCGCTTAGTCTTGAGTGTGTGTCATTCTGAAGTTAAGAGGATTCTCAAATAGTTACGCTAGTATTTACATTCTTAGAAAAAAAGGTCCATTTATAGGTTGCTTTAAAGTTTTTTTATAGTTTATATCTAGAGTGTATAAAGATATAATATTTGTGAAATCAATAGTTTGGATCCCTGGTGGATGATAATAGTATGGTTTCCATATATTCATAGTTTATGAAATCTATAGGAAAAAAACACACTGTAGGGGCTGGAAGTATGTGTCAGTGTTTTAGGAGCACCAATGCTCTTCCAAAGACCTAGGTTCAATCCCCAGCACTCACAAGGCAATTTGTACACATCTGTAATGCTAGTCCTCAGGAGTTCAACACTCTCTTCTTGACTCTGTGGGCCCTGCATGGACATAGTGCACAGACAAACGTACAGGCAGGCCTTTATGTATTGCTGTAAATTCAACATTCAATTATACCTTCTTCATTATTATGCCTTAATTTGCAACATTATTTTATTTTTCTTAAGAAGCCCGAACTCCTATTGTACATGTTTGCAAGCTGGAGGCAATGGTCTTTTTTAGACATCTGTCAGTACAAATTACGTTGGTTGGTTTCTGAACTTCATATAAATGTAATTAACTCTGAATAAACTCTGTGGTGCCTGCTTGTTTGATGGAACTAATATCGCTGATATTCTTTTGGGTTTGTATGTTCCCTTTTTATATTGCCAAGAAATGTTTCACTATATGTTGAAAATGGACCCAATAGGCATTTCAGTGCATTGTATGTTGACTGAAAGAAATATAGAAGAATTAAAGACAACTCTAAGATTTTTGCCTTGAAGACTATGAGAGGAACAGGTAGGGAGAGGTGAGGCTCTACGACAGTGTTTTTGATTTGTGGGTGGCAATCGCTTTGGTGGTCAAACAACCCTTTCACAGGGATCATTGAGCATTGGAAAACACAGATATTTACACTGTGGTTCATAACCGTAGCAAAATTACAGTTATGGGACATCAACAAAAATAATTTTATGATTAAGGGTCACCACAACATGAGGAACTATACTAAAGGGTCACACTATTAGAAAGGTTGAACCACTAGTCTGAGCCAAGGCTCTTACTTTTAGACATATAAAATACCAAGATGTTGTTATATCTGAAAGCAAACATGTCAAGTAAGCAATTGGAAACATGACTTTGGAGTTTAGGAGAATTATTTAACTAAATTTTGGCACCTCAGCATTTAATGGTATTTCATATGTTCTAAGAATAAACTATCAGTGAATATAGGACTGGGGAAATAGCTTAGTTGGTGGCATGCTTGCCTAACACCCATAAAGCCCTGTGTTTGTTTAATTCCTGCATTGCATTACTGGGCTTGGTAGTACACATCTGTAATCCTAGCACTCAGGAGTTGAAGGCAGGAAGATTAGATCATTCTTGGCCACATCGTAAGTTTAAAGGCCAGCCTGGGGATGCATGGGACCCTGTTATAAATGGAAAGAAGAAAGAAGATTAAACAATCAGTATAAAGACAGAACATTTTCAAAGATAGAGTCGTAATACTCCATAGTGTTAAGGCATGAAAAAATTGAAGTTGGAATCAGCAAAACTGATGCAAAAGAGAGGGAAAAGGTTGTGGAAAAAAAAAAAAAAAGAGCCAGGAGAACATGATGCCCTGGAGGCCATCTTGAAATTCTAGCTAACATTATGCTGATGATAAGTATTTATCATGCATTCAGTTTATGAGAACATGAAAATAATTATAATTTTTAACAATTTGCAACAGCTGCATTAATAATACTTTACAGCACTACACACAGAGAACTGGTGGATATTATAAGACTGTTTTCTATCACTGAATATTTTTTACTGAATTCTATCACTGAAAATTTCAGAATGACAGAGGATCTATTAATCAGTAACCTTTGGTGATGGCTGCTTACTTTGGATTGGAAAGTTGATGTTTTGGGCTTTGTTAGTCCCTGAAGCTGAGCTTTTCTCATAAGAACACCAGCCATGGCAAGTTTCTCAGGAAATAGATTACAGAGCTTGAGACCCAAGAAAAACATTTCTAACCCACACAGCATCAAGTAGAAATTTAAAAGAAATCCTGTAATTCCACATAAGCCAACTATTCGCATGTGTAGACATCCTTCAACTTTTAAAGAGAGCAGGGGGTTCGTCTTTAAATGTCAACTAAGAAAGTTCTGTTTTAGGCAGCCACTCCTGATGAGACCTAATTGACTAGGGTCAGAAGGAAGGAAAAGAAGACCTCCCTTATCAATGGACTTGGGGAGGGGCATGCATGCAGAGGGTGGAGGAAGAGAGAGATTGGAAGGGGAGGAAAGAGGGAACCACAGGGGCATACAAAGTGAATAAAGTGTAATTAATAAAGAATTTTTAAAAAAAGTTCTGTTTTAGTGGGAGGATGCTCAGCTGGATGAATTGAATGAGCCAGGGCAAGACTAATTTCCAACAGACAGCAACCAGCAGTCAGCCCAGTGACAACGCTTCGATGCTGAGTTTCTGACAAGCAGTGACTGTCACCCCCATTCAACTCTACATTTATCTGCTGGCTTTGGCTTTTTAATGAGAAAAACTGACTTCTGGAACTACACAGCTATTACGAGACTTCTCTCTGATGTGACGGACCTTTGATTACTTATGACACATTGATGGAACCCTCAGTGCTAATGATGAAAAAACCACATGGGCTAGTCTGATAGCATAAAACTCATATCACCAATTGGAAACCATACACCTTGTCCTACTCCCCATGACAACCACTTGCCAGAGTCCCCAGAGGTGGTTTAATGCCGTTGTGTGACTTTCATGCCCAGAGAAGTTATACAGAAAAACGGCTTTGTGGATTGACTGATGACTTCTGAATATTGAAGTGTAACCTGTTCTAATGGAAGACCTGTCAACAGCGTTTCAAGTCACGTGACTCTTTGGCCCTACTTAACAGTTCCTGATTGGATTGGTGGCAAAAGTTTGTTATTTTAAGCAAGTTTGGATTGTAGGTTAGTAAGCGTTAAATTCCCTAGAAGTGCTTTTCCTCTTGTAAAGAAAAGAAAAAAAGCAACAAAGAAAAATGTAGGCTAGAAGAGTAAATGCTCAGAAGAGCAAGATTGATGCTAAATAAACAAACATTTCAGCAGTACACCAAGCAGCGGTGAATTTGGTATGATTCACCAGTAACTGTCTTATTTCACATATTTCTCTTTAGCTTCTTGAGTGTATGTGTTTTTTTATGGAGTGGCTTTAGAAATGTGGGAAGCTGCTTCCTTTGGGCAAATATTAAATAACGAATAAAGAATTTACAAGGAATATGTGTTTCTCTTTCTAAGGTTCACTGAGTGCTAAAAATGCATCAGAAAAACCCCAACTATAAATTCTGACTAGTGTATGAGTGTTACATTGCACTTTTATAAAGTCAAATTAGTTGGCCCAGAGTATAAAATTTATTGAGTTTATTCAATAAGTATTTATTGAATTTGATCATGGAATTGAATTGGGCTGGCCTAGAAATGTTATCGCCATTATTCAACTTATTTTTGCTAAGTTGTCAATTAATCCATCTAGCCATTTATTTTGTAATTGATGCCTACCATAGGTGTATGCTAGGTCTTTTGAGCAAATGTAAAGAATGTGGCCCACAGCTTGACTTTCAAGTATATATAATGTCAACTACAAGATGAATTCAGTGTCACCTAGTTATAGGTATTTTAGTTTTTGAATATTTCCTTTTAATTCTTTGATGATTATATCATAAGATTTAAGTGTTTTTGGTAGATATTTTGTAGCTGTGACCAAAACACCCGAGAAGACAGTTGAAGTGGAGGAAATGTTTTGTTTTGTTTTGTTTTTGTTTTTTTGACTCATGCTCTCAGAGATTCTATCCACAGTCCTTGCAGCACCGGGAGCATGAAGAAGAGGAGACTCCTCAGCTTAGAGCAGACAGAGGAGAACGAGAGCATGAGCCAAGATGACACAAGACACACTTAGAAACCTTAGAAACCTGGAACCCAGGCTAAAAAGCTAAAGCCAGGCTGTCTCTAGCTTTTTGTGGAATCATGGAGGGAGTTTATGGGTTTTAGGGAAGGTGGAGAGGTAGTAGGGTGCTCAGGCAATGATGATTTACTAAATCTAGTAGTACCAGTAGGTAAAGGTGCTAGCCACCAATCTTTACAGCCGTAGTTCAGTCCCTGGAACCCACATGGTGGACGAACATGGACTCCTGCAAGCTGTCTTCTGATCTCCACGTGCATGCTGTGCTAAGCGCCCTCCTGACCTTCCCCCAAATGAATAAATAATTAAATGCAATTTAAAAATAAACAGAATCTCAGTCTCTGTAAGCCCCAGTGGGTCTGAGTTAGTTGTCTGTTGGTCTTCTTGTGAGGTTCCTGTCCCTTCCAGATCCTTCCATCTTAACCCCCAGCATTTCCACAGGAGCCCTGGAGCTCCGCCCCATGCTTGGCTGCGAGTCCCAGCATCTGCCTTCATCCGGTGACGGCTTGTGACTGCAAGCATAGCAGAGCATTCTTATAGTGTCAGGGGCTGGCTCTCTACCGTGGGGTGGGTCTCAGGTTGGGACAATTATTGGTTGGACATTCCCTCAACTTTGTTCCCTCTTTATCCCTGCACTTCTTGAAGGCAGGGTAATTTTTGGATCAAAGGTTTTGTCGGTGGTTTTTTGTTCCCCTCCCTCCACTAGTCCTGCCTGGCTCTATGTGGCCGATAGGCAGCTTGGACTTGGTCTTCATGAGGGTCGCTTGGCTAGTGGAGGGCGTTTGCTTCTAACATGGACTCTCTTACCAGCTTTAAGATCACTTCCCGCAGGCTGCGCTGTCTTACCTGGCCTCAGGGGATGAGGTTATACTCAGTCCTGATGTGGCCTGATGTGCTGGGGAGGGTGGATGGGGGGGGAGGAGTGGGGACTCTCCTTTTTAAGGGGAAAAAAGAGAGGAAAAGGGAAAAGGAGGGGAAGGGGGGACTTGGGAGGAGAGGAGAGCGGGGACACCCTTGGAATGTAAAGTAAATAAACAAACGAAACAAAGAAAAATAAACAAAGCATGTGCTACTACTTACCTACTGGATGCTTTCTTGTCTCTGAATGTAACCCACTTTTCTTAACTGTATAACAACTAAAAAGTACCTGTCCATATAGGCAGTGCCTGGCTCCCAGGGACTCAAAAAGCTAGGGATCTACATGACAACATTTTACCCAACTGTGAAGAAAAATTAAATTTGCACCTACATGGATGGAACTGAAAAGATGCATAATGCGCGAGATAACACAGGCGCAGAATAACAAATGCTGCATGTTCTCACTCATAAGTGGGTCCTCACGTTGCACCCCTGATTTTGTGTGTTCAGCTTGGAGCACTGGTTGAACAGGAAAGTGGAAAGAGGCCACTGGAAGGGAGGCCTTGTGGGTGGTAGAATGTGGAGATGTGGAGACTGGGGAGTGGAAAAATTTAAGCAGGGAGGTGTTCACCAGACCTAAGGGGCCATGGAAAGGTCACCTGGAATTCTACTATTTGTAACCAAAAATTTTTTTTTTTGTAACCAAATTTTAAAAATACACCATTTATTAAAAAAAAAAAAAAAGAACGGAAAGAATTTCAAGGGTTATACCCTTCACGCGTAGAAAGTTTCTTTCCAGAAGCCAGGGTAGTTAAAGAAAAACCCTATCCTGTGCCAGCCATCCTATTAGTGGGGTTAGGGAGAGTCCAGAGGCACCCCACCCCCCCCAATATACAGACCCTTGTCATTTATCTTGGTTTCCCACCAGAGCTAGATGGTAAGGCCCTACTGCTGAAGATACCACACACCTTGGACACGAGAGGTCAAGGAATTAATCTGGAACTGATCTGGAGGCTCCTGCTGCTAGCGTTCATACTCGTGGAAGGGGGTCTGCAGGCTGCTGGGGGAGGGGAGGCTGTGAATCCTAAAATCTAGGGGAGCGAAACAAAATACATCTATGGAATTGTCAATTAACAAAATCGATGAAAGAAAGCACCCAAAAGTTTGTGAAATAATACCACCACAGCCATCATTAGGTCCTGCACTGACTGTTGAGACCACCAGATCTTACACTCCTCACAAGCAACCTATGCTGCAGAGAAGGTGAACTAAAGCATATTTGTCTAAAATCTCCCAACCAGCGAGTAACTGAAGAGAGATAGGATTTGAATAGCGATCTTTGACAATGAGTATATGGGCAACACTAACTGTACTTTGAATATTAAAAGTTTTTTTTGGGGGAGGAAGGGCACAGAGTGAAAGGGTAGAGGGAGGGTAGATCTGGGAGAAATGGGAAGCCAGTATGATTGTTGCGCATTGTGTGAAATTTCTAAATAATCGATGAAAACATTATGGGGTGGGAGGTGAGAGAAGGAAATATTAAAGGCGTATGTAACAACAAAAGCTAGTTACTCTCATCATCTGCTTTCTTCTTGTTGTACTGTAAATTCTTCTGTTTTCCTTTTTAGATCGCTACCAGTATGGCTAGACTCTATCCCCAAGGTCAAAATTCTGC
This sequence comes from Meriones unguiculatus, assembly GCF_030254825.1. Taxonomy (NCBI): domain Eukaryota; kingdom Metazoa; phylum Chordata; class Mammalia; order Rodentia; family Muridae; genus Meriones; species Meriones unguiculatus. The sequence continues at coordinate 124,419,440 of NC_083350.1, forward strand.
AAAAGGAAATGAGACAACCCAGAGATAAAAACATATTAGAAATATTTTAAGCAAGGAAAATGTGCTCAGAATTTTAGTTTAGCTTGGAGTTCAGTGCTGTATTGGCAAGAAGTTGTGACTCTCAAACTGAGGTTTTCAATTGCTTTATTAATAAACACAGCATTAAGGCTGAGCTGTCTAAGAGGTAGATCCGGCAAAGCTGTCCAAACATCATCCTGAGCAGAGAAACTCTAGAAGCTTCTCTTTAAGGTCAGTGAGAAACAAGGATGCCTAAAATAATCTCTTATGACTGACAGGTGACAAAAATGGCAAAGTCATTGACATTTTAGAAGTAAAGGAAATGAGGAATGAGAGTCTGGAGAAGAAACAAAACTGTCAGCATGTCTAGAAGGTCTAATTGTTGCATAGAAAATACAAGAGACTCATCAGACAAACCGGTAAGGCTGCAGAGTGTTTGGTCTGCTTGCTGAGAACAAACCAATAAGTAAAAAGAACAATGGAATTATTTTACAACAGTAGCTAATTAAAAGTATATAACGGACCATAGATTTAGCTTATAACAAAATCAGAAGAAATAAAGTCCATACAGTACAAAGGATCTGCAAAAGGAGAAAATTTTAAAATGTTATTAAAGACACAAAAGATCTGATTAGATGAGAGAAATTTCAGCATGTGGAGGGGGATTCAACATTACAAAGATGTATAATCTACAAAACTTAAAAACAAGTGAAATGTAGTTAGACCAAAAAGTCCAAAAGAAGTGCACTGGAAACAGGTAAATCTATAAATAGCTAAGCTAATTCTTTAGATAAAGAGAAAAATGGAGAAACATCTCAGATAGTTTGGTGTTTTTGTTGGTTTGTTGTCAATAGATTATCAAGATATGAAACTGAGCGGGGTACAGGTACTGAAAATACACAGCAACTACTACAACAGGGTACAAATCAAATCACATTTAAAATAGTTCTCTGTTTATATGAGAACTTGGTGAATTGTTGGTAAAACTTTAAAGAAGAGGTATGTTATTTAATAAACCTTATTGCTGACATTGAAAATATATTTGTAGAAATAAAATAGGCTTTAAACTCCTAGCATAAAACAAAATAAGGTCCCATTGGAATAAAGGTCTAAATTAAGTAAAAGATAAAAGCTGTAAGACTGTTATTAAAAAGAATCTTGAAGACTATTCCTTACAAATTATGATAGGAATCGATTTCTTAAATAAGATGGCAGAAAATATGAAATGGGACTGGGAAGATGGGTTATCTGGTAAACCTGGACTCCAAGAAAATCAGGATGGTGGTATGTGCTTATTATCCCTATACTTGAGACAGGTGGAGGCAGGAGCTCACTGACCAGCCAGACCAGCTTAATCAGCTTAATAGTGAGCTTTAATTCTCAACTAAACCAAGAATTATGTGTGAAGAGAATCTCCAACCAAGGACCATTCATGGATATAACCTTGAACCCCTGCTCAGTTGTAGCCCATGTCAGCTCAGTATCCAAGTGGGTTCCCTAGTAAGGGGAACAGGAGCTGTCTCTGACATGAACTCATGGCTGGCTCTTTGACCCCTCCCCCCACGAGGGGGGAGCAGCCTTGCCAGGCCACAGAGGAGAACATTACAGCCAGTCCTGATGAGACCCGATAGGCTAGGGTCAGAGGGAAGGGGAGGATGACTTCCCCTATCAGTGGACTTGGAGAGGGGCATGGGAGGAGATGAGGAAGGGAGGGAAGGTGGGATTGGGAGGGAATGAGGGAGCGGGATACAGCTGGGATACAAAGTGAATAAACTGTAATTAACATAAAAAATAAAATTAAAAAAAGAGAATCTCTATCAGTGATTGTCTCAATTGGGTTAGCTCTGGGCATGTCGTGGGAGACTGATTTAAGCTGTTGATATGGGAAAAGATAGCACAGTGCAGGCAGCATCGTTCATAGGTAGGGGTCCTACACTGTCCAAGAATGGAGATGCTGAGATGGGCACAAGTAGTCAAGTGAGCGTGCACACATTCATTTCTCTCTGCTTTTGATTATTGATGTGATGAGACTAGATGTTGGAAACGGTAGACTATAACCTGGGACTGTAACCTCATCTCAAGGGACACTGTCGATATTCATTCACTCTTTCTCTATTGCGGTCAGACTTAGGTGGTAGAAGTATGAAAATAAGGTATCAGGACGATTTCAGGAGAGGCTCTGCAGGACACTTCTCTGTCTCTCCTGCAATCTGGTATCTGCTGGGAATCTTTGATGCTCTTTGTCTCATGAAACCATCCTTCACTGTTATAAAGGGCCGTATCTATATGCTTTTGTTCCCCTGGCTCTTCACACAGTCTTATGAAGAAAAATAGTCACCAAATTTAGGGCAATCCAGCATGACCCCATCTTCACTTGGCCACATTGTCAAAGATACTATATCTGAATAAGGTCACCTTCACAGATATGGACAGTTAACCCTTCAACATATATTTCTGAGAGAATACAACAAACCCACAGGGAAAAAAAAGCCTAATTATAATGATCTGAAAGTGAATGCAGGCGATGATAAAGTAAAGTCATCCAAAAACTTCACCGAGGGAGAAAGTGGTGGTTGGTGACATGGGGTTTGGAAGGCTGCTTGAAGAACTTGGAGCTAATCCCACAGTGAATTGGAGTCAGAAAATACAGGGAAGAGAAAACGCAAATGGAGAGTAGCTGTAATGCTGTTACTTGTCCTCAGTTTTCGCCCTTCCACTCACCCTTCCTCTTGATATTTAACTGGACTTACGGTTTTCCACAGTAAAGACACAACTGTGTTTTTATTGCTTCTAGGTGGGCCATGTTGTTAGCTTCTGGTTAGTGTGAAGAGAGAAGATTGATGGTGTGCTGCCTGGAATGTGCACGGGTTGGTACATTGCATCACTAGTTGGACCAGATGTCAATGGAGAAAGAGCTCTGGGTTCTGTCACTGTGGATTAATTAAATTAGTTTACTTAATGTACACTCTTAAGTTTTGCAAATGGGAAATAATTTCTACTCTGTTTCAGGTACTATTGTTTTGTATTTCCTTTCACTTTATTTAAACTAAATTATGTCTGAAACACAGGTAGAAGCTAGGACATATGACATAGTTTGGAATTTAGATTCAGTTCCTGCAAAAGACAATCTTGTTCCTGAGACAGGAGTGAAGAATGAAATAATGGTTGCAGGCACAGATGCTCTGGCAAGTAGAGTGTTATGAGTTCCTGTTGCAAGGTGCTGATTTTCTTTGTAAAATAAGAATAAAATAAGAGTAGAATTAGATGTTGAGAGGAACAGAATAGGTCTTAGTAGAATGGGTTTGAGGTGAATAGCAAACATGTTATTGTGAGGAATGAGAAAGAACCGGGATCAAGGATTTGACGTTGGCATTGAGATTACAGACAACATAATTACACCAGTCAAATATATTCTATGGTACACATCACAGGCATGCCTGATTAGGCTTTCACTTTGGGGAGTAGAGGATGAAAAGGAGATTTGGAGCAACAATTTAGCTACTTTCTACTAGAGCTTTATCATACAATAGGTGAATGTGCAATTTGAAACAACAAAAGAAGATCACCGTGGGAGATACTGTGTGTCAGGGAGGTGGGTAGGTATTGTTTACCGACATATTGAAAACAGAAGAAATGCTCTAACATTTCAAAGGCTATACCATAATTCTAATCTTTAAGATAAAGGGCTTCCAAAACTAACTCAAAGTGTTACTCAGGCTGATATGGGAAAGCAGAGAGTGAGGAGAATGTAGCAAACCCTACCTCAAAATTTCTTTTTGCTTGCAGAAGCCTTCGTTGGATCAATGTTCTGGTTTTAGCAGTGTGGTGGAAAAGTATATAATTTACAGATAAAAGGACGTCTGAACAAATGCAATCATAGTGAAATTTTTGTCACCGATACTTAATACTTGACAGTTTTTAAGAAACATTCATATTATGTTTTATCTTTTTCAACCTACCATTAATATGGTAAGGTAGGTTTCTCTCATGCCTGTTAAACTTACAGATACATAGATGGATCGTGGCTGAAATTGATGAATGCTTTTTTACTTCAAAATACGTGTAGCTAGAAAGCATTATAAGTGGCTTTTGACTCCAGAGTCCAGTGTGCATTTCATTATGTTCATCTTCAATTTGAAGATTTCTTACCACAAGTAATTAGTCTGAACATCTCCACAGTGAAGCAGGCAAGGTTTTCATTTTCCATGATGGTTTTCCAAATGTCTGATTCTTTTTCAAATTATTATTTAAAACTTCAATTTGTGGTTTGTGGTTGTTACTAAGGGCAACATATCCATCCAAAATGGAACCTTTTGTATTTTGTTAAATTTGCTTAACTTTGTAATGCCTATAAGTCCTAACCCCCAGAAGACTATATTTGGAGGCAGCATATTTGCTGGCCTCTAGAGGTCACAAATGCAACAGAATCTTTTTTTCTTCTGTTCTCTTCAACAATGGTTTAAACAGCCCACAAACCACTATGGTTTTGATGGATGTGTGTGGTCACTGTAGATCTTAGGATCTGATTGATCACATTACAAGACTGTTTGCTTACAAACATGTCTAGAGCTTTAACTTTTTAACAAGCATCTTCTCTAAATCCAGAGACTCAGAGAACAAAAAAGGCAGTAAAAAGATCTTTTTCAAGTTCTGGAAATCATATATTTTTTAATACAAGAAACTGTGTCATATTATTCTATCACGATCAGTAAAAATTATTGTCAATTAATTTTTGGAAATTGATTAATCCATAATAAATAGTTACTGATATTGGCAATGAAAACGGAAAGATTCTATGTAAACATAAATTGCAAAAGCACTACTTTGCTATTATTATTTTTTCTCCTTTTGATTTTTTGAGACAGGATTTCTTTGTGTAGCCTTGTATGTTCTGGACTCACTAGACTAGTCTGGCCTCAAACGCACAGAGATCCACCTGCCTCTGCCTCCCCAAGTGCTGGGATGACAGGTGTGTGCCACTGTGTCTGGCTCTACTCTGTTATGATATGAAATAGTTAGAGTTTACATTTTAAGTTGTTTGAAATATTATGAAAACACTTTCAGTAGCAAATTCATTGTCAGTTGTGTTTTTTAATTGTTTTAATGTTTGAATTTTATGGGATTTTTTATGGTGAAAATCTCAGCTATTCGTTGGCCATCTGTAACCTGACAGGCACTGTACTAAGGAGTCTCTAAGAATACCCACCCACTTATTTTCACAATAACCAAATGCAAACCTGTGCTGCTAAATTCAGATATTTATGCTTTGCAATCTGTGTTTTTCCTAAGGACGTTTCTTTTTATTCTCATTATAAATCAACCCAGAGATAATGAACATAACAATATCTTAAATTACATGAATATTTTAAATGAATATATTCAGTATGAAAATATATGTTAATCAAATACTTATGCTCTCGCTGAGATACACTTAAAGTGAATTCTGGGTTAGTATAGGCAGTTAATAAACCATATAACTGTTACTACAATTAGTTATTTTAATTTCTCTGAACTTATGTTGGCTCATGATTATCTCAGAAAGCCACTTATCAGTATGTTGTAAACTAGGAAAAAAAAATCACAGGAGACCACTCATGTCACCTCCAGAAGGATGCTTTGGTTTCACAAAAGCACCAACAAACACCAGAGCTGTGTTCTTCCCTTGTGAGTCTACCGCCTGTGCTTTGGGTTCAGAACAGAGCTGGGTTTCGACTCTTTCCCCATTATCTTAGACAGATTAGTCTGAGTCGGAGTCTCTCTATGGATTGGAGACAACTGTGCATGTCCAGTGTGAACTGCCAGCCTGATGACCGCCTAGCTCCACCATCTTTCTTTTTACCTGTCTGACAGGCAGTCATTACCTCCTGCGAGATCTGTGAAAGGAAAAGGAAACAGCTATGAGGGAGTGTCTCTTTTCCTCACTATCATCTCTCCTTATAGCAAAGCGTGAACACCAGGAGATTAAATAGAAGAGAACCATCACCTTGGCGATTTTCAGGCTCGTTCTAGCTTGACACTTTATTTTGTTTGTTTTGGCTTTAAAGAACATGAGGTTCCAAAATGAAAACATTCATTTCAGCAACTATTTTGAAAATTTCTGATGCAGCTTCAAAACTTAAACTAGGGCCAAATCAGGTGACTTTGTTATTAAAAATAGTCCTAATTCAGGTAGCAACCGTGAAAAAGGAGTAACTCTCACCAAATCTGGTATCATAAAAACTTGACATTAGTTATCATTACCTGTTGCTTTTATGTTTTTCCTGATTGTTTTTCACAATAATTAAAAAAAAAAACAGACTTGAATAAGACCTGCATTTTAGCTACATCTAATTGCTCGTGGTTAGAAAATGTCTACTACACACTGAGTTAGGGTTTCATTGCCATGAAGAGACTCCACGGTCGTGGCAACTCTTATAAAACTGGGCCTGGCTCCCAGTTTCAGAGGTTTAGTCCATTGTCATCATGGCAGGATGCATGGCAGTATGCAGGCAGACATGGTGCTGGAGGAGCCAAGATTTCTGCATCTTGATCCACAGGAAGTAGAAGGAGACTGTGTGTGTTACAGTGGGTGTAGCTTGCACATCTGTAAGACCTCAAAGCCTGCCTCCACAGTGACACACTTCCTCCAATAAGGCTACCCTCCTAATAGTGCCACTCCCTATGGGATAAGCATTCAAACACATAAGTCTATGGTGGCCATACCTACTCAAACCACCACATTCCATTCCTTGGCCCCCATAGGCTTGTAGCCATCATATAATGAAAAACACATTTAGTCTAACTTCAAAACTCCTCATAGTCTATCACAGTCTCACGAATGTCTGAAAGTTCAAAGTTCATAGTCTCTTCTGAGATTCATTCAATCTCTGAACTGTAATCCCCTATAAAATTAAAATCAAAAAGCAGATTACATATTTCCAATGTACAGTGGCACAGGATATATGTTACTGTTCCAAAACTTAAGGAAGGGAGTACAGTGAAGAAATACTGGACCAAAGCAAGACCGAACACCAGCTGGGCAAACTATAAACTCCGCATCTGTAAATGTTGGTTTTATTTCCTCAGAGGAAAGGGTAAGATGAGAGCCACATCTACCTTCAAATACACGGCTCGGGCAGAGCCCAGAGCATTTCTATGTAACCATCCCTAGGCCTACGTGTTGTTTTAAACAAAATCTCAATCGTTCAATTTTACCAATAAAGACTCAGGGCCCAGATGCTTTGGTAAAAACCCTGTTAGCTCAGAGACACAGAGAAAGCACCCAGCTGACCTTCCTCCTCAGCCTATTTCCCAAAGGAAGAAGAATGTGCTCCTTCCCCATGCTTTCCCAAAAGCACCCCTCAAACTGAATGTCCTTCCTTTCTACTTCCTGTGTGTCTCTTTATCCATCCTCTTCTTCCTCTCTATGATTTTTTTCTGCGTTCATTTCCCATCAATTGCTTGCTTGCTCTGCCTCTTGAGTTATGGTTGACTTTAGTTAATTCTATTTCCAATATTCAAGCAGAAAGCTCTTGGATTAAAGGTGTATGCTAAGGTTGAGCCATACCACAAGTAGAAACAGGTTTTTCCAATCTTGGAGTTCCCGGTATGATCAAATATCCTACAACATCTAGGCATGGAAGCTTCTAGTCTCCACATAATCTAATCTTCAGCAAGCCTGGACCTTGAAGGCTTCAGCTTCCAGCTTATATCTGCTAACCTAGGCCTAGAATGTTTTCAGCCTCTGAGACTTACTGCTGAATAAACTTACCCTTTCTAGCTCTTTCTGAACTCTGGCTGGCTTGTTTAACTCAGATGTTCTGGCTCAAACTCTTCTCCAAGCTGACTGATTCCATCCAGCTTCTCATGACTTCTGACTGAACTGCTCTGCATAGAAAAACTGAACTCCACAAACTGAACTTCACTGACAGCACTGATTGCACAGGTCCATCAGAACTGCCCGAACTCAACTGAGCTCAACTCAGCAGCACTAGGCTATTTTGAGGTTTCCTCTGCCAATGCAATTAATCCAAAACTTTTCACTTTTAGCCTCAGTCAAACTTTTCAGACAAGGGCAAAAAAGTGGCCACATTGTTAGTCAAAATATCACAAGAACATATACTAGGCCACATATTAAAATTCTTCTCCTCTGTAACCTCTTGAGCCACACCCTCACAGTAAAACCACCCTGCGGACCCATGTCCCTACTGGGCTGGCACATTAGGCATGGCTTAAACCATCCCACTGCTTCCCTAATCCAAAGTCCCAAAGTCAACATTCCTCCCAAGAAAAGCATGGTCAGGCCTATCACAGTAATACCTCAGTACCTAGTACCAACTTCTATCTTAGTTATTGCTGTGAAGAGACACCATGACTACAGCAGTTCTTACAAAACAAAACAAAACAAAACAAAACAAAACAAAACAAAACAAAACAAAACATTTACTTGAGCTGGCTTACAATTTCAGAGGTTTAGTCTTTATCATCATGGCGGGAAGCATGGCAACGTGAGGGCAGACATGGTGCTGGAGAAGTCAAGAGTTCTACATCTTGATCCAAAGGCAGCAGAAGGCGACTGTCTGACTGGGTGCATCTTGAGCATATATAACTACAAAGCCCGCCTCCACAGTGACACACTTCCTCCAACAAGGCCACTCCTCTTCATAGTGCTGCTCTCTATGGGCCAAGCATTCAAAACACATGAGTCTTTGGGGGCCATAATTATTCAAACCACCACAGACACTGATCAACTTTTTATAAAATTTAGTTTTATCAAACTCAAAACCATAGAATAAAACTTATGCTCTCTTTAAAGCCCCATAATTTTCTTATCATCTCTGGTTATGCTAAGCCTACCGCCACCCATCCAGCTGCCCTTCTTAAGTCATTATTTTGATCACAGGCTATTGTCGTATCTACATGTAGAATGGGTGTGAAGCCTGTCACATTCACTGCTAGTTCTTCCAACCCCACACTCTGCCATCTTTTGCTTATTTGCAGTTCATGCTTGGCCATGCTGGGTAGGTTAACCACTTTCATGTCTTGGGTATCAAATGTAAAATTCTACAACTTGCAACATATTCATTTCCTGGCTATAATAAACATGGTTCCACAAGTACCTTGTGGTGTGTTGCCTAGCATATCTGAATGATACAGTTCAATTCTCAGTCTTTTGAATAACACCGTACTGATTCCCATAGGTCTATACAAGTTCTTTATATGCCCTAGATATTAATACCCCAACTCATGTAGAGTTGGCAAGGTTTTCCCTATTTTGTTGGCTGCTGATGGCTGTTGTGATGGTTTTCTTGAATGTGCAGAGCTTTCAAATTTTACGTGATTCCAAATCCCTGGAAGGAAATGTCTTATGCTATTAGAGACCTTCTCAGAGAGTCCTGCTTATGCTTATTATCTTATAGGGTTTTGCCTCCGTGTTCTACAGTTTCAAAGTTTCAGATTTCAGATTTTAATTTCATCAATTTTGAATTGATTTTTGTGCAGGGCAAATCAGGTGGATCTAGTTTTCTTTTCCTACATGTGGAGGTCCAGTTTGTCCAGACTCATTTGTTGAAGAGCTTATTTCCCCAACTCACAAGTGTGAGCACTAAGGACCAGTTTTCCTTCTCCTACATGTAAATATCTGGCTTTCCCAAAACATTTGTTAAAGACACCATCATTTCTGCAATGTGTGTTTTTAGCTTTTTTTGGTAAAAATTCAGGTAGCTGAAGTTGCATCGATACATGTCTATTTTTGTGTCAGTATCATGGTACTTTTATTACGGTGGCCTGTAGTATGACTTGGAATCAGATCTTGTGATACTTCTAAAACATTCTTATTGTTCAAGATTATTTTAACTATCTGAAGTCTTTTGTGCTTTCATGTGAATTTAACAATGTTTTTAGTTTTATGAATGACTGAGTAGGTGTTTTGATGGGGATTGCATTGAATCTGTAGATTGCTATTTTCACAATAATAATCCTACACATCCATGAGCATGGGAAGTCTTTTTCTCTCCTAGTAGTTTCTTCTTCAATTTCTTTCTTGAGTGTTTTAAAGTTTTTAAATATCTTTTAAAATTATTTTAATTTTTATTATTTTTTTTAAAATTTATTCATCATATATCCTGATTGAAGCTTCTTCCCTCAACTCCCCCCAGCTCCACTCCCTTTCCTTCTCCCTCCATCACCTTCCCCTAGTCCACTGAAAGGGGGCCTTTTCCACCATTGCCATCTGCCCAGAGCTTGTTAAGTCTCATCAGGACTGCCTGGATCCTCTTCTTCCATGGCCTGGCAAGGCCACCTCACCAGGGGTAAGTGATCAAAGAACAGTCAATTGAATTCAAGATAGAGGCAGCCCCTTCTCCCCTCACTCTGAGATCCCCATGGAGACTGAGCTGTTTTAAAGTTTTTAATGAAGAGTTCCTTCACTAGCCTGGTAACTTTATTCCAACATATCCTTTTTTTTGTTTGTTTCTGTTGAGGCTATTGTGAATGGAATTGTTTCTAATTTATTTTTGAGTAGTTTGCCACTGGTGGGTAGGAAGGCAGCGGACTTATTTTGTATGTTGATTTTGTAACCTTTTGCTTTGCCCAAAGTGTTTATAAGCTCTGGGAGTTTTCCTGGTGGAGTCTCTAGGTTCTCTCATGTAGCTATAAATAAAGATACTTTTGACTTCTTCCTTTCCAATTTATATCCCTTTTATTTCCTTCTCTTGTCATATTGCTTTGGCTAAGATCTCAAGCACTGTACTGAATAGTGGGGAGAGTGGGCACCTTTGCCTTATTCCTGATTTTAGTGGAAATGCTTATTCGTCATTCAGATATATCCCACCCATGATGAGTCTTTCCAGGGCTTTCATGATGAAGGGATGCTGTAGTTTGTCAAAGGCCTTCTGCATCTCTTGAGATGAGTGTCTGATTTCTGCCTTTGAGATCATTTATGTGATGAATCATATGGAAAATTTATTGGCAAATCAAATAGCAAATTTATTGATTTATGTATGTTTAACCATATCTGCATATCTGGAATGAAGTCAACTTGATCATGGTGAACAATTTTATTTGATGTGTTTTGGAATTACAGCTTTAATCTCCCTGTTTGTTATTAGTCTGTTTAAATTATTTAATCTTGTTTTAATGTTGATAGATCATATGCATCTAGAAATTCATCCATTTCTTTTATATCTTCCAGTTTAGCAAATTATAAAATTTTAAGGTATGTTCATATGATTTTCTGGGTTTATTGATATCTATTGTAATTTCTCCCTTTTCATCATTGATTTTCTTAATTTGAGTCTTATCTCCTTTCCTTTTGATTGACTTGGTTAAGGATCAGCCAATAAAATATTATTTATCTTTTAAAAGAACTAACATTTGTTTCATTGCTTCTTTGTATTTTTTTTCACTTGCCCTTCATTAATTTCTGCCCTGATTATATTTATTTATTCTCATCTGCTGATGTGGAGTTTGGCTTGTTCTTGCTTCTTGAGGCTTTAACATGAATGGTTAGGTTGCTCTTTTAATATAGGCTTTAAAAAAAAATGTAGCATTTAGAGCTATAAATTGCTGTCTTAGGACTACCTTCATTACATCTCATATGTTTTGGTGTGTTGTATCTTCATTTTCATTCAATTCTAGTATTTTTTAAACATTTCTTCTTGAAGTAATCATTGGCTTATTTTTCACTCAATAGTGTGTGGTTTAATCCAACAAGCTTGAATGCTTTCTTGCTTCTCTTGATATTTATTTATTCTGTTGTGGTCAGACATAGCACAGGGAATTATTTCAGTTCTCTTGTATTTGTTGAGCCTTGCTTTGTCTCCTAATGTGTGATCTACTTCAGAGAACATTTCATGGGCTTCTGAGACGAAAGTGGACCTTGCAGTGTTTGGGTGCAGTTCTGTAGATGTTGGTAGGTCCCTTTGATCTGTGATGTCATTTATCCAGTGTTTCTCTGTTTTTTTTTTTTTTTTTTTTTTTTTTTTGTTTGCTTAGCAAAAGTGTGTTTTGGAGTTGTCAGGTATTATTTTGTTATAATTAATCTGTGACTTTACGTCTAGTATGTTTGTTTCTATGAAATTGTGTAAGCCTGTGTTTGGAGTGTGTATATTTAGAATGAAAACTTCCCCTTGAAGGATTGTTTCCTTCATCAGTATAAAATGACTGTCTTTATCTCTTCTAACTAGACTTGGTTTAAAGTTTATTTTTGTCAGATATTAAACAAAATTATTTCTTTTTTCTTTTCCTTTCTTTCTTTCTTGCTCTTTCTTTCTTTCTTTCTTTCTTTCTTTCTTTCTTTCTTTCTTTCTTTCTTTCTTTCTTTCTTTCTTTCTTTTTGAAACAGGGTTTTTCTGTGTAGCCTTGGCTGTCCTGGAACTCACTCTGTAGATCAGGCTGATCTCGAATTGCCTCCCTGAGTACTGATATTAAAGGTGTGCACCATCACAACCCAGATCTCCTGACTTTCTTTTTATTTCAAGTTCTGTATTGATATATAGACAAGCTGTAGACTTTTTTCTTGGTAATTTTCACACCTTGTTTCTTTAATTTTTTTAAATCAGTTCTAAGGTTTTTTTTTTTTTTTTTTTTTTTTTTTTTGCATAAGGATCTGTAGAACCTTTTACAAACAGGGTCTTGCTGTCTGTAAATATAGATAATTTTTTCTTTTCATGTGTGTTTTCCTCTTATTTCTGGCTAAGGTTTTGAGCAGTGTATTGAATAAGAGCAGGAAATAGAACCCCTGCTTCATTCCTGATTTTAGAAGAAATTCTTAAAGAGAAATTTTGCATTTGTATTCTTCAGGGAACTTGGTCTAGAGTTTTCTTTTTGTTGCATCCTTATCTGGGTTTGGCATCAGGGTAATGCTTGTTTCACATAATGAGTGTGGTAGTGTTCCTTCCCTTTCTATTTTATGGAACTGTTTGAGGAGTGTTGGCATTAGCTCTTACAAGGTTTGGAGGGATTTGGCAGTGAATTCATCTGGTTCTGTTTGTTGCTGGCAGTCTTTCATTACTGCCTTGATCTCACTGATTTTTATGAATCTGTTTAACTTGTTTATATCGCTTTGATTTAATTTTGGAAGGTCAGATGTGCATAGGAATTATCTGTGTCTTCTAGATTCCCCCCTTTTTTTGAATAGAAGTTTTCAAACTACACTTTAATGATTCCCTAGATTTCCCTGGAATATGTAATAACTTCCACACTTTAGTTTTATTAGTTTGTTTCCCTTACCCCTTTGGTTAGTTTGGCTAGAGGTTTGTCAATCTTGTTGATTGTTTTCAAAGAACCAACTCTTTGATCAATTTTGTATATTGTCTTTTAGTCTCAATTTTGTTAATTCCTGCCCTGGTTTTTCTTATTTCATGCTGTCTAATTCTTATTTTTTATTTGGATTTACCTTGCTTTTTCTAGGACCTAGAGGTATATCATAAAATTGAATTTTTTCATATTTTTAGTATAAGCACTCATAGACAGATTTTCCTGTTAGGCCTATCTTAGCCAGATTCCAAAAGTTTTGCTAAGTTATGCATTCTTTTTCATTTCAATCTAGGGAATACAAACTTTCCTACTTGATTTCTTCAGTATCAATAGTGCATTGCTTATTTTCTATATTTTTTTGTGTAGTGTCTGTAGTTTTTCTTGTCACTGTCTTCTAGTTTTATTGCACTATCATTTGCCAAGATGAAAACGATTGCTTCAAATACTGTAGTTGATAAGACTTGATTTGTGGCCTAGAATGTGGTCTGTTTTGGAGGCGGATCCACAGGCTGCTGAGGAGAATGGGTATTCACTTTCTGCTGGATGGCATATTCTGCAGATATCTGTTAAATCCACCAATCTATGCTCCAGTTAAACTCTGAGGTCCTGTTCTTTTGTTGGCTGTGAGTTATCTCCTATCTCTAATTTTTTTTTAGGAGGGGATGGAGGGAAAGGTTTGAGGTCCCTGGAATTTGAAGGCTCAATTCCAGGGACCACTCATCCGGAAGAAAACAAACTGCTGTAGCAGCAGCAATATAAGCGACACTGAGGTACAGAAATCTTCTAAAAAACAGTTACAGTCTACTAATGCATCACCACTGACAGCAAAACTAAAAATTGCAAACTTACTAGGGAATGTGCTATGGAGTCAAAATTATTTAGGGAAAGTATGGAAACAGATAAAGGAAGAAAGCAGGAAAGGGGGTAGGGGAAAATAGAGAATTAAGATTAAATAAGTGAACAGAGAGAGAGATGCTAAGAAGAGGGAGAAAGAGGATGAGTAGAAAAAAAAATCCCCACCATTTCTCAATAATGAAAAAGTGAAAAACCAAAATTAGATAACTGTAAGAAAAGAAATATGATATGAAAATCCAGAGTATTGAAGAAAAACATTATATAGTAACAATACTATTAATTATAGATGCAGGGAAAGGAAGAAACACAGGGTTCAACAAAAAGAAGAATAACAAAGAAAAAGAAAAAAAGTATTTCCCCTAAATGAGGAAGAAAACATAAATAAAATTAGATGAATTTGTGACAGTAATAACAAATGAAGCCATAAAAAATACAATAAAGCACAAACTCTGTACACACATTTGAGGGCACAAACTCTGTACACATGTTTGAGGGAAGAAAACAAAAAGAATGCATTGGAGCAGACTCTTGTGGGATCATTGAAAAGAAAGCCAGGTATAATCAGGGGCGATTGTCAGCTCACCTTGAAGGCTCTTCTTTCCCAGGGTTTACCCACTGTCAAGCCTGTCTGTGTTCAGCATATCTCCCCAGAGTGTCAGGTCCTTGGGTTCTACAGCAGTGAACAATTGGATCAACCTGCTGTCTTTAGGCAGGTAGAGCCCCATGAATTTGAACAAAGCCAGCAAGACTGGACCTTCATCAGAGCCCAGAAGCACGAATATGCCTGGCTGAGAACAAATAAAACCTTTAGTCACGTGCAGAATCTTGAACTGTAAGAATGCTTATTGAGGCATGGTACAGCTTCATCGTAGCTCCACCGTGCTGGAAGCAGAGACGGAAGGCTCCCTGCAAGTTTAAAATCAATCTGGTCTACCTGGCAAGTTCTGAAATAAGCCACAGCTACACAGGAAGACACTATTTCAAACAAAATGAAAACAAATGAAACAAGAACCCCCAAATAAGTCAAACACCTAACAAGTACAAAAATAAAATCTATCATTTAATGACATCAGGATGTCCAATTGTTTGTTCTGGAGTTCCAGTCTGGCAAATACACAGTTGACAAGTAGGTCATCTTTAGGAACTTTTTTTGCATACCTTGAATTTACCTTTAATCTTAAAAATTACTTACTGAGTGGTAAGCCCCCAAAACAGATACATATGAGTTAACACCAGATAGACTAGGCAGGTTGTATTTATATAGTCGTATGTGCGTAACAAGTGTGTAACAACATGATTAAAGAAGAGGATGTGACGCTGAGAGGGAGTAGGTGGGGCATGGGAGGAGCGGGAGGTAGGATATAAGTGATGTAAATACAGAATTTACTTGTGGCATTCGCATAAGAAAAATGTAAAAGACATTGACGGTAACTATTGTGTTTGCGGACTTTTGAGAACTCAGCCAGGAGTGCCATTTTCTTCTTCCTGTCCAGTTGCTTACTGGACAGCATCTGATCCTGAGACGGTGCTCACAGTGGGAGTGGCCATTTCTCCCTGTCTCTGTTACAGAAGCTGTTCTTACACATTTCCTCTAGATAGAGCTACACAAACTCTCCACACTGCCAATTGGAAGGAACTTTGGAAATGTTTTCCAACCTCATTTTTTCCTTTAAAATTAGTTTTTTACTACTTCCTCACTACTGCCACCATCCTCGCAGCCTCGGCCTACCACTCCAGAAAAGTTCCATTTATGCTCCAATCTCTCTGGATGGAAGGGCTCACACACAGGGAGCCTAGAAACCTGGGGAAAAATCAGAAAACACTTTGTTCTTAAACTTCCAGAGAGAGAAAAAAAATTTCTTGCTAAAGACTCGATTAATTATTCAAAGCTTGTAAGTTCCTCTATGAACAATAAAACACACCACAGTGTTATCAAATCTGCAAGAATAAAAAAAAGGCATCTTATAAAATCTCTGCAGTATGGGACAGAGAAATTGATCTTTATCACATGTTTGCTTGCTAAATATTTCTTCCTTGGGAGAACTTACCTACTTGTTAGGAAACGGGATGAGCAGGTGGCACTGAAGTTACTTATAAAGATTCTGTTTTAAAAAAATAGAAGGCTTCTTTTATCTCCTCAGTGTTGGTACACACAGATGCTCCATAAACATGCGGTGCTGCGCCGTCTCGTTTTAATCACCAGCGCCTGTCCAGCAGGATGTCAGCGGGGCTGCGGACCCACACATTGCCAAGTGAATGTCACTCCCAGTCCCGAAATGCTTTCAGGTTCTGACGCGTGTAACGAGGCATGCGATGCCTAAGTGACACATGGTTTTTCGTTACTTCAAAACCAGAAACAGTCGTTTTATTCTGTGGCTTTGTGAGAAGCCACTTTCGTGTGTGAACATCAGACTCCGTTTTCAAAGCCTGGAAAGGCCCCTGGTTCCCGGACAGCTGCTGGGCTTATGGCAGAAGTCGATAGGATGCTGTGGCTAGCACCTCATTTTTTGACGGAGATCAAAAGCATGGAAAGAGAATCTGTCCACTACTGAAAAAATGCATTTGGAGTCTGTGTGATTGTCATTAAAGTGTTTTCAGAATGTGTTTTTTTGGGGAAAGGGTAATCTAGTTCAGGTTTTCCAAAATCTGAAATGCAATAGGGAAACCCAGGGAGCCCCCCACCCCCCGACTCAAGCAGAGTTTCTGCCTGACCCTGTCATTGGCTTACCTGTGAATAGCCTTTAACTAAATTAGGCGATTCCAGTAGCCCATCAAAACTGAAATGCAGGACAAGGTAGCTTTTTTTGGGATAGTAATATTTTTGCTTTTGAAACCTCTGGATACAATATTCTAAAGAAAACATTGTACGGTAATGTTTAGGTTACTTGTTACTGTGACAAATTGCCTGAAAAAATCAAGTTGAGGAAAGAAGGGGTATTTTGGCTCATAGTTCAAGGGTGTAGTCCATCATGAGGGGGAAGGCACGGTGGCCGGCTTGTGAGGCAACTGGTCAAATTCGATCCACAGTCAGGAAAGAGAAGGTGATATAAATGGCGGAGCTCGGCCCATGAAATGGCATAGCATGTATTTAGAGTGGACCTTCCCACCTCATTTTACCTTATCTAGAAAACCCCTCATAGGCATACCCGGAGATTTGTGTTCTGGGTGATTCTAGATCAATGGTTCTCAACCTGTGGGTCACGACTCCCTTGGGGTTGCATATCAGATATCCTGTCTATCAGATATTTACATCATGATTCATAACAGTAGCAAAATTACAGCTATGAAGTAGCAACAAAATAATCTTATTTTATTAGGTAATTATTATTATAATGAATAATTATTGTTATTATTTATTATAACGCTCAGTTGAGGTCCTGAGCTGTTTATTTTATATTAAAAATTACTCTCCCCCTTTGCCAGTAGCTCTCAGCTGTGGCAGTCCACCGAAAGAGAAAAGAATTCCAAATAGGGGAGGTATGAATCCATTCTCAGAAAAACTAGTTTGAAAGTAAGTTCTAACAAGTCAGTCATTTCTTTATGGAAAGAAAGCCACACTTTGTAAAAACATATACATACACACACACACACATACATATAAGGGATATAGTCATTCTCATTTGTTTATATTAAAAAAATCAATAGCTAAAGTTTTAGCTAAAACCAGCAAGAGATGCCAAGAATCACCCAGATGGCATGTACCTTCCTGATGAAAATTAAAGATTAAAACAAAATGCAAGTGGGAACACTCATAAAGACAGCTCCTTAATGTGCCGGCTTCCACCTGGAGCATTTTCTAAGAGAACAAATACGTGCAGGGCCATGGCTGAAGTTTAACACATCTTTTAGTGAGGCTTTGTAGCTATGATAAACTGCCCTAAGATAATCTAGAGATAAACCACGAGTAACAGATAATGAACTTTGGTGTGAAATGAATGTGAGTTTCAGTTGGTCCTCAGATGCTTCTGCACAGGGAAGCCATGTCATGCCATGCCCACAGGTGTGGGCCGTATGACTGATGTAGGATAGTGTCTCAGCTCTTTGAAAATTTATTTCTATTCACTCAGTCAAAATACTTGAATTCCCACTGTGTGCTAGATGGTTCCACTGAGTGCTAGACCATCCTACTGTGTGCCAGACAGGTCACAGATCTATTCCTGACTTTATTCACCTTTCCATTGAGGTCAGTAGTCAGCAGACTGGGGCTCATGGGCCAAATATAGCCCATCGTATATTTTTATAAATAAAGTTTTATTTATAAAATTTATAAACTTTATTATTTATAATATAATAAAGTTTTATTTATTTAAAAATATATTTACCTATACACATATACATACATACATACATACATACATACATACATATATACATGCATATAAGGGATATAGCCATTCTCATTTATTTATATATTATCCAGGCTTGCTTTTCAGTACATCACCAGTGTCATGACAAAGATTGCATGCCTCTGTGTATTGACTTTTTCCGTGATTATGATAAATACCTGAAGGAAGTAAGTCAAGAGAGGAAGCATTTATTATGGCTCATGGTTCGAGGAGATGCAGGTTGATCATGGTGGAGAAGGCATCGGAGCAGGCAGCACTGTAGTAGGGGAAACACTAGGGAGCTTGCTTACTCTTGGCAGATGGGGAAGCAGAGGGAGATGAATGCTGGCACTCACCTGGCTTTCTCTCCCCTGCTCTTTTAATTCAGTCCAATTCCCTAGCCACCCACATTCAGAGTGGGTACTCACTATTCTGGTGATACTCTCTGAAAACACCCTCACAGCCAGGCCCAGCTGTGTGTCCTAGTGATTCACAATAAAGATTAATAAGCTCGTTCTGAAAGCTTAAAAATACCTATTATTAGTCTAGACATCTTTACTTGCAACTATTCATTGCAATGAGCCATTGGTCTGGTTTGAGGCCTCTGTCTTCTGCTGCACAGTCAATACTGGATCCTCACCAGGATGCCTCTCAGAGATTCTGCTGTTGCCCTGTGTCATTCAGATCCTGTCCCTTTGGATTTGTAGGGTTGGCCCCTTTATGTGTTCTAGCAGATAAGGATGGGTTGAATGTTGGGGTTGGCCAACTCAGAGATTTGGATCTGGGCTTGGGTGGAAGCTGAATTGTCAGTCCACATGCTCTGCACTGGGGACACAGAGCCAGCTCTTGTACTTTGTCCAGTTGAGAGGCCAGAGCTAATTTTCCTGCTCTTACAGCCTCAGGACTTCTCTCTTGTGGTGTCTCCCTCCTCTGCTTCCCACAGCCAGGGCGAGCTGTACTGTGCTATCCAGGTGATGTGCAGGGCCTACTCTCCAGAGTGCTCAGTTGGTGAGGGGCCAGGTCAGCTCTCCCGCTCTCGTGACCTTGGGGCCACACCATAACATGCTGCAGCTTCCATATCTAGATTTTTTGTTTTCTTTTATTTATTTTAAATTTAATTTGTTGTTTTATTTTGATGGGGGTTTGCCAGGAGGGAAAGCAGATATAAAGGAATGAGGAGATGAGTGGGACTGGGATGCATGATGTGAAATTCACAAAGAATCAATCAAAAGTTTAAAAAATACTTATCATTTGATCCTTTGCAGAAACAAAACCACCATCTTTGCTGTAGTTTCTTTCTGAATCAGCAAATCTAAGATGGAGATAGGAAAGAAACACCCAGATAGCTGTCTCATACACTAACGAAAGTCATAATGTCCATTCAAGTCATTATAAGCCATTTTAATAATTCTAAAGCTTGACAATTTTAAAGTGTTTATTTGGGGAACAGGTTGAAAAAGTGTGCCTTGATCATGTCTTAATCAACATGACAGAATAAATAATTAAGTATACCACTTTCTAATGATGGGATCAGAGTATCTTTTTTTAGAGGGTGGGTCTATACCAAGAAATCAGTGTTGGAAAAGAAGAATCACAGATGAGAGAAAGACTATAGCCAACATGGTAGAATCTCTAATTCTTTCTGGCCAAGGAGTTTGACAGAGATCACAGCCCTGCCACTATCATGTTGGAAACTAGTTAGCTGGAAGAAGTGGAGATTCCCCTCTGGTGAGCTAGGATTCAGGGGCAGAAGGCATAATGCCGTTGCCGTGTCAGTGAAATTCCAATTCAAGAACCTCTAGTATTGCCTTTGTGCATGGGGAGGCTTTGTGTCTAATTTCGGCCTGAAAAGTAAAGGTGCCATCAGATGAACTTCTAGTCTGCCATCCACACCTTTCTCTGGCTGTGTCTGTGGAAGCTCACCTATCCTGGAGGAGCACCAAGGAAGTGTCTAGCATTTTGAAATCACATTCAAGTATCTATAAAAACATGAATGCAGTCTTCGTGTTGTAGATGGTGCTAGATGGCTATGTGTGAAAGATGTCTTTCAACTAGTTTTGAAGCTGTTGGGGAAGTGGCTTCAATGAAAATACTTTGTGTTGGAAGAGAAAAGATGAGAAAATGAGCAACTTTAATTTTTTTAAATCCTTAAAAGATGCATGACCTCATTTCTTCAATTAAATCAGTTTCACTTGTTCATAGTTGGATTTATGATATCAAGCTTGGTGAAGCATAAATTGTCTGAAATAGGGGTGACCAATTCAAGCAAATAACTTCATTTGATACATGAAAAATAAAGTCAATACTCTGAAGAGAGAAATGACATCCTAGCACGGTGAGTTTATTAGAAAATTCCAAAGTTTAGTAGCTTCAGCAGATCTCTACTGGTTTCAGTACTTGATTGAACCTTCCATCTGGGCATTGCGGATACATTGCTTATCAGTCGAGGGTCCTAAGTTTACTTCCCTTCATCTTAAGAAATCTTTGTTTTACAGATTTTTTTAAAAAGAAAATCAAGTATCGTAATTGGCTAAAACATAAGTTATTTCTATTTTTCTTTCACTAGAAAAAGCAACCAGTGATGAGCCTGCTTCTTTTGGGTAGCATAACTATAGCCATTTTTGTTTTAGGCCTAACTGCTACATTATCTCAGCTTGTTGCTGATATAGAAAAAAAGAATCTCTGTACATGTCCAGGTTGAGCAAAAACTATGTTTATGTTCAGCATACTCTGTGGCCTTGTTGTTCCCAGAGATTTCTCAACCGTAAGCACACCCAGCCCCTAACTGCCAGGCACACTTTTAAGGTCAGCTAGAACTGCTTGTTAATGAAATAACTTGAGAGCCTCTTTCCATTCCGCCCCCACCCCCCACCCTTATGAGCTAATTGTGGTTTTCACCCTTTAAATATGCAATACAGCTTCCCCTCAAGGACAAGGTTCAGATACCAAACTGACCTCTCTGTATCTGAGATGAGTTTTCTCTGCTTCCACCCCGAACCCAGCACCATGATTTGGAGAAATTCAGTTGCTTTTTTGGACATTGGCTCAGTAGTAATACTGTGCCTACATAAGATCTGTGAAGTACAAGTACAGGCAGGTTATAGACATAGAAAGATGATGTCCTCTTTTCCTAGAAATGTATTCTCATTTGTTTATTTTAGTTCTCCTGTCCGTCTGCTTTCTGTCATCTAACTTGATTCAGTAGACAGTTGGAATGATCCCTATTTTGCATATGTCCTGGAATCAGGTGCAAGGATCTTTCTGTGGAACTATTTCCCATCTTAAAAATTAATCACAAGTTTACATTCCCACCAACAGTGGAGGAGGGTTCCCCTTTCTCTACAACCTCTCCAGCATTTGTTGTCACTTGAGTTTTTGATCTTAGCCATTCTGATGGGTGTAAGGTGAAATCTCCGGGTCATTTTGATTTGCATTTCCCTGAACACTAAGGATGTTAAGCATTTCTTTAAGTGTTTCTCTGCCATTCCGTATTCCTCTGTTGAGAATTCTCTGTTTAGCTTTGTAACCCATTTTTTAATTGGATTACTTGATTTGTTGCTGTTTAGCGTCTTGAGTTCTTTATATATACTGGATATTAACCCTCTGTCAGATAGAGGGTTGGTGAAGATCGTTTCCCAATCTGTAGGCAGTCGTTTTGTTCTGATAACAGTGTCCTTTGCTTTACAGAAGCTTTTAAATTTCATGAGGTCCCATTTATTGATTGTTGCTCTTAGAGCCTGTGCTGTCAGTGTTCTGTTCAGGAAGTTGTTTCCTGTGCCAATGAGTTCAAGGCTCTTCCCCACTTTTTCTTCTAAGCGGTTTAGTGTGTCTGGTTTTATGAGGTCTACTTGGACTTTAGTTTTAGGGTGGTAAGTATGGATCTATTTGTATTTTTCTACATGTAGACATCCAGTTAGACAAGCACCATTTGTTGAAGATGCTGTCTTTTTTCCATTGTATGGTTTTGGCATCTTTGTCAAAAATCAGGTGTCCATAAGTGTGTGGATTTATTACAACCACTTTGGGAATCAATCTGGCACTTTCTCAGACAATTAGGAATAGCGCTTCCTCAAGATCCAGCTATACCACTTCTAGGCATCTATCCAAAAGAGGCTTAAATACACAATAAGGACATTTGCTCAATCATGTTTGTAGCAGCTTTATTTGTAATATCCAGAAGCTGGAAACAACCCAGATGACCTTCAACTGAGGAATGGATACAAAAATTGTGGTACATCTACACAATGGAATGTTACTCAGCAATAAAAACAAGGAAATCATGAAATTTGCAGGTACATGGTGGGAACTGGAAAAGAGCATCCTGAGTGAGGTATCCCAGAAGCAGAAAGACACACAGGGTATATATTCACTCATAAGTGGATATTAGACATATAATATAGGATAAACCCACTAAAATCTGTACACCTAAAGAAACTAATCAAGGAGGACTCTGGCTAAACACTCAAACAAGAAAGGCAAAGAGGATGGACATCAGAAGAGGGAGAAAACAGGGAATAGTGCAGGAGCCTGCCACAGAGGGCCTGTGAAAGGCTCTACCATGCAGGATATCAAAGGAGATGCTGAGACTTATGGCCAAACTTTGGTCAGAGTGCAGGGAATTTCATGAAAGAAGTAAGAAATAATAAGACCTGGAGAGGACAGGAGCTCCACAAGGAGAGCAACAGAACCAAAAATCTGGGCACAGGGGTCTTTTCTGAGACGGATACTCCAACCAAGGACCATTGATGAAGATAAACTAGAACCCCTGCACAGATGTTGCCCATGGCAGCTCAGTCCAAGTGGGTTCCATAGTAATGGGAACAGAGACTCTCTCTGACATGAACTGATTGGCCTGTTCTTTGATCACCTCCCCCTGAGGGGGGAGCAACCTTACTAGACCATAGAGGAAGACAATGCAGGCAGTCCTGATGAGACCTGATAGACTAGGATCAGAAGGAAGGAGAGGAAGACCTCCCCTATCAGAGGCCTTGGGAGGGGAAGGTGTGGAGAAGGGGGAGGGATGGTGGGATTGGGAGGGAGCCACGGGGGATAAAAAGTGAATAAAGTGTAATTAGTAAAAATTAAAATAAAAAATGAAAAAATAAATAGATAAAGCTACTATGAAAATAAATCACTCACACAGCTACTTAGCTAGGTTTCTCATGAGGACTGAGCGATGCCACGTTTATAAAGCACTAAGCCGAACATTGCCCATTTAGTAGTAAGTAAACATTGAATATCTGTCAGATAGAGGGTTGGTGAAGATCCTTTCCCAATCTGTAGGCAGTTGTTTTGTCTTGAAGACGGTGTCCTTTGCTTTACAGAAGCTTTTCAGTTTCATGAGGTCCCATTTATTGATTGTTGCTCTTAGAGCCTGTGCTGTTGGTGTTCTTTTCAGGAAGTTGTCTTCTGTACCAATGAGTTCTAGGCTCTTCCCCACTTTTTCTTCTAACCTATTTAATGTGTCTGGTCTTTGATCCACTTGGACTTTAGCTTTGTGCAGGGTGGTAAGTATGGATCTATTTGCATTTTTCTACATGTAGACATCCAGTTAGACCAGCACCATTTATTGAAGATGCTATCTTTTTTTCCATTGTATGGTTTTGGTATCTTTGTCAAAGATACTATATGCTTTCTAAATAGGATATCCTGTGTGAACTTCACAACAACCAACTGTATGTGATGGCTGCTGTTGCTTCAGTTGAGATGATTAAAAAGAGACTACAAGAATTCCAGAAGTTTTTATGAGACCACAAAGTAAGAACATGCTAGTGCTTGCATTAAAATTAAGCTTGGAAATTTGAAAGTCTATGCCCTTTCATTTCGTTTTGGTTTTGTGGTACTGGATAACCCAGAGCTTTGCAGATGGCATGAAAGTGCTCTGTCGCCGAGCTACATCTTCAGCTCTCTAATATTAGGGCCTTGCTGACTTGTAAAGGCTGGTCTCAGAGCTGCAAATCCTCCTGCATTCCCTTCAAGGTCAAGATAAAGCACTGTGTTATAGAAAACCTCAGGCTTAGGTGATGAATTATTTTGGGTGTGAATCTTAGCTGTTCTCTGTAAGAGTAGGAGGGGGGGGAAGAGTAGGGCAATCATTCAGTCTTTTCATCTGCCCAATGGAAATAACCACACATGGAAGAAAAAAGCCAAATTATGCAAACAACATAGTATAATTGTAATGCTATTTATAATCTTGCAATTTCCCCGTTTTATTTTTTATTTTATTTTTATTTTTTATTATATTATTATTATTATTATTAATTTTTTACATTTAATTACTGTCCTCGCCTGCTCCTGGTAAAATAGCTTGTGAGAGAGAAAATGCATCATCTAAGTCTTTTTCCTGAGAGGGCTTTTGTTGTGGTGGCTGTTTTAGTCGAGCCTGTCTGTGTAGGACAGGCTCACCCTGTGTAGTCCGTGTACGGTTTGTTCTCTCGGTGAGTGTTCTGGAAAGTGCTCTTAACACCTCTAAAGGAGGAAAGAAACAGCCAGAGCAGCAGGAGCCGATGATTTGCAACGCCATCTACAAGCTGGGTCTCAGAGGCTCCTGCAAGTCTTTCTGAGCTTACAATTGTGATCGGTGTAAGGTCTGAATTGCAACAGCTTCTGGGAGAGGAGATGTTTGGTCACTTTTCCAAGAGCTGTTCCCGAGACCGACTCATCTCCGGACTTGTTAGCAGGCAACCGTAGGTAGCTGTGGGAGCCAAGTGGAGCTCTGGGTGAAGAAAGTTCATCGCGTGAGGTAAAGTTAATCATCCACTCACTTGTACCTTCCGTTTCCTTGGTTTCTCCTGCTCACAGCTGCCAGGCAAGGGCACCGAGGACTCACATTTAGAGTATCAGTTACGTGCTTATGGCAGGCGCGTCGCTTACAACAGTCCCGTTTAGTCTTCAAAATAGGCTTAAGAAGAGGAGATGGAGGCTTGCGGAACAATTGTCTTAAAATGGCATGAGTTAGGCCAGGTGTTCTCGAGCAAAGCGATTTAAGACTCTGGGCCTCGCTCATGATGCCCCACCCCCACTGCCCCATCAAATCTTCTCTCCTTAGTTTCTAACAACATTACCATTTATAGCATCCTTTCAGCATATATTTGTAAAATATGCCTCATCATCTAGCTTTTCTGTGATGTGTTTATTTTATTTTAAAAGCTCTTTAATATATGTTGTTCAATTTGTATGGAACCATGCAACTTAAAATCTGGCAATCATCAAAGATCTGTACACTAAGGTGAAGACAAAATCATTTCATCATGTGCCTAAGGGGGGGACAGGCCATAATTTAATTTAGAAACTCTTCATCAAAACCTTTTATAATATAATGAAAATATATCCTTGAGTGGAGGCCAGTGTCTTAGGACCCCACATAAAGAGTTAAGTTTAGTCTTCTTTTAGTACTTTTAATATTAACTTAAGGGTTTTTCAAAGCAATATTAAAGTAATAAAAGTCATGATTATAGCAGATTGGGACATGTTTTCTTCAAGGTTAATAAGGTAATCTCAACTTAGTAAGCAAATGCAGTTTTCTTTCCTTGGTCTTTTATTCTGTGTGTTTTCACTGGTTTCTAAAAAAGGAAAGTGGAGTGTTTTTCTGTGACAAAGGGGAAATGATATTTTTTGGTCAAAATCTTTTCTGTATCTTACAGAGTTGGTGACAGTTCAAATATATATATATATATATATATATATATATATATATATATATATAAATCTCTACCAAAATCTTTAAGATAACTTTGAAAATCTTTTGTGGTTTAGATTCATATGTTACACACACACACACACACACACACACACACGCACACCTTATAGAATATGGGCTTTCATGCCAACATTTCCACATATACATGTAATGTGTTTTGATCATATTTATCCTTTGTATTACATCCCCCTTCTCTTTCTAGCTCCTTTCCCTTTCCACACCTCTAAGGGGCGGGGCTTAATTTCCACACTTCTAGTTGTAGTCCTTCTGTTCCCTTTTTGGTTTTGTGCGTCCCCACCTCATTCGTTCTTGCTCTCTCTCCTTTCTCTTTTCTGGCTTCTGCACATGACAGTAAGTGTGTACTTCTTGTTTGTGTGTGACTGGCCTCTTTCACTTACCATAATGATCTCCAGTCATATCCATTTTCCTGCAAATGAGACCATTCCATTCTTATGTATGACTAAAACTGCATTGGACATATACACTCCATTTTCTCTATCAATTCATTGTTGATAAGTGGATACTTTCTTTACTTTTCAAGTGAAGAAAACAAATAGCTAATAAATACATGAAAAAAGTGTTCAATGTCTTTAACCACTGGGGAAATAAAAATCAAAACTTCACAGAGGAGCTGGACATGATGACACATGCCTGAAATCCTGGATAAAGACAGGAGGATCAAGAATTTAAGGCCATCTCTGACTATATAGTGAGGTTGAAGCCAGTATGGGCTTTGTGAGAGCCTGTCTTGCAGACAAGAAGAATAAATAACTCCACCTGTTCCAACCCAAAAGTTGAATGAGTTGTATACTTTCTCGTTCAGAATGGGTACCATTGAGAAAACAGACAACAATTCCTGGAAGGATGGGACTGGGGAAAAGCTTATTTACTACTACAAGAATCTATAAATTAGCCCAATCAATATGGGCGTCAGTACAGAGGTTCACCAAAAATTAAAAACATTGATTTTACTCACACTTAAAAAAATCAAACAGTTTGATTATCTTTTTCTAAATGATAAAAGATCTCATTTTTAAGTTTCTAAATTTGTCTGTCAAGTCAACGAATCCTGTTGATTCACTGAACCATCTACAGCATGCTGAAGAAACCTATTGCACCTTCACCTTCACAGAGCCACGTTGTATAGTTCATATTCCTTATAATGAAGGATACAAGAAACAAAACCATTTTTTAAAGTCAAACTTATGATGTTCAGCAGAGAAGTGTGGCGTCATTCTGCGGAGAGCCTGTTAATGTCTAGTGTTTCTTTCCTTGCAGGTAATTAATAGAAGTAGAGATTGTTTCTGACCATTGGTTTGGATCCTAGCATTGAATTTGCTCTCTTGAGCAATTCACCCTGCTTTCTACTCAGAGCAGTCATTTTCAGAGATCCTTCTCTACAGGAGTTTTCTAAAGACTTTAAACAGACTAGCTTCCCCAGATACAGTAATATGACTTCTAACACCTAGAAATCTTTCTTGGTTTCTTTTTAGTATCTCACTGGTTAGGCATTTCCTATCAATGCCTCACAAAGAGAAAGTGTTTTTGAGTTTTGACCACCCTGATTAATAAAAACATTACAGCACAAAGGGACTTAAAAATGTGTATGCTTTAAAGATCAAGTAATTAAAAATACTCTTTGTTCTTACTTTTATGTGTAGGAAAATGTTGAGGCTAATTCTCTGCCCATGTGGGATAATTTGACTCTCAATCAGTAAACTTAAAAGATCTTTCATAACATAAAAAGCTTCAGTTCTGCCAAGGACAAATGACTGGCACTAAGATTCCTTTGTTAGCTTAAGTCATTGATATGTAAAACAAAAGAAAATTCTTTGGCAGAAAGCTGTGGAATGTCCAGATGGTTTCTATCTATTTTCTCATTGATTGTATAATTAAAATCCCCTTTAATCATCAGAAAAAAAATTGAGATAGAATGCTTGTAATAGAACCCTACTGTGCTTTAGAGAAAAACTTCTTTGGTGGTAGGTTCACTACTAATGAGCTACTGGCAGCTTTTTGTAAGTTTGTTTATAGAGAGAAGATACCCAGGTAGTGCACGTCAGATCAAAATGCCTATTTACAGCATGATATTGGTTTGCCAGATACTATCAAACTTTGATCTATTGAACAGTAATCAAATGAATATGAATTAGCACTGATCAAGGAATTTTTAGGAGGAGTAGAAGAGGGGTGTTTCTCTTTCCCTGAAGCAAGATTCACACCTTTAATGGATTAAGAAGAGGACTACACTAGTTGTGAGGTCAAGTACTAAGGAAGACATCAGTAGATTAGTCAATGAACAATATAGTTGGTGTCCTTAGGAATAGATCTTATTTACTCATGAAACAGGAACTATTTCTATTGTGTGGGAGTATGCTGGTTAATAGAACTAACATTCCTACGAATTCCTTTGTCCAAACATTCCCATGAATTCCTTTCACCTGCTGATCAGTAAATTTCTATTTGTCTATACATATGGAATCTGAATATATATATATATATGCATGGTTTCACTTGGTAGATGAAGATCTTTTTATTTTGACTGACAAATTCCAATTCCGTGGTGACTTTTTATGAGGTTGAAATGTATATCTTTATGCATCTATTCCTTCTTGTTTATGAATGGTGTTAGTGATAGTTTTAAAGTGGAAAACTCTATAAGTTCTACTGATTGACCTATGACCCCATATGTATATATATTTATATATATATAAAACTTGTGGTATGTATATTTGGTGAAGAAGTAATTTTTGAGAATATAAATGAAAGAAATTAGGAACATAAGGTCTCTGTGGAATAGCCCTCACAGGCTTATGGAATTAAATGAGTGGCCATTAGACAGTGGCTCTACTTGAAGGGAGTAGGAGGTATGGCCTTGTTGGAGGAAGTGTGTCATTGGGGATAGGCTTTGAAGTTTCAAAAGCTTAAGCCAGGCCCAGTGCCTCTTTCTTCTTGCTACCTGCATGTCCGGATGTTGAACTCTCAAGCTGATGTCTCCAGCACCGTGTCTGCCTGCGTGCTGCCATGATGTCAATGGACTAGAACTCTGAAACTATAAGCCATCCCCAACTAAATGCTTTTCTTTCTTTGTAAGAGTTTGTGGTCATGGTGTCCCTTCACAGTGGAATGTTGACTAAGACAATCTCTTTCCTAATAGCCCAGTGAAAAGGCAACGGCAGATCTGATACCACCATGTTGCTGGGCTCTAGTTGCTGGGTTCAGAGAAAAAGCAAGAGGGAAGTGCGTTGAGAAGGCTTTGCTTCATGTGTCTCTTTGCAAGCCGCTGTGATTCCTGCTGGCCAGGGACTCACATCATGGAATGAAAGGCACAGGTGAGTAGGGTTGAAAGCTGTGGTCCCAATAACTACTGTATGCGTCAAGTGCTCACCTGCACTGTCACATTTAACCTTTACAACGCTACCCAGAGATCAGTACCACCACCATCTTTGTTCCATGAATGAAGATGGGAAAGAATTAGGGAAGTCAAATAATTTGGAGGACCTGTAATTCAGTCTGGGTAATGCCTTGACAGAACACTTCCTCAAATATTTGCTTAACATTTGAGAGTGTCAACATTGCATAAGCAAGCTGAGTTGTTGACCAGCGTCGTAACATGACTTTGAAAGAGCCATTTCGATGCCAGGGAGCTTCTCTGCACCATCATTAGGAAGAAAAAAAAATATCTTAATATCTGTTTTGTATTTCCCAAACCCAGATGTTATTTTTCTCTCTCTCTCCTCTCTCTCTGTCTCTCTCGCGTGCATGTGTGTGTTAGGGTGTCATACACTTTTAGTTGGTATCTGACTATTTTGTTGTTTTGTATGTCTCATTTTACTTTTGCTGCAGTATGACCTGTTATTTAGCATGTTATTTAGTCTTAAATCTGAGGGGGCAGGTATCTCGCTAGTTCATAAAACCAAAGTCACATACTTCTTCCAGTACATATTTTAAGGTTGCTAAACTAGCACACCTCTTGCAATTGATGTTGCCTTCCATTCAGTTTAACTGGCTGGACTATTTCCTTTCTTAGTGGTACCTGAAATAACAGTGCAGTTCAAACACCGATGCTTTTTATGCAATAAAAGATAACTTTCCAATTTTATTCGGGCAACTGTGGGGTTTAATTTGTTTCTTATAGGTTACTCAGCTCAAGACTGGTTATGACATTTTATGGTTAATTGCTGAGAAAATCAACTTCTTACTCATTCTGGGCACAGCTGGGCCAACATTGTCCATTTTTTTCCTTATAATTAGATTTGACATAAGACAAAGTTCTGGACAATGGAATACAAATGAGTAACTGGACCCATAAAACCGCTGGATTTTCTCTACTTTTATTTTCCCAAATGTGCCAGCTGGATACCAATGAGCAGGGAAATCCTAGGGACTACATGCTGACAGTGGCTGGCCAGCAACTGAACACAGAAAAAACTGTGTAGAGTAGAGTTGTTTTTCATCCTTCACATCTTTGATTCATTAATTGACTGTTCATGAGTGAGAGACAAACTTACATTGAAAATTTGGGATTAAGATGTTGTCCATACCTTCTGTTATTTTCAATATACTAATAGAACCGACACTCAAACTGTATAGTTATAATTCTAAAATCTTTCTGTTAAGTTAACATTTCTTGATGTGAATTTCCTTATAGTGAATAAAAGTATTTATTGTTTGAGAAGTTTGGGAAATAGTTGAGCAAATTTGATATATGACAAAGCTGCAGCTATTATGCGCTATGGAGACCATGAAAATGTCATATGTGGGTTCGATAGTGTTCAATGACACCTTTAAAAAACTGAGTGTTTTCTATGTTAAGATGTCACACTTTATATAGGTCTATTATTTTCTTATTAATGTATATTTATTGTGCAAGACAATGGGAGCCATTATGGCATTTTCAGATATTTGTATCATTTGCTACACTCTGATTATTTCATCCACACTTCTCTCTCTTCTTCACCTCCCTCTACGGATTCCCTTCTTTTCCTCTGGTCCCCTTTCTATGTTCATGCCTTTAAAAAAGTCTGGATTCTGCACAACAGAAAACACGTGTTTACCTTTCTGAATCTGGCTTATTCTGTTTAACTCGATGATCTCCAGGTCTATCATTTTTTTTTTTTTTTGCAAATGACACGATTTCATTCTTTTTTTTTTACAACTTATAAAACTCTATGGAATATACACACTTTCTTTATCCATTCATCTGCTGCTGACAGATATTTGTACCTACTGTGTGCTTGATATTGTTTCAGATGCCCAATGTGCTGCCGGTCTACTCAGCCACAGCTACAGCTGTGAATTCTGCTGCTGTGAATTCTGCTGCAGTGAACATAGGGGTGCGGGTGTCTGTGTTAAATGTTGGTTTAAACTCTTGTGAGTCCATATACTCAGAAGTGGCGCAGCTGGATCATACAGTGCTTTCATTTTGGGCATTTGAGAAGCCTAAGCAATGACTTCCACAGTCATTACTCTAATTTTCATTCCCGCAAACAGTGCATGAGGCTTTTCTTGCCTCTTCGGCATCATTGCCAGCACTTGTTATTTATTTCCTTGATGGCAGTCATTCTGGGGGCTGTGAGACAGACTTTCAACAAAAATTTGGTTTGCATTTCCTTCCAGGATGAGAAAGCTAAGTATTTTTCATGTATTTACCAACCATGTATATTTCTTTTGAGAACTGTTTCCACAACTTACTTGTCTGTTATTTGGTTGTGTATTTTGGTATGTAAGTTTTTATACTCTTTGCATATTCTAGGCATTAGTTTTCTATTGGATTCCCCCCCCAACCTATAGGCTGTCTATTGACTCTGCTGTTTCTTTTGTTGTGCTGAAGATTTTGAATTTTAAGTATCCTTACTCATAAATTCTTGCCATTATTTCCTGAGCTATTGGATCTCATCAAGAAAACCATTGGCTATGCCTGTATTTTACAGTGTTATTCCAATGTTGTTCTCTGAGTCAGGAAGTTTCAAAACTTTATGTTTTATATAATGCAGGGCATTTGATCCACTTTGAATTGGCAGTGACACAGTGTGAGAAATAAGGCTTTTGTTCTATTTGTCTATATATGAATCCCCAGTTTTCTCCAATGAAGAAGCTGCCTTTTTAACCTGTGTTTTTTGCTACCTTTGTCAAAAATAAAATGATTGTAGTTGCATAAGCTTTTTTTTGGGTGGGGTGGGGAGCATTCTCTATTCTGTTTTTATGCTTACTTTTGTGCCACCTCCCTCCCAATCTCTGTTTTGTTTCTATGGCTCTGTGGTATAATTTAAAATCAGGTATGAAGATACTCTCAGTTTTATTCCTTTTGCTCAAGTTTGCTCTGCTGGCTAGTTTTATGTCAATTTAACACAATTTGGAATTGTTTGCAATGCAGGAATCTCAGTCAAAAAAAATGTCCCCACCAGATTGTCAGTGGGACATTTTCTTGATTAAGGGTTGGTGTGGGAGATGCCAGCCCACTATGGGTAACACTGTTCCTAGTCATCTGGTCCTGATTGGTACAAGAAATCAGGCTGAGCAAGCCACGGGGGCAAGCAAGCCAGGAAACAGCACTTCATGGTTTCTGTCTCTAGGTTTTTTCCCCCTGACTTCCCTCAGCAATGGGTTGTTATATGGAAGGATAAGGTAAAATGGTCCTTCCTTCCTCAAGCTACAACAGAAAACCTCTAAGACAATTGCTTGGCTGTAATATTTTTTCCTATTGTTGTAAAGAATGCTATCAGTATTTTTGGAACAGATTATGTTGTAGATCACTTTTGATAACATGGCCTAACATAATTCTACTGAAGCATGAACATGAGATGCCTTCTTAGTGTTTTTCTTCAGTGTTTCAAAATTTTCATTGTAGACAGCTTTTGCCACTTTGGCTTGGTATATTTTCAGACATTATATATTTGAAGCTATTGCAAATAAGATTATTTTCTTGCTTTTTCCTCAGTATTCTCTTGTTAGCATGATTTCTGTATGTTGGTTTCTCTATATATTTACCCACCAATCATTATTTCTTTATATCTGTTTTTGGTAGCTGAGTAATTTGGACATATGGCTAAGTTTGGTAGTATCCATTTCTTTTCTACTTTATGGAATAATTTGGGGAACAATAGTATTAGCTATTATTTAAAGGTCTGGAAGACCTTTATACTTTTTCTTTTTTCTTCTCTCAGTGGAGCTCAATTTAATTTTTATTAATATATTTTGTTTCTATTTTTTACATCTATTTTATTTTGAGAATATTGTACCTAAGTACTGTGTGTACAAAGCCGACCCCAGCCCTACCCTCCCCCTGCCCCTTCCTCTTCCTCTGGGTTAGTGATGGGAGCTCATGTCCATTTTCCCTGATCAGTGCTAGGGCCCCATCCTCATGTGCTCTGCATGCTGAAACTCTGTGTTGGACTAAGTCTTCCAAGGTCTCTCTCACTCTGCGTATTTTCCAGTTGTGGGTCTCTGCATTAGTACCTGTTTGCAGGAGGAAGCTTCTCTGTAGTCACCGGTGTGGGACACTGACCTATGGGTACATCAGGATACTGTTAGCAGTAACTGTACAACCGCCGTTGTAGACTGGAGGGTTTGCCGCTGGGCGGCTGTTTACCTTCCTCTTCTGGAAGCATGGAGAATGCCGTCTGGCGCCAGGGACACTCGTCAGTGATAGTGCAGGTGTTCAGTGAGATACGTCGCTGCTGTCTTCAGCAATAGGCCTTACCGTCAGTTTGTGGGGAGCAACCAATAACTTTGGCAACAGCCGAGTTGTTTGGGGGTGCCCACGGGACCCCTTTGGCCAATAACTCAACTAGGTGTAATGCGTTCCTATGCCCAAACTTTTAACATCAAGACATAACATTTTTATCTATGAAGTTTAGACTCGAGAACTATGCAAGTGAACTGAAAAAAAATCTTTAAAGAAAAATCTTATAATATTTTAATTAAGCTTCTGATTTTTATGTTTGGTCACATTTATGGCTAATAGACTATATTTAAAATATTTATTTCCTTTAGTTTTGGGGTTGAGATACAGGCTTTGTATTCTATAGAGGAGATAAAACTGAACCCCATGCTTCTTATACTTGGAAAAAGAGAAGCTGAAATTCAATAAACTTTATGTCCTTAACTTTGCTTAGCTCCCCAAACAGTTCTATGGAAAGAGGTTCATTAAGTATTTGAAAGAAGAATATAAGGAACTGCAGAAGTAGTGTTTTAGGATCATCTGTGGCAAACAGAATTAAAACTTAGAAGTCTTTTTTCCATCCTTTCTGAATTTTCTCATGTCTGTTTGTCTTAGAATGAGCAACAGCTTAATCATCAAAGCCAGGTTAGTGTCTTTTACATCAACCCTCGATTTTCTCCATTCTATTCAAGAAAGGCTTCCTTACTTTCACTGGCGTATACTTTTTATAACAGGCTCCCAGACCTTAGTAGGTCCTCATACTTAGCACAACTGATTCCATGATGGAAATACCACTCAGGCCATAAAACTCAGCACATAGACAGCACCTCCTGCCAAAATGAAAGCAAAGACCTAATCCATCAAAGCCCATAATTCTGGGAAAGTCTCTAAATGTACTAACCTTGCTTTTTGGCTTCTGTAGTTCTGCTTCTGGCTAACTGTTCTCACGAACTGAAATATGTCAACCCAGGATATGATTTTTGTGCTTGAAAGTTCACCCTCAAAAGGCTTGAAGGGATAACTAAGATCCTGAATACTCAGTGTCGTTTCTGGCTAGCTAATAAAAACTTTCTATTGGCTTTCACCTCTGTCTGGGTAGCCTTCTTTGGTGGATACCCCCACAACATTCTTATTTGGAAAAGTACTTGAATGAAATGTGTCCTGTATGCTGAATATCTTCCATATTATATATATTCTCTACATAACACACACACACACACACACACATACATACATGCGGTACATGCTTGAGTTTATTTGGCCTCTTTTTAAGTATTAGTGATGAATTAAATCAATGGCTTTCTTTCAAACATTTATCTTTCAGCATGGCTTGATTGAATACTTTTATTGCCAAATGAGAAGGCCACGTGCGTACATGTTTTCAGGTAGCAATGCATAGTGCAGCCAGCTAAGAAGCAGGGACGTCCTCTGATTTTGGTCATGGGCTGAATGGTCAAGGGACTGATTTCCTTTTCCAAGAAACCATTCCAGAAACAAAATGTTTTTGCCTGAGCTTAAATGAAAAGCAGATACTGAAAAGACTTTAAACTGAAAAATAATAGATTCGCTGGCATCAGGTACTGAAGGGGCTGCTCATTATTTAGATTTCTCAAAAAAATTGGCTATGCTTATTAGCTGGGGGTCCAAAAATTCTCTGGAAATTATTTTCTATGTTAACCATAAAACTACTAAACAGTTTATTATTGTCAAATTCACTTAAAATGGATAACCCTGATCTCTAAGTAATTCCCTTTAGGGACTAGCCTGTGGTTAGGATACATTTTAGAAGTCCATTGTTAAGCATCTCAATAAATCAATATAATGCAGAAAAATCTGATATTTCTGTGGAAATTTCCATGCGTTCATTATTCTTTGCATACTATTAAAGCTAGCAATTCCTGAATTAGAGAATCTGGGGCGAACATTTTCTTAGTTTAAAATATAGTTTATGCACGCCAGTGGAAAGAATGCTCCTGTGAGGATTGGTTTTCCTTCACGTTCATTCTCTGCTATTATGCTCTCCCAGTTTACCTTTTTACCACTGTCAACCTAGATTAGCTTTGCTACTCAGTCACACCTCTAGCCTCCCTGTGCTCCAGGAGAACACCGAAAGCATTAGCTGTGTCTTACAGAGTCTGACAGAAGTTATTGCATAGATCATATAGGGGGTCTACAATATCAACTTTTAGCTGTAGGTAAAGAACCCCTATTTGCCTATTATTGGGGATTTGGAAAAATTGATTATACCCTTGGATCAGCGAGATATACTAAAATTGCATGGAAAACGCCTAGCCCAGCAATGTATTACTTATGAAATACATGTCTGAAAGAGCTTAATGGTTCTAGCAGTTGGACAACATTTGTTGATGGAAGTATTGCTTTTTTTAGTTATTGATCTTCCCATAAAAAGATAATGGCTTTATTTAAGAGAATAGTTGATTATTTTATATCTAAAACATAAAACTTACTGTAGCCTCCAAAACTTTTTGGTTCAGTAAGACTGAAGACGTTACAAACCAAGAACCTCATAAAGGGATACATTTGATATTGTGTGATCTCAGGTTCTGTGTTTGTGTAATTCACCAATTAAACAACTTTCTTGGTTATTTGACTATCAAAATAGCAAATCAAATTTAAAATGTTAAACATCTAATTTGAAAATATCAATCAACAAATAAAATTTTATGTTTGCTATGAGCATGTAGAATTTTTCAAATTCCTATGCACTGTACCGTAATAATGAATTATCTAGCACTTCCTCTGTATTAGGTATTAGAAATAATATAGAGAAGAGTTAAAGCCTACAGGAAAAGGTGTGATGTCTACACGTGTATCCTATGACATTACATAGATGGGACATGAGCATCTGTAGGAGTTGGTATCTCTGCAGGATTCTGGAGCCCATCCCTTATAAATACCACAAGACAAATGTATTTAAAGATGGTTTATTTTCCATTTGCTTGTCTTCGTGTTACGATGTTTACTTCCAGGGGTCACTAAGCGTGTTTCCTCTTTTCTGTGAATTCTAAGTTGTTTTTTTTTTTTTTTTTTTTTTTTTTTTTTTTTTTTTTTTTTTTATGCAGGCTTTTGCTGAGAATCCAAAGTCCAGGGTTTACGTGCCTTAAGAAATAAATATCTTGTCAACAGTTTTTACTCCTTTTTATTTTCCCAGATCTGTGGCTTGTAAAACAGGCATGATGTGTATTGGCTTTCTCTTGGAAGGGGCTTGCTTCCTCTCATGAAATGCTGTAATCCAAAGCCCCAAAGAGCTTGGACTGTCCAAACACTGCATGTCTTAGCATTTGTTCTAGTTGACTGTATTACATGGCGTAAGAACACCTATTGCATTCCTCCAGACTTTGAGCTTGGACAATCAATCTTAGGAAAAAAACCCAAGTTCCTCAAC
Source organism: Meriones unguiculatus (assembly GCF_030254825.1). Lineage (NCBI taxonomy): Eukaryota > Metazoa > Chordata > Mammalia > Rodentia > Muridae > Meriones > Meriones unguiculatus. Next base: position 124,456,642 of record NC_083350.1, read on the forward strand.
ACTGGGAGACTTGTCAACCTTTTACAGGTCTAAAGAATTAGTTTCATACAGCAGGACTGAAGTGGATAAGCCTGGTTTTTCTACTTAAATGATTATTTTGTTCATTAAAATTAATGCCTGACAGCTCTATAAAAATATATTTTTTTTAACTTCGAAAGAATAAATTTATGGGATTTTTTTCAGATGGTGATGGGCAAAACAGGGAAAGTGAATTTTAATTCCTAACAACTGTTCTTAAGATTTTGCTTCTCAGTAATTTTATTTTCAAAATGGTGACTCGCCTAATGGATAGCCCCAAACACTGAGTAGGACACTGATTACTCTGCAAACAACAGAAACCACACATTATCTTTGTTCAGAAGTAGTACATCTTCTGAGTTTATCTCCATCAAATTGTGTCTTGGTCCCATGTATTCATCCTCATATGCCTGCAATTTATTAATGGAACCATACATGAAGCCAAATTGTCAGTGGTTAGCTGTTCTTCACACAGCCACAAATACAGAATGTGGATATCTAAGTGCCCATAACCAAATGCTTAGTGCCATAGACGTCAGGTTTGAGAGATAGACAAAGGCAGGCTAAGGGAACGCATAAATATTGCTCCTATTTTGGGGGCTATTTTCTCTGGCATACTGTTTGAAAGTAGATGTTAACAGTAGCAGTTTTGTACTAAGCTTTAATATTGAAGCACAGGAGTTACCCAGTACCCATGGCTCCTGAGGAGGATTTTCACTCTTTCATGATACTTTATTCAGAGATGAATTAAGCACAAGGCTCTTAACCCTCCCAAATTTTCAGAATTGATCCTGAGGTAGAGAATCTGAAGAACTGGTCCTTCCCATGAAGTTCACGGGCGCAGAGGGAGGACGTGGTCGTAAGTGCTGCATTTGTGACCGCGTTCTGAGTTCTCCGCGACTTCCCAACTGATCTTTGAAGTTAAGGGGGAACTTGCTGTTCTTTGAAAGTGCCAAGATCCCATGTTAAGCCTCCGGGGTTTGCATTTGCTGTTCTTTCAGCCAGGAATATTCCTTTCCCAAATCCTAGACTGGCTTGTTTCCTCCCTTCATTCCAACCCCAGGTCAGACATCTTTTCCTCTGAGAGACTTTTCTTTTTTTTTTTTTTTTAAATAACAATCACACTATCTGCTTTGGTGTTCACAGCAGAGCACTTGCCACATAGGTCTGAGATTTAACACAGGCTTTTATTTATTAATATTTTATTTATCCTCATCTCTAGACAACACTCCAGTTATTTGACGCCATCAGATATTCGATACATGCCTGGTGGTGAATGAACAATAGAATGCAGAGTAAAGTCAAGCAGGTCATTATATAGGACTTGCGTGATAAGAAGTTATTTATTATTTCAGTGAAACCTCCCCCACCCCTGCCAATCTACTTCTGGTTCCAATGTCAAGTGAGGAATTTCACATTGCTTACAAGCGGTATCTGATGGTGAATTTTATTGGAAGAAGGGTTCAATGATAAGAAAAAGGAGTCCCATCCAACACTCCCATGATACCAGTCAGAAGCAGGCTGGTGCTTTCTTTGTAGAGATCAGCACCGTTCTCATCTGTGTGCATACGTGTCTACTACACAGTGAAACATTGCCTTTCTTTTGAGGACACCCCAAAATGCTAAAGAAGCAACACATAGTCACAGAAGGTGAGGGAAAGAATGAGAAGGTGTGTAAAAGTTGTAGGGACACCTTGGCTAAACTTCTCTTTTTAATCCCATTTTAATTTCTCAAAAGCACATGGCTCAAATGACATGCTAATTCTTGAGAATATTCCACCGTCTTGTTTTCCAGATGTATCTCTTGCATTTGCTCATTACTCTGTTTCCCTCACTGGCTTTTCTTTCTTGGCCATTCCCTTAGAAATTGAAGTTGCTTAGGATTCTACTCCTTTCCTCGTTCTTACTCATCTTCTACATTGCTGCACTGTCTTTGTGCTAATGATGATGTCTTAGCACATGCTTTCAACCCCGATCTTTCTCCCCGTTCCCAGTCCTGAATTTCTATGGGCTACTATGTTTTTTAGCTTACACCTACCATTGGCACTCCAAAAATAGCATGTCTCAAACTAAGTTAAGTTCTATCGGTTTTCATAATGTCCTCACTAATGAGTTATATATTTGTTTATATACTGTACCTTACAGGCTGCCTTCTGGCTATTTTTTATTCTTCTAGTCACTGCTAATTCAGACTTCCATCATTTTCCATGTTGGCTTTTTTTTGAAACTGGAGTGGCTTTTTCCTCTCTCTCTGATCATATTGATTCATTTCTGTCTCCTGAAAATACCTTATTTTTTTTCCCTGAAGAAATTTATAATTTCCTTTGAAATCCACCCTCAATCATCTTGGTAGCTCATTGTCCCTCTGGCTCTCACTCAGCTGCATTCAACCTTTTTCTCCAAATGTACTCTTTCTGTATTTCTCTCTCCTGTGTCTCAATGCCCAGCACTATTCTACCCTTTTCACTCCACTGGAGAAACCTGAATTTTCATCTGTAAGTGTTTATCAATTGGAGGTAACCTCTGGGCTGGGGCTGGGGGTGTGTATTCATTCCTTCTTTCAGCTCACAAACCCCATCTGGTACAGATCTGCACAGGCCTGTACACTCTGCCACAGTCTCTGTAAGTTCATCTGTGTACCAACCCCCTGGTGTTTAGAAAGCCTTTTCTTCTTGGTGTTCTCCATCACTTCTGGTCCTAACACTCTTTCCACCTCCTCCTCTCTGGTTTCCTAAGGGGAGTGGATTTGATGAAGACATCCCATTTAGGGTTGGGTGTTCCAAGGTCTCTCACTCTCTGCCCAATTTCTGGCTGTGGACTGCTTTATTTGTTCTCATTTTCTATAGGAGGAAGTTTTTCTGATGATGGCTGAACAAGGCATTGATCTATGATATAGTACATTTTAGAAGTTATTTTATTGCTACATTCCTTTAGCAGAATAGTAATACTTGGATTTCCCTTAGGACCCTTAGATTAGATGAGATTAGATTAGATTCTTGACCACCCATGCAGCATTGGTATCGGCTCTGATTCATGGAGTGGGCCTTAACTCAAATAATATATTGTATCCCAGCTTTAGTGTTTGCTCTAGAGTCCCTCTTGATTGCAGCAGCTCATGCATCTTTCTAAATTTATTTAACATCTTGTGTTAGAATGGCTTTCTTTCACTAGACTGAAAACTCCAATCTGGTTAACTGACCAACTGTCCTCACTTTCCACTGCCTAGTACAGGGTCTTTCCAACAGGAGAGAATATGATATCTTATTGAAGCGATATCTTATTTCATGTCTTGGGCTCAGAGTAAGTTGTCATTCTAAGTAACCAGTGGCACACAATGAAGAGTTTCTCTGATGGTCTTCCTAGGACACCACTTGTGTTATTTATGGTCAGGCATAGCCTATGGAGTCATAGAGACAAGTTTAAGCTTAAGTGTTACCATAGACTCAATAATTATAAGTTACTAATAATTATTACATTATTAATTATATAATAAGAAAGTTATTAAGCTTGTTCAAGAACTGAAGTGGTGTAATACTTCTTAGCTAAGAAATTGCAGAGCTGTCTTAGATAAATTGTGGCATACGAGTGCACAGTGCTTAACACAATGTCTGACTTATATCAGACTTTTAAGGAAAACTATTATTATTGTTTTCATTACTGTAAGTCTTTAATAGTTGTATCCAATCCTAATATTTGTTTATATCAGATACTAGCTAGAGAATAAGCCGCTGGCTCCTTTATGACTTTGGAAACAGGTATCTATGTCTCATGATAGGCCACATACCTTCAGTGCTGTAAGTTCCCAGTGTGACTACTGATTCTCCAGCCTTTTGTCCATGGTATTTTATAAGAGCAAAACAAAGAAGTACAAACATTAGTCATGGCATGAATAATGCTTGCTAATCAAATGAAATCAAAACAATTGTGTTTTGATTTATTTATCAGAACACAAAAGAATTGTGTTCTGATGTATTGCAAATATAACATACCTAAGCCATCAATATTGTTCCCTGTACTTCATTGTTTTTGTATTTAATTTGTTTGCTTGAGACAGGGTCTCACTATGTAGCCCCAGTTGTCCTGAAACTTGATATATAGACCAGGCTGGTCTCATTTACAGAAATCTCTGTCTCCCAGGTGCTGGAATTAAAGGTGTGTACCACCATGACTGGCTCTTTTACTTTTTCCTGAACAATTATTTAAAGCTAAGTTAATTTAGATTTCTAAAATAAGATATATTGACTTTATGGTAGTCTTAAAGCTAAAGGCAAAACTGGATTTGTTTTCTTTGCCTTAATTTTGGCAATGAATGGTATAATAGATCTTACTCGGGGAATTTGGACATTTTCAAGAGAATCAAAAGAACTTTTTTTTACAGTTTCTAGGAAGAAGGGAAAGATGGAAAAGAAAAGGAGAGAGGGAAGGGGAAGGAGGGAAGATAGGAGAGAGAAGAAAGGAGAGAGGGAGAAAAAGGTGAGAGAGAATGAATTAATCACAGAAGAAGGCTGCAACGTGCTGCAACGTGCTGCAACGAATGTAAGTTTTGAATAAGACTTTGGAATGAGTTTACTAGGCAGCTAAAGCTTCATGAAGGGAAGCTGGAACTGCAAGCACAGCATGCCTATCGGCTTACGTCATCATCAGTATTGTAGTACATACTAGAATTTAAGAAGCTGGTGCGTGAGGTCTGGGATGTGAGCTTCTACTCACAAGAACACTGTATAGAGCTCTTAGCCTCAGCACTACGCTTCCAAGGAATTCTCGAAATCATCTGGCTGAGCCGTGTCAGACTTGGCATCAGAGGATGCAGAGAACTTGTGTATCTATCTGACATCAGGAAAGGCCCTGCACAGGCGAGACCTGCTGGCTGACCTCACTCTTCCGTGGTCTTTCCTGGGAAAGTTATTTTCCTCTTTGAAGACTCTAGCCCTCTTTGGGTCCTCATGGGTGCAGTCCCTGTTCTGTTGTCCTCTTCTCCAAATCATGGTGTCCATTGCTTCTTGTTTGTGCATGTATTTAAAAAAATCACTATTATACCTGGGTGGTCGTGGCACATGCCTTTAATCCTAAATGGGAGGCAGAGGCAGGTGTATCTTTGTGAGTTCAAGGCCAGCCTGGTCTACAGAGTGAGTTGCAGGACAGTCAGAGCTGTTACTCAGAGAAACTCTCTCTCTCTCTCTCTCTCTCTCTCTCTCTCTCTCTCTCTCTCTCTCTGTGCCCATGGAACCAGCTAAAGCAGCATGGATGCAGATGAACAGGGAAGCAGTTTTTTCTTTTCTCCTCTCTCAACTATTGTTCAGACAAAACTTGGTGGTCACAGGATCTTTTAAAAAATCAGTTCCACTATTATTTACTTCTTGGTTTGCTCATCTGAGATGTAGCAGTCTGAAGAAGCTGTTCATACCCAGCATATATTTGTAGGTGGGCTGGCAGCTAAGTGCAAACCATGTACCATCCAAATCAAGGCCGCAAACACACACATCATTGCCACAGTTTCCGTCCAGTCCTTTCGTTAGTGCTGTTTCCTTTTTCTTTTTGGTAAAAGTACTTCCACAAGTGTTGCCCTTCGAGCAAATTCCCAACGAGTAACAGTATTGTTAATTATAATCACGATTTGACAGCACATTTCTGAAACCTATTTTGCAGGATTGAAACTACAGCCCACTCCCATATCCCCCTCCTCCGGGCTCTTCACACTCAGCCTTCAAATTTCCGAAACTGTGAGTGTGATTCAAGTAAACTCATGAAATATTATTTTTCTTTATTTGGCCTATTTATTTTACCAGCATGACCTCCAGGTCCATCCATGTTGCTACAAATGACAAGATTTCTTTTCTTTTTTCTTTTTTTAATGGCTGAATAATATTCTACTGTTGTATATTTCAGAATTAATTTACCTATTCATTCACCCATGGACCTTTAGGTCATTTTCGTATCTTGGTTCTTGTGGACCAATATGAGAATGTAGGTATCTCCTTAACATTCTTTTTTTTAAAATTTTTTTATTAATTACACTTTATTCACTTTGTATCCCCCCTGTAGTTCCCTCCCTCCTCCCCTCCCAAACCCTCCCTTTCTTCCTCTTCTCCACGCATGCCCCTCCCCAAGTTCACTGGTAGGGGAGGTCTTCTTTTCCCTCCTTTTGATCCTGGTCTATTAGGTCTCATCAGGAGTGGCTGCATTGTCTTCCTCTTTTCTGTAGTACCCAAAGTTGGGATTCCTAGGTCAATGGCAGAACTATTTTGAATATTTCAGAATATCCTTCTTACTGTTTTACAGAATCAGTCAGTACCAGTGTATTTTCTACCAACAAAATAGAGGTGTTTCCTCTTTTCTGTATCCAAGCAGGATCTCATCATTTTTTTTTTTTCTGTCTGATTACAGCCATCTTCACATGTGTGGAGTGATGTAACAGGTGGTTTTGATTTTACCTTTCCAGATGGCTATTAGTTCTGAATGTCTTTTCATGTGCATTTTTGGCCACTCGTTCTTTGGTTTCTGTGTCTCTGTGTATGTACTGTTGTGTAGAGGTGTGTTGTGTGCATGTGTGCACGTGGGTATGTGGAGAGGCCAACAGATGACAGCACGTGTCTTTCTTCAGTGGTTCTCCATCACTGTTTTTTTTTTTTTTTTTTTTTTTTTTGAGACAGGGTTTATCACCAGCCGGTGAGCTTTAGGTCCTTGTCTGTCTTGGCAACCCCTTGCCATAGGCTGGGGCTGAAGGCATGAGGTGTTGTGCCCTGTGCCCAGGTTTTTGCATGTGTTCTGGGGCCCTTGTGCTTGCACAACAGCCCTTAATGAATCATCATCTCTACAGGCCCTGCGCGTCTTTTGGGAGAAATGTTCATTCAGTGCCTCTGTCATTGTTTAAATTGGGTTATTTGTTTTTATATTGTTTTAAATTTCTTATGTATTAAGGACTCCTTCCCAAATCTACCCCAATCTACACATTTTTATCACTTCTCATAGGTTGTCTTTTCTTTTTTAAACTTAATGCTTATTCGTTTATTTGAGACAAAGTCTTGCTATGTAGCCTAATTTAGCCTTGAGTTTCTGATCCTCCTGACTCAGCCTCTTGGGGTTTCAACTGTGTGTTCCTAAACCTAGTTAAGCACACATTTTGAATTTTCCTTTATTGAGCACCTTTTTGAGCAGTCCATGAGCTACTTCGCAGGATGGGTCACTGTATACTCAGAACCATATCTTCAATGCTGTTGCCCTCCTTCTCTCCCTTCCTTTCCTTACCTACACACAGACATTGCTGACATATTCATCCCCTCAGTGTTCTGGATGAGACTACAGAATGTGCCCAACAGTCTGTGTCTTGCAAGGCTAAGGAAAGAGGCACTAGCTTTGGGCCAAGGGAATCTGTCTCAGCACTAAGCCATGTTGCCTCAGGATGATGCAAAGCCCTTTGTTTTTTGTTTTTCATTGTGAGCACTAGGATTTTGTCTTAGGGGTTTATTGCTGTGAAGAGACACCATAACCAAGGCAACTCTTATGAAGAAAAACATTTAGTTGAGCCTGGCTTACAGTTTCAGAGGTTTAGTCTGTTATCATCATCGCGGGGAGCAAGGCAGGGTCCAGACAGACACCACGCTGGAGAAGGAGCTAAGAGTTCTACATCTTGATCTACAGGCAGCAGAAGGGGACTGTGTTCCATGCTGGGCAGAGGTTGAGAACAAGAAATCTCAAAGCCCACCCCCACAGTGACACACTTTTTCAACAAGGCCACTCCTATCTAACAAAGCCACACCTCCTAGTAATTGTCACTCTCCATGGGCCTATGAGGGCCATTCCTATTCAAGCCACCAGAGTTCCTCCCTCTGTGGAATTGTTAGAAACAGTTAGGTCTTCTTACCCATGGTTGGTTACCAACTTTAATATTCTTAGATGCTATTGGAAAGCCTAAAGCTTGTTTTTCCTAATTCATCACCATTTATCATTTTAAAATTTAAAATTGAAACGTTATACATTTCTCTATTAGCTCACTCAAAAATCAAAATGAACACAGGCCAAGTTATTGTTGAAAATCAATTAAAAAATTCAATCTAGTGTTTATGTTTCTGAGTCTGGCTTATTTTGAATAGCATAATGATTTCCAGTTGTCTTCATTTTTTTTAATCCACAATTTTATTCTTCTTTAAATGTTCTGTGTATATTCAGAAGAATTTTATTCTTCTTTAAATGCCCTGTGTATGTTGTAGAAGGTTGGCATTGTTCTGCAGATCTTTTGAAAACTCTTTAACATAATTTCTGAATTAATTAAGATTATCACTTATATTTTGGTATGTTATCTGCTGAGATATTACGTATCATGTAACCTCTCTAAAACTCTGTTGTCTGATGATGACATGGCACATGCCAAAAGAGTAAACAGAATAATTAAAAGTTACTATGAAAAGAGGAGAGACCTTGTCTGGGCTCTTACATTGTATTTGGAGACTTTCTGCATCAGAAAAGGAAATCACTGGACCATTTCTGGGCCTGTCTTTGTGGTTGTTACTCTGTATCAAACAATATACTTACTTATGTAGTTGTTGCCTTGAAATTAATTTGTGCTTATTGTGCTTTATTGTACTTCTCGTTCATTTCCCCTTCTCCAGTTCTAATCTCTAGTCCCCTCACTGATTACCATTAGAACCTCACAGACATCCTCACATTGCTTCTTGAGGAGTGCTTGAAACCAGTTATAAGAAAAGGTTCTTCACAATGAGAGAAAAATGCAGTGTTTATGTTTGGGAGTCCGGCCTATTTTGCCTAACAGGATGATTTCCAGTTTTACTCATCTTTTTAAAGAAATCCACAATTTCATTCCTCTTTAAAGATTCTTTTGTGTCTATGTACCACATTTTTGCATAGTAATTTTATAACTTAAAACTACATGCAAAATCACAGATTTCATTATGAAATATTTGTGGGTGTATTATGGCGCTTAGTTGTAATGGTCTCCCTGCCCTCTCCCCTTCCACATAACCATCGGACATCTTCCTATTCATCTGCCTCCTGCCCACACCATTCCCTTTCTGCTTTCACTGCCTGCATACCCCATTCTCCTTTCCTCCTTAAAATCTCGTTCTTCTCCTCATGGTTCCCTTTCTAATTTCATCATCATCATCATCATATTATCACCACTGCTATTACACATGGAATTTAAATCTAGATTCAAAGTGAGAGAAAAGAGTGCAGTATTTAGGCCAGGCATGGTGACACATGCCTTTAATCCCAGCACTCAGGAGGCGGAGGCAGATAGATCTCTGAGTGGGAGGACAGCTTTGTCTACAGAGTGAGTTTTAGGACAGCCAGGGCTACACAGAGAGGACCTGTTTCAAAAACAAACAAAAACAACAAACAAAGCCCAAAACAAACAAACAAAACCTACAGCATTTATTTCTGAGTCTGATTTATTTCATCCAATGCAATGATTCCCAGTCCATTTTTTTCCCTTTAGCTGAATGAAATGCTATTGTGCACAGAGTCTGTTTTCTTTAGCATATCATATTGAGTCATAAGCTAATGGACGTCTAGGTTAGTGTCAGGCTCTTAGCTGTTGGGAGTAGGTCAGCACCCAACACAAATGTGCATGTTTCTCTGTGGTATGTTGACTCAGAGACCTCCTTGTTGACTTCCACAGAAGATGTACCAGGAAAAGAGAGAACAGCCATAATCATTTATTCAGCAAGATACAAGCTCAAATAAAAACACTGAACAGTTGAAATGCAAAAGTGTAAGTAAAACAGGAAATAAACAAAACAAAATATGCGACTTGTTATCTTGGATAAATGTGCTCTCTCTCTCTCTCTCTTTCTTTCTCTCTGTTGTTGTTTTGTAGGTAGAGAAAGGTCTGCTGTTCCCAGTAATTTCAACACATGAGATTAGGATATCCCCTCCGACTGAGAGGAGATTCACTGGACAGACAGACTTTCATGGAGTCTCAGTTCCACCTAGTGCTTTCTGTGTCTGAGGATCTAGTGGGAGGGTGAAAGATCTTTCTGCGTTTATCTTTACACTAGGTGTCTTTTTTTTCATCCAAATCCAGGGTTCCCTGCTTTTTACCCTCGCCGGCCCCCACCGTCCTTTCCTGAGCTCAGTTGTATCCGTGGTGGGCCTGTACCGGGTTCAGCATATTTCTGCTCCCCCCACGCCACTGCTTACCTAGTTGTTGGTGGGGTGGGATGCCCATGGTAAGGTCACAGCAGTTCTGGTTGCTGACTTCAACATGAGGCCTTGGATGCTGCACCAAGCAGAGAGAAGGGGGATTCATTTTATGTGGTAGAGGATGGAAGGCAAAGAAGCAATAGGAACTGTATGACAGGGCTCACCTCAGCGACTTCTCAAATGTCTTACTTCTTCATAACATTAAAGTAGCAAGTAAACAACTCAGCAGCATATCCAGTCACGAGTAGGAAGAAAGCTCAGTTTCTTCACAGCATAGTCTTCTGCTTGAACTCGAGTGCTTACTGCATGTGTCAGCCCCTGCAGGCATTCTAAAACAGGTTCCCGGCACTGCCTGGTTTGTTGTCCCTCTCTCTCCAGAAGTCCCTGTTATCCTTTCTTTTGTTCTTTAGCTCTTGCCGGAGGTTGAGATGGGGGCTGGAAAGAGGGCTTAGTGATAAGGAACCCCAGCCTCTACTGATGTCTTTTTTTTTTTTTTTTTTTTTTTGTGAGTTATAACTAGAAATGTTCTATAGGAAAGTTTTGGCCTGAGCTAAGCAGCTCCTTGATTTTATTACTCAGGTCCATCATCTTTGTCTCTGCTCACTCCCTGGGATGATAATATTTGGCTTTCCCGACCCCTCCGGGAGTGTTGTCCTGCTCATTAGTGTTTTTGAACCGGGAAGTTAATTGTTGAAGCAACCTGATGAAGGGTGTTTCAGACCCTGTCTTTAGGAAACCTAACACATGGACCTGCAACTTTGGCTCAGAGAAAGAGAGAGGGAGAGGTATGGATTCACCCAGAGGGATTGGAAACTCCATATGTAGGACTTTGGAACAGAACTGTACGTGTGGGAAGAGAGAAATATTAATTACAGTGAGATAATTTTATGTGATGAAGGCATGTGCTTTAAAAGAAGCTGTCTATACAGACGTTCTTAATGATGTACATAAACCTTCATGAGCAAAACATGAATGTGTGCCAAATAAAATTTTTAGGAAGCATTTAATGAGTATCCATATGCCTACAGGACACTAAAAACAAACAAAACAAATGCTGTGGTCTCTTGACGTCAGTCATAGCTTGATAAATCTCAGCTGTGACTTCATACCCAGAGATTGCTCCACTGCCCAGAATGAAAAACCGTTTTCAAGGGAACTCTTTGACAGTGTTTCATGCACGGCCACTCTATGAGGCCCCGTGAAGGTCAGAGAGGCAGTGGCTGGTAAGTACATAAAACCTCTTGCCTCTGGAGACCCAGCATTACAATTTAGATTTGCCTTGTCCACAAGGGAAAAAAATGACTTAATTCATTCTTGTTCTTAATTAGCCTCATTAGAAACAACATCACCACACCATTGAGCTCAGTTTCTTCCAACTGGCCTAGCTGAGGTGTGCTGGCTCCGTTGGGAGGAGCATGCCTACCACCTGCCTGAGCTTGTGTTTCTTTTAGGCCAAAGCACGCTATCAATCCTTCTGTCAGGAACACTAAATCCTCAAGCCTTCCCTGCTTTAACTTAGCACCAGTTCAGGAGATATTTTCTCTTCAAAGGTTAGAATCTGCACAGGAGTTAAGCATCTGACTGGTACATACAACTGTGGACGGCAATGAGGTCCCACTGGTAAAAAGCGTTTTATTTCTGCCTCACCCACGTGTTCATGGGACTCACCAACTCCTTGTATATTTAGTGTCAAGTTTGAAGTGAGGTGTGAGTGTTTAAAATTTTCCATCTGAGAGTGGAAGGCTTGAGACATTGTTGACAAGTTCTGATCTTTCTACATCGTTAATGCTTCGGAGCTCCTGGATCCAGCGCTGTTGGAGATCTGAAGCAGATAGTTTCCACATGGGTTTAGCTACTGCTGTAGGGTACCAGAGAGCCCTGCTTAAACCCAGGCTGGGCCTCTCTCGCTTGGCTACCATCAACTGCCCCATTCTTTCGTGCTTCTGACCAATTTGGCTCCAGCTCGTGAACACAGCACATGGCTCATTTCATCTTAAAAGGGCCTCCAAACTAGCCTCAAAACTCTTAAATTCTCTGTAGGAATTTTAAGTCTTCTTCTGAAGTACTGTGCTACATCTCACGTTGTCATGAAACCAGGCTCAATTGGGGAGTGGCTCAGAAAGCTTAATTTTCAGTATTTTAAATGCTAGAACGCAACAGATCTGCTTTTCAGCCGAGGTGTAAATGATTGTCCCTTCTTTTGATCCCTGTTCTGGTTCTGCCAGCTGGGGGGGGGGGGGAAGACTTATTTAAGACGCAAGGATCGTCAGAAAAAGGAAAATCCCACACTCATCCTAACGTAGAGGCCACTGGATCTCTGGCCACAGTCTTCCAGTCTTCCATATTTTTGCAAAAAGCAGTAGAGAGACACACAGCGCTGTTCCACTGGAAATCTTTGGAGAGGCTTTGTCTGTGAGCGATGTTTTCAAAGTCTCACAGCGAAGTGGAGGACGGACTGGATGTAGGGGGATGTAAGTTCATCCTACATCTCACTTCCTTTATCCTCATCCTCGGGGAACCCTCTGAAACTGCCTTTTCCTGCCCCACACCCCCTTTTAAAGAAAGTTTATCGGGCATCGTTTAGTGGACAGTGGTCTCTGTGCGGGGGAACATGGGCTCATGTGTTGAATAAAGTAGCAAAATGATGAGGTAGAGAGTACCGGTTTTCAAGGCGTTGACATCCGCCCTGCATGCGTGACAGTAGCTGTGATGGGTGGCATTTCACCTGCTTGAAGAGCCTGTCATGGTTTTGTGAATGCCTCTATGAGATTCAAGCGTCCTGAGTTAGAGACAAAGGGTAGTTTATTATTCACAGGGATGACAGCTGTAGTGTGACAGCTCTGCTGCATAGCCGAATTTCCACTGTGCCAGTATGAAGGGGCCAGAAGATGAAGGCATACACGCGGGACGGGAACTTTGCCGTCAATTAGGAGCGGAGTCCTTATGGAGGGCAGAAAGCACGCCACCCTTTGTTTAGCCTGGAGATACGATCTTCTTATGCCCGACAGGGGGCGCCCCCTTCACTCTGCCCAGGAGGAGCCACCGTCTCTGTCTTGTAAGGTTGTTTACTATACAAAAGGAGGTTTGGAAAAGGAAACAGTTATTGCTTCATGTATAAGGTGTAGAAACGTGAATCACCTGTGGAATATTCATTTCCAACAGTTCAGAGCAGTAGCCTGAGGTTTTGGAGTGGAGACAGCTCTGCTTACACAAGTGAACAGTGATTTCTTCTTTTTCTTTTTTTTTTCTTTTCTCTTTTTTCTTTTCTTTTCTCTTCTTTCTTTCTTTCTTTCTTTCTTTCTTTCTTTCTTTCTTTCTTTCTTTCTTTCTTTCTTTCTTTCTTTCTTTCTTTCTTTCTTTCTTTCTTTCTTTCTTTCTTTCTTTCTTTCTTTCTTTCTTTCTTTCTTTCTTTCTTCTTTCTTTCTTTCTTTTTTCTTTCTTTCTTTCCTCACAGATTACCCTCTGATCCATATGGGTGTGAGCACCAAACTGAAAAGGGCATGTCTTCAGGTGGGGCAGAGGAAGGGCGTCGCTGAGCGTTGGAGGTCTTCAGTGTGAAGATTCTGTTGACAGCTCTGAGCACTCATGGTCCAGTGACAGCATGAAGCATTAGGTATGCATCTCAAAGCCAGAAGCATCAGGCTGCAGGTGTCAGCCAGGCCAGCCATCAGAGTGACCAGGCATCCACCCAAAGGCAGCCGAGAGACATGAAAGAGAGATGAGGGCCAGTCATGCAATAGTGACATTACATTTAAACAAAGTCCCTGTGTTTGAAGGGAATTAGCTTAAATAAGTGTCTCGTGTTGGCCACAATTTTCCTTCTTTAAACTTGGTATACAGGGATTTAGAAATAGCCATATGGTATGTCTTGAAGGTTGGGAAAGACAGAATGTGCTTGTAAGCTTCCTGCCAAGTTGCAGCCTTAGTTAATTTTTATGGACGAGCTTTAAACTCCTAAAATACAAACGTATACTGGAAGTGCTGATGTAGACACAAACCTAACTACAAAAACATGCATGGGAATCTGGGACAGGCATCATGGACTTTTGCAGAGAGGGTTAGAATATGGCGTACTTCATGACAATAAATTTGAGTAGAGCGGAATGAAACAAAAACATGAAAAAAACAAAACAAAACCCCAAAAACCTTCAAACCACACCCAATAGTCTAGTTGGAGGGTTTATAAAGGAGTTAAAAATACATGTTAATTAGAAACTACAAAGTCAGAAATGTAAGTACATACTTCATATTTCCTGCCTATCTAGAAAAATGAATTGATCTAGTGAAAATTGTCTTAATGTTCTTGAACCCATGCTCTGAATTCTCTGTCCCCACCAGTGTTAGCACGGAGTTGCCATGCACTTTGCTCGCTAGACTTCCTCAGAGAAAATATACTGCACATTTTGTTGGATTTTTTTCTTTTTAATTTTAAGCATATTTCTTGTGAAATCTTGATGTACTTATGCTGGAAAAGAATTTGTTAAAATATCTTTTATCAGCTTATAAAGAACTTTTGCATACTCCATTCTCTTTGATCCTGTTTGAGTTTAGTGATTGAGCTCTCTGTAGAGAAATTATTATCTCCGTGTAAGAGACAGGGAAATGAAGCATCTTCAGTGATTGCCTCAAGTCATACAGAAAACAGTAGTGAAGAACAATGCACTGATGGATTCTCAAAAAAAAAATGCTGCAAGTTTATTCCTTCTGGAAAATGTAGTGAAACTCATGGCTTGTCTGCATGGTGGGAATGACAATTTGTGGCTTGGATTGTCCTTATACTGAAGTTATTTCCATTTAAAAATTGATGAAAGTATGTTAATAAGTGAATACATACATAACATGCATGTAGATTTCTGTACATAAATACACACACACACACACACACACACAGCCTATAATGTTTTCTATGGTTCATTCTTGTGAGAAGAGAAATTAAATAAATGCCGCCATTGCTTCATGAAGGAAGGGAAGGAGTGAGAGAAATGAATGATGCCAACCCTGAGGTAAAGCTTAACACATACTGTGGACCTTGACTCCCGGCTCACAAGTTTCTGAGACTGAGTTGCTTGGATAAGTAAAAATTCATTTATTCAATGAAATGTTTCAGAAGACGTTTGTTTTTGGTAAAGATAATAGCAGCTTGTGTTGACATGGTGAAGTGGGGAGCTTTGCTATCTTGTAGGCACTGAGCAGTCACATTGTAAGCCTAACTGGAAAGCCGGGCTCTATTCCACTTCTGCAAAACTGAAACGCTCTCCTCATACTCTGCTAGGCTCTTTGATGTGCAAGTCCTTTTCTGTTTTTCTGATGTGTTCCCTTATTTCTGTAACATGACTATATAGGTTTGACTTTAAAATAAGTTTTGTTTGACCCTGAGATTTCACCTCACACCCATCAGAATGGCCAAGATGAAAAACTCAAGTGACAACACATGCTGGAGAGGTTGTGGAGAAAGGGGAACCCTCCTCCACTGCTGGTGGGAATGTAAACTGGTACAACCACTTTGGAAATCAATCTGGCACTTTCTTAGACAATTAGGAGTAGTGCTTCCTCAAGACCCAGCTATACTACTGCTAGGTATATACCCAAACTTAGCTCAAGTACACAAAAGGGATATTGGCTCAACCATGTTTATAGCAGCTTTATTTGTAATAGCCAGAACCTGGAAACAACCCAGATGTCCATCAACGGAGGAATGGATACAGAAATTATGGTATTTTTACACAAAGGAATACTACTCAGCAATCAAAAAAGAGGAAATCATGAAATTTGCAGGCAAATGGTGGGATCTAGAAAAGATCATTCTGAGTGAAATATCCCAGAAGGAGAAAGACAAACATGGTATCTACTCGCTTATATAGACCTATAAGATATGATAAACATAATGAAATCTATACACCTAAAAAAGATAATCAAGAGAGAGGACATGGGGTAAGATGATCAATCCTCATTTAGAAAAACAGATAGGATGTGCATTGAACGTATGACAGGAGTCTACTGAAGGCATCTGAAAGACTCTAACTAGCAGTATTTTCAAAGCAGATACAAAGACTTATAACCACACCTTTGGCAGAGTATAGGGAATCATATGAAAGAAGGGGAGTTAGTATGATGGGGAAAGGATAGGAGCACCACAAGGACCAAATATATCTGGGCACAGGGTCTTTTCTGAGACTGGTATTCAACCAAGGACCATGTATGGATATAATCTAGAGCCTCTGCTCAGGTGTAGCCCGTGGTAGCTCAGTAACCAATTGGTTTCCCAAAGTGAGGGGAACAAGGACTATTTCTAACAGGAACTCAATGGCTGGCTCTTTGACCCCCCCCTACCAGCAAGGGAGGAGCAGTCTTGTTAGGCCACAGAGGAGGACTTTGCAGCCAGTCCTGAAGATACCTGATAAAACAGGATCAGATAAATGGGGAGGAGGTCCTCCCTATCAGTGGACTTGGAAAGGGGGCAGGGTGGACATAAGGGAGGGAGGGTGGGAGTGGGAGGGAATGAGGGAGCGGGATACAGCTGGGATACAGAGTTAATAAAATGTAACTGATAAGAAAAAAATAAAATTATTAAAAAATAAAACAAATAAAATAAAATAAAATAAGTTTTGTTATCTGAGTATGCATTGTCCTAACCACTAACATTATTCAAAAAATTGCCAGCACTTCTATAGTATTTATTCCCGAAAATGAATTTCTTAAAATGTGGGGCTGGCAAGATGGCTCAGCAGGTAAAGTTGCTGGCCTGCAAGCATGAGACCCAATTTTGACCCCCAAAGCACACAGAAGTGAAAAAGAAAAAAACTGACCTCACACATATATCATGATCTCCACATGTGTCATGTGTCATGCACAGCTACATATAACATACATGTACCCACAATCATAATACGGATGGGAATTCTGGTAGAATATTACATATAATAATTACCTAATCATGTCTGAATGACTGATGCTGTCATAATATAATACTACCAGCTTAGGGACAGAGTATGTGTTTCAACTTATTTGGGAATACTCAGTAGTCCTCATCACTTTCTTTAAATACTCTGAAACTTTTTTCTGAAGCACCTTACTTGCAGTCTGATTGCATATGAAAAGAATAACAATGTTTTAAATACTAACAGCTGTTCCTTTCCTAAATTCTATTTCCAGTAGAATCAGTTGTATTGTATGTATATTATGTCAAGATATTTATCTCCTTTACTAGTTATACTGCTTTTTATTTTACTATTGTTTTATAAAGAAACTTCAAAATATTATTCACCCATGAAATAAATGAACATTTTGGCCTTCTTACTTTCATTGTGAATAGTTGCAATAATTTACTGTCTGCTATGAAACATGCTGTTGAAAACTCTTTTGAAATTGTGTGTCCAAAACAGGTCTGATGCTCATATGAACTTTCAGAGACGGTGGCAGCATGCCAAAGGCCTGCACAGTCACATGAGAACTGAGAGGAGGTCCCAGAGCTGAGAGGAGGAAGCAGACAAGAGCTCCCATCCCCAACCCAGAAGCTGCCTCCCACTAACAACCACCCACAAACAAAAAAATAGTTTTTCCAAGGGAGTCTCAGTGAGTGTACAAACCACACTCAGGGCAGGCCCTGCCCCCAACCGTAGATGGCCAACCCAAAATGAGCTCAATGTGTTCGTGGAGATTTTTGTTTGTTTGTTTGTTTCATATTGCTTTGCTTAGGTATGTTTATACTTTACTGGTCTTTTTCTGGTGTGTTATGGTTTCTGATTTGAGTGTTTACAGGTTCTGTTTATGTGTGTCTTTGTGTGTATGTGTTTCTTGTACTCTTTCTGAGTTTATTTTTTCTTCTTCTTTCTTAGTTTCTGCATTTTCTTATATTTTTGTTTGTTAGTCCTTTTAATTGGCCCCCCTCTTTTTTTAATGAGAGAGGAAGAAGGCATGGAGTTGGAAGGGTGGGGAGATGGGGGAGGATCTGCAAGTTGTAATCAGAATATATTGTATAAAAATTATTTTGTTTTCAATAAAAAATAACCTTATAAAAATTGTGTGTCTGTTCGTGCGTGCTTGTGCACACCACAGCACCCTGTGGAGGTCTGAGGATGACTCAGGAATTCCTCCTCTTCTCTGTTTTTGAAGCAGGATCTGCCACTGCCCTGCTTCCTCCAGGTCAGTTGGTTCTCAAGCTTCTGGGCGAGTCTCCACTCTCCACTTCTCACCTCACCATTGGAGTAAGGGACCACAGATGCCCATCAAGGCTTCACATGAGCACTAGGAATCCAAACAAACTTTCACCCTTACTCAACTATCTCTCCAGGCTCTGGCCCTTCTGATAAAGGTCTGCTTTTCCTAGAGTTTTAATTAGGAATGCAATGACCAAAAATAGATATCCCATGATATCTATTTCCCTTCAACATTGCATCTTCTCTTTAGATCAGTCTTTATGGTTCTTGATTGATCTTTGCTCAATCCTAAGCACAGAACCAGGTCAGAAAACACAACTTCTGATCCCTAAGCCTGTTGGCTTTCATCCATCAGGATGTCCCTACGAAGACATGACAAGGAAGTGTTCTCTGAGTCACTAGCACAATACCAGAAGGAGTTTTTATGGGACATTAGCACTGAGGACACTGATTCGGGCAGTTCTAACTCGTCGAAGTTCAGGTGAGTCAGTGGAGATGCTTAGATTGTTCCTGGGACTCTCTGCCTGTTTAGTTCCTATCTCAGGCACCAGGGTAAGGCCCGCGGGAGAGTGTCCCTTTTCCTGTACAAGCCAGAAGCAATGCTCTTTTCACAATTAAAATGAGCGTGTGATAAAATTTTGCATCTTTGTTTTTTTTTAAATACTTAAATATTTTTTTTTCTCATTCTTGCAGTTTTGTTTTCAGTTTGGATAAACTGACTAGATTAGAAAGACTTATTTCGCACAAACATCGTTTGCCATTTAGTTTATTTTTCCCTGAAGTTATATTGGAGCAGAGCTGGAGATAAGAGAATGTAAATATGAATAACAACTTGCGTGTTTATCTGAACTCTGCAAATAAAAAGTTAATTCGTGCCGATTCTGGGCACAAACATAACAGGAATGGAAATATATTCTATCTTTCATAAAAAGATATGTAATGACTCTTATTTATGGAACAAACATTGATTAAAAAAAAAAAAAAGACTCCTTAGAGGAGTGTGATTGTGTAAGAAAATAGACACCCAGGAGAGCGCATTTCCTGATCACACTGGCTACAATGTCTTTTGTGCTTGCATCATGCTGCAGGCCTGTCAGGATCACCAGGCCAGGCTGAGACTGAGTGATTCTTCCTGCGTGTATTGAGGTTAGCCTTGTATGAAAGGAGACTCGGGGGCTCCACAGACTGAACTTCCAGCTCACTACTTACGGGAAGAATTTGAAGTGCTCTGCGAGGGAGCGTTCCCTGGGTGTGGTTGTTTTTAAATTGTAGCCTATCTGTCTTGTAAGGATTGTGGGGCAAGGATACTTTTCATGCTTTTTAAATAGTTAGGGGAAAAAACTCCAGATATTTATGACACATGAAAATCATAGGAAATTTGAATTTTACCATTCACAAAACACCATGATATACTAGTCTCTTGTGTGTGCTTGTTGTTCATGGCTGCTTTCTTGCAAGAGGGACAGCATTAAGTTCACGTGCACACATACTGCACGTATCTGCATATATTATATTGTTATATGTGCAGTTTTGTCCTTGTTTTAAAGCCCAATTGTTCACCTCACAGTGCTGTGTTTTGTTTATCCCTGAGATGCCGATTTTTAGGTAAGTCTCATAGGTTATGGCTATGTCACAGCAAATAAATATTTATTAGGAAATATGCTATTTACATTTTGTGGGATGAATGCTTTACAAACAAGCATGACCACCTCTCAAAACCTAAACTATTTACTGTCCTTTACAGAAAACATTTTCTGACCCTCAGAAAAATCTTTTTAGTGTATGTGCAATGAAGAACTGCATATGCATTATTTTTCATGGTGAGCTTCTCGACATCCGTCTAGTGATGTGTTCAATAAAGCCATTCTTTTTTTTAATCTTTATTTTTTTAAACTTAATCACAGGTTATTTACTTTGTATCCCAGCCATAGCCCCTTACCTTACTCCCTCCCATTCCCACCCTCTCTCCCTCATCTCCTCCCTGTCGCTTTCCAAGCAATAAGGCCATTCTTCACTTATCCAATAGTAGGGATAGAGATGTACGCAGCTTCTTTGTCCTGTGGGTTATTGTCTTTAATAAACTGCATGGCGTTAAGACACCAATGCTAAGGAATTTTACAAAGAAATGTTTTACTCGACAGAGATAAGCTAAGCAAATCTCCTCCTAAGAAGAGCTCGGCTGTGTAGTTTGTGAGCGGATTGTGACTGTTTCTCTTCACACCAGCAGCAGCCCAAACTTCCTTTCCGAACGTCCCGGCCTTAGAATTCCCTGATCTCTTGAAAGGTAGCGGCTGTTTCCCTGCTAAACCACTTCTGGGGGTTCAGCCATTATCCCCGAAAGTCTTTCCATGTGACGATCAGGGGACGAGGGGCTGGAGTGGCATTGTTTTCATCTTCACATTCTGCGTGGTAGATACTGCCTTCCTGTTTTATAAATGAAAAAAAAAAAAAAAAAGGAATTTCAGAGATGTCAAGGGAACTGACATGAAGTGGCAAAGGCATGTCTCAACCATAAGGTTTCCGGTTTCCAAAGCTTTCTTTGTCAATTTAGCAAGTTTTGCCTTATGTTTAAGTCATTTTTCTCGCCACACTGTCGCTCTAACACCGTATTTTTTGTTTTCACTTTTGGTCCTTCTTGAGATGTCATTTGGGAAGTCAGTCTCCCAGACTGGGGCTGTGGGACAACAAATAAATATTTACTAAGAGCTAGACGGTTTCCATCTTTGTGGGTGGCAGTCTCTTCGCAGAAGAGCGATTCCATCTCGCATTCCGTTCTTGTCCTACCTTTGTTTCTAAATAATCATGTGTGCTTGCTTGACTAAGAAAAAGAATTTTTTTCCCATGTGGTCAGTGAGTCATCCTAGGCGTCAGCCACAGGGTAGGTTCTGTGGAGTAATGATGTCATGACGAGAGCCTCAGCGCAGGGACAGGGGAAACCTGTGTTCACATTTGCCGCTGCCGCTTCCCGAATGTGAATCCTCGCTAGTGTCACTAAGCTTTCCCAGCCCTAGTTTTCTTCAGCTCCCTGTACATCCAGTTGGTGTCCTAACCATGATACAGTTTAGGGGCCTGGATCGGTTTTGTTTATATTTCTGCCAGTTAAGGAATTAAAAGGTAGAAAAAAAAATGCAACAGGCAGCACTCAGGAAATCTCGAATACTGCAGACAGCAGCAGACAGGTGTTTGGTAGGGGTGAAGATGCAGGCGACCCACAGAGGAAAACGCCTCCCCTCTGCAAAGTGGAGGGGGACTCGGAAAGCTGAAAATTTCAGTCTCTTCTCAAGGGCTGGGATTTCTTTTTTTTTATTTTTTATTTTTTTATTTTTTTTTTATCAGTTACATTTTATTAACTCTGTATCCCAGCCGTGTCCCGATCCCTCATTCCCTCCCAGTCCCTCCCTCCCTCCCTCATCTCCACCGTGCCCTTTTCCAAGTCCACTGATAGGGGGGACCTCCTCCCCATTCATCTGATCCTGTTTTATCAGGTATCTTCAGGACTGGCTGCAAAGCCCTCCTCTGTGGCCTAACAGGACTGCTCCTCCCTTCGGGGGTGGGGAGACCAAAGAGCCAGTCATTGAGTTCCTGTTAGAAATAGTCCCTGTTCCCCTCACTTTGGGAAACCAATTGGTTACTGAGCTACCACAGGCTACATCTGAGTGGAGGTTCTAGGGATTTCTTAAGTCACTGAAGAGTTTCTGTCCCTTCATTTAGGGTCGGTCAATGTAGAGAAAGATAAGATGGTTGATTGGCTCACAGCTGTTGTGTAACAGGTCCCGATCCAGCGATCCAGCCTTGAACTTGTTGAGCATGTCTGTCAGCAAGGGGCGTGCTGGCAGGAGAAAAAAGGCCTTTGTTTTAAGCTGCCAGGCCCAGTGCAGGTCAGGAGGGCAAGGAAGAAACTGGTCACCTTTTTACCTGGGCATGGTCCATCTCCAACTACTAGTCTTTCAAAACTACCTTAGACTCATTCCAGTCCAGCTCACTACAAATACAGATTTTTTTTTTTTTTCTCCATGTCATTTCAGAACAGCCTTTTTCCAGGCTCCATGGGAGTTCCTGGTGATTGGTGAGAGTCCCTTATCCCAGGGCAGTTTGTTGCCTTTTTACTTTGGAAAATTTAGATTATTAGAAACATCTTCCACGAGTGAATGAGTGAAGAAGATCTTTATTTACTTATGTGTGTGCGTGCAAGTGTGAGTGTGCGCATATTCACGCATGCCTGCATAGGTGTACAAGCCTGACCGTTAACATGGTGTCTCCCTTTCTAAATTGCTTATTCACCTTATTCTTTGAGAGTGTTGCCTTTCTTCTCTTTCTTTTTTCTTTCTTTCTTTCTTTCTTTCTTTCTTTCTTTCTTTCTTTCTTTCTTTCTTTCTTTCTTTCTTTCTTTCTTTCTTTCTAAAATGAAGGTTACCAATTTGGCTACCCCTGGGGATTAGCCTGTCTTATTTTCCCCAGTTCTGGGATTTACAGGTATATACCTCTAGGCCTGGAGTTCTGACTTGAGTGCTGGGGATCAGATTCAAGTCCTCATTGGGTATGTGACATGCATGTGGCTAACTGAGCCATTTTCTCACACCATCTCAGCCGCATTGAGAGAGCACGAGGGCTTAGCTATCAGAAAGAACGAGCTGAAACACAGTTTGTGGGGTGAACAGTAACCCATGGAGGAAGGCCTCCAGGTGATGTCTGTCTCAAGATGGTGGCGAGATACCCGCAAAGTTGTTGCACACAGGAATCTAGGTCAGAGGACAAGGGAGCGATAATATCATAAGGGCGAGGACAGAGCGTGGTAGCGAAGGCCTGCTGCTGAAATGGGGGAGTGGATAGTCACAGGGATATCTGTGCTCCAGGTCAATGTGAGCTCACCAGCAACTCCCCAGACACCAATACAACTGAGCTACTAAATCAGTGTCCTTTCCTTTAGTGTGGGCGGGATTCATGGTTCCACACAGTATTTGCTGAAACTATTTAGTGATTACATAAAAATAGTGGGCAGGGGGTCCTCAGCAGGGAGATTTTGAGGCAGTTGTGCACATTTCCTCATTCAGCTATCAAAATATTCAAGGGGAGTCTTTTCTGCCTTCTCCAGTCTCTATTTCTAGCTGCTCAACACGAGAACACTGTGTCTGGTTTCTGGAGCCCTTTCCAGCTGGCAGACATCTTTCTCAGATGCTTCAGTTTGCCAGTATCCATCTAAAGCACAGTAACCAGAGATGAATAGCAGGTACAGACATGGCACGGTACCATGGACTGTGTCAGGTCCTCAACTCTTGTTTTATGTATTTCATCACCACCTCCAATCCCTTTCTGGTTAGGCAGGTAGTATATCATCAAAAACTCACTCCAGCTAATGCTCATTAAGTTTTTCTAGCAGCCAAATCATGCCCTTGGCTCACATTAAATTTTCCGTCAACAAAATCTCTGAAATTTTTATCACATAAAATACTACTAAACTAAAACAAATTTGGCTTATTTTGGGCCACTGAGTGTTTGAACCTAAGCGAAGGATTTTATGTTTATTTCCGATGAATTGACTCTTGTTAGCTTTGGTCCAATAGAGATATAGTTTTTAAACTGTTAGTTGGTATGTAACATATTTGGTTAACTTTTTAATCTTTGTGCCATTTAAAAAAAAATATTACCAAGCCTTATATAACCCTCATTTAAGCCACTGCTACACAAGTTTGAAGTAATAGATTTGCATTTCTTCGAATATCCCTTCAACAGGACATCCAGCCACTTGCTACATCACACGATTTGTTGTATTTTCTGACTCACCTGCTATGTATCAAGGGCCACCTTCTACCCTGGGGATAAAAATGTGAGTATGGTCTAGCACGCGATGAAGGAATTCAAACACTGATGAAGATGGGTAACCAACTAAGAGACGAATGCGCTGCTCTGTGTCGAAGGCTGTGCTGGAGGATGAGCGAAGGATGATGGAGGAATTAGGACACAGAGTGGTATGAATCCGGAGACAGGCAAAGCTTTGCACTTTAGAAACACATCTCTCATGTATTTCCAATCTTAGAAGCCTTTTTTTTTTTTTATGTCACTCTTCTGTAACAACAGCATTTACCACCATTGTGGGGTTAAGAAATAAATAAAACATCACAGAGAAGCTTAATGCTATGGTATGGGGTGTGGCACTCTTTATTGTTTGTGTGGATGCTTTCACTAGCTTGCTCAGGATCCTCCTGTACTGCTTCTCCGAAAGAATATTTCTTTATCCCCACCCTTTGAAGAGATTTATTTCATTTTTAATTTTATGTGTGTGAGCATGTGTGCATGAGTGTGAAGCTGGAAGAGGGTGTCAGAGTTCCCTGGAGCTGGAGTTATGAGTGGTTTTGAGTTGCCTGGTGTGGGTTCTGAACTCAGGTTCTCTGCAATAGTAGTAAGTGCTTTTAGCTGTCGAGCTGTTTTTCCAGCCCCAAATCTTTTGATTTTTTTTTCTTTCATATATTATCTGCAGTTTCCTACTCCCTCAATTCTGCCTCATTATGTCTAAGGGTACTGCAGTCACAGATGGCAGCAATTAGCTCTGTGTTCATTTCAAATCACGGTCCTGTTTGTGTGTGTTCCTTAAATGCTGGTGGCGCTGTCACCCCATCCCAATGTCCCGGCTCAGCCTATGGTGGGCCATGTTGCCAAAGCTTGTTTAGAGTCCTTTTCATCTGGTCTCCCGCACAAAGCAACGGCACTGGAGGAGCAGGTTAGTCTCTGCCCTCCTCACCCACCGAACACCAACGAGCCCCCATTTTCAGGAATGTATGGAAAATATTAGTTATCTTTTTATAGACACAAATAAATTTTGAGATAATTTAGAAACAGATCCTTGGTCTGTAAAACGAGGCTGGAGGAATGCAGAGAAATACCCAGAGATAGAAATTAGGTTCACTCAGTATACGAAGCTTGGGTCGGCAGTAGCTGCAGCGTGTCCTCGGGAAGGAAGAGGCTGGTCTGCCTCTGAGAACTGAGACGAGGTAGGACCCCATAAAGGGCGACTCGAGTAAGGGAAACTGAGAAAAATGTGCTTCTTTACAGGGCACATTGAAAAATCATGTCGCCCTCTTTAATCTTCTAGCTTTTCTCCTCACTTGCTAATTTGGAGAAGAGGTGTGGATTTGGGGTTTAATTCTAAAGCTTGATGAATCAGGCCTGCACTCCACTTTCTGTGTTTGTGCCATTTCAGTGTTCTAAACTCCGAGGGGCCGACAGCAGTTTCTTCCTGGCTGGACTGTTGAGAGATGAAAGAGTGTATACAATGAGCCCGGGGTAACGGCCCATAGGAAGAACATTCTTGGCACATGTAAACTACTTTATTATTGGTGCTAAGTTTAATGCTTCAAGGATTTGGATGGCGGTGGAGATGTCTGTGAAACAGTCTCCGCAGTCTCGTAGATCTAAGATGTTTCTAATCATGTTCATCGCAGTTACTCACAGAGTGGGCCAAACGATTCTTATTTTTGTTGTTGTGTTTTCCTTCGATGGTGGGCTGCAATGCACACCGCTCAGCAACATTCTAGGAGTCAGTGGCACCTCCTTTCCCCAGTTGCGATGATCAATAAGGTCTTTTAGATACTGCTGAATGTTTCTTGGAAAGCAAATAACCACTCACAGACAACCATTATTCTAGGCTGGAAAACGATCAGAAGTCATTTTCTTCGTACATAATTCCCTTTATTTCTTCCTGGGAATTGTGAAATTGAGTTCAGAGAAATACCATTGGCTTTGGCTGGATGTTTATATCATTTAAACAGTTGTGTTACTTATACACAAGGTCTCTCTCTCTCTTTTTTTAACAAGGTAACCATCTGAAGCAGGTACTGTGAAGTGGTTCCTTGAGAGAATTCCAAGGTACTGAGTGGGGAGCTGCATTCCTGTGCTGTCCCAGTTGTCGAGTTTGGTACAGTACAGAGTTCTGCAGAAGAGAAGGAATTTTCATGAATAATAAGTGGCATTTTCAACAAATATCCTCAGAGATGATTAAACAATAAGCACAGAGCTAGGAAAATTAAATGGTAGAAAAATGATATTCACATAAAAGTAATGTGCTAATTGGCCAGGGTATTTCAAGAGGATTTTTCTATTTTCCAGATGCCTTGAGCCTTTCTTGTTTTCCCATTGGCAGCATGGAGCAAAATGGATTCTTTGAGCCCTTTGATGACATGTTGTTGGATTACGAAATACATTGATTTTAGATTTGTGACCTGTAAGAATTCCATCTGTACCATTCACTGGGGACAGGGCCACTGATGACAATACCAAATGTTCTATAATTATTTGCTCACCCAGTTGATAAGAACAAGCAATACGGAAAGAACAATATCATATGGTGAATTGGATCAATAATTTTATTTCTCAGAGTGGTTTGTCTGGGAGAAAATGGTCTATTCTCTGCACAATTACAGCTAATCGCTTTTCCTCCTGGGTAGACAACACAGATTTGCAAAGAAACTCTTTTCAAAGGCAGTCCTTATTAGGTAAACGCTAGAAGAAAATAACATAACAATATTCACAATTCTTTTAAAGCCTTTGTTTCGGCTTTTAGCCTTCATTCCAACGCACTTGAACATCATCGTCAACGAATTTCCTGAGTTGACACTGTACTGCTTTCTGCATGCTATGGTGTAGAAAATGAGGGGAGAAGGCCCCACAGACATGAAACTCAAGTCACTGCTCCAATCTTAGGGGACCAATTATGTAGCTTCATTTGGTAGCTATTGCTACGGCCACTTAAGTGTCAAGGCTTTGATATCCATTTGTAACCATAACCTTGCCGTTTAGAAACTATTACTTGCTTTGGCAGCCATCCTAACCTAATTAGGAACTAACGCAGACTCGTGGGTTTCTTGTAAACACATCAGCCCGAGGTAAGGGCTAACACATGCTCTGAGCCTGCCTGTGGGTTTATCTTCTTCCTCCTTCCTGCAATGCTTGTCCGGGCCTGGATTTTATTCAGCAGTACTGCTTTTCCTTTGATTTTCCAGTTTTGACATTTTAAATTGATGACTTTCTTGCTCTTTCCGCTCTCTGGCAAGGGTTTTTCCTTTTTCCTTTATGTTACCCTTACTGTTATTTCATTTTAGTTTTACAGCTGTCATTTAAGCATTTATAGAAAGACAAGCCGGACACCCACTGGGACAGCAAGGAACAAAGCTTAACCGTGACTATAGAGATAGCAATTATTTGTTCCGTGAGTTATATATTAGAAATTTGATTCTTTAAAAACAAAACTTTTTTCTTTTGGGGGGGGTAGTATTCTCTTCATCTCCTGTCTGGCGCTAGTTGAAACCATCTCTCAGATGAGCACACAGAAGCAGACATTCTAACAGCAGTGGGAACAGCACTCACAAGTGGCTGGGGGCATGCAGTTCTACCACAGACTTGAGTCGCAATGAATGACTATGAACTTTAGATTTCGAATGATACCATCAATAAGATTTAATTGTCAATTTCATCTGTAAAAAGAAGACAGACTATAAGTAGGTAATGATAAGATCTGGCTATTCAGTAGATAGTTGCTGTTCACTGAAAGGTAGTCCAGATTTTGGCTTTTAAAATTAAAAAAAAAATATGCCCAGTACTTAAAATATTACCCATATAAGCTTTGAAGCAATACAATGGAATTGGAAATCAATTCTAACATCATTTTGGGATGAGTCTATGTTTTGACACAATTACACATCTTGAAGTCCGGTTCTAAACCTTTGATGATCAACCACCCTGTTTGACTGTTGTCCCATTAGCTTGACTTTTAAAAATAATCCTCCAGAAACAAAGGATCAACTTCCATTGCATAAAATGGAAATGAGTAAAAAAAATTTTTTTTGTAACTATCTTGGCTAAAACAAATTGATATTGGATATTGGTATTTTCTATACCTTATCTTACTCCCTGGGTATACTGATGTTTTTCTGTAAATGAAAACAAGTTGGTGAAGTTTTTCCTTTAAGGTTGGTCCATTTGTAAAACCAATATTTTCCAATTAAGTGTTTTACCAAATTTGGAACCACAGATTCCGTTCAGCAGTGATAAAGACCGAATGAGAGAATATTTTTCTCTATGGCTATTAGTCTTGGAGTAGGTTTATTCTCATGGGGAATCATAAACAACCGATGGGCACTGAGAAAGAGTTAATGGATTTCAAGTGATGAATTAGATAGTGTTGCTGTTGGCGAAAAGATCTGGACTTGGCTTTTCAGATGAAGTGTGTTCCCTAAGGTAGAAGCTTTGGTGATTTATTTCAGGTATCTTCTTAGTATATAAACTCAGTAACAAAATTTTCTGTAAGTACTGCTTTTTTTGTATTTCTCAGTTTAATTCATTGTTCTTTTTTGTTTATATTTGTTTATCTATTTTATTTATTGTTTTTACCATTCTATCAAGATTTTTTTCTTTGGTCCAGGAGTTGTTTAAAAGTGTGTTGTTTAATTTACATATAATTTTAAATTTAGACATGGTGGCATGATACCTACAATTCCATCACTTGGGAGGTAAAGGTGGGAGAATCAGAAGTTGAAGGTTATCTTTGACTACATAGCAAGTTGAAAGCCAGTCTAATGTTGCATGGCTGAAAACTTTCATAAACTTAAAAACGTTGCAAAAATAAAAGTTGAACATCTGGGATACAAAGTGAATACATTGTAATAGATAAAAAAATTACATGACACTGAAAAGCTTCTGTAAAGCAAAGGACACTGTCTTCAGAACAAAACGACAGCCTACAGATTGGGAAAGGATCTTCACCAACCCTATATCTGACAGAGGACTAATACCCAGAGGACTAATATATATAAAGAACTAAAGAAGTTAAACAGCAAAAACATCAAGTAATCCGATTAAAAAATTGGGAAAATGTTGGGAAATGCTTGGCAGGACACTTGGGACTGAGAAGAACTGGGAAGCATTATCTCAGTGGAATAGGAGAAAACCCATCCACTGGGGGTCGAATCTTTATTCTGCTGCTTCGTACTTGTGTATCTCAGAGAAAATTATTGAGCTGTGTGTGTGTGTGTGTGTGTGTGTGTGTGTATGTGTGTCTGAATTCCCTCATCTATAAAATGGAGTGCAACATGAACTATAGGGCTATTATGAAGAACAAGTTTGTAATGAGCAAATGCAAAAACATGCAGAATACACCAATCCATAGTTGTTGTTTTACATCCCTTGTGCCCACGGCTCTAAGCCTCATGCTTTCAGAGTCTGCCTTTCCTGCTGCTTTGGTTCTCAGAGAAACCTCTTGGTGTGTAGGTACTAGGCAGCGGATGTGAGTCCTTTTGCTGATCCTTCATTTCAATGCACTTATGCTAAAAGGTCTAAATTATTATGTTCCCCAAGGTGTGCCTTTCCAGCATAACTCTAGTCATATGACACTTCCATTTTTAGCCTTAGCTAGACTATCTACATACTTTCATTGTCCTCCCCAAGCATAAAGACACAGAGGCTTTCAGAAATACCTTGTTCTATGTTTACATGAGTGTATGCTTTAAATGAAAAGAGCTGTTATTAGCTGAATTGATGGTTTAATATTTAAGTTTTGACCCTCTCAACACAAGTCAAAACATCGCATTATGTTTTCTGAGCATCCACAACTATTACAGGTCAATTAAAACAGTTCAAAAACTCATCACATGCTTCAACGACCTAAAGCACGACTTCCTATTTATCAGCCCACTGTTTCTTACTCCTGCAGCCCCATTGTGCCTAGGGAGTAAAGGTGGAGGTGGGGATGGGAATCAGGATGCTCTGCATTGTTCTTTGCTTCTTGCTTTTTTTCACCTCCTTGGGTTTTTAGACAGACTAGGAGGGCCTCACGCAAACTTCGAGCTGCTGCTTCTCATCGGATGTTCTGCTGCTGTACGCTTTGCTCCACGTGCCTTTCCTCAGAGAGCGTCAGCAACGAGCTGCTAACCCTACTAAGTCAAGTGGTTGTTGTCCGTACTTGGTGGTTCTGGTCCCCTCCCTCTAGTATCTAGCCAGGCTTTGTCACAAAGCAGTGACAGGCCATGCTCACCGTGTCTACTCCGCCAGGGTCTGCCTCCATTTAGGTATGTTTCCTCTCAATGAACTGCTGTCCTTTTCTCCAGTTTGGTCTTGTTAAGGGAGCCCCCAAGCCTACAGCATCTGTGTAGTGCTGTGAAGGCGAGAGCATGAATCTCATTTGCTGTCCAACTTTAAATTTTGTCCCATAGAGCCCCACAAAGGTCAGGGCCTCTGGTCATTTCATGTCAAGCAACATAGACCACTCAACACACAGAAAACCTCTAGGGGGTGGTGTGGGCTGACTCTTCAAGTCATCCTAAAGACGCTTAACTGGAAGGCAGCCCAGAATATTTTTCTTACACTCACATTCCCAACAGCCAGCTGCTTAAGTTTCTATGTGAGTTTGGCGGTGTTCGGGGAGAACAGAAAGCCAGTCCAGTACAACTTAAACACAAAAACACACATTCAAGTAAGTTTGTTTCCCAAGACACTACCATGAATGACAAAAAGTCACAATAAAAGTTTGAAATATTCTGTTAGATGTAAAGTCTAGGGTTCTCTAAGGCTTAAAAGGGATGTGACAATATTAATAATTAACAAACATTTTAAAACTATATAAAATTATTGCTTTCATAACATTGAATGTTACTCTATATCAGTGGAATTTGAGCCAATGGCCTCATGGCTGTTACCGAGCTCTCTGCTACTGAGCAAATTTTCAGCCAGGTAGATTGGTAGGAACTAGAGCATGGTGATGGGCGTCGTCACAAAATATCTCTCATTTCCACAGAGTTTTTGTTTGAGAATTCCATTAGACTACACTGTAGAGGGTTTGGAAGTCTAGACATTTCACTTTCAAGACAGTGCACTTTTCATAATGTAGAGATGCCTCTTGGACATATGCAGGTGGAAATGGTTGGGTAGTTCAGGTCCTCTGTCATTGGAGAAGAATCTTAGACATCACTGTAAGACCATTTCGTCCTGCTGGTCAGAGGAAGCAGGTCATCTGAGGGTCATGCTTTCTGAAGGGGGGTATCTTAGGAACAACAAGATGGCCAGAAGCCCTGGCTTATAGCTTCAGAAGCTCTGGTTTCTGGCTGAGCTTCGGGTTATTGCAAAACAAAAAGAACAACTGGTTAAAAATGATTAAAATTCTTATGGAAAGTATGTGTTATCAACCACGGAAATCTCTTGCAGAGCCAAGTTTATTTTATATGAAAACTACCCAAGAAACTGATTGGATTTGGAGGGATAATATATGTTTTCTTTCCCAGGTTCCAACTTTGAAAAGGAAAAGTCTCAGTCAAGTCGGGCATTTATTAAGTTAACTTTTAAGAAATGAATCCCAATAAGGCCAAATCTATCCAAACTGGCTCCAAACTACTCAAGTCTCTGTCTCTTTAACTGAAGTCTTATATCTCTGAATAATAAAGTTCAAATTTCACAAAAATTCCATTGACATTTAACAAGTATTGATAATAGTACTAAAGATTATTTTTTACAATATATTTTTAAGTTTTCTTGCTGTTCTCTTCAAAGAAAAGATAAGGTTAGATGGAGCACAGCTCAAAGCCCTCTATTAAAAATTGGTATTAATATCTTAGATAAATGTTCTCTAATTCTAAAAGTTTATTCCTTAACGTAATATTCAGCCACCTATTCCTGGTAAAATAGAGATAAAATATAAATCTTCACCTTCCCTGACCATATTGCTACATAGTAACTTAAAATGGTAACTTAGAAAGCAAAGAGTTGACTAGCTAGGTTTCCTCTTTAATAGTTACAAATTCAGTGTTCTGGTTTACTATGTCTGTAACTCTTCCACAGGTGGTCAGGATACGGTTCTGAGCATCAAGAAGCAAGCATTTTTGTCAGCTGAATGCATTCAATATCTAAAATCATGGAGCAGAGAATGTTTAAGGTGGAAAGGCAATGGTAACAAAATAACCAAGACGCTAAAATTAGGAGCATGTCTGGAAGACTGGGAACAGATGGAAAATGATTAGAGAATTGTGAAAGGTTTCTCTCAAGCAAGGACATGGAGAGGCCATAGTTGCTGAGCAGTGGCCTGAGGGAGAAATGAAAAAAAGCAGTGATTCATTGAGGCTATACTGTGTGAATTCCCTCTAGATTTAATAGGTAACCAAACACGGAAGAGTATAAAAGCACAGATGTGTGAGAGAAAACACTAGAACTTGATGAATCTGGCAGTTGTGTTTGGGATGACTTTAAGAGGTGGATGTGAGACTTAAGGGTACATCCTGAACTCAGAGGGAAGTACAAGCCTGATGTGCAGACAAAGGCTGTCATCACTTTCCCAGAGCTACTCATGGGGCTAGTGACTCAAGCCACTGACTGGCAGTGAGGCAGGACAAAGAGCACATTTTCAGTGTGTGTGTGTGTGTGTGTGTGTGTGTGTGTGTGTGTGTGTGTGTTTCTTGCCATCTTCTTGGCTTTACCCTTCCCTGTAATGTTAAAATTGTG
Source organism: Meriones unguiculatus (assembly GCF_030254825.1). NCBI lineage: Eukaryota > Metazoa > Chordata > Mammalia > Rodentia > Muridae > Meriones > Meriones unguiculatus. The sequence continues at coordinate 124,489,446 of NC_083350.1, forward strand.
TTTTTAGAAACGCAGTTATGATATGTAAACATGTTTTTGTTTTAATTCCAGGTATGGGATGTGGGGCTGATTCAGATAGTCCACAGCAGCAGACTATTTGCCTCATCCGGGCTCTAAGAGGGGCCCTTTGTCAGATGCAGATAGTTTAATTCTGAGGACTCTGGAGAGAGAATAAACACCAGAGCACACAGAGAGATGGAGGGTTGCTCCAAGGAGAAAAAAGGCAGCTGTTTCTCCCTGCTGCTGTTCTTGGTTGCTGTTGATACAGTTTGATGAGAAGAAGTTGGAAATATCATGACTACAAAGATTGGACTTGCCCCAAGAAACCAGATGACCCTAAACAGCAGGAAGTAGTAAAGAAACATACACTGCCCTTTTCCCCTCTAACCTTCTTTCTCTCCTACTTAGTGTTGAGGGGCAGTTAGAAGGGACTAGGATAAATAAGGGTTGAAGGGCAGTAGAGATGTAAGAACCCCAATTAAATAGAGTTTAAAAAGGCACCAACACTTCATCATTTCCCCACACCCTTCTTTCAGCTCTATGGAATGGCACGTATCAACCCAACCTTTTTGTACAACCCCAGCACCCCTGTCACTCTTTGCTGGTGTCCTGCCAGGGCACCTTTTCTCCCTGTCTTCTACCTTGTTAACTGCTGGAGACTTTCCTCTTTCTATGGTCTCCTCCCCTCGTGATTTCTCATGGCTTTAGGGGTTCTTCTGTTATAATGGCATACCCTCTTATGGATTTTGTGCGTTTGTTTTGAGACAGTCTTACTATGTCGTCCTGGCTGTCCTGGAACTTACTTTGTAGGCCAGGCTGATCTTATATCACAGAGACCCACCTGCCTCTGCCTCTTGAGTGCTGGGATTAAAGGTGCATGCCACCACACCTGGTGGATGTTATATTTCACACTGTAGCTACCTAATCTCTCATCTATCATTCTCTGAACTAAAGACCGTATGGGCCTGGGGTACTTGGTTGATCTCTGTATATCCAGCAGCTAGCAGGTAGCATAGTTAGCCTGGCAGTTCCCCTTCTGTTGCTGTGATGAAACACCATGATGTAAAGCAAGCTGGGAAAGAAAGGGTTTATTTGTCTTATAATTCCACATCACAGTCCACATCAAAGGAAGTCAGGGCAGGAACTCAAGGCTGGAACCAGAGGTGGGAACTGAAGCAGAAGCCATTGAGGAATGCTGCTTGCTGGCTTGCTCCTCATGGCTTGCTCAGCCTGCTTTCTTATAGAACTCACGACCACCAGCCTTGAGGTAGCACTACCACAGTGAGCTTGGCCCTCTCACATCAATCCTTAATCAAGAAAACGCCCTACAGACTCACTTAGGTAATCTGATGGATGTGGTTTCTCCAACTCCACTAGAAGGTGCTTCTTCTTCCCAGATAATTCCAGCTGTGTCAAGTTGGCAATACAAAACCACACCAACAAACCGGGAGAGTTAGCACCACTGAATAAGTGCTCAATAAATGTTGGCTGTGTGGATAAATGCTCAAGTTAATATCTCAAACATCTATTTGGTAACAGTTATAGGCCCAGTAATAAGTGAGATACAAAGGAGATACTGACCCTAGTGCATGTACTCTCTCTCTGTCTCTGTCTCTCTCTTACACACACACACACACACACACACACACAGAGAGAGAGAGAGAGAGAGAGACAGAGAGACAGAGAGAGAGACACAGAGAGAGAGAGACAGACAGAGAGAGAGAGAGAGAGAAAGAGAGAGACAGGGAGAGCAAAATTTGGCAACAATGATAATAAATAGCAGAATTCACCATAGTTTAGATGTAAATAGGGGAGACCATCAAGATACCAGGAGATCTCATGAGGCATTAGTTAGGAAAGATTTCACTTCAGCTGAAACAACCTGGGAGAAGAGAAGATGATATAAAATAACCCAGGGAAGGAACAATGGTGCTTGGATGAAGAGAACAAAGGAAACAATAAGACCAAGAATGGATAAAAAGTAGTTTAATGTTTTTATGCTATTGGGATATGAAGAATTATTTTCTTTCATGTCCTTCCTCAGACCTTCTTAGATCTAAGTAAAGACTAGAAGTCTGAAGTAAGAAAGGGAAATTTCATTTGAAAGCATGAAATACAGACATCATAGAATTGTTTCAGTAATGTTCTATTGTCAGAAAAGATTCAAAAGATAAATCAGCATGGGCTCCTGGGAATTATGCTGTGGGAATTTTAATTATTAAATAACTAAGAATTAGTCCAAGAAGCATATTTTCAGTCATTCCTTGCTGTAGATAAAAGAGGATGATGTAAGCCTCAAGAATAAAGTAACGTGTGATATATTTTGGAAGAAATAACTGGAAAAAAATAACAAGAACTTCTGGCTTGATGTTCCAGGAATACAGTCAAGCAGGCCAAGATTTTATTAAAAGAAAAAAGTGTGTGTTACAGAAATGAGAAGACAAAGGGTCAGGGGAAAGAGGCACTGTGATCTTTTAAACTGGCTGAATAAAATAGATCATGGCAATGGAAACCTGTATAAAAGGCACAGATAAGGACACTAGGAGAAACCAGATGGACAAAATTCTTTCCTCGGAGCAGAGTCAAATGGATGCCGATAAATGAAACCACTGTGAACCTGCCCTTACAAGTGAATTTGCGAATACCAAGTTGTTGGTTGACTTGTGTCCATATGTTTACAATATTAGAAAAATCATATTCAATGCAGGGATAAAAACCTTATTCTTTAAGAGGAAATACATTTATTCTAGACTTTTAAAGCACAAATGAAGAATGAATGATAAGTAAAAGATGGCAAAAAAGAAACCCAAAGGTAACCAAATTTGACCTTGCGTGTATTTTGCCAAAATAGATATAGAGCTCCTAAAGGGAAAATGTTTTGTTTGTTTTTTTTTTAATTAAAGAGAACAGTTGTTCAGTGGGATTAACAATACGAGGTAGACAATCCCATGTATGATAGATCAACCTGCTTTATTTTACAGCAACTTACTTGCTCTGATTATTTACTCTACCATACTTTTGCGTCTTTTAAACTTTTAGCAATTATCATAGCCCCCAAAGAGATCCCCTCTAACTAAATTCGGTAGGCACCACCGTCCTCAGACATGGGTTCCCCAAACTGTACTGTTAATATCATGAGACAAAAGTTTTATGAAAATCAAGTACAACGTAAGAAGAAAAGAGAAATAACTAATGAAAGCATGCATGATAACTGTTCAAAAAGGAGAATGAAAATCCTGGGTTAAACACTCAATGGTCAGATTTAAAAAGCTGGAAGAATGAGAGACACTATCAGAGAAAATTCTGATATTCTCATATGTTACAGCCCAATGGCTGAAAAATACTTAGGCATCTTCTTCTTCCTTTTTTTTTGGGGGGGGGAGGGTGTATTTCTATTTTCAACAGTAGAAACCATTTTCTGAAGCTGAATTAATAGGAGACAACTGATCAAAACACCTAAATTTTACATTATTTTCTTTTATGTTCTCAGCTTATTTTTATGTCTGGCAAACACTGACTTTTGTGTAATATGGTAAGTAAAATATGCTTTTGATATTTTTAATATCTCATTAAAACTTGTCCTTTATTCCCTGTACTACAGAATCTTCTGTAAATGCTATGAATCCACCAGGTCACGAGGATACACTCCTTACAGTAGCTCTGTCAGAGTGGAACTATACCATTTATTGTTTTATATGAGAAAATAGCAGGCAAGGAGATTCAACTTACTCCAGTCACTCAGCTAGTGAGTGAGAGATGGAGCTGAGATTTAGACCCAGGGAATTTTATCTGGAGGTTCTGGCCTTTGTACTGAACCCATATTATCTTTGCCTTTTGAAATATCAAACAGAGCTGGAGAGATGGCTCTGTGGATAAAATGCTTGTTTCACAATCATAAGAACCCACATGACAATCCAAGAATCCCACAGATGCATATAAGTGTAGCTTTGTTGGACCTGACAACATCTCTGTCAGGCACAGGTATGTGTACTCATATATAGTTACACATATGCTCATACACACACACACACACACACACACACACACACACACACACACACACACACTCACACCTCAAAAATAAAATCAATCTGTCATGCCTCCCCACAAACAAACCAACAAACAAACCCTCTTTTTTCCAATAGCAAAGAATGCTACTGTATACTAAAATCTATACTCCTAAAGAAGCTAAACAACAAGGAGGACCCTACGGAAGATGCTCAATCTTCATTCAGAAGGGCAAACGGGATGGACATAGGAAGAAGGAGAAAACAGGGAACAGGACAGGAGCCTACCACAGAGGGCCTCTGAAAGACTCTACCAATCAGGGTATCGAAGCAAATGCTGAGACTCATAGCCAAACTTCAGGCAGAATGCAGAGAATCTTACGGAAGAAAGGGGAGATAGAAAGACCTGGAGGGGACAGGAGCTCCACAAGGAGACCAACAGAGCCAACAAATCTGGGCCCAGGGCTCTTTTCTGAGACTGATACGCCAACCAAAGACCATGCTTGGAGAGGACCTACACTCCCTTCTCAGACACATAGCTCATGGGTAGTCCAGTCTCCAAGTAGGGTCCCTAGTAAGGGAGCAAGGGCTATCTCTGACCTGAAATCAGTGTCAGGCTCTTTGATCACCTCCCCCTGGGGGTTGCAGCATTGCCAAGCCACAGAGGAAGACAATGCAGCCAGTCTTGATGAGACCTGATAGGCTAGGGTCAGATAGAAGAGGAAGAGGTCCTCCCCTATTAGTGGACTAGAAGAGGGGCATAGGGGAGAAAAGGGACTGGGAGGAGGACAAGAAAGGGGCTACAGCTGGGACACAAAGTGAATAAATTTTAATAAATAATAAATAGATTCTAAAAAGGTTTACTATTGGCTTAATATTTCATGTCTGTCTGTTGAAGCAGCAATAGGTCACAAGAAAAAGAAGAAATTGCTCAGCATAGCTCTAATTTGATAGATTAATTAAGCCCTAAATAAAATTGAACACAAAATCTCCAAAGCACTTGCTAGCCTAAAGGAACACAGAAATATAATTTTTTATTTACAACAGAGAATTCTGGGGTAAAATTATAGCCCATATCTTACAGGGAGGTAGAAATTTGTCAAAACAAATCGAATTGCACTTTCAAAATTGATGCATTTTTGTTGGATAGGATCGTACTAAATAAACATATACTGAAAAATCTATAAAGTTGTTTTCTTTCTTTTTATGTTTGGAAGATTAGGCCTGCGAACACAGCTCAGTGGTAGAGCACTTCACGGGGCCCCAGATTCAATCACCAGCAATGAAGTAGAAAGAACACAGATTATAAAGGGATAGCCATGGGTTCATTGTGGAAATCTAGATGATGTACATTTCAGAAGCCAATAATTGGATTGATCCTGATGTGACAGCAGTATGGAATGGTGCCCTCTAGTATGCTGTGCTTTTGTGTGCTATCTATTTGTTTTTTGATTTGAACTTATCCAATGAAAAAATAGTTTTTCTATGTTTATGTGTGGTGTCATTTACATAATAGACTTTTTTTTTTTTTTTTTTTTTTTTTTTTTTGAGACAGGGCCTTACCAACCCTGTATATTGCTGACTGGCCTGGAACTCATTAAATACACCTGGCTGGCCTCAAACTCACAGAGTCATGCCTGCTTCTGCCTCCCAAGTGATGATGGTATAAAAGGTGTGACCACCGCATCTGGTCCAAGATAGGCTTATTAATAGAAAATTGGCAATATTTACCCCAGCCTTTGTTCTTGAAGTTGATCCCACAGTTCGTAATTTCTTTCTTTTAGTTTTCCATTCTGGATTCTACTTCCCTACCTGTAATTTCTTGTATTGTTGGTGGCATGAGTGGTACAACCTGGATCTACATCCCTAAGAGGTCTGAGCCCTGATCACAAAGATCTGTCTAGGTCCTGGCTGCTGTATTTGTATAGCATCCTGTCCATAAAAAGAGGCAGGAGATTCCCCAAATGACACCTTTGTAAATTACCTGGGAGATAATTTTTCCTCCCAGGTTCTCTTGGTGTAATGGGATGGTTCTCAGCGTCTACTGGCTCCCTTTTACACATTGCTCCAAGTATAGACATCGCCACAGCTCAGCATTACCGTAACCTACACTGTATCCCCTAGTGGAAGCATCTCCACTCTGCTCAGAGTCCTTAGGTCAGTTCTGCGAAGGACAGACAGTAACAGTTTGAGCTTTGTAGATAAGATTTTCTTCTTATCCTTGCCTGCTTTATCCTTATATGGCATCACCGTCATACTTTCTTTCAAAAGACCGACTTCTGTGCTTATCCGTCAGGATGGTGGCTTCTGATGTGTGAAAAGATGAAAGGATATCATGGTTATATACCCGCTACCTCACTCCTTTTGTTTTTAAGAGTGTTCTTCTCTAGGCTATCACGTGGGACAAACGTCAGTGGATCAGACATTCTGCAAACATCTGGAAGCTGTGTTGGCTGAGATCCCGTGCTCAGGGCGAGGCATTAGAAATGCATGCCTGCTCTAGCTAAGGGCAATCAACTGTATGTTCAAGAGTAAAGGGATTGTAGTGTAGTCAGCTAGTCACTGTTGTGGTCCCTTCAAGAGGTGACACGGTGTTGGGTTTTTGGTACAGCTTTCTGTTAATACAAGTTTGATCCTTAGGCAGAAATGGTCTCTAGTTTAGTGAGATCAGCCTTGATAAATGGGGATAACAGAGCCAATGTTTCCTTACCGTTGCCTTTTAAGGCCATCCCACATTGTCTTATCGAGTTTCAGCCATTCATTTTTTTGATTTATGCTCACATAATGATGTATCACTGTGACAATCACGCTTGGGAATTTTAGTTCTACATTGAGTAACTATAACAGGCTCCTTCAGGAGCTTTATAAATGAGCTAGGGGAAGGTTGGTATGATAATGATGGAGGCAGGAGGGTCTAGGGTACCTGCTGCTGTTCTTACTCACCATTCTGTCTGTACCCAATGCCTGTGTCTTCCATTTGCATTTTGCTATGAAATGTGGTTATCGCCACTCAGCTTGTGATTTAGGAAGCTGAAAGGACACAGGTGGGTGTGCATGCGTCAATCAGTCTCATATCTTTATGGGAGGAACAAATCCCTTATTTCACGTTTTAGTGTTGTTGCATCTGTAAAGTTAGCAGCCAAATATCCTTCCTGGAAGTAGGGAAAAGAAAAACTACAGGAGAAGGGAAGTAGAGGAAAATATAGAGGGAAGAAAAGGAGGAGGAGAGAATAGGAGAGAAATGAGGGAGGTGAGCACTCATTATCTTGCTTACTTACATCTTTTCCTTCATTTCTTTGCCTTACTTAACTGATTACCCCATAATTTGTCAATGAAAACATCGCAGTTTAGCTCTATTCTTAAAAAGAGAAGAACATTGCGTGGGATAAGTAAAATCAACAAATCAAACCCAAAGGTAAGTCATTCTTTACTGATTGCTGGGCTTGTGGATGGATGTCCATTTTCCATTCCCTTCAGACTTCAGTATTGGAATCCATTTTGTTACTAAGCAACGTGACAAGTGTGCCAAAGGTTTATTGCATTTGAGTGGATCTTTTCTTCAGCTAATTTTTATTATTATTAAATTTATTTTATTTAATCATTTGTACAATTTCATGTTCTCTCATTCTCTGTCTGTCTCTCTCTCTCTCTCACTCACTCACTCTCTCTCTCTCTCTCTCTCTCTATATATATATATGTATGTAAATTGTGATCATAGTCACCCTATCACCCTATTTCCCCTCTAGGATCTCTCCCCACACCTTCTTCTTCCCCATCAAGGAACATGACATTCTTTTTCATAAAGATGAAGGTAGCTAGAAAAAAACACAATTAAAAATTTATACCTATTGTTATATATGGTTTTAATTTTAATCTGATAAGACTAGCTTAGCAAGTTGCAGGTTTACATGTGGAATTCTCATACATATTCCATTTCGTTGATTCTCCCTTGCTCCTCTTCCTCATGTTGCCTTCTCATTTCCATATGCTTTCCCTTCCACTTTGCCTATTGCCTTGTTGACTCTCACTTTAGATCCTTTGTTTGTTTGTTTGTTTGTTCGTTACTGGTATTAACATATGTTTTCTCTCACCTGTACATGAATATTTAACAGTTATTTGATTTTATGTGTGGTTTTTGGTTTGGCAGGAGAGAGAAAGTGCTAAGAAACAACCCTTAACTGGGTTCTCAGACAAACAAACTTACAAAATAATGAGTGCAGATGTAGACAGTTTTAGAAAATGAGTTTTTACTTTGACATTATTTTAGTTTCCCTTCATAGATAAAAGCCGAAAGGAAGAAAATGTGAACAACTTGGTGAAGCCCTGAGAACAAATTTTCCCTCTTGAATGTATTAATTACTAAGTTTGAAATGTGTGTCATCACTATAGTCTATTTGTTAGACATACTGTGGCCAAATATAGAAATGAGGCTTTCAGTAAAGTATGCAATTTGCAAAAGTCTATTGTTACCTTAAATGCATACTAATATTTATTTATGTCAACATTTTTTTTTCTCTCTTAAGAACATACTTGTACAGATACTAGATAAATCCATAAGAAGACAGAGTTTATAAGTGATTTCTGGTGATCTCTCAGAAAGGCTCTCATAGCGATGAAGCAGGCCTATTCAGAATGCTGATAATAAACTAAAAGGTAAAACAGTGTGCCTGGGGTGGTGGTGGTGGAGAGCTGGATAAGTTGGTAAGGCATTTGCTGTGCAAGCTTGAAGACCTGAGCTCGGAGCCCCAGCATCCCTACAAAGACCTGACGTGTGTCTGTAATGAAGCCTTGAGTATGTGAGTGCGTGTATTTGGGTAGGAACAGGAAAATTGCTGCAGCTCATTGGCCGACCTCAGGGGGCTACAAGACCAGTGAGCGATGCTGTGACAGGATGCACAGTAGAGATACTGTGCCTGAGTCTTCCAATCAGTGAAGCTGGAATTGCTCCGTGCAGCCTCATGAATTCTATTAATAAAACAGGATAATTTGAGTCTGAAATAGAGGTGGAAATTAAAAAAAAAAATTTCACAGCTAGCCTGAACCATTACCTTAACTGTTGTTTTGTGAATTTGACTCCCTATTGGCGTAACTTCTGCCAAACTTTTTTGTTTGTTTGTTTTGATTTGGTTTGGTTTATTTTTTTGTTTTTGTTTTCCCCTGGCTGTCCTGGAACTCATTCTGGCCTCGAACTCACAGAGATCCAGCTGCCTCTGCCTCCTGAGTGCAGGCATTAAAGATTTGCACAGCCACCATCAGTCTTGACTTTTTTTCAGCTTTGGTAGTCATGGAAACTTCAGCTTAAAAGGGGTGGGGGCAGGGGGTGTGGAAAGAGAGAGTACAGGGAGGAAGAGGTGTGAAATGAAGCAAGGTTGTAATTTGAACAGCATTGTTCTTGGCTCCTGGTTTGGGGCGTTGAACCAAGGCTTTGTTCTACCGCGAGCTACTTCCCTAGTTCCTTGAATATGAATTTAAATGAAATTCTTAATGTGAGTGTGTATTTCCAGCATTTCCTTCACTATATATTTAGGATAAATACTATCCCAACAGCCACTGGACCAAAACACAATTTTGGAAAGAACAGCCAAAATGAAAGTCCTATACAAGATTCAGAATGTATGTTCCTCTTTTCGTTTAATTTTCTTAAGGCTCAAAAGATTTTAGCGTAAGGTAGAAATGCACATTTGTTCATGCCTGGCTCTTCAGCATCAATACGGGTTCTTCTGCAGTAAACTTTTTAAGAACAGAGATATTCCTAACGCATCACGGGCAAATACTAATCACGAACGATTTAGTTCCAGCCAGGCGTTTTAGAAAAGTAAATGTTATCAATCTCAACATATTTCGATTTTCATCCCCAAATATTTTAACTCTATAACTCTGTGGCATACCGAAGAAGACACACATGAAAGGGAAGGGTGTCTTCTGCTGTGGATCAATCCCGATGTTACGAGTGCTCAGGTGAGGGACTGGACTGGAAAGGAGTTGGCCGACACCGACGTCGCTTGCTGCTTCTGCTCTTTGGTCTCAGCTGTTGAGCATAAACCAAGGTCCTGGCAAACACAAGTCCAGAAGCGAGCAAGCAGAGCAGACCCTACCCCTAGCAGCGAAGTTCTAAGGGGGCAGGATGCGGACCACGCCCCCAGTCGGTCAGGAATTTTCTTTCAGAAACAATAGCAAAGAGTTAGATTTTTTCTTAGTTGCTTACTTATTGTCCACACCACCGTTTTATGACTGTGTAGTATATGTAGTATAGGAAAAAAAAAAAAAAGGACAAAAACATCTGAGACATGGCCAGTGCCCGTCACCAGGAGTTTCCTTGTCTAGAGATTGAAAGGGTACGCATAAGACAACAGACTAAGGAAAGACGGCTTGTTGCTGTGTGTTAGACCTTTGCAACATGACAAACGTTTTAATTCGCAACCCACTAGAAAAAGCAGATTTCACCAAGATGTAGGTTTCCAGCTTCTCCTGAAAAACTGAAATGTCCAATGAGGCCCAAATTGTTCAAAGCTGGGCACGTATTCTTTTTGGTTTGTGCAGGCCCCAGTCCCGAGATGCTCCACTTATTCACTGTGACAGCCTAGCCCTTTTAGGCTTCCTGATTTCCTGCCACTAGTCTAGAGCAGTCTTTTCTAACTGTCATTCACACTGTTGTAGTGACGGAAGGAACCTCGTGGGACGTAAAGTGAGCCCGGGTGGAGTTTCTACCCTCTTCCCGTATCCCTTCTTCAGAGTCCAGTTGCTGGGTCAGAATCCGAAATGATGCGGAGCACCAATTTCAAGTTATCCTCTAAGATCTCTTCCCAAGCAACAGGGTTCTACTTTTTTTAAGTTTATAAATGTATTTTTTCCCCTGCATGCATGTATGTGTCTTGCACACATGTCTGGTCCCTACAGTGGACAGAAGAAGGCATCAAATTCCTAGAACTAGAGTTTCAAGGGTTGGGAGGCACGAGGGTACAGAGCACCAAACCTTGAACCTCTGTCAGAGCAGCAAGTGCCCCAGAACAACTGGGTTTTAACCAAGCAATGATGTCAGAAGGAACCGTCATGCCCGCAGCCTCCTGTGTATCTAGGAGTGGTCAGAAGTCTTACGGAGAAATGATGGTGTGAATTTAGGGTGTGCTTATTTGGGAATGAGTTGCTGAACAATCTTGGGCTTTATGGGAAAAATATCACGAGGACTGATAAGTACAGAGCAAGGGTCCCAGCCTCAGAGATCATTATTAGCAACTACTTCTATACTTTGGGAGAAAATTGAGCTTTCACTTTGCTAAAACTAGTATTAGTATGGATCCTTATTATTATACACATGTAAAACTATCCTAATTATGATAGCCATTTAGCTTCCATCTCATCCAAAACTCCCCTGAATATTTAAAAATAATTTCTGAAAAGACAAATCTGTGTTTAAAATCTTTGGAATAACTTTACTGAATGCTTTTTAAATTTATTTTATTTTATTTTTAAATTTTCTTCTCTGAGTAGAACTTCACTTTGTTTTCAGCCATGCGTGTGCTTTTATGAAATCATTGTACATAAACGTCAGCAGACTAACATACATTGAACAGGGAGTGTGGGTTCTGTTTCCCTTTAAATCAAGGGTCGCAAGTGCCCATTTCAAGTCCCATTTCATTTGGAGAATGAATTTACCCCCAGAGAGTGGAGTCAAATGTGCAAAGGGAAGGATGTGAGTCCGTTCTGCTTGAGCTATGGAGATGGCTTGAGCGGAAAGAGATAAAGTTACTGAGCCACCCAAGAGAGGTCTTTGAGGTAGGCTGTTTCAGGCTCAATTTAGAACGTGATGATGATGGTCCCTAAGGCTTGGGTTGCAAAAATGTTATAAATAAGTACAGGATTCTGTATTTTAAGCCTGAGAAAAGAGCAGCTTTTAATAGCAACACATTTTATTCTATTTTCTTAAAAATTGTGGTACCTAAGTAAGGATTATTATTATAATGCACTACTTTGAATAGTTTCAGCTGGCTGACAGAATTCATGGATTATTCAATATAATAAAAGAAACTCAAGACAAACCAATCTTGGACAGCACATTCAAAAAATATTATGAGATGTTTTTAGAAGTTTTAATATTCACCTCTCTCTACCTCAAAACTTTTCATACGATAGTCACTTCATAAGTTCCTGGGAAATTTTCAAATTCTGAAGTCTGAAATTAAGAGAGGGGGTCAATAAAGTTAAAATGGGTTCTGTTGAGATTAATGATATTTCCAAGTTGGGTCGGCCATGTGTGTGATCATTAGAAAACAAAATTCTTTCTTGATGAGACCTGATAGACTAGGGTCAGATGGAAGGGGAGGAGGACCTCCCCTATCATTGGACTTGGGGAGGGGCATGGGAGAAGAAGAGGGAGGGAGAGTGGCATTGGGAAGGGATGGGAGAGGAGGCTACATCTGGGATTCAAAGTGAATAAACTGTAACTAATAAAAAAATTAAATTAAAAAGAAAACAAAATTCTTAATTCCTGTTATGTATGGCATATATTTGAAGTGATATGAGCATCTCACTACAACAAAGCACTCACCAGGCAGAAGAAATTTGTTTAGCTCAATAGATTGTTATATAGTTGTAGCTATTTTGTAATAACCTAATTTAGTTTTCATTCTTTTACCCATTCTTTTTTAAGAATAAAAATATAGTTGTTAAATATTAAATACATGTTGATAGATAGATATAATTTAAGCAGATGATTCTTCCCCAGGGAAGCATAGTCATTTAATAAAAACTCCAGTGCCTACAAAGGAATATCTGCTTTCAAGTTGTTGGTCAGGGGATCTAAAAGCATCCAGATAACATAGGCCATTGTCCTTGGTTGCCTGGCCAAGATCTTGATGAAGAAACGACACACTTTGGTCACAGAACTTGGAGAAAGAAGGCTGTTAATAATCTGAATGCCTTCTTCAGGACCAGGTCTCTTAGTGTCAGAGGGTGCTTTGCAAGCTGCAAAGGAAGAAAAGCAATCAGTGGTTCTCCTCAACTTCAAAGCCTGGCAAGCACCACAACAAGCAGCCTAGCATGAGAGCCCCAACAGTGTAATGGCGGCACTTTTGTCTTGAGGGTAACCAACAGCTATCTACTTGGACTCGGTAGGTCTGCTTGGTAGAAATAAACTCATGCCAACACCGTAAGGCTATCCAGTGGCTGGAGTGATCATAGACACTAGAGGAGAGCTTGCAAAGCCATTTTGCTTAACTAATATAGTCTCCAACTGCTTTTTAAATATTTATCTTCATACCCATGAGTAAAGGTAGCTCTCTCCCTCCGTCAAAGCAGCTTCTTTTTGCAGCTGATGGACAGTGGTAGAGATATCTACAACTGGTCAAAATGCAAAGAGTAAGACCTGCACAAGACCAGGCCAGCTGACATCGCCAGCATGAATGGGGATGAGGATGCAGAGGAAAGGAGGTTAGGTTCGCTTCAGGGACAAGATCTCTGCTAGGTTGTCCAGTCTTAAGTGGTCAGCCCTAAACCTGTGGGCAACACTAACTGGACTCAGAATGTTGTCTGTGCATGTGCATTATTATTGTCTTACACGAGAATTATGTACACGTATAAGCCAATAATAAAATAGAAGAGGTCATGGATTTAAATGGGTTATTGTGGGGGACATGGCAGGAGCTGGAGGAGGAAATGTAAGTACAGCATACTTACATATTCTAAAAACACAACAAAAATAAAAAAATAAATTATTATATGTAGTATGATATATAGTTTCATTACGGTATTTTCAAAAAAATAACTTTTTTTTGGTTGATTCTTTTTCCACATTTGTCCACGCTCTTCCTCCATCATTTTTTCTTTTCACCCACCAGGAGTGGTATATCTGGGTCATATGGAGATTCTACTCTTCTTTTAATTTTTATTTTTTGAGAAACCCCTAAAATGGTTGTGAAGGCTGCTCCTCTTTCACTGGCAATGTACAAGGGTTCCCTTCTCCCCACGTCCTCACCAGTATTTCTGGGGTCTCCTTTCTTTATGATAACCATTCCACAAACGTCATCAAAGCTCTCACTTTAAAATGACTTGAGGGTACTAGAGAGATGATCCAGCAATTAAGGGTAATGGGTGCTCTGGGAGAGTACCGAGGCTAGAATCTCAGCGTTCACTTGCCAGCTCAGCCATCTTTAAATGCAGTTTCAGGGGACCTGATGCCCTCTTCTGGCCGCTGACATGCACGGCATGCAGACATGGAGACAAAACACCTATACACATAAAATAAAAGTAAAAACAAAATAAATCTTCAAATATGAGGCGGTTGTCATAATGGCTGGGTGGAACAAAACTTTGTATTCAGAAAACAAGATATTCAAAGCCCTATTATTACATTTATAAAACAAAACAGGAAACTTTTCTACATGGGTCAGAGCAGGGTAATTGGAGCTAGGGGTTATTTTAAAGACATCGATCATCTTCGTGTCATCTTTACTTACTGGCATAAGTGTTAAGGTTCTATTCTTTGAATCTCAGAAATGAATATATATGTACATATATATATACATATACATATATATATATATATGTGCATTCTCAAAACTTATTGGGAGAAAAAAGCCTTAATATTTTTTTTTTCCTAATTTTCAGGGTCAGGAAGTAAAATATAGCTACAAAAATTCAATGACTTCCAAGAAAGTAGATCAGCTGGGTCTAAAGGTCAAATTTTGAAGCATTTTTGTTGAAGTTTCTTTTTTTTTTTTTTTTTTTTTTTTTTTTTTTTTTTTTACTCAACAATGTTTGTATCAACTCTATTTGTAATAGCCAGAATCTGGAAACAACCCAGATATCCCTCAATGGAGGAATGGATACAGAAATTGTGGTACATTTACACAATGGAATACTACTCAGCAATTAAAAACAAGGAAATCATGAAATTAGCAGGCAAATTGTTGGAACTAGAAAAGATCATCCTGAGTGAGGTAACCCAGAATAGAAAGTATATATACATGGTATATACTCACTTATAAGTGGATATTAGACATATAATATAAAATAAACATACTAAAATATGTACACATAAAGAAGCTAAGCAAGAAGGAGGAGCCTGGGTAAGATGATCAATCCTAACTCAGAAAAGCAAATGGGATGGACAACTGGAGAGGGAGAAAACAGGGAACAGGGCAGAAGCCTTCCACAGAGGGCCACTGAAAGACTCTATCCAACAGGGTATTAACTCATAGCCAAACTTTAAGCAGAGTGCAGGGAATCTTATCAAAGAAGATAGAAGTTTCTTGTCTTTGAATTTGCAAATCACTTCACCTTTAGGTCCTGGATATTTGCATTTAACCTCTGTTAACCTCCCAGAATTTACATTATGTTTCCTTATGTACATGAATATAAAAAGAAGGAATCTTCCTGTATTGAAACAATGGTCTTGTTCTGTTCCTTAACATTAACCTCAATAGTTCTTTTACACTACCTCTATTACAGTTCTTTTACAGTACCTCTATTTTTCTACCAAAGTAGTAGAAATTTAACTTTACCACTTTTTTACATGGGAAGGCTGTCATGAGATATTACTCTCATATCCTATTCTTCATTGTTTAAAAAACAAACAAATTATCCCTCCAAATGGCAGCGCTTTGGGCAAACTTTTAAGAGGGTTTTCTAATATAATCTAAAAATAGTTAAGTAAATGATGGTGCTTGCGGCACCTCGGAGAGGCTCTTGGAGTGTGTGCTGCAGAGAACAGAGAGAACTGATGGCCCCAGCTGCTGCCCTTGTCCCAGCATGCATTCACACACTTCCGCGGTCATCCCGCCTCTATGAAGCATGGAAGAAGGACTAAGGCAAGGTACTTCTTGAGTGGAAAGACTCTTGGTGGTAGACATTGGCCAGGGATGCCTGGCAATCCTGTCAGACATGCTAATGACCTCCATCTTCTGAGCTTCCATTCCTCCCCTTTCCTTCATTTTGGTTAGTCCTACATCATAGCCCGACAACCCTCCAGCTTCTTTGGCTCCATCACTTTTTTTTTTCTTTCTCACAGGTGTTTTCCCTATTAAATCTCATTTCCCATCAGTCCCAAACTGGTATCTCATTTTATGCAGCTGGTCCCTTTGAAACTGCACTGTGAGACATTTCTATGGTTTTGTAATTTGGTAGCCAAGTTTCCTATCGACCTGTAGCATTCATTAACTCGATAAACAATAACTTGTTTCATGTCATATAACAACACAGACACTTCCACCTATTAAATGTTTTCCTTATGAATAATAAGATGGTTTTTAAGAAACACATTTGATACTGTTTTTATGATACTGACTGTTCCAAAAAGAATGTGAATTAGTGCTCTCTTAAGAATAATAATAGGCAAGGAAGTCACCCTTCTTACATAGCATGGCTTTGAGTCACTCTGACTGCTCTTTCTTCTGATTCCTCCCCAAACACCCATCAAAATATCAAAACCAAGGTTAATGGAAAGTATTTCTATTTCTCTATAACAGAGGCATAATGACGAGAGCAACCCACATAACAAAACAAATGGGACATTTTTAGGGATAAGTCAGCCATTAGTTCTGTGTTTTTACACAAACCGAGTAATAGTGATTATTAGCATAGCAAAATATTTTAGGTTTTTTTTTTATTTATAGCTTTTATATATTTAATCATGCTGTTCTTACAACTTTAATTTTCCATATAAAACATATTTTTATTGCCTATAAATCAACCCATAAATTTGCATAGTACTTTAAATAGAAAATACATTATGTTTTATGTATTAAACATTTAAATTGTCTATTACTTTGTTGATGAACATTTAGATTGTCTATAACTTTTGTTAATGAAAATAATGCTTCTTTGTGTAGTTTTATAATTTTTTTATGTTTATATTGATCTACATTCCCCCACAGAAATCAAGAAGCTGCACCTTCTGCTATACTCTTGACCCGTCAGGATTGTCTTATTTTAGGAAATAAAATTAAATGCTCTGAATTATTTTTCCAGAAGAAGGTATTTTTTTGAGGTGGTGTCTGTATATTTATTAGTGAAACTTATTACCACCTTCATGAACTATTTTCTCTCTGGCTTGTACATTTATCTGTAGGACGTTTTCCTTATTTATTAAAATACGTTTTTTATGGGGCTGGAGAGATGGCTCAGAGGTTAAGAGTACTGGCTGCTCTTCCAGAGGTCCTGAGTTCAATTTCCAGAAACCACATGGTGGCTCACAATCATCTATAATGAGATCTGGTGCCCTCTTCTGGCGTGCAGGTGTACATGCAGGCAGAACACTATATATAATAAATAAATCTCAAAAAAAAGTATGGTTTTTACTCAGCAAAAATCACTCCTGGACAACTGTATGGCATCAAGTATTTCCAACCTACTTAGCTCTGCCTCCCTCTCATTTCTTTGTTTGCCACATTCATTCAGCCAACCAGCACCTGTTGAGAGCTTTGCTTTGACAAGCTCAAAACTGAGAGCTACAGATAGTTTTGAACAAAGAGAGACACGGTGCTATTTCTCTTATACCTTCTACAGTATATAGGTCAAATTAAATGCAAACAAGAAGTTATTAAAAAGATCCAATGTATGCTAAATTAACAAACTAGGTATAGGACGCTATTTATGTTCAGTATAAAAATATTATAGTAAGATAACTTAATATGGGACACACCCACTCAACAAAATTTTAAATGCACAATAAATTATTCTACTATAGGCACAGTTCCATATACCAGAACACTGACCTTCTTCATCCCTTGACTGACACTGTAGATTCATTGATATATAGTTAGTAACTCCCCATTTCTCTTCTCTGCATATGCCAATTACTGTCTTTGAGTCTGTGAATCTCACCACTAGAGATACGTTATACAAATGAAATCATGTATCTTTCCATGCCTGGCTTACATGATTTTATACAAGGACTTCCAGTTTGCATATCTCAGGATTTTCTTCTAAAAAATTATTCCATGTATACAATATATCTTGACAATATCAACCTGTCATTCCTACCCCCAATTCCTATCAAGACCCCAGATTACATCTCCTCAACTTCAGGGGCTTCTGTAATATTTAGTTACTTGTTTTTTTAAACCAATTAGTACACTTGGTGTGCTCATATGCGCATGTTTATGGCATCCTCCACGGGATGTTTGGCACCAAAGGCCATACTTTTAAAGAAGACTCTTGCTCTCTCAGAAGACATCCAGGAACAAAGCAGGGGTGTCTATGTTCCACTTTCATTCAAGGAAGTACTTGAGGTCCTATAGCAATGAGACAAGAGAAAGAAATAGAAGAATACAAATGGGAAAAGAGAGAGTCGACACATCCCCGTTTACAGGTGATGCCATCTAACGTGTATGAGGCATACGGTTCACACAGCTTGATCCGTTCATCTGTTAGCGGACTTTACAGATGCTCCCATGGTGGTTATTGTTAGAAATGCTGTAAAGGGAACACAAAAAGACTAGTATGTACTCAAGATTATGATTTCTTTCAGATAAATACTCAGAATGACGTCTGTGCATCATATGTGGTTCTAATCACTGTTTTGAAAAACATCTCACGTATTTTTCTTTTCACAGCAGAGCCCTGTAACGCTCCACCAAGACTGAGCAAAGCGACCTATTTCTATGTATTCTTTACCTCTTTTTTTTCCCCTTCGATTTGCTTTTCTCTGATTGGTGCCTGTGGCTACTTGAGTTTCTCAGGAAAAAAAAAATGTGTCCTGCAGGAATAAGTCACTGTCTTATAGAACTAGATTAGTTTCGATGAGTGTAGGTTGTCGTAAAGCAATGTCACTCCCCATGTGTTCTCTCTTTGCTCATATGTGACCTTTGTGACTTTAGCCATAAAGCCTTTACCATAAGCCAAGCAGTTGCTATTGCTATGAGCTTGGACTCCCGGAAGCAGGAACCAAAATAAACACCCTTTGTTTGTGAGTTTCTATCTTAGGTATTATGTTACAGTAACACAAAATAGATTAAGACACCAGTTTTCTCAAGACCATTTATTGAAAAGATTATCCTTTCCCTATTGTAAAGTCTTGGCATCCTTGTGGAAGATCGCTTGACCAATGAAATTTGGATGGATTTCTGGGCTCTGTATTCATTCTATTAGTTTCTCTGTCTGCTTTTTATGCCAACACATTATTGTACATTACTATGACTTTTCAGCATATTTTGAAATGATGAAATGTGCTGCTTACAGCATTTATTATAATTTCTGTGACAGTTTTGGCTATTTGCAGTCTTTCGTGGCTTTTTATGAATTTGGGATTTGTGTTAGAATTTATTATTCATTTCTATAAAAAATCTTGAGTGATTTTATAGGACTTCTAGTGAATCTATAGGTTATTCTGAGTGGATGGATTGTGTAGGTGTATTTGTGTGTGTGTGTGTGTGAGAGAGAGAGAGAGGGAGAGGGAGAATATTCATGTGTATGTATTTATGTATGTGAGTATGCATGCATGTGGAGGCCAGGAACCTATGTTAGGTGCTGCCCTCAATCACCTTTTCATGCCCTTGTTTGAGACAGGGTTTCTCACTGAACCTGAGGATCACTGATTGTCTAGACTGTGTGGCCTCCAGTCAGATCCAGCTCAGGGGTCCTGTCTCAGTGCTAGGACAGCAAGCATGTGCCACAACTCCAGGCTCTCCACAGGTGCTTTGAACTTGAACTCACATCCTCATGTTTGTGCAACAAGAACTTTCTAACTGCACCATCTTCCCTGACTTGAAGAAGAAGTTTTTAACAATATTAAATTTTCTCATGCATAAACCCAGAATGTCTTTCTGATTATGTGACATTTAATTTCTTTGACCAATATTTTACATATTATAATATATATATTTATATGTCTTTTGACTCCTTGTTTGTTTATTCTTATTTTATTACTTGTGATGTCTTTGCAAATGAGATTTAGATCACTTCCTTTTCAGATAGTTTATTATTAGTATATAGAAACACAAATGATGTTTTGTGTCAATTTGGAAATTAAACTAGTTTGACTAGTTCCAACAATTTTTTAATGGAGTATTTAGGGTTTTCTATATACAAAATTAATATAGTCTGAATATTGTGCTTCCATAAAAATCCATAGGTTGACATTTTAGACTGGAGGTGATTATATGAAAAGAGGAGGGATGTTGAGAGACTATTAGATCATGAAGTGTAGCCTTACAGAAAGATTGAGCAGAAATTGAGGAAATGGGCAACCAATGACCGGCTCAACCTGAGACCCGGTCTATGAGAGAGAGTCAACCTCTGACACTATTAACCATGTTCTTGGTTAATACTTGTAGACAGGAGCTAGCATGACTGTCCTCTGAAAGGCTTCACCCAGCAACTGAAGGAAGCAGATGCAAAGACCCACAGCCAAACATTAGGTGGAACTCGGGGAATCTTATGAAAGATAAGGATTGAGGGAGACAGAGGGGTCAAGGACACCACAAGAAAACCTACGGAATCAACTAATCTGGGCCCGTAGGGGGTCCCGGAGACTGAACTGCCCAACAGCATGCATGGTATGCTCTTCGGCTCACTATGCATATGTAACAGTTGTACAGCCTGGCCTTCATGTGGGACTCCTAACAATCGCCTTTGGATCCCTTTTTCCTAACTGGGCTGCCTCACCTGGCCCCAGCAGAAGATGAGGCTATTCCTGCTGCATCTTGACAAGCCAAGGAGGGTTGATACACATCCCAAGCCGCCCCCCCCCCCAAGGAGAAAAGAATGGGGAAATGAGGGGACAGGGAGAAAATGGATGGAGAGGAGGGAGGGGTGTTATTAATTAATTAATTAATTAAAGATATTTTAACAACATCAACAAAAATGGCCCTAGTTCCCTTTTAAGAAAGATGGAAGGAGCTTGTCTGTCCTAGGATGTTAGAAGACAGGGAAAGTGCCATCTATGGGACAGCAGTAGTAGCATTTGTGACATCAAGATTAAGGTGATAGAACTTTATATCTGTGAAGAATAAACTAATTTTGTTTACAAGCTCCCGGTCTTTTGTTTTAGCAGCCTGAATAGATTAAGACAAAAACTATACTCTCTGTTTATATGGACAATTTCGTTCCCTTCTTTTTGGTTTGGGTGGTTTTTGTTTGTTTTTTTTTTTCCTTTTTCTTGCCTAATTGCTTTGGTTAGGACTTCCAGTATTAGGTGAGTTGACGTGCTGGAAGCACACATCCTTATCTTGTCCCTTATCTTAAAGAAAATGCTTTCAGTGTTTTACTTTTGGACATGGTGTTAGCTATGATGTTTTCATATGCAGTCTTTGCCCTGCTTCGGGTAAGTTCCTTTTTCCTTGTCTGTTGAATGCTTTTATTTTTGTTAAAGGGCTTTTAATATTGTCAAATCTTTTTTTTTAAGCAAGTGAGATAATTATAACTTATTGTTACTGTGGTACAGTACATTAATGGTGATTTTTAATACTGGCATGTCTTCGTACTTCATTGATAAATCCTGTTTGGTTACGATGCATGATCCTCTTGGTGTGCTGCTAGAATCTTGGTGTTTGGTAGAGATAGTTTGTATTCATATCCACCAGAAATAAAGCCTTATTATTTCTGTTGTTGGTATTTCTTTTTTCTGGATCTAGTGTCAGTGTAACACTGGCCTTAGCAAATGAGTTTGGAAGCATGCCTCCTCTTCAAGTCTTTGGAAGAGTTTGGGAAGAGCTTGGCATTAATTCTTTGAATGTTTGTGGCATTCAGCAGTGAAACCATCTGGTCCTAGGCTCTCTTTGCCGGGAGGTTTTGATTACTGATTGAATTTCCATGTTAGTTTCAGGTCTGACCTACTTCTTCCTGGTTTAGTGTTGGCATGTGCTATGTTGTTAGAGATTTATTCATGTTCTCTCCATCCTCCAACTGTTGGTACAATTATACACAACAGTCTCCTGACATCATTTTTATTGTTCAGCTTTAGTTGTAAGACAGCTTTTGCTTGATTTTGTTTATTAAGTGATCTCAGTTTTTGTAGTTGTTTGCCGATTTTGCTAACTTTTTAAAATAACTAACTCAGTTTTGTGGTTTTTCTATTCTTAATTTTATTTTTATTCTAGGCTTTAAGAATTTTCCCTTTCTGCTAATTTTGAGCTTAGTGGAGGTTTCTCTCTTTCTTTCTTTTTGTAGCTTAAAGAGGTGATAAACTTTTTATTTAGGACTCTATCTCTTAAATATTCGCATTATATTTATGAAATTCTACCTTACTAATATTTTGCTTACAGGATTTGAAATGCTTTGTTTTCATTTTCTAAAATTTGTTCATAATTGTTCACTCTTGTGAGCTATTATGTTATTTATCTTGGAGAAATGTTTGTGTGTGCTTAAAAAGAGTGTGTATTCCACTTATATTGGGCACTTAAATAATATATTAGGCCTATTTACTCATTTTGTTAAACCTTCTGTTTCTACATGATAATCTATCTAGATCCACAGTTCCCAACCTGGGGGTTAGACCCCATTGGGAGTAGAGGGATTACAGGGGTTAACTAAGACCATCTACATATCAGAAATTAGCAAAATTATGGTTATTATGTAGCAACAAAATAACTTTATGGTTGGAGGGGTCACCACAACATGAGGAACTGCATTTAGGGATCATAGCATCAGAATGGTTGAGAACCACTGATCTAGATATTATATCCATTATTTAAAGTGGAATCCTGAAGTCTCCTAGCATTTTAATATTACTACTGTGTCTCTCTGCAGTTCTATCAGCACTTGCTTTGCATACTTTGGTGCTGTGAGTTGGATGCATATCCACAATAATATCTTTTTGTGAAGTGGCTCATTTATCATTGCACAATCACCTTGCTGTCTAATTTTTTAATTAAAGTTAAATGTCTAGCATAAATACATTTAAATGTTTTTTCTTTTGTGTGTGGAAAACTTAATTTTGTCCTTAAATTAAAAATAAAGATTTTGTTCATTTTTTTCTTTTCTGAGGAAATAGGGTCTTGTTACACTGGCTGGCCTAGAACTCATTATATGTCTCAAGCTAATGTTGAATTGATGACGAGTCTCCAGAGGAACAGGATCTTAGGTGTGTAACAGTACTTCCATTGAGTCTGTGCTTTGTTATTCATATAAATTTCTTAGAGTGAAATTTTCACCTAACTACTGTAACCTTTTTATTTGAAAGTTTAATCCATTTATATTTAAAGTAATTATTGATGGGGAAAGTTTTGGTACAGAAATTTTCTTAGGTGTATTCATTCATCTTATTTTTTTTGTGTGTGTACTTTCTTGCTGTCTTCTTGTTTTGTTGGTTCTTCATTTGATGTATTTTTACTCTTATTTTGTGTAACATTTATATGTAATCTTGTGTGATTACCACAAGACTTAGATGCATTATTCTTATAGTTATATAATCCATTTGATATTGATAAGAAATTTAATTGCACTGGACTCATACTTCAATTTCTTCCTCTTCTCTTCATGTTTTAAATAATTGACATTTACTTGAATAATGTATACTTTAAATTTTTGTTACATTTATTATGATATAATTATAAATTATTTTCTCTTCATGATTCCTGTCTTGCTCTTCCTAAAATGTTATACTTTTCTATTAGAGTTATTAACACGCCTTTTATTATAATACTTATGTTTCTAGTTGTCAGCTCATTCATTCATCTGCCGATGGCCATCTAGCCTGAGTCCATATCTATGACAAATAGAACCATAATGGATGTAGGATTGTAGTCATCTCTTTTGCGTGTTAGCTTCATCTTCTCCACAAGAGTGGCAGACCTGGATCATATGGCAGTTTCATTTATACCTTACTTCTTTTATATGCAAGTCTTTTTCTGGGAGTACAGGCTGCCTAAAACTCACGATGCATCTGCCTTTACCTTCTGAGTGCTAGGATTACAGGTGTGCACCAAAATGGCTAACTACTTTTTTTTAAAAGGAGGTTGTGTACTGTTTTTTGTGACTACTGATTTATATTTCTTTTAGTGATGCATATAAATTTATTCTTCTATACACCCTCATCAACTTTAATTATTTTTTGTTTTGTTGTTAGTAGCAAAGGTATCTGGAGTACAGTGGCATTTCTTTTTTTCTTTTTTCTTTCTTTTCCTTCTTTCTTTCATTCTTTTTTTTTTGTAACTGTGGTTTGTATTTCCTTGTTGGCTACCTTTGTTGTGCATTTTCCTCCAGATATTTATTAGCTCTTTGTAGTTCTTTGGAGAAGTGAGTATTCAGATAATCTCCTTGAGCTTTCTTTGAATTGCATTTTGTTGTTGCTCTTGTTGGTTGTCTTTTTTAGTTTTAGTTGTTTTTTTTTTTTTTTTTTTTTACATATTTTAGATGTAATCCTGTCATATATATATGTGGGAAATATTTTTCCTGTTATATAGTTTATATCTTTAAATTTTTAAAAATTATTTGTTGTTTAGTATATGAGTTTTGTCTTCATGTACACCTTGTACTAAATACATGCCTAATGCTGGCGAAGGACAGAAGGGGTAAAATCCCCTGCTAGAGCAATAGATAATTACGAGCCACTATACATGTGGGTGCTGAAGATGGAAGCCAGGTTCTCTTCAATAATATCTAGTGCCCTTAACCACTGAGCCACTCTTGATGGTCTCCTTTGTTGTGTAAAAGCTTGTTAATTCTATGAAATACAGTTATAAGTTCTTGCTTTTAAAGTCTTATCTTCGAAACTGTTGCCTGTGCCCATTTTTTTTTAAAACTATTTTCCTTGCATTTTTTTTCCCTATTAGTTTAAGAAATTTGGGTCTTACATTAAGACCCATTTTTGTTTGAGTTTTGTTCAGGGTAAGAGACCAGAATCAAAATTCTGTCTTCTGCTCATGGATAGCCTTTGTTACCATCACCATTTGTTGAAGAGGCTCTGCCTTTTCAGTATATAATCTTAACCCCTTTGTTAGGGATTGTTTGGGAGAACATACAGAGCTATTTTTTTTTTCCTGGGCCTTCCATTTTGCTTCATTGGTCATTGTGTCTGCCTTTATGCAAGTACCATACCGTTTTGTTTTGATAGTGTTCAGCATGTTCTGAAATTAGGCACTGTTATACTACAGGTATTGCTAATTTCCTAAGGATGGATTTGGTTGTTCAAGGGTTTAGTGTTTCCATTTAGATTTTAGGAATTTTTGTAGTTCTGTGAAGAAATCAGTTGGTATTTTGATGGGTATTGAATATTGAATCTGTAGTTCACCTTTGATAGTATTCCATCTTAACAATATTAATTTTTTCAACCCAGAAATATGTCTTTTGCCTATTTATGTCTTCCTTGATTCTCCATTTTTAAAAATTCTTTATTAATTACACTTTATTTACTTTGTATCCACCCTGTGGTTCTCTCCCTCCTCCCATCCCAATCTTTCCCTTCCTCCACCCTCTCTGCATGCATGCCCCTCCCCAAGTCCACTGATAGGGGAAGTCTTCTTTTCCTTCCTTCTGATCCTAGTCAATTAGGTCTCATCAGGAGTGGCTGCATTATCTTTTTCTGTGGCCTGGTAATGCTGCTTCCCCTCAGGGGGAGGTAATTAAAGAGCAGGCCAATCAGTTCATGTCAGAGACAGTTCCTGTTCCTATAACAATGGAACCCACTTGGATACTGAACTGCCATGGGCTACATCTGTGCAGGAGTCTTAGGTTATCTCCATGCATAGTCCTTGGTTGGAGTATCAGTCTCAGGAAAGACCCCTGTGCTCAGATATTTTGGTTCTGTTAGTCAGGAGCCTGACACAGAGGACCTCTGAAAGGCTCTGTCCTGCAGACTATCAAGGCAGATGCTGAGACTTATGGGCAACCTTTGGGCAGAGTGCAGGGAATCTTATGAAAGAAGTGGGAAACAGTAAAATCTTGATTCTCCATTTTAAGTAATTTTCATCATAGAGATTTTTCAGAATCATAGGCTTATTTTTAGGAGTTTCATTGGATTTTTGGTGGCCACTATGCGTGGTATTTCTTTTTCAGCAAGATGAGTATAGGTAAATAAGGAAGCTACTGTGTTTTTCTTCATTCATTTTGTATCTTCCACTTTACTGAATTTATCAGTCCTAATAGTCTCCTGGCAGAGTTTCACATTGTTTGGGAACAGAAATAATTTGACTTTGTTCTTTCATGTGTTTGTGTGTGTGTGCATTTTAAAGGTAACTTTTAGTGCCTAACTATATTGCCTAAAATGTCTAGTGTATTATTGGAAAAGGGTGGAAAGAGCAGACATTTCTGTTTTGCTCTTCATCTCCAAGGAAATAGTTTCAGTTTTTCTCTATTTATTGTGCTTATAGTTTATGGGTTTGCCATATACAGTCTTTACTACGTTTAAATAGGACCCTTTTACCACTAACTTAGTCAAGGTCATTGTTAGTAACCAAGGTAATTGGAGACTGTGTCTTCTTGCAGTTCTGACTTGAATTCCCATGCTGGCTAAAGTTGGAGTAGGAATGATTTCTATCTAGAATTGCTAAAATGCATTTCAGCTGGGCTGGGACTTTCTGTCAGTGGCCAAACACCCACTTTATGCTCACAAAATCCTGGGTGCTGTTTCCAGAGAGGTACCATTTCTCCTCAGAGCTAAATATTAAGACAACAGAAAAAAAATAAGAAATAAAAAGTAAGGTCGAAAAAATATAAAGAGAAGGAAAAAAAAAACCCTATGAAAAGTACAAATGAGAAAAAATACAGAGAAGAAAGAAAGCAGACAGACAAAAACAGCAAGAAAACCCAAAATTGGAACAAAACCAGGAACAAAGTCTTCCCACTTCCAGATGCTTAAATGAAGTGGTTAGTTGGTTAATTACAGCCCAACCTAAAGGTCTGTCCAGGCTGTATGCCCTAGACAGGGCGATGACTAAGGTTTTCACTTGTCCCTCCTTTCACTTGCGGTGTCTACCTGATGACTAACGGTGATTTCTGGCTGAAGCGTGTTGAAGTTGCTCTCAGCTGCTTTTCACACTGAAATGAGCTGAAGGCCGAGCGGACAGGCAAACCTGTCTCTAGAGCTCTTTAGTCTGTCTACTCTGGGGTGGAACTGTGCTGTTTGTGAGTAGATACCTCTGAGGGCAAGCGGGGTGACGGAGCCAACAAAGTCCAGTGCAAAGTGCGGCTCTCTCTGCCCAGCACATGGCTAGCCTCTCTCCCGGGGTCGGGGGACGGGCTCCTCAAACCACTGATTTTAAAGGGAAGCACCATTCTGCCTTCCCCCTCTCTCCCTCCCCTCTCTGTGTCACAGGAGCATTTCCTAGGCGGAGAACTCCTAGGGTTTGGGTCTCAAACCATCTGACGACACAGTCCCGGGCGAAGGCAGCACAGTGGCATGGCTGTAGGGCAGGGTCTCTGCCTCCCAAAGCTGCTGTGACAGGGCTCTTCTCAAGATGGTTGCTCATGGCTCACCGAGGGACCAAGTGGAGACCACGTCTTCAGGAGATAAGATTCTGCACTAGTCTATATCCTTGACTGGGAGATGCTCCCTCTTCTGGCCACTTTGCCAGGGTCCTGGGTACTCTGATTCTCTTACTCTATTATCCCCAAACTCTCATTTTCATCATGTCTCTGCGTTTCTGCTGTTGAACTTGAGGGATCACCTCAACGTGTTACTGCACGACTACTGTTTCACGGAGAACTTGGTGAATGCTGGTGCCACTATTTGGGAAATCTCACCTTTCTGGATCTCCTTTATTTTTGAAAGACAAGTTTTCGGGTTATATATTTTTGGTGAGCAGGGTGTTTGCTTGTTTGTTTTGTTTTAGCATTTGAAATTGTATCAGCCTACTCCTTTACGGCCTTCAAGGTTTCTGGTAAAACTTCACCGTTAGTTTTGGGTGACATCCTCTGTGAAGGATAAACCATTTTTTTTTTCTTGCTGTTTCCAAATTTCTCTAATTTTTGACAGTTGGGTATAATACCTTTGTGACTTTTGTTGGACTCAGATTAGTTACTAAATAATAATTTTGTTTGTTTGTTTGTTTCTTGGGGCTACATAACATTTCTTCCACAATTTTGGAAATTTCTCAGTTTCTCTCCTTGTTTCTTTTCTCTCTCTCTCTCTCTCTCTCTTTCTCTCTCTCTCTCTTTCTCTCTTTCTTTCTTTCTTTCTTTCTTTCTTTCTTTCTTTCTTTCTTTCTTTCTTTCTTTCTTTCTTTCTTTCTTTCTTTCTTTCTTTCTTTCTTTTCTTCTTTTTGAGACAGAGTCTCACTATGTAGTCTTGGCTGTCCCAGACTCACTATGTAGATCAGGAAGGCCCAGAACTCAGAGACCCCCTTGACATCTGCTGGGATTAAAGGTCTGTGGCAGCTGTTACTTTTTTTTAAACAAGCCTCCTGGTCCCTTTCTCTCTTCTTTGCATCTTAAATCTCTTTGGTGGCTCTAATACATCTGTTTTCATATTTTTCTCCAGGGTGCAGGAGCCTTCTTTCAATTGGTTTCTGAAATTTATTATACAGGGAATTTGGTATGAATTATTATTAAGTTGTTTATAGGAAAATCGGGACCCAGAGCTTTCTATTCTGTCATTCTGTTGGCAATATTTCATTATAAATCTACTAAACCAAACTAAAATTGTTAAGAAAATTTGACTGAATGAGCAGGTAGAAATGGGAGAAATGAGTCAAAGGATGAGGTGGAAGGAGGCAGGGTTGGAGAGACTTAAAAGATATTAAGAAATTTGTCTTTTATCACAGATTTCAGGAGACTGTTTATGGTTGCTTAGCAGGAGAGGAATGCAATGAGATTTACTCTGGAAAAATTATTCTGGTTGGTATGTAGAGAATGGCTAGTAGGTAAAGGGCGAGGGCAATTCGACAATTAAAGAATGAATGACTTCCTCTAGAGCAGGCTTCTCCACCTGTGGTCCATGACCCTTCTGAGGGTTACATACCACAAATCCTGCGTATCGGATGTTTACATTACAGTTCATAACGAGTAGCAAAATTACAGTTATGAAGAAGAAACAAAAATAAATTTGTGATTGGGGTCACCACAACATGAAGGAACTGTAAAGTGTCACAGCGTTGGGAAAGTTGAAACCACTGCTCTAGAGTTACCTGTTGAAAGTCATTGGCTGCCAGGACAGGTGTTGTGTGAGCAGACACGTTAGAATCCATAGAGCTGGGGCTGTACAAGCAAATGGCAGATTCCCACGTTTCTGACCCAAGAACGCCAGCAGGAAGGTGCCATTTGCAGATTAAAAAAAAAAAACAAAAGACAAAAAACAAAAAAAACCTATTTTGAATGTAACAATATTCTTGGCAATTTATTAATTCAAAAGATGAAAAAAATGTTTATCTTTATTTTCAGTAATTGTGAACTTGCCGTGGCTTCGGTTCAAGAAAGACGTGTGATTTTGTTCGGGAGGGAATTTCCAGTCTTATCTGCTGGGATTCCCCTGACTGGTGATCAAACATTGGGGCAAGTTACCAAATTCTAATAATCTTGAAGTCCTTCCTGTTCAAGGTTCAGTTGATAACGCAGACAAAAATGTTTTAAGAGAATAGACAATCACTTATGACCTCTAGGGACCTGACATTAAGAAGTGCCTCGGACAGAATGTGAAATATAACCAGTGTGGAAGAGCGTTGCTATAGTTCCTCGCAGTGGCTTCCAGCAAGTCTGTGAGTTTAGGGATAGCCTTTCTGTCCTTAGACTTAAGAGAAAGAAAGTAAACAGTTGCAGTTTTGTTTCCTTTCTGGCACAGGGAAAATAAGTTTATAAAAAAGAATCTGGGACCCTTCAAATATATAGTTAATACAAAATGATACAAAAGACCTAATAAAAGATTTTAGGAACACAAAAATTTTATCAAAATTATGAACTGGTGTTGTTTGGGCTAGGCCTTGAGTACTAAAAATTATGTTTGCTAAACAACAGATAACAACGGTTCTTTATAAGTTTCTAGATGGACAAATTAAAAATATTATTTATTCATTTAATGAGTGTGGGGCACACACATGTCGCAGCACTTGGGTGGAAATATGAGAATAACTGTTCAGGGTTGGTTCTTTCCGTTCATTTATAAATGACCAAGTTCAGTCTTCAACTTGCCTGGGAAACATTTTAGCCACAGAGCCATCTCCCTAGCTCATTGCTGAATCATTTGAAAGATAAATAAGCCTCAGGCACAAAAAAAAGTATGCTTCTAAAAGAGGGTGCAATAGTTTTAGACCCCCAACACATTGGGATAGTTCTCTCTCCCTTTTGTGTGTGTGCAAACAGGACAAGAAGGTAGTCATGTGTTCTTATACGGTGCACAGTTTAATATATGGCTTAATTTTGTGTTCCCCACACCTCAATATTATATTATTTTAACAATCAAATAATAATATCCAAATAATTGTCTAATACTTGGGTTAATACTCATATAAAAACAAAGTAATAGTTTTAAAATATGTCATGCTAATGAATATAGATTCATGATGGAGTCTGATCGCCTAGCTAGATAGCATGTCTCTCATTTCTTAAGAACAACAACAAAAAGGAAAAATTGGGATGCTCTGTCAAAACCAGCAGTGACTCGCGTATAGAGAGCATTTGCTTCCCATATAAGGTTCCTCTAAGTGGTTTACACAGCCAGCTTGATGGTTACTTGTTTTACTGAAGGTAATGTCATGGAAACAGAGCACTGAGCTTGCTAGTCAGATTTCAAATTTACATGTATTTCATATCTAATGTATGTGTATTCACACACATTGAAGCATTGGGAAACCCATTCCTGCTGAGTTTGAGAGAAAGGTGATAGAATGTTGGGCCCTGTACAGGCCTAAAGCCTCAGCTACTAGGGAGGCCAAGGCAGGAAGCTAAACAGTTCAGTGACTGGCTGTGTTATGGACAAGTGGTCAAGGCCAGTCTGTGAACTTCTGAATGATCTGTCTTAAAACTTAAAAAGTAAAAAAGAGAAGGGATCACTCTGTGCTAGAGTACTTATTTAGCATTTTGAGGGCCCTGGGTTTAATCTCTAGTTCAGCATAAAAAGGAAGGCAGAAGAAAGCAATGAAGAGAGGAAAAGGAAAGGAAGGAGGGAAGGCTTTAATAGGAAAATAGAAACAGGAGTCTTGTAGGTCAAAGCCCTAAGATCAGAAAATCAACTGGTATGGATCTCGTCTAGCAAGGGTAGACACCTTAGGTACCTTTTCTGGCTGTGATTAAAATACTCTGACAAAAGCACCAAGTTTATTTTACTTTTGGAGCAGGGCGTGGTAGCACATGCCTTTAATCCCAGCATTTGGGAGGCAGAGGCAGCTGGACCACTGTGAGTTCAAGGCCAGCCTGGTTTACAAAGTGAGTTCCAGGGCAGCCAGGGCTACACACAGAGAAACCCTGTCTAGAAAACCCCACAACCAGCTACATGTATTTGTCTGTAGTCACACGCTTCTTTTACTTTGGGAATTTTGCAACTTAACACTACTTTAGAGTTTAAACCCAAACCATCACACTATTTTGGTAACCTTTTGCTGAGTGACAGAAAAGTCCTGACAGAGCCCGGTCTCATCAGCTTCGGAGCTGGGTGTTTATTCATTCGTAGCCTCCTGCTTGTTAGCACCACGGACCTGGCATTTCTAACTAAGTGTGCGCATCCAAACAATTAGTGTTCCCAGCTCCATGTGTGTGACTGAGTAACTCGGTGAACTGTAAACCCAGCGGAGAGGGTGGGAATGGGCGCGCTGCTGAGAAATAGGCTTGAGCCGACAAAGCACTTAAAGATGTGCACAATGAAGACAGAACTCTTTTATGTGACGATCATCCAGGATTCAGAATCCCGAGAGAGAGGAAGGGCCATGATGCACAGGGAAAAACGAAAATGTTGTAATCCTCGTTTCTGATTTAGTAGAACAGGACTTTCAAACACGTGAAACTTGCTTTCGTCATTGTGTCCTCTGTCGTCGCGTGCCTTCCCCTGCCATCCAGCTTCAGCCTTCCGTGGCTCACTGTCCCTGAGTGCCTCACTTGCAGGGTTTTACTCGTGACTGCATGTCCTCTGGTTACCTGCCTTCCCTAAAGCTAGTCAGAATTTCAAGTTCTGAGTACATGTCCCCTCGTGATGGCACTGTGAGGAAACAGCCGGGTCAAGCAAGGCGTGCAAACAAGTAATTCAGCCACTTTACCTCATACGTGGTATTTATAGTTTGAAAAGGCAGATGATTTTCATACATAAATAAATCTAAGATTTAATGTCATCTGGATGAGGGAAACAGTGAGAGTCAGTTGCCCTAAATTAGTTTGACATTAAAAAAAAAATCATTTTTCATCTATTAGGTATTTAAGGGCCCTTATCCTTTTGATACTGGCTCTTAGAGCAAAGGAAGTTGGGTGTTCCAGTTGCTAGCATAGGGTTTTGGGGGAGAGCCCTTTTTATATGTGTGGAAATTGTATGGTAGATATCTGCAAGTGCGAACAGTGGGGTTACCACAGAGCATAGAAGGAAGAGATTTACCCATCAAAACCTTTCCTCAAACAACTTTAAGTTCACTGCATTTTCATAAGGCTGTTTGTATTCCTGCATGCATATTTGTTGTGTATAATGCAATTCAGATGAATGGAGTTGGGACATAGAACAATATGAAATTGTTTTGAGCCAGTGGAGAGAGGGATGAGCCCCCTACTTTTATTTATTTGATTTTGCTCTGTTTTATGGACACAGCTGATACAGTTTTAGCTGTTTTGAAAATCTAGATACACCAGTGCATCACATCAGACCCCCAAGTCAATAAACAGTACCCCAGAATCAAAAGATTAGAGGTGGAGATACAGACCACGGTCAAAGCACACGTAACGGGCTCGAGGTCCTGGGCTCACTCATCATCATCACAAAAATGAAAAAAATAAATCAAAATATTAGCCTAATAGCGATGGTGTGTATGAGTTCAACATTGATTTTAGTTCAATACAGTTAAGCAAACTCATAGGTGTGTGTGTGTGTGTGACGAAGAGAGAAAAACGTATATAGCAATTTTAATTAAAGACCTAAACCTTCCAAGCAATACTTTTAATATTATTTTCTCTATTATTTTTTATCTGACAGCTCCATGCATGTATATACCGGATTTTAGTCACCTCTACCTCCCATCCCTCTCCTTCTCCCACTGGCAACCTTCTTCATGAAACCCCCATCTACTCTCACATCTTCTTTTTGTATGTGGCCCCACTCAGTTTAATTACCGTTTATTGCCCTAGTGCAGGTGGGAAGTTATTCAGTGAGCAGGGGCAAAATAGCACACATTAAAAACTTTTCTACTTTCCCTTACAACTTCAATAACTTTCCTTGCAAATCTAAAGTAATAAGATAATTTTCTGTTCACTCCAAAATATGTATCTATAAGATATGGCTCAATGCTAGTTCCTTACTTGAGACTTACTAAATTCTTGTTCCCTCACATAGAATCCCTAGGCCTAGGAAAGAAAGACAGAAAGGAGCAAGTGAACGGAAACAGCCATTACCAGTTTCTGCATACGTCTTCAAGTACTAAAATTGATAGAATTTGTATATGCTCTTTCAACGATTGACCATGTTCTCATCACCACCCCTAGTACAATCTGAACACTAACCGTAGTAGTCACTGAGTAGCAAGTGGAGAGAAGGAGAAAACAAAAATCTTTTGAAAAGACTCTGCTGCTGCAAAGAAGTACATGGCTGACCGGAAGAAGCCTTTTCAAGGGTAATTGAAATCAAGAACATCAGTGTCCTGGACTGTTGGACTCCATGTTAAACTGTGACAGGAATATCTGTGCTGTTTCAGAACTACATGGTTAACACAAAACACTGCCATGCGTCCTACATGGTACATCCACCAATTAGTCAAAAACAACTAAAAAAAAATGTTCTGAATAAAGACAATTTTGTTAAGTCTATGCACATCAAAAAACAAGTTCAAATAACCACCAAGTAAGACTTAAGTTTAAGAGTGTGTGAGGTTATATTTTATGAGGCTCTTAGGTACAGTCAAGCGGCATCTACAGCCTCTTACCCTGCATTGGCCTCAGAGTTGGACTAAGGAGTCGTTGGAACAAGACTCCTTTGCCAAGAGTCACAAATATTACAATCCACTTTGAATTTGTGGCAAAACAGTTTCTCGGTTGGCTTTCCCCACCTCCACAATCGTAAACAGAAGAAAAGTGATGTGATTTCTCTTCAGTGGCTCCGACTTAAGCCGCTCTTTCCAATAACTTCACCTCTAAATGCAGTGAAGAACACAGAGCACAGCTGAACATTTCATCAGAAACCAGATGGATGATTCAGAGGGGAAAAGTGGACTAGTTTATACCAAGATTGAGCAAAATATTGAACACTTCCCAGGGTTTTAAGTCATCTGGAAAAAAAAATCTGTTTTACATGATCCATTCCATTGGTTTTATCTCTTCACTCACTTCTATCCAGCATGGGAAACAAAAGCAAAGGGCAGAAATGTCTTGAGAGTGTTGAACTCAGCTGGAGCTGACCAAGAAGAATCCAGGCTTTTCCTACTTGACTTCCACCCCAATGTCGCATACTTCTGGGCTGGGACTTTCAGGGTGCTGGTGTTCCCTCCATCAAGATAAGTAAGCATCCAGATACTTTGGATTTCCTTCGTCAACATCATGCTTCATTGCCCTGGGATTCCAAAGGGAGAAAAGAGCCCTGCTCTGTCCTGAATTGTTTTTACATTATCTGGATATGCAGTAAAGCAGGAAAATCGAGCCATTGGGTTTACCTTATTCTCTCTGAGTGCTGCTCTGAAGAATAGCCGACCGATCTGGACTTTCTTCTGTCTGAAGACGAGGCAAAAGAAAGTTTATTCTCATTCTGTCATATTCCCCCAACCCACAGCCTGCTTCAGGTCCTTGGCTACAGAGATTGCCTCACTGACATTGTAACTTTGTTGGAAACTTCTTTGAATGGAGGCACTACAACCCTCTGGGTAAATCTAAATTGAGCTGCTTTTATACATGAGAGATCCTTAACGACTTAAGACAGAATTTTCCGCTGTGGCTTTTGCAAGTTTTTCCCCCCTGTTCTCAGCACAGCTTTGCCACCAGGCCCTTCCTTGCATATGGCAGTAGCTCTTAATCCTTCCTATTTACCCTTTTTAATAAGATCCAGACTGCCCAAACAATAGCTCTCAACTCTACAAAACTATTCCTTTATTTCCATTTTTAAAACTGTTTGCATCTCCTTCAATTCCCCTCCTGCTAAGTCTAACTGAAGTTTGTCTAGCTCCTGCTAAAACAGAACTTTTGGCTACCCTCGCCCAGTTAGGATGCTCCTTTGGAATCTACCTTCTGAACCTTGAGCTAATGGCCTTCTCCTCACTATAGCAACAGTGCTGATCTGGGTATAGAATTGGAGCATCTCTTTATTACTTAGTCTGGAGCCACCAGGACACTGTCTCACTTTCCTGGCTTTGGTGAATTACCGAAACCCTTATTTTTCCACCTCATTGCTTTTGATATTCACATCTTGTTTTTTTTTTTTTTAATTATATTCCTTTAGTTGAAGATCTTATGGGTGAGATATATTTATAATGTCAAGGAAGGTTTGGAAATTGTTAGGCCATTTGAATATATACTTTTAGATAATGGATCCAGTGGCTCTAGACATTGGAAACTAGCAGAATTTTACCAAGGGAAGATTAGTGCTTCAGTGGTCAGTTAAAGAGCATGGGGCACAAGTGAAATAATCTATTTTTTTGCCACTGCAGACCTGAAGAATTTAAGGATTCTAAATCTTTTTTAACATTTGTAATTTATATGAAGGACCCTCTTAAAAACAAAAAACAAACAAACTATCTAGTAATAAATGTAATCAAGGAGGTGAAATATGTCTACATGAGAACTTGGACAAATGCCAGAGATCTGCTGAGCTCCATGCCATGAGGCACGGGCAGGGCAAGATACCCACAGAAGTGTCCTCTGCCACATGGCAGGGGCAGGCTGCCAGCCCCCATGCCATGCAATGCAGGAAGGGGAGGCTGTGTAGAGACCTGCCCACTGCCATGCCACACGGGCAGGCTGTGGACACCTAGAGGACCACTTAACAGCATGCCATGTAGCACAGGCAGAGAAAGTCACCCAGAGGGCCCACCAGCGGCGGTGGCCCATCTGCAGCAGGAGCTACTAAAATGTGCAAGTATGTGGTGGACAGATGGGCGAGAAAAAGAAGTAGAACAGTTTGAGCATCATGAAGAAAGGTGGCACTGGAGATGTGAGGGCAGAGAGGAATAGCCTGCTGTGAGTATTTAGCCCCACCACCTGAAGCCATGGTGAAGTTCTAGCCCATGCTGCTACTGAAGACCACAGTTGGGTTCATAGCTATATAGCAGCAGGGGTCGGTGTCAATGTCTCTGGCTCATATTACCACTAGAGACCACGATGACATCCCTGGACTGGGAAGTTGCCTGGGACCACATGGATGTTCAGGGGCTGTGCATAACTAGCTCTGCCCCTCACTGGCCATGGCATTCTGGAGATCTGACCACACCTCTCACTGGCAGTGGTGCGCCTCTCGCAGGCAGCACAGTAGAGCTGGCCCTGGCGGAGGAGGCAAAAGTAAGCCAGCCTCTAGGGCAAGAGCAAGGGAGAGCCGGCCTTATCACCTGTCCACCATGAGGTGGTGCGGATGCAAGGGTGATGCCCTCCTCACCTTGCCCCTTGCCACCTGAGGTAGTTGGGAGAGTTGGTCCCAGGTCATGAGAGCGGGAGATCTAGCCCTGCCCCTCAACTGGATGTAGCACTCAGGATAGCAGGCCCTGCACAATAGCAAAGTGAAGGTGACTCCAGAGGTATGGGTGCCAGCGAGCTGGCCCTGAGGCATGAGAGTGAGAGAGTTGACCCTGCCTCTTGCCAATGGGAGCAATGGGTGGCCTATTTGGAGCAGAGCTAGAGAACTTGCCCTGATGGTGTGGATAATGGGGTTGACCAGCTCAGCTACCACCCAGGCCCAGGTCTAGGGATCTGAGTGGGCCCATCCCAAAATCTATATCATCTGGGAGCTGTTGGAGTACATTAAAGAGATCCTGCTGATCCAAAGCTGCAGGTTCTACATGAGACAGGGAAACAACAGGGTAAGTGAGAGATGTCCCAGTAAAGATCCACTATTGATGTTGTCACAGAAGCCAAAGACCTCGAACCAGACAATGACTCATTGAAATGAACATTTACAAGCAAAGACATGCAGGCTGAGGGCTCCGCTGTAGGGCGTACTGTGTCATACAACAGCTTCCATGACAAAATGTTTTCTATGCTTTGTTTTGTTTATTTTGTGTTTGTTTGTATGTTTTTGATTTGGGGGTGTCTTCAAGAGCACAGAGGGAAGATAGGAGGGGGTGGAGAGATGAGTGGGACTAAAGTGCATTATGTGAAACTCACAAAGATTCAATCCGAAGTTACAAAAAAACTTTGACAATAAAGTTAAAAAGTACTTTTGCCAACTATATAACAAATGGGGTTAAAATGTGGATTATATGAAGAATTATACAAATTAAAGACTAAACTAACCAAATTTTAGTGAATAAGTTAGCTAAATAAACTGATGATGCATTTCAAAAGCAGAAACACAATGAACAATAAATGTTTAAAAATGTTTAACATGCTTAGCCATGAAGAAAATGTAAATTTAAAATGCTTCAAGATTCTATTTCATCCCAATCAGAATGGTTAACATGGAGAACAACAAATTCTCTCTGGAAAGGGTGTAGAAAAAGAGCCTTTAACTCTACCCATGAGGGTATTGAAGCAGATGCTCAGACTCATAACCAAACTTTGGGCAGAGTGCAAGGAATCTTATAAAAGAATGGGGAGAAGAAAGAACTGGAGGGGACAGGAGCGCCACAAGACCAACAGAGCCAAAAATTCTGTGCTCAGGGGGTCCTGAAGAGACTGATGAATCAACCTAGGACCATGCATGGAGATGGCCTTGAACTCCTGCTCAGATGTATCCATGGGCTGCTCAGTCTCCGTGTGGGTTCCCTAGTAAGGGGAGCAGGGACTGTCTCTGACATGGACTCAGGGTCCAGCCCTTTGATCATCTTCCCCTGGCAAGGTAGCCTAACTAGGCCACAGAGAAAGAGAATTCAGACAGACCATAGGCTATGGTCAAATAGTAGGGGAAGAGGACCTCCCCTATCAGTGGATTACAGGAAGGACTTGTTGGGGGGGGGGTAAAGGGAGGGAGAGTGAGACCAGGAGAAGATGAGGGAGGGGAGCTATAGCTGGATAAAAAGTAAATAAATTATAATAAAGAAAAATTAAATTAAATTGAATTTTGAATAAAAAAGAAAAAGAGCCTTTATTTACAGCAGGTGGGAATGCAAAGTAGTGCAACCACTAACAAAATTATTATGATGATGTCTCAAAAATAGAACTACTGTATGACCAATCTACACCACTCTTTAGTATAGTCAAAAGACTTTCAAGTCTTACCACATAGATGCTTAGATATCTTCTTTATTACAAATTATTCATACTGGCTAAGAAATGGAAACAACCCAAATGTAAATCAATAGATGAATGGATAAAGAAAATGTAGTATGTATATACAATGGAATTTCATTCACCCATAAAGAAAAATGAAATCATGGCATTCATGGTAATATGGATAGAACTGGAAGTAATTATGTTAAGCAAAGAAAGCAAGACTCAAAAAAGACAATTACCACATGTTTTCTCTCATACAATGAGCCTAGGTTTTAATTTGTAAAGATGTGTATATAAATATGTGTGTATATGGGAATGGATTATGAAACTGGAAAGGGGACCAGAAGAGGGGGAAAGGGAGAAAATAAATAAGTCAGAGGATAAAGGAATGCATGTGACATGAAAGTAGAAGTGGGGATTTGGGATGAGGAAGAAGGGGATTAGTGAGTGGGAGATCAAGA
The DNA here is from genome assembly GCF_030254825.1 of Meriones unguiculatus. Lineage (NCBI taxonomy): Eukaryota > Metazoa > Chordata > Mammalia > Rodentia > Muridae > Meriones > Meriones unguiculatus. Next base: position 124,528,246 of record NC_083350.1, read on the forward strand.
CCTTGAGAGAGGGATTTGGAAAGGAAACAAGTAAGAACAAAATACACTGCCCGAGAACTTTACTTTGTAAGGTAACTTTAGAAACTCACCCCCTCTGTCCTCACAAGCCTCCATCCCCACTGTCTCTCCTTCCCCCATTAACAACAAACTTGAGCCAGGGACTGATATGGAGGAAAATAAGAGATGGTTCTAGTTAGATTTTTAAATTGCTGTCTAGTAAGAATGTCCTTGTGTGGAAGGAGGTTATGCTCTACCATTCTGAGAGATGGTACTGGACAGTAAGACAGTTCCCTTTTGCTTTGCATATGGGAAGTTGAAGTGCTAATACTCTACCAAGTATGTGGATTATGTATGCCCTGTTATTTCATCATAAAAATTTAGTATCTGAAGTTGGAACAATTATTTTGATTCTTATTTTTTAAAAATATGGGGTCATGCTAACACTCCCATGCCCGCCCATTCCTTCAGATGATTCATGGCTGCAGCAATCCATGTTGATAATCTGTGGCTAGTCCTGCGTCCGCTCCGGTAGAATTTACTGTGACAATGGCCACTCTCAGCTGCTCCATCGTAGTATCGAATTCTCCAGTCCAATTATCTAAAATATAGCTCGACAATTGTTTAGACAGATTTGCAGCACAGGAAAAATTCTCATGTTGTATGCTAGTGACACAAAGTCCCGCATACTTTCATTGACAACCAGGTTGAGCGATTTGCCATAGGGTATCAATTTGCTCCTGCAAGAGGTCAATCCTCTGATTGAACACCATCAAGCTTCCTTTTAGTTGAGCATTAATTCCTTTATGTACAACTAAGGCATGAGCTACATTGGCTAAATGATTATTCAGGGTCTGAGCAGTCTGCCCAGTATGACTCATGGCTAATGCCCTGGTGGTAGCTCCAACAGCCGTCAATGAGATGGTAGTAACAATGGTGGCTGTAGTTCCAAGATCCCTTTTCTGTCTGAAGAGAGTCATAGCGAGAGAGCTGCGTAATGCCGCGCCTTAAAGATGGAGCTGGTTTCCGCCTTCCACCTTCCCGATGGTGAGTGCTCTCTGTCACGAACAACTCCACATTTGGCTAAGGCCGAGGATCTGGCTTGCTTCCATGTATGTGGACCTATCTGCATTGCCCCCGTGGCACGCCTGGGTTGGCTACCCAGAGGCTATTTAAGCTGTGGGCTGGCTTTCCCCGGGGTCCGAGGATTGGTCAATGTTCCTGAATAAACTGCATTGAAAAAAAAAAGAAAAAAAATATGGGGTCATGAAGGTTTTTCAATCCATGTTCACTAAGATGATGAAAAAGAATATTTTCAAAATATTGTGCTTTAGTCAAGTTTCTCTAGAGTAACAGAACTTATAAAGTGAATCTATCTATCAATCTATCTATTTATCTATCTACCATCTATCATCTCTAACTATCTATGATCTATCTATGATCTATCTACCTATTGATCAATTATCTGTCTTCTATCTATCTATCTATCTATCTATCTATCTATCTATCTATCTATCTATCTATAATCTAAAAGGAATTTATTAGAATGACTTACAGGCTGTGGTTCAGCTAGTCCAACAATGGCTGCCTATAAATGGAAGGAAGGTCCAAGAATCCAGTAGTTGTTCAGCTCATGAGGCTGTATGTCTCAGCTGGTATTCAGTATATGTTGGAGTTCTGAAGAAGTAAGTTCTAATGCCACTGAAGAGATGGGCTGGCTAGTGAGGTAAAAGCAAGTAGGCAAAGAGCAAAAGCTTGCTTCTTACACATCCTTATACTTCCAGCAGAAGATGTGGGCCAGATTAGATCCAGATTTAAAATCTGGATTAAAGGTTTGTTCTTCTTTTAAAATTTTATTTATTTATTTATTACAATTTATTCTCTTTTTAACTCAGTTGTAGCCTCCTTTGTTCCCTCCCAATGCCACCCTTCCTCCCTCTTCTCCCATGCCTCTCTCCCAGTCCACGGATAGGGGAGGTCCTCCTCCCCTTCCTAGCCTATCAGGTTTCATCAGGGCTGGCAGCACTGTCTTCCTCTGTAGCCTGGTAAGGCTGCTCCCCCCTCAGGAGGAGGTGATCAAAGAGCCAGCTACTGAGTTCATGTCAGAGAGAGCCCCTGTTCCCCTTATTAGGGTACCCACTTGGAGACTGAGCTGCCATGGGCTACTTCTGTGCAGGGGTTCTGGCTTATCTCCACGTATGGTCCTTGGTTGGAGTATCAGTCTCAGAAAAGGCCTCTGTGCCCAGCTTTTTTGGTTCTGTTGCTCTCCTTGTGGCACTCCTGTCTCCTAAGGGTTGTCTTTCTACCTCAAAGATCCAGATTAGAAGTGGATTTCCCAGTTCAAATTAAGCAGAAATTACTCACAGGTGTGCCATTTATTTTGGAGTTTTAGTTAATTGTAGATGAAATCAAGTTGACAACAAGAATAACCATCACAAGTCTACCCCTTGTCAATTTGACACACAATTGTATCTCCTTATGTCATGATTAGTTTCCAGATAATCAAGTCATAATACCTAAACATAATATAACTATCCCATGTACAATTGAAATGCATTATATATTTAACCAGGTCATAATTATACCTAACATCTAACTATCCCTAGTATAGCCATGAATGCATTGTAAATTTAGAATAGGTTCAATGTCTCTCAAGGGACATTCTTTTATTATCTCAAACTTAAATGTAATGATTGCACCACCAATATCCTCTTACTTGATGTTACATTACATAATGAAGAACTTGAGGCAAGAACCCAAATATTACACAAATGCATTCCTAACAAAATAAGGCAGAAACATGTCAGTTACAGCTCCTTCTTCTGTAACTGGTCACATGGCCTTAGCTGGTATTTATAACTACCTTCCTCTACTACCCATTCTGCACTTCCTCCACCCTTGGCAAGTACGTCCTAGATTAACGAAACGTAGACAAATGTGGGTATAAATTAACTGAAAACAAGATCTTCCAGCAGTTATTCCTGAGGTGTTCCCTGTTGGAATTGATTGGTTAAAAAAAAAAATCTAGTGCTGGTGTGACATAAAGTGATGGAGCAGTATGTGATAGGGTAGGGAGGGGGATCCCTTCTCTGGGAAGAAAGAGAGGGAAGAATGGAGTGGGAGGCAAGGCAGGAAGGGCTGTGATCAGTACATAAAGTGAATAAATAAATAATTTAAAGAGAAAAATGCAATTATGTAGAGGGAGAACATGGATCCTTCTTTGATTTCAGGACGGCTTCACTTCCTCTTCCAGAATTCTCTGATATCAATAGGAGTGGGGATTGCACAATTGTTGCTTTTCTTAAACTGGAGGTAACAGGTAGCTTTAGAAATCATAACAGCGTTGAGAATTCTTTGTTTAGTTCTGTACCTCAATTTTTTATTTTTTAATTTTAATTTTTATATTAATTACAGTTTATTCACTTTGTATCCCAGCTGTAGCCCCCTTCCTCATTCCTTCCAAATCCCAACCTCCCTCCCTCATCTCCTCCCATGCTGCTCTCCAAGTCCACTGATAGGGAAGGTCCTCCTCCCCTTCCACCTGACCCTAGCTTATCAGGTCTCATCAGGACTGGTTGCATTGTCCTCCTCTGTGGCCTGGTAAGGCTGCTGCTCCCTCAGGAGGAGGTGATCAAAGAGAAAGCCACTGAGTTCATATCAGAGACAGTCCCTGTTCCCCTTACTAGGGTACCCACTTAGAGACTGAGCTGCCATGGGCTACATCAGAACAGTGAATGGAAGACTTTTCCTAATTATAAGACCTTGATGGGTGCTGTGAAGACATTTTTGTTTCAGGAAATGTAGTTACTAACTAAATTAATAGCTTTTTACATTAAGCTGATAGAAAAATTCAAGAATAAGAGTATGGCCCTCCGTGTCCTTCTATCTTCCCCTTCTTTCATAAGACTTCCTGTGCTCTGCCCAAAGTTTGGCTGTGAGTCTCACCATCTGCTTTGATCCCCTGTTGGGTGGAGCCTTTCAGAGGACCCTCTATAGTAGGCTCCCATCCTGTTCTCTCTCTTCCACCTCTTCTGGTGTCTACCCTGTTGGTCATTCTGAGTGAGCATCCTCCCTAAGGTCCTCCTTGTTGTTTAGCTTCTTTAGTTCTGTAGCTTTTAGTATGGTTATCCTATATTATAGCAGCTAATATCCTCTTATAAGTGGCTAAAAATACTGAGCCCTCGGGTTCCTGCAGAGACTAATGCACCATCCAAGGACCATACATGGAGAGGACCTAGATCCCCCGCTCATATGTAGCCAATAGGCAGCTCAGTTTCCATATGGGTTCCTGAGTAATGGTAGCAGGGGTTGCCTCTTTTGAACTCGATTGCCTGCTCTTTGATCATTTGCTCCTGGTGATGTGGCCTTGCCAGGCCATGGAGGAAGAGAATCCAGGCAGTTCTGATGAGACTTGACAAGCTATGGGCAGATGGCAGAGGAGAAGAACTCCCCCATTCTATGGACTAGGGCAAGGGGATATGGGGGGAAAGGGAGGGAGGGTGGGACTGGGAGGAGTTGAGGGAGGGGGCTTCAATCAGGATATGAATAAATTGTAAAAAAAAAAAAAGAGTATGCTCATGGTCAGTCTAGAAATAAATACTTATATTACCAAGAAAGGGAACACAAGAAAAAACATTGAAACACAGACTCCAAAAAAAAAAGATAAATTTGTTCTGTCATGTGACAGAATAAATCCCCCTGAATAAGTATTTATTTGTCCACAGTTGCTTTTCAAACAAAAGGAAGACACTTGTCAAGCAAAACCCCAGGGTGCCCTATCAGTTGGTTCCAGGACTGCAGTGAACCTTCTACCATGCCTTCCTTTGAGTAACCAAAACATTCCAGTGGTGAGAATTTCAAGTGTTTCTCTCCTTAGTCAACATACTTTCCGCACAATGATTCAATTCTGGTGTGTCTGCGGCAAGAGATCTACTTTGTAAATCCGGTGTTTCTCCTCAATATGCGCTGGAGAGGTTTTCTTCTGGAACACCACTGAAGAGAATTATTTGAACCTTCTAGTCCTTACAGAGTGCCTAGCTAAAGCTCCTGGGTTTAGTTTCCCCAGTTAACAAACTTTTTTTTCTATGCCTCTGTGAAAGATTCAGAGAAGCTCTTGTGTGTGTGTTTCCAACACTTTCAGTAGCACCCCACTTTGCTTCATTGCAAGAGCCGTCTTCCTTGTCTATACTGGCAACAGCAAAGTTAAGTGAGGTGCCAGCTGACTCAAGATTCCATTTACCCTTTTGACTCTGCCACTCCCACTTTTTCTTGGCTGAAAATGCCATGTAATTTTCTGTTTCTAGACTAAACTGTGAAATCGTACTCTTCTAACCTGCATATGTTATAGCCACATCATAGTCATTTTCTGCAACAGGTTACTGAGAAAACTACCCACAAAGACCTGAGATGCCTGCCGATATCTGCCACATCAGTGGTTATCAACCTTCCTGCTGGTGGGCCTTTTAATTCAGGTCCTCATGCTGCAGCGACCCCTAACCATAAAATTATGGTTGCGAAATAACCATAAATTTTTCGTTGGTACTTCATAATTGTAATTTTGTTACTTTATGAATCATAATGTAAATATCTGTATTTTCCAATGATCTTAGGAGACTCCTGTAAAATGATCATTTGACGCCCCCAAAGAGGTCATGACCCACAGGCTGAGAACCACTGTATTAAAGTATAACTGTGAGGATGAGGTCAGCATGTATTTCCACCCATTGTTGTAGCCTATAAAGCCATTGACATTATTCATTCCTGACATCAAAGCTCCCTTTCCAGTAGACTTAACATGGATACTAGATTTGTTTCCCAGCTTAGTAATAAAGTAGGGGCTTGGCAAAGAGTAATTACTTGTGGCATTCTGGTTACTAGCATGTCAATACTTGTCCTTGTCACCACAATTTTTTTATGTAATTTTTATTTTTTATATTAATTACAGGTTATTTACTTTGTATCCCAGCTGTAGCCGCCTCCCTTATTCCCTCCCAATTCCACCCTCCCTCCGTCATCTCCTCCTTGCCTTTCTATAAGTCCACTGATAGGGGATGTTCTCTTCCCCTTCCATCTGACCCTAATTTATCAGGTCTCATCAGTACTGGCTGCAATGTCTTCCTCTGTGGCCTAGTAAGACAGTTCCTCCCTCAAGGGGGGAGGTGTCAAAGAGCCAGCCACTGAGTTCATGTCAGAGACAGTCCTTGTTCCCTTTACTAGGGAAGCCCACTTGGATACTGAGCTGCCATGGGCTACATCTGAACAGGGGTTTTAGGTTATATCCATGTATGGTCCTTGGTTGGAGAATCAGTCTTAGAGAAGACCCTAGTGCCCAGCTATATTTGATCCTTGTGGAGCTCCTGTCCTCTCCAGGTCTTACTAACTCCCTCTTCTTTCATATAATTCCCTGCACTCTGCCCAAGGTTTGGTTATGAGTCTCAGCATCTGCTTTGATACACTGCTAGGTAGAGTCTTTCAGAGGCCCTCTATGGTACTGTCCTGTTTCTTGTTTTTTCCTACTTCCAATGTCCAAATGGTGGGATCTAGAAAAGATCATCCTGAGTGAGGTATCCCAGAAGCAGAAAGACACACATGGTATATACTCACTTATAAGTAGATACTACACCTATAAGATAGGATAAACATATAAAATCTGTACACTTAAAGAAGCTAAACAAGAAGGAGGTTCTGGGGTAAGATGATCACCACAACTTTATTCCATCCCTTTAAATGCTCTTCCATAATTACTCAATTGGCAAATGATTAAAAATTGTAAAATCAGAATTTACCAAAAAGAAGGGAAGGTATACATTCTCTAAAGATCTGATACCCCACTTCAAGTGTGAAGCTAGAGAAATAGACAAACCTAGATTTGACTAATGAGAAGTCTTCCCATTGATGTAGATGAGAAATGCTAAGAATCTCCCCTATGGCCTCACGTATCTTTCTCTCTTTCATCTGTTTATCTGTCTTAAATTATTGTTTTAGTTCCTAATTATTCATCTTCTCCATTTTTGATGATGTCAGCTGCTAAACAATGATGCGAATTCACAAGAATAATTCTGCCTTTTTTCCATCTGAACTCTACGTTAGTATGAGGGACAAAACCCGCATTTGGTGGAAGAAAATTTGGGGGGAAATGGGTAATGTCAAGGAGATGCAGGAGGCTGACAATGAAGCTTGGAGAAATACCGTGAAGAAACGCAGGCACGGTTTTCTATAAGGCAGCTGACGTCTTGGAGAATCATATTCAGAATAGGAGACGCTTTGTGAAAGATGAAGCATATAGAAAAAGAGATCTCCTTCTGGCAACAGTTTACAACCAAGTTAGTATTTCTTTGTCATACAGCCCTGTGCTTAACAGTCCTGCTTGGAGATATCTTAAATGCAGTAAGGTATGAGTAATTTCTTGTTGCTTTCTTACTCCCTAGGGCAGAGCAGAAAGCCATCAATAGAGCTAGCTGTTATACTGTAAATAAGAGAAGGTACTCAGAAGCACATGTCCAGTGATTTAAGCATCAACCTAAGAGACACACACCGTTTCTGTCTCTAATGTGGGTGAGTAGATGGAAGGTCTTGAGAAACATAGACCAGCTCAATTCAGTACTTGTATTTTGGAGACCAGGAACCCTATTAAGCTTTTTTTTTCCTGAATTTAATTTACAAAGTATGGAAGCTTAGAGGACTTCTAGTCTGATGAAATATTCCATATCTGAAATCTTGAGGACCACGAATATGCCATATTTAGCTTTCTCCCAGATTTGTGGAGTGTCTGCATACATACAATGTGATATGTATGGGGGTAGGAACCAAATCTGAATATTAATAGATTTGTATTTCATATGTACTTCATTCACATATCCTGAAATAAATTGAAACTATTTTAGTTTGCCTGTGACTTGCCATATAAAATTTATGTGGGGGTTTTATACATATCATGTCGATACTATAATGTTTTCAGTTTGGAGCATGTTGGGCTTTTGATTTTCAGATAGGAGATGCTCATTCTGTATGGGTAAGATAGTAATCAGGCAATGACAAATGCCAACCCAGTAGCTGTGCTCTCCTTCTGAAGAAAATTCCAATTTCCCCACTGAAGAAGATGCTTCCTGGATACAGAGTCTTCTGGTTCTAGATGGTCATGCAACGTGGTGTGATGTCATTAACAGTTATGCATTTTAGACAAAGGTTTTTACTCTTCTGTTGTATGCTCTGTTCCCCCCCACACACACTTTCCCTTTATCATTCTTTCGCCTCATTACACAGATACAAAGCTGTAATGCTTGAACGAGGAACAATGACCTGTTTCCATGAGACACCAACATGAAGATGAGACTCAAAATGTTAGCATGGTAGAGCCAAAACATGGGAAGAGAGCCAACGCTGCCTCGTTTTTCATACTGAACGCAATGCATGAAGGATAGTTTGTCAGCACATTTTCATTACTATACTAAAATCCTTAGGTCCGTTTAAAGAAGACATTAATTTACACAGCTCAGTTTCAGGGTCTTGTATTTGGTGCTGATCTTCATGCTGGTAGAGTCCTGATATGGCCCAGAATAAGGGTCCCTCCTGTGGGGCTTTTCTAGTTTCTCTTCCTCCTTCTCATAAAGCTACCAATATCTGATCATAAGGAACATATTGGGATGCCTTATCTAATCTCAATTATCTTCTGAGGGCCATACCTCTAAACAGCATTTTTAGACCAAGTTTCTATTTCATAATCCATAAATCAAGGAATGAATCCTTGAGAGATACATTAAAGTCCTGTACAAAATGTAGCATTCTATTAATATCTCTATTAATATTTGCATTTGCAGTTGAATGGGGTGGGGGAAGAGAGAGAGAGAGAGAGAGAGAGAGAGAGAGAGAGAGAGATTCCAGCTTGACTCCACTGAGTTCCTGGCAACCGTGTGTGTGTGCATGCATGTGAATGTGTGTTTGCCTGGTCTGTGAAGATAAAAGAATGGGGAAGAGGGACAGAAGCATTGATAAGTCCACTACTGACATTTTCGATTTTCCTCTAGGTTCTATTTCCCATTTTTCATGCTGTGTAGACTCCCAGAGGACTGCTCCATATGGAATGCATCAGGAATCACTTTCTCTCCACCCTTCTGTTGGGTTTGGCAAGTAGAAGGCGTTGGCAAGGGCTCGGGAGAGCAGGAGGATTTATTCCCAGGCCTCCCCAGCTGTTCCTTAACTAAAGGCCACAGTTCTTTTGAGGTACCATGCCCTACACAGCCCACTTTCTATGTTTCTATGCTCACTTCCTTGTTATCTCTATTGAGGGTGGGGCACAGGGTTGTGATGGCTTGTCACTGTACTCACTGTCCATTTTGCTAGACCCTGCTGACGTTTTTTTTGCAAATGGCATCTTTAGGAAATCTCTCTGAATTGCTCAGTATGCTTCAGCAGTAGAGACAGAACCTGACACACACGCAGCAGCTCAGTTACGCCAGGCAATCGTAGGGTGAAGGACTGTTAGAAGTCCTGGGCAGAGGGCAGACTCCAGACTCTGACACCAGAACATCTGAGGTAGAATCCTGGCTCTGACGCTTCCTATCTGGGGGCAGCTAGTGTCCTTGTCTACAAAGTGTGATAATACTAGTAACCACCTTATAAAACTGTAGTCAGGGCTGAATACAATATACATGCAAAGTATGGCAATTCTTGTGACTTTGTCATCAATCCACAAATGTATTAATTAGCAATTATTATGCAAAAGAACATACAAGGTGCTGGTTGCTCTGGAGGACTTCTATGGAGAAAATTAAATCCAGACCAAATGATGAGACTGGCTTCATACTTTGATATTCAGTAGCTCACACCTCTTACCCTTAGCTCCTCTTCTCCTTGTAGCATGCGTATCGACAAGCTGACAAGAAAGCCTAGTTCTGTTTTGGCCCAAGCCAAACCCCAATTCTGTACCCCTCATTCTAATCACCAACATCACCCATCACTCTGTTAAAGCAGAGATTCCTCCCCTCCCCTATTTTTTTCAGAAATGGTCTCCCCAAATACCTTGATGATGTAGGTAACAAGCCTTGTTATGTCATTCTGGTACAGGTGCTCAGTACAAGTACATGCAAATTAAACTTTGGATGGCAATCCATTGTAACTAAAGACAAGTGTCTGTCACCCAGCCTGTGAGGAAAAGGAAGAAAATCTTGGACAAATCGAGCTTGTATCTTCCTCTCCACAGTAGATGATATTTCAAAACTAGAAATAAGTTGAGGGATAGAAAGTTCTAGTCTTCCCCGGTGTGGCATAGTGAGATTTACACATCTCATTCAGATTGTGTGATGGCCTGTCAAATTCACGGCCCTTGTTCTGGCTTGACTCATCCCAGAAAAGTGCCCAAATCTCCAAAAACAGACATCAGAATTACTGGAAGATTTCAAAAGTACAGATGCAGAGTGCCTAGTCCCAGACCCGTGGAGTGAGAGTTTGTTAGGAAGGTTCAGGGGAAAATAAAGCAGAAAACTATGCTAAAAACAAGTTTCCCAGTGGATCCCAAATAGTCACACCAATTTCGACATCAGGCTTAGTTTATAATAGCTTTTATTGATCAAATCCTTCCCTACATGACCCCCGAACATGACCCCTTATCATGTTCATGTTTTCTTCATGTTATTCTTTCTTTTTTTTTTTAAATAGTGCACTGAGTCCAGTTATTATTACCCATATGTGCGTGGGTGCTGGGACATCCACTGAAACAGGGGCAAGCTAGCGCGGCTCCCCCTCCCAAAGGAAAACGGCTACTCCCATCAGCCATCAACTGCCAGCAGCTTGTCAGCTAGCAGTTACAGCCTTATGACCCCCCCCCCCTGCAACACTGGCTCATTTTAACACGGGCAATACCTTGCCCACTGTGATATTCTGATCCCACTGTTTTCTGCTTGCTCTGCTGGTGGTGTATCTGGTTATGGTAGACTATGTTCCTGTGCCTTACTTCCCTCATTGATGAGGAGGAATAATGCTGAAATGTGAAAGAATACGGTCACTAATACAGAGACATACCAGAATATAATATATCAGATCACTTTGATTGAGCTGAAATACTCCACTTAGGGTTGTCTTATGAACTAGCTAAAACATCAGAACAATAAAACTTAGGCATTCTATAATCATTTCATACTAATTATTATTGATAGTAACGACCATCACAAAATGAATGACAATAGTTGAGGTTGCACACAGGGGCATTTATAGAGGTGAAAATGGGACTGGAGTTCTGTATCTCGATGCTCACATTTTTACATGCAAATACCAGATAGTGGAAAATCAGACTTGACAGTCATAGCCAACACCAAATGAAGCTGCCAACAGTTAAATTGGCACATGTAAAAATTTATTATTGCCTAAAAAATTGACAGAAGAATCCAATTTTTTTGCTAAGTTTAGTATGAATAGTGTGACCCATGACAATTGGATTTAGTACAAATAATAACCATAAAAGAAAAATTGTAATTACAGAAACTATAATCATTAAAATTTGATATGAATAATGACAAAAATATTCCCATATTAAATGATATATTCATTTAAACCTTATGTGGAAAATAATTAATTCCAGTGAAAAAGAATTTCAGTAAATTAAAATTGAAAATGCAAAAAAATTGAAACTATGTTAATCTTTTAGAATATAAAATTTGTCCAATAATTAAAATTAAAATAGCTCACCAAAAATTAGAACTAACACACATTTCAATTGCATATTAAAAATACGATTCTGTAATTATTTATGTAAGTATAATTCTGGTATAAAATTTTATTTCTGTTTCTTAATTAAAAAAATTAAAAGATCCTGGGTTTAGGATGTGCACAAGGTCAAAATGAAATGATTGAGCCAAAATAAGAGGCTCACAGCTCCTTCTATTTAGTGATCTTTTTTTTGGGGGGGTGGTGTGATGGAAAGAATGGTCAGACATGTTTGGAACATGGGATGAAACCATAGAGCATGAGCAGGAATATGCAGCTCCATATTCCAGGTGGTTGGGCCTCCGTGTGGTCAATCACACACACTGGAGAGGAAGATACAAACACTATCCATCCTTTGTTTACTTTTTCTTTTTTTTAATTAAAAATTTTATATTCTCTTTTTGTTTTAACTAATTAGTAATAAAGGATCTACTTTAAATTGAGCTCATGTTTCTTTTTTTTAAATTCTTTATTAATTATACTTTATTCACTTTGTATCCCCCCTGTGGTTCCCTCCCTCCTCCCATCCCAATCCTTCCCTTCCTCCACCCTCTGCATGCATGCCCCTCCTCAAGTCCACTGATAGGGAAGTCTTCTTTTTCTTCCTTCTGACCCTAGTCAATTAGGTCTCATCAGGAGTGGCTGCATTGTCTTATTCTGTGGACCGGATAAGGCTGCTTCCCCCTCAGGGGGAGGTAATTAAAGAGCAGGTCAATCAGTTCATGTCAGAGACAGTCCCTGTTCCTATAACAGTGGAACCCACTTGGATACTGAACTGCCATGGGCTACATCTGTGCAGGGGTCTTAGGTTATCTCCATGCATAGTCCTTGGTTGGAATATCAGTCTCAGGAAAGACCCCTCTGGTCAGATTTTTTGGTTCTGTTCCTCTCCTTGTGGAGTTCCTGTCCTTTCCAGATCTTACTGTTTCCCACTTCTTTCCTAAGATTTCCTGCACTCTGCCCAAAGGTTGCCCATAAGTCTCAGCATCTACATTGATAGTCTGTAGGGCAGAGCTTTTCAGAGGTCCTCTGTGTCAGGCTCCTGACTTGTTCCCTCTTTTCTCCTTCTTCTGATATCCATCCTCTTTGCCTTTTTGGATAGGAATTGAGCATTTTAGCAAGAGTCCTCCCTCTTGATTAGTTTCTTTAGGTTTACAGATTTTAGTAGGTTTATCCTATATTATATGTCTATCTGAGTGAGTATATACCGTATGCATCTTTCTGCTTCTGGGATAGCTCAATGTTTACTTTTTCTTAAGCTCCAGTTCTCTTTACCTAGTTTTCTATTGGGCTAACTGCACTATAATTCCAAGTCTTGAACTAGTCGGAAGTAGCTATTTCTCAATATGAAACTTTTAGTGTAATAAGAAAAAAAAAACAGATGGATAAAAGGCGTGGCAACAGGATGCAAAGGAATTAGATCCTCACATCAGCTGGTGGGATTGTGAAAAGGAGAAGTCACTGCGCTCACTAGCGTTTCTAGTGACACCATTCACGATGAGATGTCAGAGATTTTCTCAGTGAGGGTGAATGAAAGTGTGTGCAAGATATGGAGTATTGACCCACAATAGGAAACAAATAATGAATACAGGCTGTAACGTGGATCATCTTTGCAAACACGCCATGGCAAAGAATGACCACAGTATGGGCAAACCCTTCTGATATTAAATGACCCAGAAGGGATATCTCTGAAGACAGGAAGTAGATTAGTGCCCACTGCTTTTACTTTCACTTCTCTGTTTACATCTACAGATTACAACTTGAAACAGAAGCTCAGACAGTGTCTGCATTTCCCATGGTTCCTTGCAGTCAGCTGTGCCACTTCATAATTTTGAAATGTGGCATTGGAGCAAAAGTTGTATGTGGGGCCAAGGTGATGAGACATCTGTTTGTGTCTATTCTCCACCCCCACCCCAACTGATTCTAGACAGTCGACAGGAAGAATGAAGTACTGAGATGGAAAATTCCTGTGTCCTTAAATCCCTGTGTGGGAAAACCCCAGCTGTTACTGGGTAAGCTACCAGACTGATCATCTCAGTGAGAAATAAGCAGCTAGTGTCATGCTCACTAAACAGAAGTTTCAGTAGCCTACACACTTTTGACAGTAGCAAAACAACAAATCTCATTTGTTCTTATCTTTGCTGTTTTGCGATAAAATAGAGCAGATAGTGGGAAACAGCGGAATATAGAAAGCAAAAGGTAGAAGTCATGGATGGACGGGGTGGGTGGCTGACTCTCCTACTCAGTCTTATAGTTTATTGTACACATTCATAGTTTGACATTGCTTTAGATAGTGTTGAATCTCAAGCTCATGGTACAAATATGACAGTTCTGAGCATCTGTTCTATTTTTTTTGTATATCACACCTACAGTGAGAAAGGTAGAAGAGTAAAACAAACACAAATTCTGAAATAGCCGTTTTGTTCCCACTATTCACTGTTAAATCTTACCCTTAAGAGAATCTCAATCTTACTCCTCTCTTACGGCTACAGAAAAGAACCATGAAAGCATTTACTTGATGATCTTAGTGAAAGAAATTGTATTTATTGAAATGCTTATTTTATTATTCAAGATTCTATAGAGAAATAGAATTGATTCTGTCTCTCTGTCTCTCTACATCTTTTTGTCTGTCTGTCTGTCTGTCTGTCTCTCTCTCTCTCTCTGTGTGTGTAAATCCTAGAGGATTGGCATACAAGATTATAGAAGACATCTGCAAGCTGCAAAGCCAGGATATTCAAGACATCTCTAAGATCCTGTTAGATCTGTATTAACTCTAAGGACAGAAAAATAAGGAGAATGGATGGTATAAACTCAGTTGAAAGTCAGCAAGCTTGAAGCCTAGGGAAACTCAATACTTCAGTCTGAGTCCAAGGTGCTGAAAAAGCCAGTCTCATAGTTCAAAGGCCATCCACCCTACACTCACCCCCTGCTTGGAAGGCCAGCTTCTTTGTTGTACTTGGACCTATAACTGATTCGCTGAAGCCAATCTGTTAGAGAAAGGTCCAACTGTGTTTTCAAATGCTGATTTCAGTGCCATGAGATCTGGTTACCGCCCTGCCATGGGCATTGTTGTCGATGTTGAATTATCTCTTGCAACCATGTGATAAAAAGGAATGTTCTCCAGTAATCTCTAATTGGCCAAACAAAGATGCTGAAACCTATGACTGGGCAGAAGGAAGGGAGGAGGAGTTTGAGGTTAGCCGGCTTGGGTTCAAGAGAGGGAAGGAGAGAAAGAAGGCAGAAGAGCAGCAGGGGGAGAGGAAGCCAGAGAGAAGAGAGTGGAGAGAAGACAAGTTGGCCATGAGCACATGGTAGCACAAACGGACTGCTGGAGCGGAAGGCACCTCGGGTGTCATCAGATTGGCAAGTGATTGATTTTTATGTGGGCGTTAATGGTACTAGGATTAGAGTAGCTCAGAATCTACCCAGCATAGTGCTTACGGCTTAAAAATAATGGTATTCTCTCTGTATCGGTCATTGGGGAAATAGCTAGTTAAAAAAAAAGAAGAAAAACTGCTGTTGTAACAATTTCTTGGGTTAATTAACACAGAAAGAATAATTTATTTTTCTACAGCAATCCTTCTTAAAGAAGTCATTTTGCCCCTTTCTTTCTATTGACTTACTTGTTTGTTTATTCTCAAAATGCCTTCACAGAAATAGCCAAAATAGGATTTGATAGACTATTCTGGGCACTGTATGCCTCAGTTATGTCCACTCAGAAAATGAAATTAACTACTATAGTTAGGATACAGAACATGTCTGGTTATCATGGCGTCATGGTCTGTGTATCAAAAGTTGATAAAAACCTAATGTCTGTGTTGTTCTGTCAGTGTGCTCTTCAACCGTCTACTGAATACACTTGAGTGTATTGCGACCCTGGCCTTGGAGAGAGAGGGCACTTTACGGTTTTGGTGATGATGATAATGAAGTGTAAGTCACTTAAACACTCCACAGTTGTATTTAAGGAGCGAGGTATTTCCTTTAATGTTATTTTATAGGCAACAGGGAAATATCTGCAAACATATTTTGGATAACAGACAAGTTTGTCAGGGTCTTGAGTTACTCCATACTCAAAGTGCAAGAGTATGTTATGTTAACATGGAACATTCATGCTTTATACAAGCAGGTCTTGGGAGGGTTTCAAAATTATTTGGAAAATAAGCCTTGTATAAAGATAACTATGTGCACGGAGAAATGATCAGTCTATCCTAACTGTCCTGTGAAATAGATTAGAAGTTAAAGCTAGTTCAAAAGTAGAGTCTGACACATGAACTTTAAACTCCGGAGTCCACCATTGCAGGGACAGGGAGCCAAATGGAAGGTGGACAGTTCCTCCTGTTTTTATGACTTGGCTTGAAGCTTAATTCCTTTTAGTTCTGAAGCAGAGAATAGAGCCTTCACCTAAGGGGTGCTGTGAAAACAGACACGGCTCAAAGTTTGCTTTGAGGGAAGTGGCTCACTTGGATGACAGAAGTCTGACTTGGGCCATTCAGGTTGGCAACTGAAGGATCGGGAGCTTGTGACATTTGTCCTTCAGCGGCTAAACCAGCTTCCTCTTCTAACTTAAGTTGCAGATAGGAAGCACGTTGAGAAAGTGCTTAGTTTGTCCGAATTAGACTGTGGGAGCTCCCTCTTTGGCACCTCCTCATGGTGGTGTGAGCACTGGGAGGGTGTGTCTTCAGCGTGCTTTGTGTTTCAATGGAGTGGGTCCTTTCTCAGTCACACATGTGCTGTTAGTAGAAGTGTTTCCAGGTCCCCTTTACAATAGCATATTAAAAGCACAGAATAGTCACTCGTTTTGTTTTCTTCTTTACTTAACACTTTTTTTTTCTTTTTGTTGTCTGAATGATCGACACTGGAAGTAAAGTGTTATAAATGCCCTTTATAATATATTTGTATTCTATTGATTCTGGCCTAGCGTCCTGCGAAATCTCACCAACTGGACTCCTCAAACATGAGGTGAACAGGGAGGACACCAACAAACACGCCAAACTGAATGGGGAAAAGCCCACGATTGCCTCCACCCCACACAAACAATTATAGGCAATGCAGCGAAGCTTGTTGACCCTTACTCGTTTCCTTCCTGAACAAATCAACTTCTTTCTTCATGCAAAAGTAGGTACGGGCTTCCTGGAAGAAAAGGTGTGCCCTGTTACCTGTCTTGGTTTGCTTCTTCAAAGGGTGAGGAAGTGGGGGTGGTTACTCCTGCACTGATTCTTTGTGTAGTCAGCATGGGACTGTCTCTAATGTAAGACGGTCCCTGCCGACTGCACATTAGCAAGAGCTAATGAAGAGCAGGACCCAACAGAGAGGTTAGGTGGAGCCCCTGCCCCACCCCTCCCGGTGCTGCTTCTGGATTCCGAGGGCCCTGGGCGGCCTGCTGGGGCTGTGAATTAGCAGCAGCTGCTCACTCTCACTTCCTGTCTGCCACAGCTACCAGCAGCTGTTGGTAGCTGTCTTTCTTACCCAACATCCAGATGCAAACAGCTGTTCTTTCCTCACGATTGTCAGCGGGGGGCTCATTTTTGCCCCAACACATGGGCACCCAATTCTGTTTTTCAGTTCTAAGAAAATACAGGAAGTCTTCAGGAAGGTCGGAACGGGGTGAGGAGAAAAGGGAACGAGAAAATGCTTAGCTCCAGAAGGAGCCTGTGCTGGCGAGCTGAAAGGTGGACGAGATAGCTCTCGTCATTCCTCTGGGGCTGCATCAACCTGTAACACAGGCACCATGGCTTCGTCTTTACTAAGACCTTAGAAAGCGAGGAGACATCATTAACAAACCCCAGGAAACTGAGCACCTCGGGTATCCGGGGCTGGTACCCTGGGAATCTGGCTTTTGTTTCTCTATTTAGAAAATGTCTGCAGGAACACATCCCACACCCCTCTGGACATGTAATGGATGCCATATAAACAACTCTGTCTTGATAGATATATTTATACACATCTACTTGCATTTATTATCAGCCCTGTCAGCTAATGATGACAGAAGTTACGACTTCAATTTTCTTTTGCTGTCTGTGGGGTGGTGGAGGGTATATGTGTATGATTTCCTGCAATTGCTCTTTTATGTGGTGGTCAGAGGCCAAAGCTGGTTGTTTTCCATGGTTGCTGTCACCTTATTTTGAGTCTGTCGACCTTGCTGAGTCCAGAGCTCACTGACCTAGCTTGACTGGATAGCCACTGAATGCCAGGCATCCACATGTGCTGCCTCCCCAGCGCTGGGATTCCGGCCTGCCACATGGTGGGTCCTGGGAGATCTGAACTCTCAACTCCTCAAGCTTGCACAGTAGTACATCCTTTATAACTGATCCACCTCTCTGGACCCTCAGTGGATTGTCTCTATTGAGGTTTTTGTTTGTTTGTTTGTTTTTAACCAATAAATATTTCTCATTCTCACTACCCTCTTCTCATTTTTTTTAAACAGAAAAGTTGGAAATAGATGGGGAGAACTTTTATTTATTTAGTATTTTTCGTATCTTTACTACTGTGCATTTAAAAAATGTGATTATTTGTGCCACTTTCATCAGAAAATTAGGAAATAGGCATTTCTACTACTGCTTAGTTGATGTAGAAACATGACTGGGCATTGAGGAGCTGGTTACATGGGTCCTACGGTCAGGGATGGCTACTCCAATATACAACATACCAAAGCCTTCAATCTCTGAAAGGCACACCAAGATGGAACAAGAAGAAATGACTTCATCTGTTTCCAGGTTGCATATATTTATATGTCCCAGATATCAATAAAAAAGTACATGAAAAACTACCTGTGTTTGTAAAAATGACAGTTTTGAAGAGAATGAGCAGAAGCACATGAAGGCTCCTGCCATTCTGGCCCACTCCCTCTGTCCCTTTCCTTTCTACTTTTCAGAAAACACAGAGTAGGGAGGACTGAGATTTACAATACTGCTATTACAAAAGCAGATGGACAATCAGCCCAACAGCTTCTCCTTCCATGGAAATTCACCCAAACTTCACCTCATCATTTTAAGCTATAGAACACTGCCATAAAATGTCATAAAAGGTAAAATAATAATTAAAAAAAACACAGAATGCTCATGTTATAGTTGTATTCACAAGTCAAGCCTCTGACTTGCTTTCAGACTTCTCTCTCCTAGGTAAAAGAGTTTGAAAGGGAATTAGCCAAAGTATGTGCAGGCTTGATAACCTCAGTTTACACCCCAAGTCCAGCCATCAGCATCCAAACCACGTGAGTGTTGATCCTGTGTAACGCTCGCTGGGAAGGAACTGGCTGGAACTCTAAGAAAACATCCACTGGCTAGGGAGCCATGAAAACAAGCTCCTATTCTTATAAAGATTTCCCAAACTTTCAGGATGGGGTTTCTGGGGCTGGCCAGGAGTCAGCCTCACTTAAGATCCTGCCAAATTGAGCATCAACAGTTCATTTGGCTCGGGAGAAAAAGAAATGAGAAACAACTGACATTTGTATACTTGAAATTACGAGCTGCCTCTCTAACAAAGAGACCAAACACTTTCGGCTTGTTTTACAGTAAACATACACACTGGACAATCTGGTTGGCTCGCAGCTGGCTGTACATATGTGGGACATATGTGAACACATATGCATACATAAAGGTCCCATATGTTCACTTAAAAGGACACTGTCAAGTCATTTTATGACTTTTTTTTTGTTCTCTGGTCTCCATTGTTTACAAAATCTTCTTAGAAGCTTAAAAATACAATCTTTTCCCTACTGATTTTTGTCTTCTTCTTTTTTTTTTTAAATAAGTATTTTGAATGGCACTCACATAGATGGGGCTGGTTCTCTTTAAAGCATGAATCAACTTCAACGCATATAGCAAAGCATGTTGTTGAAATGCAAGCAAAACACTAAGAGAGAAAACTTCCCGAGAAAAGCAGGGTAACTGCAGTGTGCCTTCAGAGCAGGCACTTCTGAATGGCAAGTTAAAAAGTCATTTTCATGCTACTATTTTAGTTGATGTGAGATATCATAGGTAGACGCTAGGGAGCATGAGAAATTCCACTGCTTAGAATACATTTTGTCATGTTTTTCTACCTTCACCTTAAGTAGCAATCCTCTTTAGAAGTCCTTGGGATTTTGGAGGGAAAACTGGAACAATCAAAGCAAACGAAAACCGAGAGTGAAATATTGGCAGATGATTATCTGTCTGCTGAGTTGGCAAATGTCAAAACGTAGGACTGCACAACGCCAACGAGACACCAAGAGAAGAGAAGGGCACATTCATACATTAGCGGCGGCATTTGAAAATAGACTTCTGATTCCCTGCACTCTGCCGAAGGTTTGGTTATGAGTCTTAATATCTGCTTTGATACACTGCTAGGTAGAGTCTTTCAGAGGCCCTCTGGGGTAGGCTCCTGTCCTGTTACTTGTTTGCTCCTACATCCGATGTCCATCCCATTTGTCTTTCTAAGTGAGGATTGATCATCTTACCCCAGGTCCTTTTTCTTGATTATCTTCTTTAGGTGTATAGATTTCAGTATATTTATCCTATCTTATAGGTCTATATAAGTGAGTATATACCATGTGTGTCTTTCTCCTTCTGGGATACCTCACTCAGGATGATCGTTTCTAAGTCCCACCATTTGCCTGCAAATTTCATGATTTCCTCATTTTTAATTGCTGAGTAATATTCCATTGTGTAAAAGTACCACAATTTCAGGGCACAGGGGTCTTTCATGAGATTGTTTCTCCAACCAAGGACCAAGTTTGGATATAACTTAGAACCTCTGCTTGGATATAGCCCATGGTAGCTCAGTATCCAAATGGGTTCTCTAATAAGGGGAACAGGGACTATTTCTGACATGAATTCAATGGCAGGCTCTTCGCCCCACCTCCCCCCTGCCCGGAGGGAGGAGCAGCCTTGCTAGGCCACAGAAGAGGACATTTCAGCCAGTCTTGAAGAGACCTGATAGGCTAGGGTCAGATGGAAGGGGAGGAGGACCTCCCCTATCAGTGGACTTGGAAAGGGGCAGGAAGGAGATGAGGGAGGGAGGGTGAGATTGGGAGGGAATGAAGGAGGGGGCTACATCTGGGATACAAAGCAAATAACCTGTGATTAATATAAAAAATAAATAAAAAAAAGGAAAAAATAGAAAATAGACTTCTGGAAGTAAATCTGCCAACGTTTCTTTGAAGAATCAAAAGTACATAGTTTGTGACTTGAGTTTGACCCCTGGTAGCTACGTAAAGGTAGAAGAGCCACGAGAGCCGACTCTACAAAGCTCTCCTCTCAGTCCCACAAGTCTGTGTGCCGTCTGCACCCCCCCCAACGGTTAATTTTTCTCCAGCTTTGTCTTACTTAGCAATACCCTGAAGCAATTCTTGGGTTGGGAGAAAGTACACACTTAACTGCGTGTGAGTGTGTGTGTGTGTGTGTGTGAGTGTGTGTGTGTGTGTGAGTGTGTGAGTGTGTGTGTGTGTGTGAGTGTGTGTGTGTGTGTGTGTGTGTGTGAGTGTGTGTGTGTGTGTGAGTGTGTGAGTGTGTGTGTGTGTGTGAGTGTGTGTGTGTGTGTGTGTGAGTGTGTGTGTGTGTGTGAGTGTGTGAGTGTGTGTGTGTGTGTGAGTGTGTGTGTGTGTGTGAGTGTGTGTGTGTGTGTGT
This sequence comes from Meriones unguiculatus, assembly GCF_030254825.1. Lineage (NCBI taxonomy): Eukaryota > Metazoa > Chordata > Mammalia > Rodentia > Muridae > Meriones > Meriones unguiculatus. The sequence goes on from NC_083350.1 coordinate 124,549,542, forward strand.
GTGTGTGTGTGAGTGTGTGAGTGTGTGTGTGTGTGTGTGTGAGTGTGTGAGTGTGTGTGTGTGTGTGAGTGTGTGAGTGTGTGTGAGTGTGAGTGTGTGAGTGTGTGTGTGTGAGTGTGTGTGTGTGTGAGTGTGTGAGTGTGTGAGTGTGTGAGTGTGTGTGTGTGAGTGTGTGTGTGTGTGTGAGTGTGAGTGTGTGTGTGTGTGAGTGTGTGAGTGTGTGTGAGTGTGAGTGTGTGAGTGTGTGTGTGTGAGTGTGTGTGTGTGTGAGTGTGTGAGTGTGTGAGTGTGTGTGTGTGAGTGTGTGTGTGTGTGTGTGAGTGTGTGTGTGTGTGTGAGTGTGTGTGTGTGTGTGTGTGTGTGTGTGTGTGTTGTGCACGTGCATTTGCTCCATATCAGTGTCTCCCTCCCTGGAATCTCACCATACGAACACCAATTTGTAAATACACAGCCACAATACTTTTACAGAAATACTAATTTAGTTCGACAAAACGAAACCAAGTCAGTGTGTTTGTTTGTTTGTTTGTTTTTGTAAAGAGAGTGGCTGCTGGACGGACTAAGGCGTGTCCACACGGAACAGAACACACTCCTGTCGAGAGTGAGGCGGGGCAGTGGCGGCTGACGTGGATGGTTGCCTCCTGGTGCCATTGCGTACGATAAGATGAATGGATGAGCGCGTGAGCTCACTTTTATAAATAAATGACGTGTATTCATTTATTGTTGTCAGCTCCCATCTACCGGCTGCCATGGTTTCACTTAAAAGATAAAGATGGACACGCACTAGGACAATGTTGTTTTGTTTTTGTTTTTGTTTGTGTTTTTTTCTGGGCAGGATCACACAAAAAAGTGAAGAGTCGAGCAGGAACAAGCTGAATCAGCCACAGTCAGTGCAAAATTGCACATGAGTGTATGTTTGCAAGAATTTTTGAAGTAATCATTTGTTACCTTAAATGAACTCATCTAGGCTTCAGGGGTTTTGAGGAAGGAGGGGTCATGTGAACATTGTGGTAGGTAGGCAGGAGCAGGCCATCAGGATGCTGGCGCCATCAAGTGGTATCAGAGCTACTGTTGGCTCCCCCCACCCCCCACCGAGGTAACTAGTAGAATGTTGAAAGCTCCAGTTCTTTCAAGAATGGGATACACAGGTATGACCCCGACTCTTACATGATCAGGAAGTAAAAACAAACAAACAAACAAAAAATGGATAGAGAACAAATAGCTTTTGCCCTTTTTGGTCTCCAATTTGGGCAGATGCTCTGTTGTACCTGCCCTTTACCTATCAAGTCTTGGAATGTGTACAATCTTTTTAACTAATGGACTGGTTCTTGCAACTGTGTACCTCTTCGCCATCTCATTTACCATGTGCATTTTATCTCTTTATTGCCTTTCCCTTAGCCTGGCCTGTTCTTACTTTTCTAGTGAACACTCAGAGGCTAACTGCGTCCTCTCTCTGCTTTGGTTTAGCTATAACCAAGTCTTGTGCTAGGCTTCCTGACGCACTGGTCATTTATTAACACTATTCATGAGTGTCCAGTTGTCTTTGCACCCACAGCAAAAGCTAATTTCGCTGCAGCAACTTCTAACAGTTGACCATGATGCCTCATTTTCCCAGTGGCTCAGTTTACCTCCATTGGCCCAGTATGACGGCCATGGCTTTATTCACCGTTAATGTGCTCTGATTTTTAAGAGTCTATTACATGGTTACACAGACGCCTTACTTATGTGTTTCTTCTCCTGATGCATATAATAAATAAGCTAAAAGAAAAATGGAGGAATTTGATCCAAGTAAGGAAAACCCATGCCTGAGGGAGAGGGAGAGGGAGAGGGAGGGAGGGACAGAGAGAGAGGGAGAAAGAGAGAGAGAGAAAAGAGAATGTATATCTTTTTAACACACAAATATTCAATTCAAGTTCTGATTTATCACTTCATTTAACATTTGTTTCTTTGGAATTTAAGTTGAATGATTTTGAGTTCCAAATAAGAATATGTATTTGTAGTTTTAAAATATTTACATTTTACTTTTTCATAGAAAAGAAGTCCCAGGTAGGAGCCGTACTTCATCAGCAAATGGGAAAAGTTGAAGTAAGGGAACACAAAAGCTCTAAACACTTTGGGCAGGTCCTAACACTTACACTGTAAGCTCCTTCAGCACCAAAGGTGGTATGTCATTTCTCCATGGTCAGTGTCGTGCTTGGTGCATAAATACTGTTGAGGAGAATTTGCAGTGGTTTCTCTCAGTTTGTGTAACTGATCTTCGTGGCAATGTATTTACATGTTTTCTATTTGGTGTCAACCTGGCTGCCTCTGTCCTATTTAGAGCCATGCTTTCCCTTAGCTCCTTATTAGAAATGCATTGAATTTTCCCTGTGGTATCGAGGAATCTGAGCTCTCCCACACAGTCTGTTACCTAGTCTTCTTTATACCCAGGAACAATTACTTTTGACATAGCCACAGTCTGTGTCTCTGGCAGGGAATGCGAGCACACACTGATCTGGGTAGGCTGGAAGGTGTTGCCTCATTGACTCCAAAAGATCACTGCTCTTTCTCCCTCCCTGAGGGCCTAGACTTGAGTCACTTTAGAGCACAGGACGTTGGCATTTAACTGAAGCTATTCTTTAACTAGATGAGTCATTCATTCCTCATCTTCCTTTTATCACCTGGGTATTCTGCCACCCGCTGAGTACACAATGAGGAATGGGTAGGACATCCTGGAGGGGACTTTCCAGTGGATACACACAACAATACACACACACACACACACACACACACACACACACACGGGCACAAGAGGGGATTTAACTTATCCTGTTCATGAGCAGTGAGTCAACTCTTTCGCTATTTTCTTTTGTAACATGGGTTATTTTATAAACTGTTTCCTCTTTATACCAGTGTCATTAGCAGGAGGGTCAGGCTCCACACAGGAAAGCTCATGGCCAGATATTCAGATCTGTTCTCTTTAAAAATATTTTTCCTTTTCTCTACACATGTGTTTTGTGACCCTGTACAATTTAGATACAAGACAAGTACTATGCCTGATGGACTGATGTGTGTAAGAGCCCAAGATTTTTCTCTTTTTCTCTTTTTTCCTCAGCTTAGCATCTGTATATTATTTAATATAAGGCTGAATACGAATCCCTATTGTGTCATTTACCAGGGTTTTTTTTTTTTTTTAACATTGGACAGAATAGGGGACTTCTCTGTGTTTTGGATTACTTAGCTGCAGCATGGGGCTATACTCGATTTCCTGGGTTAGGGTTGGGTTTTTCTTCTTTTAAGACAGATTTGTTTTTAGAGACATATTTATTTATTATGTACACAGTGCTCTGCCTGCATGCATGCCTGCATGCCAGAGGGCACCAGATCTCATTCGAGATAGTTGTGAGTCACCATGTGGTTGCTGGGAATTGAACTCAGGACCTCTGGAAGAGCAGCCAGTTCTCTTAACCTCTGAACCATTTCTCCAGAACACTTTTTTTTCTTTAAGATAAAAATTCACAAAGCACAAGATCTACCCATTAGTCATTGTTCTTAGTAAAGTTACAGGTTTGTGTTAACTATCATTAATCCTAATTTTAGAATATTTTTATTATTATCAAACTCCAATTCACCCTGACGCCACCAACAATCACTCGCTATGTCTGTTCAGTTTTCAAACTATGAACTAAACAAATTTATATGTGGAAAGCGTTCATAATATCATCCAATACCAAGTAAGTGCTATATAAATGTTGTTTATTTATATAGCAGTCATGATGTTGATGTTATTTTTTATCAACATTATTGCTATTATCTTTGTACCGTCCTTCAACATAGTGTCTGAAAATCACAACTTGCAGAATAAATGAAAAAGGTAGTGGAAACCATTATTCCCTTAGCATTCTAAATAGTGGGCCTCCATATACAAATTACAAATACAATCTAAGTCACAATGGGATCTGTATTAGAATACTTTACTGAAAAAAGTTATCTTAAAATGGGCTGTCGGCCAGGTGCATAATGGTCATCACAACACTCATCTAAGAAAGGAAGATCATATGTTCCAGGTCAGCCTGAGCTACAGGATAAGACCTTTTCTCAAAAATCCAAAATGAAATTAAAAGCAAACAAAAGTTCAAAGAGCTCTTACTGCAATGGGTTGACTCAATGGTACTGTTTACTGATTACAGAAAATAAGTCTCAAGTCCCAAATGTCAACAAGTAGACATAGGGAAATCCATGGACTCTAAGCCTCTATTTCTGCTAAGCGGACCTGCATCAGATATGATTTATAAAGCTTTTTAACATCTGCAAAATTGTTTATTAATAAATATGATGAGAACTCTATACATTACTTCTACATTACAATCTAGACACACAACCACGTCATTTTGTAATCTTATCAGTTACAGTTTCCTGAGAGAGGGCACATTGAGTATGTACCATCTCTATCCTTAAGTCCCTCACTGGCTCTCTCTGCTTGCTGGATGGTGTTTAAATGCCCTGGCGGAGCATCACTCTCTTTGGTCTTATTCGCCTGTGGAATATCCATCCTCGGGTCCTCCTGTGAGCTCTCTAAATGATGTTCCTTTGGCAGAACTACCCAGACCTTAAAGCCTGCAGGCCTGGTACTCTGCCAGTCTTTGTGTTCTCCTCTCCCCCGCAAAGTTAGGGGAAAGATTTTCTCCTAAAGAGTTTAATGTTGAGTAAAGAAAAGAATTAATAGTACTTGGAGGTGATGTGTTTTGGGCATATATTCCATAGAGAGATTCCAGTACTCAAAGATTGTTCATTCGCTTCTGTGACCCAGATTCTTTTATCTGCCCTGGATAATTTCAAAGAGATACACATGTGATGTTTTGTTTGCTTTTGCAGTTTATATCCTTTCTATGAATGGCTCTCTTCTTCTCTCTCTTTCCTTTCACTTAAGTGATAGAAAAAGCTGGTTCTCTTTCCTACAGATAAAAGCTCTGGTAGAAACCTCCCATCCCATCAAATCCTACATCTAGTTTGATAGATTTCTAAAATGTGACATTCTTCCTCATGGCCTCTGTTGGCAAGACGTCTTCCTCCTGCATCTGCCTAGTGAACTCTTTATTACTTCCACACTTGGCTTAGCACTTCTGGTAAAGCTTTTTCTGACTTTATTGGATAAAGCTATGTGCTTACATGTCTGGCTCCACCTTCAGGAAGAGAAGTTTTTCACTTGGTTCAACTTGTAATTTCAGGATACAGTGAGTGCCTGGCACATAGAAAGATCAATAAGTGAGAGAATGAGCCAGTGAACAAACAATGCCTCAGCATTTGTATTGAACCACATATTTTACTCAATGTGATGTCTTTAATTTTTCTTTTGTGGACATTTAAAAATGTCTCTGAAGTTGGAAGATGTCTTAGTGATGATGTAAATATTTAATAGGCTGGCTCCTTGCTCTTAACTCAGTATACTGGAAAGTTGTGCTAATGTGGTACACCCCAAATCCATTGTGTCACAGAATCAAGACAATATCAGTATCAGTTTGCATCTGAGTGCTTTCTTCTTGGCTTTTCTCCTCCAAAGCATCTTTTCTCTACATTTTACTCTGTCTTTTCTCCCTCAGAAATAAGGCTGCGTCCATGGATGAGAAATTTTTTGTTACTTTTGGAAATTACTATGGTTTTGAAATGTGCTTATATAGGTTTGGGTGTCCATGAATATTAGGCCAGAGATGACTGGGTTGGAACAGGACCAATGCTTTAGTCATAAGGGTTCAAACACTGAAAAGGAGGCATTACCCTTAACCATCTTCCGTACTTGACTCAATGTGTAATGTCAGAATGTGTTAGCCACCTTGTTTTGTTTCTTCCTCTTTATTTTCATCACAGGTCAGCCTTCACTGAATATGAGCTGCTTCTGGAGAATATATTCTTGAAGAGCAGCCATTCTTCTGCCTCCTAGGTCCAGGCTGGAGTAAGAGAATCAGTGAAATTTTCATCCTCTGCTTGTCTCTTTTCGTGGCCCGTGTTAGAAGGACAGCTGCTGCTCATTCTCTTATGGAATATCTCTTGGTTCAGCTTAGATGCTTTCCGTCCCAGAAGAACAAAAGGAGACAAGCTGAGACAAACCATGAATTGCTGACCTTGAATCTCCTCTTTAGCCCCGCCTCTTCCTTTTTTGGCTAGTTGCCATGGTAAATTTTTGCCGTCTAGGCAGCCTTTATCTCACATACCTATGTAGCCTCCCCTTGGCCCAAATGAACTCGTGTACAAGTGAACATTTCAAACAGACATCTCCTCCTCTTCAGTTACTCATAATTAGGATGCTAGGTACATTAAGTAACCCTATTGATTTAACGCAAGCTTTTAAAAGAAAAAGCAAAACTGCTGGCTCTTTTGCTTTAGGTTTTAGAATAGGATGTTAGGTGAGATCTTTATAGTTAGCATGTGAGTTAGTAGTTTTTTTCTAAGTTAAATTATTATAGGTTGCCAGGGGTCTTATTATTATTATTATTATTATTCTGAGCTAATGTCCAACTAGAGGGGACTTTTATTTTCCTCCAAGATTTTGGTTGTTATTTGAAGAAAACAAACAAACAAACAAACCAAAAACCTCTCCCCCCTTATTCTATAGATGCACCTAACTTGCTTATTGAGCCTCAGCTACATGGGATCAGAAGGCAGGAATAACTTTCCTGATGGAAGAGTCTAAGGAGCCCTTCTGTGCATTGGCAGATTCAAACCATAAATCAAGAAAGCCTCCTCCAACCTTAGGAACAAAGTGGTGCTGGCAGTGTGCCACGGATGCTTTAGAAGTGGCAGAGAGAAGCCATCTTTTAGGAAGGTGCAATGCAGGTCACAAGACAATAAGTACCTGTGGACTGAGAGAGATGGGACCTTCTCATCTGCCTCTGCTGCTGCCACGTGACAGGGGTGGGTGAAGAGGAAGAGATCCCTCAGTCACCAAGCCTCAGGTGAGGTAGTTCCTGAAATCCTCAAGACCTCACATCTACAGATACACAGATCTAGAGGTTCAATTATCAGGGAACCAGTAAGCTATCTCGACCCTAGAACACTTGTTTCGTTTTACTTTTCTTTAGGCAGATGTGGCAAAAAGAGGTGCTTGGGGTTTCAGTTTTGAGTTAAGTCAAACACATCACAGACCTTCATTTCCACCTCCCCCGCCCCCTCCCCAAGCCTGGAAAGCAGTCCCCCCAGTGAGTTAGTAGTTAGTAGAGCTTGTTTAAGGCAATCTGTTTGTGTCAACTGGTTTATGTGCCCAGCATGTTGCAGTTAGATTGAGGGATTTAAGAACTCTTAGCTTCTCATCAGTCCCTTGGTGCCTCTAGGCTCAAACAGAGCTTTTATCTTTCATAGGAGGTACACTTAAAAACAGGTTCCAGGGGCTCTTTTAATAATCTCCATCTCAAATGACATAGTAGGGATGGTACAATGTCATCTGGAATCAAGCTGAGAGAAGTGCAAAACTAAGCAAAGGGGACTTCTTTACAGTGGGACCAAAGCTAAAGAAAATCCCAGTGGGCCAAAATGTATTTCTCAGCCTCCTAAGTTGAGGAAACAAAAATGACTTGCATAGTTTAAGAATAATTTATTTACTCAATTTTAAAATAAAAAAGCCGACCAAATAACTTCTCAGCTAAAAGGGGATTACTCGACAAGAACCAGGGCCTGAACTAGAGCCGGAGTCCCACTGTTAGTGACCCTGGAAACACCAATATTTAGACATAAACAATTCCATACAATAACCCCAAGAGTTTAAGAGCAAAGACAAGACTGCGGTGCAGAAGGGGTTATAAAAATCTGTAGGAGTATATTTCCACGTGCGTGCATGTGCACATATCTGTGGGCGTGCCTGTCTGTGCATGTGTGTGTGCATGTGTGTGTCCATGCTGATGCTGGTGTCCTCTATCACTCTTCACTGTGGTTTTTGGAGACTGAGCTCACAAATTTGGTAGTCACGTGGATTAGTTACTTTTCTGCTGCTGTGACTAAGTGTCATGACCAAACACAAATCAAGGAAGAAAAGAGTTTATTTTGACCTGTGGTTCCAGAGGGCCAGAGCGAGAAGTTAAAATGTCTGTGGGAAAGAATCGTGCTCTGTGGACAACGGGCAGGCTCTGAGAAGGATAGCAGCAACACACACCCATCCCTTCTGATGTATTATTTCCTTCCTAATCCAGGCTTCACCTCCTAGAGGTTCCATAACCAAAGAGCACCACCAACTGGGGACCCAGTGTTTGAATACATGGGCCTATCAGGGAGACATTTCCCATTGAAAGCGTCGAAAACTAGATAGATGAATGCTAATTCCTGGGGATCTTCTAGTCTCTGGGTTTCCAGGGCTGGAACTATATTTTATGTTGCCATTGCTAACTTCTTACATAGATGAGAGAGCTCAGATCGCAGGACGTTACATGGGGAACTTATTAAAGGGTAACAGCGTTAAGAAGGTAGAGAGCTGATGAGCTAGAAGATGAGGTTACCATTAAGGTGCTCTTCCCTTCCCCCTAGAAATCCTTAATTTTGTTACTGTTAGGATTTTGGAACCAAACCTGCTTCTGGGTTGCCTAACAACTTATGATGTTATCATGTGTCGCCCGCCAGGTGGCTACACCTGGAAGGCGAGGTTACCTTGCCCCTTAAAGGGACCAGCCGGCCATGTGGTCCTTTTCTTGGTCCCTCTTGTTCCTGGCCTCTTGACCTTCTCCCCTTTCTCTATTGGGGCACCCCCTTCTCTCTCTTTCCTTCTCTCTCTCTCTGTTCCCCCATCATGCCCTTCTCTCCCTCCCTCCATCTCCACCTAATAAAGCACTTTCATATAGAAGATCTGTTGTATGCCTAATCGTTATTATTTAATTTGTCCCATAACCTTACATTGGTGCCGTGACTCAGATGGGTCCCATGGCTTTGCCAGACCCTTTTGACCTCCTCTGGGACAAAATGGACTTGTACAGCAGATCTTCTCTGCTCTATCTATGCCTGGGAATCTTTACTTTTCGACAATTATCTACTGTGCACATGTCTGTCCCGCTGCCTGCGGTGGCACCGAGGGTGGCCTCCCGGCTCCTGCTGTGGCTTCTACCTGCTACTACTCCTCCTCCACTACTCTGAACAGACTGCTCCCAGTCGCTCGCCACCGAGCCACTAGGGCCCGTCCCCTGCCCGTTTGCCAAGGCCCGGGCACTCCCACAACGCCAAAGTTGACTTAACAAAAGTCGCTGGTTTGGGGAGCTTCACTATTACTCCACACTATGACCTCACGTGGTTTCGCCGCTATTTTGATTCAGGACAGTTGGGCTCTGCCTTGCCATGCGCTCGCCCCTCCCTAACCAAGCCACTTTCTTTCCATACTCTGACTCTGAATATTTTCTCTCTCTCTTTCTCTCTCTCTCTCTCTCTCTCTCTCTCTCTATATATATATATATATATATATATGTTTCAGATGCTTTAAATTCTTAATCTAATGATTTATATAATCTTCTCATTGGGTTTACATTTATAAGACTTCCTTAATCATAACTAACTGTTTATTTTATCTTTTAGACTAGGCCTCAACAACAAGCCTCATTTTATTTATTTATTTTTTTAATTATTTTTTTTATTTTTTCTTTATTAATTTCACTTTATTTACTTTGTATCTCCACTGTGGTTCCGTTCCTCCTCCCATCCCAATCACTCCTTTCCTCCACCCTTTAAATGCATTCCTCTCCCCAAGTCCACTGATAGGGGAGGTCTTCTTTTCCTTCCTTCTGATCCTAGTCAATCAGGTCTCATCAGGAGTGTCTGCCTTGTCCTCTTCTGTGGCCTGGTAAGGCTACTTCCTCCTCAGGGGGAGGTAATTAAAGAGCAGGCCAATCAGTTCATGTCAGAGACAGTCCCTGTTCCTATTACAATGGAACCCACTTGGATACTGAACTGCCATGGGCTACACCTGTGCAGGGGTCTTAGGTTATCTCCATGCATAGTCCTTGGTTGGAATAGCAGTCTCTGGAAAGACCCCTGTACTCAGATTTTTTGGTTCTGTTGCTCTCCAACAAGCCTCATTTTAAAGTGGTATAGATTTTTATAAAAATTCAAAGTTATGTTTTACTACCTATAATTCAACTCTGCTTCAAAATAAATTTTATATAATAATAAAATTTCAAAGTTATAAATATCTATTCAAGTTAAGTTGTTTTAAAATATATATCTAACTGCCTATGTCTTTTCAGTTTCTAAATTAATAAATGCTGTTGCTGTTTCTCCTACCATGAGCTGCCTATGATCCGGATTCACCATTAGGCTTTCTGGCTAATAGGTTTGCTGTAATAAATTAAAATGTAATTTTAATATTGTTTTATACTGTTCTACTAAATTGTTGGTTTTAAAACTCATAACTGGGGTTCATTACCACATACAGAATTTTGCCAATATTCTAAATTAAGATCTATTAATTTTAGAGGATTTATTTATGTTAAAACTTGGTCATTGTGCTGTATCTCTACTATCAAAAGGTTAAAATATGCCTTGTCTTGTTTTCTTAAAATGGTATTGTTGTTGATCTATAGTATAGCCTTAGATTTCTACCAGCTATAAACTTTTTATATACTAAATCCTACAAAAAACTCTTGTGTTCTCACTTTCGTGGACTATATTTATGACTTTCATGGTTCCAACTTAACAAGAACAAATCCTAAAGTCCTATATTTAATGGTTAACAAATACAAGTTAATAGTCACCTCCTAGATATCCAAATATATATTTATAGTCCTACAGATACAAGCATGGTCTCACTGCTTAATAGTTCCTTCTGTTGCTATGCTACTGTTATAGTGACTGTCCAGAACTTTGACCTTTATCAATACAGCTCTAATTTATTAATCTAATTCTAATATAAAAACATTCCACTATATCATGTACTATTATGGTTCTAAGCTCAAGATTGTAAGTCTCCATAATATGTACTTATACTAATGGTTAAAATCAAGTGAGCTTTTGTCCCTTCTACACGAAAGGCTTGTGCTTTTTCAGAGCTCATCTTAATGATTGCTTACACTATTAACACAAAGGTGTATGTCTCCTGCCTTTTCTACAAAGTATATTTCAGTGCAGATTACAATTGTGATGCTAACATGTCTAAAGTTTTATTCCCTTTGTAAAACTTAAAAGTAATTCTTGTAAGCTGCAGGAAATCACCTGATCCACCTCTCAGGTCCATTGGGCTCCAGATGAGTACTGCACTTATTACCTGTCTCAAAGGATGGGGTTCCCCTTTCCCTGGTTTTGGAACTTCCCTTTCCTGGCTACCAGATTGCTATCTGCTGCATGCAACAAAGGCTGGATTGGTGAGTTCTCCTCATTGGCCAGCCACTGGATTGGTGTGTTCACCTCATTTATCAGCATAAAATGCCTCTCTTGGTAGAGGAAGCTTGACTGTTCAAAGTCCAGCAACTTCCTACTATCTTTTGAGATGGAGGGACCCCCCCCCCCTCAACCATAGTCTTCACTGACTATGGTTGACTCTCTGCTTACTTACATCTAGGGCTCCTTTTCCCTTGGGAGAGCCTCCCATGCAGTCTCTTCTTCCCCTCTTCCCCCTGTCTCGCACACACAGGAAAATCCTAGCACTAGGTGGACTGTGCTCTCTTGGGCAACTGTGCCCCTGGTCTCTGGGCAAAAGCTGATGAGCTATTGGACCAGGTAGGATCATCTCTACCGAGTCATACCTTGCCTTTGGGATGCCTCTGGAAGGTCTCTGGCTTCTCTGCCTCCCAATGAGAAATGCCCAGATGCCCATTCCTCCAGATTCTCCTCTGGGATATCTTCTGAAGAATTTCAGGTTTCTACACCTAGTGCCTGCTAGCACTAGGGCCTCTAAGTTTACACACTTCTGTAACCAAACCTCGCCTCAATGACAGATCCAGAACCAAGCCTTTTTAATTACTGCCAGTGATTGGGTAAATAAAGGTCTCCCCATCATAACATCAACTTATGATGTTTTCATGTGTCTCTGACCAGGTGGCTACACCTGGAAGGCGAGGTTACCTTGCCCCTTAAAGGGACCAGCTGGCCATGTGGTCCCTCTCTTGGTCCCTCTTGCTCCTGGCCTCTTGGCCTTCTCCCCTTTCTCTATTGGGGCACCCCTTCTCTCTCTTTCCCTCTCTCTCTCTCTCCCCAATCATGCCCTTGAACATGGAGGTTCCCATGTTCAAGTCTCATTGATCCAAACCTTCCACCTCTGTTTGCTCTCCTAAAAGTTTTAAATGTACACCTAAAAGATTTTCTTCATAACCTACTTAACTTTATCTTTTGCCTATATATATGTTTCAGAATCCTGTCAGACACAGATATTTCCTACATCCACAACAGCACGAGAGCAACCACCACAAGTGTTCAACTCTGATGTAACAGACTTCCATCAAGCTGGACCTGCACTTTCCTTCCCAGCAATGGATGTTCTTGCAGACCCTGGACAGCATCAAAGCAGTCTGTTCTTCCTGGACTTGGCCAGCATTTCAGCCTTTTGACAGGGTCCCCAGTGTCAGCAGGAAGTAGCCAGAAGAGAATCTACGCCCATTATTCACTTATTATTAACAAAAGGCTGGAATGGTGTACTTCAGGCCCAGGACAAGCAGCTCCATGTTCTCACAGCATTCCTCAGTCCCTACCTGCTGCCTTGCATGGCTGGCAACTCTCTACTGGCAACCCTCTACCCTAAAGTTTCCAGGGCAGAGGCTTTCCTTCCTCCCTCCTCTTGACCATGTAATCTGACCATTTTGTTGCTATAATTTTTCTCTCTCTCTTAACCCCTTGCATGGCAACAAAGAGCCACTTCCAATGAACCTAAATTCATATACTTTAACTTACTTTACATGAAAAGCAGCCGATTTTCTAATTATAGAAAAAGGGAGGAATGTTAGGATTTTGGAACCAAACCTGCTTCTGGGTTGCCTAGCAACTTATGATGTTTTCATGTGTCTCTGACCAGGTGGCTACACCTGGAAGGCGAGGTTACCTTGCCCCTTAAAGGGACCAGCTGGCCATGTGGTCCCTCTCTTGGTCCCTCTTGCTCCTGGCCTCTTGGCCTTCTCCCCTTTCTCTATTGGGGCACCCCTTCTCTCTCTTTCCCTCTCTCTCTCTCTCCCCAATCATGCCCTTCTCTCCCTCCCTCCGTCTCCACCTAATAAACCACTTTCATATAGAAGATCTGTTGTATGCCTAATTGACATTATTTAATTTGTCCCATAACCTTACAGTTACTGCCAGCCTGAAATGAGGGGAAGTGGTGTGGTCATACAGTCTCAGTTACACAGAAGTCCAATGACAGTGAATTCTATTACTACCCCACAAGGCTTTCATATACAAAGTCTCATGGTTTGGTCTCTCCTGAGGGATTTCCTGAAAGCCTGCCTGTACCAGGCACTGTCCTGATCCTTTTCACAGGCTGCACTGAATGCTCAGAAGCCTGTGGTAGAAAGAATTCTTACCTTTGTTTGCAACTGAGGACACTGATGCCCTAGGGAGTAAACATTGTATTCCTGAGGCTGAAACTTCAATGTGGGCCCATCTGACTGCAGTTTATTTCAGCTCTGGTATTGCTCCTAATTTTTGAGGCACTTCTGATTGATCCTTTTTCCCAACATTGTTAGTGGCAGTGTGGTAATGGGTGTGGTTTCTAATGAGCTGAATGTTCTACAGAGAATTTCTTAAGCTTTGTTCTTAACACAAAACACTAGAGAAGTAAACAGTGGGAATTGTTTTTGTTGCCAGATTCATTTGGGAGTTTCCCTAATGTATTTTCCTTGAATGTAGGTGATTAATCACTATAACTATTACATTAGTACTGAATAACTAACGTGATTCCCTTGCAAATGTGAAAAAAAATACGTGCAAGAGAATCTGCAAGGCAATGAGCTGAGCATGTCATTGTATGGTGGGTGTCGTTATGGGTTATTCCAAATGAGAACTGACACTTAGGAAGTGATGACTTAACCTGGACTTGCTTGCTGGCGTACCATAAACCTTTTCAAAATATAGTAACAAAGAGAGGGTGTCTTAATCGTTTGTCTGTGTTTTTAAGCACCGAGAAGGTAAAGGCAGACTGTCAAACACCAAGTTCAGCAAGAGCCCAATAAGTGCTGTGGAATGAAATGCAGGTGCTTGTAGAGCTAGAGCTGTGACACTGGTGTTTGGGTTCTTCCTTTCTGTTGACCTCTGTTACTTTCTGAACATCTTCAAACCCCACCTGCTACTTCTGTTCCCTTCAAGCCCTGAGTGAGAATATAAATCTGCTCAAAACTCAAATTGGTAAGTTGCCAAGTTATTTCTTTGAGAAAAACTGGTACTTTCCAAAGGGCATCAGAAACAAGACTGAGAGACCATGTTAGAAGTTCACTACCGGCAGTGGTCAGGGGTATCCAAGGCCTGTGGAGTCACCGCACAAGAGGGTGACTGAAAGATGGGAGGACCCTGAGCTTCCTCTGTAGACACTATGGCATTGCTTTGTTGTGTCTGGGTTCTTACATTGATCTGTCTTCTAGTTTCCCAGTAGTTCTATGGTAAGGGCAGAACACAGGCCAGAGTGAGGACACAAAGGTTTGTTTCTTTCCTTACAGTGCATTTGCTTCATGTAAATCAACACACACTCAACATGCATTACAAAAGGATGTTAGTGTTGCGAACAATCAGCATTCTTACTATACAACCCCAGAGAACCTCAGAACTGCCAAAATAAACAGTCTCTATAATTCTCCTAAGACCTTAGCTGAGGATGAACAAACTGAGGCTTGTGAGCTAAACCCTAGTCAATGTCTGCTTTACTCCAAGAGCATGCACAACGCCTGCACTAGATGGAATCACCCCAAATCAGTTCCAGAACAGACGGGGGAGGGGCTCATGAAGCACCACCCTTAGCTGAGGAGCCATGGCTGTTGAAGGCTCCAGGGGTAGGAAGAGTCAGTTTTCTTCACGGATTGTCCGCTGGTAGGTTGCACATGCCCCAGTAGACAGCTCTACATTCATACACATATGAACAACACCTGTTAGATTCAATGGGTCATGAAAAGAGGACATGAAATGGGGGAAAGGATGTGGCAAGGGGGTCTGTAAGAAGTTGGGGGGAAGTCATTGGTGCACATGACCAACATACCTTGTATACATGTATGAAATTCTAAAAGAATGAATAATAGAAGAAAAAAGGTTTTATATTTTAATAACTAAAAAGTTAAGTAAGAAGCATATTTCATGGTATAGGAAAACTATGTAAAAATCAAATACAAGTGGCCATAATTAAAGTCTTAATGAAACACAACCGTCTTTATTAATTGATACACTGTCTATAGTTGCCTTTCTTTGGGGATAAAAGAGTCAAGTAGCTCCAGGAAAGACCTGCAAAGCCTGAAACATTACTATGAGTTTTGTTTTCAGATACAGTTTGTTGACCCTTGATTTAGTTGCTCACCCAGCTCATATGAAGGCTGTCTGGAAATCATTGTTTCCCCTTGTAGCCATTTGCTTTCCCTGGAAGCCCTGCCAGCTTGATTAATTGCATCAGTGAGTATTAAAACTAGACAATCAAGCTCATATTTGCCTGTGGTTCTGCCAATCTGTCTGTGTTTCCTAGTAATGGGACAATGTCAGCAGTGCCCTTATGGAAATAACAAAGTAGAAATAGAAGATGTAAGTGAAGGTTGATAACATTATCAACTTTGTAATGTAATTTTCTACCCTTTAGACATTTCAGTAACTGGGTATAAAAATCATTATGAATAAAACATGACAGAACAAGGCAAAGCCAACAGACATAGTTTGTTTAGCCATTAGTAAAATGAGAACAAATGAAAGCCTGGAGAAATTAAAAACCTTCCTGACATCAAAAAAATTTATGAAAGAAAATCCCCATAAAACGGCCTATGCACAGGATACAAAGAACACCCTTGTAGATTCTATCCAGATCTGTTCATTATACTCAGCTCCCAGGAAGGCTAGAAGGGCGTTTAGCCAATTAGTTCTGATCTATTCACTTTCCTATTTGGCGACTCATGGAGTTGTTGGGATGTTGGGGGAACTTTTCCATTTTTTCTCATGAGTTGTTATTAGTTGAAATTGGGATTACTTTAGAATGTGTCTACTCTATGCTCCTACCCACAGTAGTGGACTGTTGATGCATATACCATGCTCTGTCTAGATTTTTTTTTTAATAGACAAGCCTCTTTTCTATGGAAGATAGTCTAACTAATGATACACCTGGCATGAGTGATGCAATTTTGCATTGTCTCCATTGTGAGTGATTTCTAGTGTTGAGTTGGAATGAATGGTTTTTGACACTGTGTTTTCACTGCTGGGTTTTATAACCATATCTCCTGGGGACACTGGGTTCCTAGTCTTTTGAATATTTTGTCTCAACAAAGAGACCTGCGTTTGCAAAGTTTAATTTTAATTTCAGGCAACTCCAAGCAGAACCATATTGCTTTATGGAACAACATAGAGCCTATGGAAAAAACACCATGTGTGTAAAATGAAAGAGAATCAGAGGATTAATGCTATACATTCTAAATCTGTGTAACTTTAGCACCAGAATTTTTCTAGTTGATCTAGCACTGAAGCTTGGCATTTAAACTTTATTAATGGTGTTTTTGTGTACAATGCCTAGACAAGTATACAACCGTTTTGTTAGAATGTATACATGTGCCTTTTAAAAATTATTTATTTTTTATTAATTACAGTTTATTCACTTTGTATCCCAGCTAGAGCTCCCTCCCTCATCCCCTCCCAATCCCTTCTTCTCTCCCTCATCTCTTCCCATGCCCCTCCCCAAGTCCACTGATAGGGGAGGTCCTCCCTCCCTTCCCTCTGACCCTGGCCAATTAGGTCTCATCAGTATTGATTGCATTGTCTTCCTCTGTGGGCTGATAAGGCTGCTTTCTCCTCACGGGGAGGTGATCAAAGAGCCAGCCATTGTCAGAGACAGTCCCTGTTCTCATTACTGGGGTACCCACTTGGACACTGAGCTGCCATGGGCTACATCTGTGCAGGAGTTCTAGTTTATCTCCATGAATGGTCCTTGGTTGAAAAGCAGTCACAGAAAAAATCCCTGTCACCAGATTTTTTGGTTCTGTTGCTCTCTGTGTGGAATTCCTGTCCCCTCCATGTCTTTCTATCTCCCCCTTCTATCATAAGATTCCCTGTACTCTGCCCAAAGTTTGACTATGAGCCTAAGCACCTGCTTTGATACAATGCTGGGTAGAGTCTTTTAGAGGCCCTCAGTGGTAGGCTCCTGTTCTGTTCCCTGTTTTCTCCTTCTTTCTATGTCTATCCTGTTTGCCTTTCTGAATGAGGACTGGTCATCTTACCCAGGGTCCTCCTTCTTGCTAGCTTCTTTAGGAGTACAGATTTTAGTATGTTTTCCCTATATTTTATATCTCATATCCACTTATGTATGTGCCTTTTAACACTTCAAATGTTTCATTTCTTTGGCTATAATTTTTGCATTTTGCCCAAAAGAATTTCTTGTATTGAAACCAATTTGCAGTACAGTTCAGGAGGGTAAATTATTAAGATAATGCTTATAAGACTGGAAAGGCAGTTTATCTTGTCCAACTTGGGGAATAAAAGTCGCTGGTCAAATGAGATTTTGATAGAAATCATGTGTAAGAGTCACCCCTATATTTTATGTGCTAAAATCAGTGACCCCTACAAAAAGGTACTTCCTGCCTTTGCCTTACTCCCATCTCAGAGTAACTGATATATTCTAATGAAAGTAAAACTATGGCATCAACAAGTCTTGCCAAAACAACCCAACCACCATGAAAACAAAATAAAAAAAGACCACAAAAACTTCTGTGAAATATTTTTCCCTCCCTTCCTCCAAAAATAATGGCACATTTCTCTTCCTTGTAAATTTATGGTAAAGTTATTCATTTATTCTTCTACTCACCTAGGGAAAATAATAATTCATTTATGGACTTTGAACCAGGTGGCCAAGGAGACTTCTTGAAAATGTGGCTAATCAGCCTTTGACTGAAAGCAAAATTTTAAAAGAAGAGAATGCTCAGTAGTATCAAGGAGAAGAGACCTGCACTGCAGCTGTTCTCACTAAACTCCCGAAGGGATCTTAAATGAAACAAACTGTTGGCTTTGATGACACGGTAACACACGATGCAGCATGAAATGGGAGAAGAGTACAAGTCTCCAACAAGTCACACAAGTGATGAGATTTTTACATTTGTGTCTTTCCCTTGGGAGAGACAGCTTCGATTTTGGAATGCTTTGCATACTTACAAAATGTGGCACTCTTTTGTATGTTGAAGTCTTCTGTGGGTACACAGGGCATCTGTGAGCAAATCCATTCCTCTTTTCCACCAAAGGAAGCTTGTTCTCCGGAGGAGCCCTCATGGAAAGAACGAAGTCTGTTGAAGCAGGCAAAGCTCTCTGAGGATGGAGCACTGAGCACGTACACTGTGCTATTTTTGATGTCCTTGATTTATCTGGGTTCCTTAGAAGAAAAGCAGAGGTTTGTGCGACTTTGAGAGGAAATGAATGGAGATGAAGATGACTTCTAGGGGAGGTTAACATAGTCTGAATTCTAGTCCAACACGTGTTATCTACATTGTACCCAAACCCATCCAGTTTACTATACAAGAGTGAACTCGTAAACCACAGCCTTTTACTGGCATTGGTGGTCACTGTCACAAATGCACTGTGACATGGTGATCTCTGATGGGGAATATTGATAATGGGGATAAGCTTTGCGCTGTACCTGCTGCTCAGCAAGGCTGTGAAATTAAAACTACTATGAACAATAAATTCTTGAGAAGTGAACCCAACTAATCATTTCTAATTTCCGAGGACACATTTTTATTACAAGGGGCCTAATGCTGCTCAGGCCTTCTGTGTACTCCAACTGAAATAACAAAGGCCCTCTCAATAGTCAAATAGAAAGAGAAGAGGCAAGTAAAAGTCAGGATTATACAGCTCAGGCGGTAGAAATTGCTCAGCAAACTTTGGGGATGTGATATCCAAGGACAGTTTTCTCATCAATTCTATTTTTAAAATATCTCTGGATCAGGATAATTTTGGGAGGTAAATGTTCCATAGAAGACAAGCTGTTGTTTCTTACTCATCCTAAGAAGAGGCTGCCATTTGATTATTGTAAAGCAAGAGAACTTATGGCTAGCAAGACTGTTTCGCCAGGAAATAATTGAAGCTATTCAAGGAAGTGTTGTTTTCTAGAAGTAGCAGAGATATCTATTTGTAGCACACATATGAACTGTTAAGCTTTAAGCTGTTCAAAATAAGCCTTATATAGGAATAGCTGTTGGATAATCTTGTACTTATGTATGATTAAGATATTGGGGGCTATTCTTGAAAGATAATGAACAGGGTTCAAGACATATTCCTGGCTACTTCTGTGCCATACTGTCCTCAGTGCTGAACTGTAACCTATAAGCCAAATAAACAGTTTCTGTCCCAAATTGCTTTTGGTTAGTGTTTCATCACAGCCATCAAGTACAAACCAGGACAGAAATTGGTACCAGAGAGTAAACTGTTTCGGTGACAGATCTGACTATGTTGTTTTGGGAAGGATTATGAACGTGTTTAGAATTTTGGGCTGAAACACCACTGAGAATGCCAAACTTAATGGGCTGTTCTGTGGGTGCACGGAAGATAAGAATGTTGAGAGATATGTTGATGGTGAAGGCTTGGCTTGTGAAGTTTCAGAGGGAAGCAAAGACTCTCTCAGGACTGTTCACGGCATATTTTAAGAATATGTGGAATGAAAGATTTGCTCTGTGGGGACAATTGGTGCTGGTTATCTGGGGCTGAAGCTTTTGCTGGGCTTGATAATAAACCAGCACCACTGAGGTAAAATCCGAGACTATTTCCTCCAGGTCAGCACACAGAAGCTGTGGTCCAGAGAGAGCTAAGGCTACAAGTCAAACTCGGTCATGTGTAAGAGCGGTATTGGTTTTGGCAGAAATGAAGTGGAAGAACTGAAGAGGCCATGGGAAGAAGCTGAGGGTTGCCACCACGTGGCAGGGGCAGAGTCCCACAGAGGTAAAGGACCATTGATGTAGGTGTGGCCTCAATTTCAGTTGAGACCCAGAATATTGGAGATGCCAGGATCATGCATGCAATGCCCACCAAAGACAGTAGCAGGTGATGAGTGGACCAGGCCTGAGCCTACAAAACAAGCTCTGTGTACTGGGGATGGCAGAGCCAGAGAGGCAGGTCTATCACAACTCTTGTAGAGCCCAGAAAAGCATGAATGAGTCTCAGATGCTAAACACTGAGGTTTTGTTTTGTTTTGTTTTGTTTGCACTGTTGGGAGCTTGGTTTTGCTTCTATCTGATTGTAACTATACCATTCTTCCCACTTGTAATAAAAAAAAAGTAGCTTATTTTGAATGTTTTCATTTCAAACTTAACACACCTACAACTAAGCTAATTGTGCTTTCACTTTTTTCCCCCTTCTCATGTCTGTCGTGCTTATCACAACCTCCCAGTAATTTAACCTATAAACATTATTACGGCATCTTAAAATCATCGCCGGTAGAAGAATGTCTAATGTCCTTGTCTCTACATTTTACGTGGTGATGGTGTTGGTGGTGATGACAGGCAACGATGATGCTGTGTGTACCTCTCAAGTGTTGCTACATTGGTTTGGGTCTTTATTACTCATCTCCTACCTGCACTTCACCACGGTTCTTTTGTGATTATCACAGACTCTAATTTGTCTTCTGCTTTGCCATCAAAAGGATAAAGGTCTTATTTTGATACAAAAAGCAAAACAGGTCATCATTTTTCCAACTTCAGATTATTTTTGAATTCTTCATCCAGCATAGACATAAACTATAAAATATATCCAGCATAGATATATTATAAATTTATCATTTGGCTTAAGAACGGCTCCATGACTGTATTTTATTCCCAAAATATAGGTCTTGGCCCACTCACTCATGTGGATCTTTCCAAGTAGAATTAAGAATTCTACTTAATTCTACAGACCTCTACTCTTGCCTGATGCGTCTAAAACAAAAAGGGGGAACTGTAGAGAGCTGCGGAATGCTGTGCCTTAAAGATGGAGCTGGTTTCCGCCTTCCACCTTCCCGATGGTGAGTGCTCTCTGTCACGAACAATTCCACATTTGGCTAAGGCTGAGGATCTGGCTTGCTTCCATGTATGTGGACCTATCTGCATTGCCCACGTGGCACGCTGGGGTTGGCTATCCAGAGGCTATTTAAGCTGTGGGCTGGCTTTCCCCAGGGTCCAAGGATTGTTCAAGGTTCCTGAATAAACTGCATTGAAAAAAAAAAAAGAATTCTACTTAATTCTAGAATTAAGCTCTGGTGGCCCTTTTCCCATAACTCCCTCACACTATGATAAAACTGAATTCCCTATCCTCAGTAGTAGGACTACAGAGTGTAGAGATTTGAGAAGAGGCTCTAGAATCATTTTTAAGTTTTGCTTCCATTTTCAATTTTATGTTTATTAAATTTCAGCTCTACATGTGGTCTACATTGTGTCCATTTCTCTAATTCCTCTGTGACCAAGTCTACTCATCTACAAAATGGGGCTTGCAATTGGATCCTTTGTATAAAGGAAGCAGCCATAGTGAACACATTTAGAACAATTAAAGGCTCAAAAGCACTTACTGAGGGTTCTGATTATTTCTACCATGCTATATTTTGCAAACACAATGACCTGGCACTTTTTGCCCTCACAAATGCCTCTTTCCTATGCCTTTTGAAAAGAGCAACAAAGTAAGATTCACTCTGATTACTCAGAGGCCCTTTTCCAGGTATTTGATGTACATAGAATGCATTCATATATTTGTTTTAATTTCACCATACATTTGTGGGTAAGTTTCAGAAAAGTACAGCATATTTATGCTTCAGGGGAAATTGTGCTTAAGTGGAAAAGCGCATCATTAGGGTGATGCCTTGGGGTTTTGGGTTCAGATAGCACACACGCTTATGTTATCAATGATGATGAAGTATTTTGTAGCTCTGTGGTAGGTAACTGATAGCAATGAGTAATATTGTTTAGGGCATGCAAATAGAGCAAGATCAGCTGGGATTCAACTGACTTCTTTCACACTATGAAACTAAGAAGAGTTTTGTTTCCACTTTCAATTTCATTTTCATCTGTTTGACTAATAAACTGTTTCTTGAATTCTCCCCCCCTTTTTTGGTAACTTCCCCTCAATGACCTCATTAATAACGGTCTTTAAAAGTCACTCATTGTCATCTGCAGCACGATCCTATTTACCTATTTTTTAAAAATGGCTGTCCCTTTAACATCGGTGATGTTGAACATTTGCCTAAGATATGTTCCTGAGATGACAGAAAACTGCTTCCCACATGGGACTTCAAGACAATGATTCGAAATTAATGACTCACATCAGTCATTACAGGCCACGTTTGAGATGGTTTGTATAGAAGAGGCCCGATTTCTGGGTGTTTGTGATAAAACTTGCACAATTCTTCTAACAATTCATGTCTTTCCACAGGACAGAGAACAAAGGCGACTTTTAAGCATGTGGAGTCATATGGGGCCCTTATGGAGTTCTGGGCATATGAAACCAGAGACATGAGAATAGTCTTGTGGATTACAGAAAGGAAGATTTGGCAGAATAATAAAGAAAGGGAAATTGCATCTTTGAGCACCCTTTCATTTTTTATCAAATTATAAATTACAAAGATCATTTAAGCATAAAGAATCTACCTTAACTAAATCCGTTGCCTTCTGGAAAATGACAAAGTGTAAATTATCAAAAACTTCTAAAAGGAACGGGGTCAGCTTAGGACCAGCCACACAGAAAATTCTAATTTGGAGTTAAGCGAAGAAAAAAAGAATCAGTGTAAATGAGCTGCAGAACTGACTGAGAGAAAACTTTTGTCAAGAGACATGAGTTTACCAAGGTCATGCCTCAGAGGAACTGCCTGCACTGCTGTAATGAGAAAATTCAAGTCATTTGCAATCAACACATTAATTCTATGCAAATGCTGTGGTTAAAGTCTCAGAAACAACAGGTTTCCATAGTTAAACATTCTGCCTCCTCGAATTTTGATTACATTATTCATTTGCTTCCAAGAACAAATGTAAAAGCCCTAATTACCAGCGCAGATTAGTAAGATTTTACCATATTAAAAAAATCCAAATGATAAATTAATCAAGAAAAAAGAGAGTGAGACTGAGCTTTATAAGATTTTTCTCTATATTGAATACAATGTCTCATATACTTAAAACATACAGCTGTATATGCCTAAGGTGTAGGTGTCCACTGGGGTTTAAAAGATTGTTTAATGATCCTGAGGTCTCATAGGGTGGCTGCAGAATACGTGGGGTCAACAAACACCAGCTAAGCATTTTACAAAGGGCCAGTCAGTGCTAAATGCCTTCTATGTAAACTCCCATAAGAATACACATTTTGTAGATGGTTAAAGTACATCTCCTTTTCCTGCTTAGTAGTTTTGTTGACATTCTATGCGGCTAGCTTCTTAAAGTGTGTGTGTGTGTGTGTGTGTGTGTGTGTGTACACACAGATGTGCATGCATGTAAAGACCCAAAAAACAGACAACTTAAATGTCCTCTGTTTTCTGAGACAGGGTCTGTCATTGGCTTGGGTTCAACAAGCAAGTGACCACCATGCTTGGACTTTTTATGGGGATTCTGAAGTCCTTGTGTTTGTGCAGCAAACATTTCACTAGCTGAGATATATCCTCAGCTCCCATATGTGTGTATAATCAACTCAAATAATTTCTCTCTTCAGAGGAAGTCTAGCCCAAGCAATGACGTAAGCTCTTACAATCATGCCTTTCAGTATGTCTTGTGTTTCTTCTTCATGGAACCTATGGGAACTAGTAGTATAAATTGATTGGCAGGCTTATTTGCCTTTTCTTTATGCCTTACTAGAGTATAAAGTCTAACAAGGCTTAGATTACATTGCCTTATCAATTCAGCAGTTTTTAGGCATTTAAAAATTATTTTTCAGTAATGGGAACAGGAACTGTCTCTGACATGAACTGATTTGTCTGCTCTATAATCACCTCCCCCTGAAGGGGGAGCAGCCTTACCAGGCCACAGAGGAACACAGTGCAGCCAGTCCAGATGAGACCTCATAGACTAGGATCAGAAGGAAAGAGAGGAAGACCTCCCCTATCAGTGGACTGGGGGAGGGGCATGGGTGGATAAGGGGGAAGGAGCATGGGATTAGGAGGGGAGGAGGAGAGGAGCTACAGGGGGGATACAAACTGAATAAACTGTAATTAATAAAAGTAAAAATAAATATTTTTCAACAAACAAAAGCATTCTCTATTCCGGTAAGAATCTGTATCTTATTTTCAAACATAGACTTTGAAAGGTAAAATTCACTCTTTTGCCTGGAGCCTTTGGGTTTGATTTGTCTTGTTAGCTTGCTGTCTCCTTTGTTTTACCTCTTCACCTCAGAGCCTTAAGGATGGAGCCAAACTGTCTTTCCTGCCAGCCAAGCTGTCTTATATGTCACGGTTTCCAGGGGTGGGAGGGTGGATGGGGGGTTGTGATCCTTTCATTCTTGAAAACTCTGTGTTACTCTGATCTCAGTGGACACTGTCTTCACCCCGCTGTCTGTTAGCTTAATTGGAACCTGTTCTCCTCTTGGGAGGGCTGGGTTGTGCAAGGTGATTTCGTGACTAGCAATGCTAACATGAAAGCCTTCAAAGGACGTTAACCGGTTAGGAAAGCTGGAGGAGGAGTTTAGTGAAGATAAAAGGGATAAGAAAAGGGGATGTTGACAAGCCAGAATACCGTCTTTGGTTGTGCCCCGCTACTTTCACATTAGGCTGCGATATTACAGCAGGTTTAAGAAAAAGAAAGCACTGAGTTTTGAAATCACAGCGCTCAAGAGTCTAAACTAAAATTTTCCAGGAATGGTAAGAGTGAATGAAGTAAGTCTGGGAATAGTTGCTCTGTTTGCAAAGAATCATGAAGAGATGATTATTTTTCAAGGTTATAGCTTTACTTTTTTTATTCCTTAACAAAATTAGATATAGTAATATATATATGTATATATATAAAATATTTATTAAAACATGTATTCTTTTTTCATTCAATTAATATTTACTAGACACATTTTGGAATGAGAGATACATAGTTGAAGAAACATAAACTGTTCAGCAGCATTTTAGTAGAAATACAAGCCAGCAATAAACTGCTTACAGTGAATTATGGGGGCTTATAGTTTGGATCTCAAATGTTCCCCAAATGTTAAGGGTTTGCGTGCTAGCCTATAGAGCTACTGGGAAGCTAGGGCTTAGCAAAAGAAAACTTTGAAATGGATATAAACCATTGCCTACCTCCTCCTTTTTTTAAAAAAAAATATGTATTCATCTATTACAATTTATTCACTTTGTATCCCCTCTGCAGCCGCCTCCCTTGTGTCCTCCCAGTCCCACCTACCCTTCCTCTTCTCTCCCTATGCCCTTTCCCTAGTGCCCTGATAGGAGAAGACTATCTGACTCTAGCCAGCCTTGATGAAGCTGGCCCCCTCTCACTTTCTGGCTGCATTGAGATGGGCATATCTCCTTTACCTCACACTTCCCTCATGACACTCTGACTCAAAACCCAAAGGCAACTGAATCAGCTGGCCATGGGCTCTGCCCTCTAAAACTATGAGCCAAAATACTTTTCTTTTCTTTCTTTCTTTCTTTCTTTCTTTCTTTCTTTCTTTCTTTCTTTCTTTCTTTCTTTTCTTTTTTAAAGATACCTTAGCAATTTTTGTCCTCATGCTCAAACACCTACAAACATAGAGGTGCAAATATGGTTTAGAATTCAGGAGAAGGAAAAGACTTATTTTAACATTATCTCACGTGAGCATTACTATTTGGTTGACTACACAAATAAATGTGGGTGAGGGTGTAGGAAAAGCGTCCGAGATAGGGAGAAAGGAGATGACTAAGAAGAACTAATTAAAGAAGAAAGAGCCAAAGAAGTCTGTTTTACCTGGCCTTGATGACACATATTAGGGCATTGTAGGGGTTGAGATTAGAAGTGGACACTGAGAGACAGGTTGTTAAAGAAAACATCCCATGCTCTGCTAAGAAGTTTATATTCTGCCTACATTACAGAAACCTGTAAGAGAATTTTTTAAAATTATCTTTAGACAATGGATTCCTTATTCTGGAGGTTCTCTTGGAACTAGAGAAGTCTCTCTGTGATTCCCTCATATTTCTGCACATCTTCCAAAAATACAGGCAATATCATCTCTTTCCCCAGCTTTTCAAGGATTTTTGTGCAGCCAACAGTCTTGGAAGAATGCCAGTGTTGTCCTTATGGCAGAAGGGAAGTGGTCTCATGAACAGATTTCAGTTTCCCAATCTGGTATCTAAAATTGTGATTGAGACTTACTCCTGGTCACCCTCTATCTGAGTTTATAGGTATCTCTGCTGTGAAACTTGAGGAGTCCATGCTACTCAAGTCATCAAGTATGCCGTGATAAGGTTTATATATATTTGTATTTGAGGCTGGAATTGTATGTCTTGGTGACAAAGACCATTTAACTATGGCAGGCTAATTTGTAGTTTGAAAGTATAGGAAAGTCTCAGCAGACTTAATAGTCTTGGCAGACTGAAGTCATGAAGTTTCCACAGAATTCAGTAACATTAGATTACTAGCAGTGGGTATGAGGCTGGTTATTGCAGAGATAATGTAACCAAGAAACGGGAGCAATTTTGCACTTACTGGATAAAGCCAATGGCTCAGGAATGATGAGACAAGAAAGACCTTTCAGTGGTCAAAAGATACTGAAGTGGGAGCCTCTACTCCCAGAAGAACCTTTTAACTATAGGGTGATACAATCAAGATGGGTGTGCTGAAGAGGACAGGCAGGACAAGAGAGGGGAGGAATAATCATATCTTTTCTTTGAAAAGGCAGGTTTCTTCCAGGAACTTGGGTGCCATCTTTTTCTACTCCGTTTATGGTTTAATATTCCTGGTTATGACAGCAGATGGGTTAAGGCCACAAAGGAGATACCATAGCAATTTGGACACCAGTGCTTATAGTCTTTTTGCAGTGAGCTTGTGGACCTTCTGCGGCCTCAAGAGAAGAAGCAGTACTTCCAGAAAAGTAATCTTTAAGTTCCCGAAAAGAGGCATAGGCAACTGTTATTGAAAGCCAAGTGACTGAGGGGTTAAATATAGCAAAGCTAGGAAGAGACTAATATTTTCTTGACTGCCATGCTGTGTGTGATTTCCAAAAGTAATGACTGATAAGCTAGCTGAGAGCAATCAATCCTTTAAGGTTTATTTAGACTTTTCCTTAGTAGCAATAGCAAAGTGTGTACATAAGGAAAGTAAGTCTCTAATTGTAATATTTCTGAGCCCTATTTTACATGATATGATATTTGTCTTATGAGAAATCAGTAGCAAAAAAAATAAAAAGACAAATCATAAAATGGGAGAAAACATTACTATTATGAAAGCATGTGTTAGGAGTCAGAAAAAGATATCCCCAGCTATGTCACTTTTTTAATTTTTAATTTTAATTTTTTATATTAATTACAGTTTATTCACTGTGTATCCCAGCTGTAGCCCCTCCCAATCCTACCCTTCCTCATCTTCTTTCATGCTCCTCTCCAAGTCCACTGATAAGGGAGGTCCTCCTCCCCTTCCATCTAACTCTAGCCTATCAGGTCTCATCAGGATTGGCTGTGTTGTCTTCTTCTGTGAACTGATAAGGCTGCTTCTTCCTCAGGGGGAGGTGATCAAAGAGTCAGCCATTGAGTTCATGTCAGAGATAGTCCCTGTTCTCATTACTAGGGTATCCACTTGGACACTGAACTGCTATGGGGTTCTAGGTTATTTCCATGCATGGTCTTTGGTTGGAGTATCAGTCTCAGAAAAGACCCCTGTGCCCAGATTTCTTGGTTCTCTTGCTTTCCTTGTAGAGCTCCTGTCCCCTCCATGTCTTTCTATCTCCTCCTCTTTTTCATAAGATTCCCTGCACTCTGCCCAAAGTTTGGCTATGACACTCAGCATGTGCTTTTGATACACTGCTGGGTAGAGTCTTTCAGAGGCCCTCAGTGGTAGGCTTCTGTTCTGTTCCTGTTTTCTCCTTCTTCCGATATCTATCTCATTCGCCTTTCTGAGTAAGGATTAATCATCTTACCCTGAGTCCTCCTTCTTGCTTAGCTTCTTTAGGTGTACAGATTTTAGTATGCTTATCCTGTATTATATGTCTAATTTCAACTTATAAGTGAGTATATACCATGTGTGTCTTTCTGCTTCTGGGATACCTCACTAAGTATGATCTTTTCTAGTTCCCATCATTTGTCTGCAAATTTCATGATTTCCTTGTTTTTAATTGCTGAGTAGTATTCCATTGTGTAAATATATCACAATTTCTGTATCCATTCCTCAGTTGAGGGGCATCTGGGTTGTTTCCAGATTTTAGCTATTATGAATAAAGCTGCTACAAACATGGTTGAGCTAATGTTCTTGTTGTGTACTTGAGTGTATTTTGGATATATGCCCAGGAGTGGTATAGTTGGATATTGAAGAAGCACTATTCCTAATAGTCTGAGAATGCGCCAGATTGATTTTCAAAGTGGTTGTACAAGTTTACATTCCCACCAGCAATGGAATAGGGTTCCCCTTTCTCCACATCCTCTCCAGTAAATGTTGTCACTTGAGTTTTTGATCTTAGCCATTCTGATGGGTGTAAGGTAAAATCTCAGGGTCTTGATTTGCATTTCCCTGATGCAATTCCGATCAAAATACTAACACAATTCTTTACAGACATTGAAAGAACAATTCTCAACTTCATATGGAAAAGCAAAAAACCCAGAATTGCCAAAACGATCCTGTACAACAACAGATCGTCTGGAGGCATCTCTATCCCCAATCTCAAGCTGTACTACAGAGCAATAGTGATAAAAATATGCATGGTATTGGCATAGAACCAGAATGGTGGATCAATAGAACCCAACAGAAAACCAGAAATAAACCCGCACACCTATAGATATTTGATTTTTGACAAAGAAGCCAAAACCATACAATGGAAAAAAGACAGCATCTTCAAAAAAATGGTGCTGGTCTAACCGGATGTCTACATGTAGAAAAATGCTATGTTACTTTGAACTTTAAAGAGAGCACCTGCGGACCTGAGGACCAACAAATGCAGCGAAGGGCCTTTTCTGCAATTCTGCTTCTTCCTAAAGCCTAGAGCCATCAGTGAGCACACTTCTTTCCAATGTTATTACAGATTCTCTTAACCAAGGCAGATTAAACTCACATATCTGAGAAAGAGAGTAAGAACTCAAACATTATATTCGAAGCCCTGGAGAAATTTGCCCTACACCTCAATCTTTCATTTTCTCTAAAAGTAATCATTGGCTGGATCCAGGCTGGTGGCTCACATTTGTCATCACAGCACTTGGAAAGGTTAGTCTGGGCTACATACTGAGTTTTAGGTTAGCACAGGCAATAGAATGAGAATGTCTTAGTTACTTTTCTGTTGCTGTCATAAACAGTATGACCAAAAGCAATTTGGAGAGGAGAGGGATGATTTTGGCTAAGAGCTGTAGTCTACATGAAGGGAGGAAAGGGCAGGAGCTCAAGACAGAAACTTGAGCGAAGAGCCGAAGCAGAGACCACAGTGAAACACGGCCTACCTCTTTGCTCCTTCTGCTTGCTCAGCTTGATTTCTTATACTACCCTGGTGCACCTGCCCAGGGTTGGCACAGGCCAATCTGATGGAGGGGGCATTTTTTTTCTCAATTGAGCTATCTCTAGGCAGCATGAGATATGTCAAGTTAGCAAAAGACCAACCAGGACAGAGAACCTCAAAAACAAAGCAAAACACTGATATCAAACAGGGAAGAACTGGACCAAAATAATCAAACATCGACTCACTCTGGCATACGTGAGAGACTGAGGCCCAGTGGACCGTTCTACATAATACACCCCTTTCTTAGAGCCTAGCATGGGTTCTCAACCTTTCAAATGCTGTGACCCTTTAATACAGTACTTCACGTTGTGGTGAACCCCTGACCATACAATTATTTTTGTCGCTGCTTCATACCTGTAATTTTGCTACTGTTACGAACTGTAATATAAATATTTTTTGGAGATGGAGGTTTGACAGAGGGGTCATAACCCATAGGCTTAAAATGTCTATCTTATCGCATTCCTCAAATGTTCTCTGACGACAGGGAGGAGCTTTGCCAGTCAGCCTGCATGGCTAGCCTCTTCTTCCTGCTCTTCCGGAACACAGCTGGCTGAATTCTATCAAGAGTTAAGGGGTTCCTTGCCAAGGCCCTCTACCCAATGTCTGAATCAAGCATCCTGTGTCCCTTGAGTCATATCCGATGCAAAGTATTTTCAATAAAGTCTTTCGAGCTGAGAGGAAAATTTGGCGGGAAGGCCGCTCCCTCATCAGCACCCTTCTGGGGGAGACTGCTGAATGCACTGAGAAGGCCCATGAGAGGCTGCTCTTCCTCCACTTGGGTTCTCTCCTCCAGCACACTTCAAAAGACACTATGAGGAGAACAAGCTCCTAACTGTTAGTTTTTGTTTGTAAGGTTAAAGACTGGGCAAAAGGGCAGAAGGACTCCAAAGAAGATACACAGATGGCAACTAAATGTGTGGAAATGTGCTCAATGTCAAATGCTATTAGAGAATTGCAAATTGAGTCAATAATGAGATTTCACTGTGTATCTATTAGAATGACTAAAACCCAAAGCCATGGCAACATTAATGCTGATGAAGATATAAAACAATTAAAACTCTTATTCATTGCCTGCAGGAGTATAAAAACAGTATACTGTGTCACATTCTTTTGAAGGCTGCTTATAGGCCTAGACATCCTTTACCACATAATACAGAACCTGGTTTTCCTGGTAATTAAAAGAAATCCCACTACCAAGTATTAGGGAACCTGTTCCAATTTGTTGATTAAGGGTCTCAGAGAGCCCCACAAAACTATACAGGCTATTGCGATTGCTCTTGGTTGCCCTCCAGGCCTTGATGGCAAGACGTGACTGGAAGATGCCACACTTTTTGATCACAGAGTATGGGAAAGCGAGTGCACCTTGGTCTGGAAGCTGGCTTTTATAGTGCTGGAAGATGCTATGCAAACGTCTGAGGAAGAAAAATCGACAGGTTCACTCAGCTGTTAATCCTATAATCTACAATAATGGTGGGTATGGCAAGATAGGCCAACTGGGGCAGTCGTGGGATGGATGTTATGGAGTGTTGAATTGGAGTTGAAGCTTACCCACCCCAGAGCAGGAAGCATGCCTGGTATCAATTAATTGCGCCAGGAACCTGCGCCTGGGGAAGTCATAAGCCCCAGGAGAGAACACACTACTATCAGTTTACAAAGTGTACATAGCCTTCAAGATGCTTTTTAAATACCTATCCTCATCCCCAGAAATTAGTGCAGCTTTCAGCACTCTTCACAAAAGCCTCCTTTTGCTGATAAAAGGGCAGAGCATAAGAGCCTGTAAAGTGCTCAGCCATAACGGGATAGCGACATCATACCACTTCCTGACCAAGGAAAGAGCTGCAACTGGAGCGGAAAGACTGTCAGAGCCAGAAGTCAGCGAGGATTACACAAAATGGCGTCTTCTGGACGCGGAAGGGCTGTTGCTTTCAACAGGGGCCATGGTTTCCTATGTAAGATCTAACCAGCTGGCATCCCAGCACAGGCAGGAAAGGAGCTCCTGAGGGCCCAGCCCTAGCTGAGGAGCCATGGCAGTTGATGGCTGTTGGAGAAGGGACCGTCAATTTTCTTCATGGGTGAGGTTCTTGCTATGTTGCCCACACTCAAATAGATGGCCCCGCAGACCTTAGTCAATAGTAACAAATCAACAGTGCCTCACTGGCATTGTGTATATTTTACACCGATTCGAGATGCTAACCTTTTGGGAAATTGTGGTGAGGCTTGGTTTTGGACCATGTGGGAAGTCCTTATTTTCTCCTTGATTCCTTTCTAAACCTGTAACTATTGTAAAACACAAGTGTATTAATTCTAAAGCAAATATAACGGATCCCAATT
This sequence comes from Meriones unguiculatus, assembly GCF_030254825.1. NCBI lineage: Eukaryota > Metazoa > Chordata > Mammalia > Rodentia > Muridae > Meriones > Meriones unguiculatus. The sequence goes on from NC_083350.1 coordinate 124,581,531, forward strand.
CTTTGAAGGTATAAATAATTTTAATTTGACACCATTGAGGTTGTGGTCCTGAGAGATGCTATGACACCAGGGAAGAAACTGGTGTCAGGAGAAAAAAGGTGGTGGTGGGGGGGGACAAACACAAAAGAATCAATACTAAGAAGAGCAATCAAAGCTAGCGGGATGCTCAAGATGAACCGAATTCAAAATACTGCTTGTATCTGGCTGGTATAACCCCACAGACATTTAACAGAGCTGGGACTTACGCCCCAAGGGCAGGTCAGACTTTTCCCTCACGATTGTCATTAGTTTTCAACTTCAGCAAAGCCCATGATATCCTGTTTCTCTAGCCTTGCAACCCAAAGAAACTCATGACACGTATCTCTTTTTTCCTTTTATACTCAGGGAAAATTCAAGGGAAAACCGGGGGTGAAGAAAGTCCTCTTTCTAGGATGGAAGTTTGTGGAAACATTTCTGTCTGTACATGCTGTCTGTAGTTCAACGAGGAGCGGCATGCAATCCTGGATTCCTGCCTCTTTCTTTGGCCTCATAGAGCATAGGATTCTGTTCCCCAGTATGATTTCTAGATGCTGTGGCATTTGAGAGAGATTTATTTGAGTGTCCATTTAAGAACTTATTTTCCAAGGAGCCCTATATTTCTATTTTCTATTGCACTGTACTTAGCATTTACTGAACTTAAGATTTCCGACAGGCTTTTACCCACAAAGGGTTTAAATCCACATGACACAATATTACTTGTCCACACGGTAAGAAACACGTTTCTTTTTTATATGAGAATGCATTTTCACATCGCTCTGAAATTTCTAGAGGACTGTGGGGTATATCCATATATTGAGTGCTTCCTCTTGCGGTAAAATTTGAAGTGATCATTTAAGACATAATTTGATTTGAATACTTCTCATCCTTTCTTCAGTCCTTTGCACTGGGGCTTGGTTCCGGTTATGTAGCTAAAACTGGTTTTCTCTTGAGCACAGTAGTGATCTCCATCCTGCTTAAACCAGTGGCAAGGGGAGTTCTCATCTTACTAGACTTCTCTCTTTGCAGCTCTTGGCAGCTCCCCATCTCTCTCCGAATGACACGTCTTTTTTTCTCACTTGCTTCCTGGACACCACACTGCTGGTTTCCCTCTTAACTCCTTATTAAATGCTTTTGACTCCTATGTCCTTACTTCTCCTTTTTGTTAATTCTGAATACTGTTCTGAGACAGGACACAGGTCAGAGTTCTGTTACCATCTTCCTTCTCTGTAGGGAGCTTTATCTGGTCCTTTGCGTCTAAATTTCATCCACATCACTTGGATATCTACAGTCATGAAGCTTTCCCTAAATTTATATTTTGAACAGCCTTAGGTCACTTCATGGAATTCTCAAGGTACAACTCTCCCTCCTCTTTATGATAATTTAAAAATCGGTATTAAACACACATACACACACACACGGTCATCAATTTAACCAACCATCATCTCCCGTGTAGGGCACTGGATTATATCACTCCACAGCATTAAACTTCTGCTAACTCTTTTATTTCTTAAGATTTTTAAATTTAATGATTTTATTTATGAGTATGTATTTGTGTGATTATATATGCATATTTGTGCATATGGGTTTATACATCTGTGTACGTGCACAGGCCAGAAGAGGGCATCTGCTGTCCATATTTACCCGTCTCTGCCTATTCCTTTAGAGCCAGGGTCTCTGTCTCTTCTTAAACCCAGGACTCACATTTTTTTTTTTTTCGACAAAGAAGCCAGCAAGCCCTATTCTCATGTTCCCAGCATCCTCTGACCTGGGGTTATAGGTGTGTGCTGGATGTCCAGCTTGGTTACTTGGTTGTTGAGGTCTGAACTCGGGTCCTTACAATTTTTCAGCAAGTGCTCTTTAATTACTGAGCCACCTTTGTAGCCCTCCCTGTACTAACTGGCAAGCTCCACTCTCATTTCTCTGAGTCACAGCCCTCTACAGGATCAGTGTCTGTGTAGGGACATACATATCAGAGTACAGGTACCCTTGTAACCTCAGAGGCATCAGCTCCCTCTGGCACTGGAGCTGCAGGTGCTTATGAACTACCTGATACAGGTGCTGGAAACTTTGGTCCTTGGCAACAGTTTTAAAGGTGGAACCGTTACTCCAGCCCCCGTGTTTTTCTCATGATTCTGCATACTACATACACATGATGGTCAGTGTTTTGCTAGTGTGCCGAGTGTATGTAGTGAGAGTTTTGGTTTCTTTTAAAAAGCCTAGTTATGTTGTGTGGATACATTTTGTTTTCATACTAGGTTTGGGATATGGGGCTGCTTCAGTTTGTCCACAGCTATCATTTGTTATTGTCTCTAGGAGGGGCATGATTTTTGCCAGCTGTAGATAGTTTAACTCTGGGGACTCTGAAGAGGGCATAAATGGGAGAGCCAGCCTGAGAGGGCCTGTGGTGGCTGCTGCTCCCCCTATTCTTGTTCCCACTGCTGCTGGTCCTGGCTGGTTCCTGCTGGTCCATGCTGGTCCCTGCTGGTTCCTGTTGCTGTATTTGCTGTTTTGTTCATTGAATTGCTAGATTCTGGATTGCTGAATATTCTGATGACTAAGATGGGACTTGCCTCTAGTAACCCAACACCCCTAATCATCAGGAAGAAGTCTAAAGAGGTCTACACCCTCTTTCCTCTGTAACCTTCATTCTTTCCTACCTAATGTTGGGGTGTGGGAAGGGCTTAGGGTGGAATAAGGTTTGGAAGGGAGGTAGAGGTATAAGAAATCAGCAAAACAGCTAAACAAATAAGCCAATATTAGAGCCATCATGTCGTTGCCTCCAGCTGTCTGGAATGCTCTTATTGTAGGCCTGGGCATGGCTGTGACTTTCGGATCTAGCGGTCCCCAGGTTAACTACCACCTTCCTCATAAACTTTCTAACTCATAATCCTGACACTTCCTCTCCACTGTGATTGTGCTTTGTAGGCTGTCTAAAACTGTCATGTTGCATGACCTGCTAGAGCAGCATGGGCTTCCTTTTTCATCTGCAGTACTGTAGCATAGCACATGCGGCTGACTACAATCTGCAGTTACTATGTGTCTCAGTTAGGGTTCCTATTGCTGTGATAGAAAAGTTACTTAGGGGAAGAAAAGTTTTATTCTACCTTACATCTTGTCAATCCATCACTGAGGGAAGCCAGGGAAGAAACTTGGGGCAGGAACCTGGAGGCAGGAACAGAAGTAGAAGTCAAGGAGAATCAGCACTTACTGGCGTACTCTTATGGCTTGCTCTGCCTTCTTTCTTTTATAGCACCCTAGACCACTAGTGCGAGATGGTACCTCTGAGAGTAATCTGGCTTCTTCCGAATCCCTCATCAATTAAAATTCATCACAGGTTTGCCACAGTCCAATCTGACGGGGGCCTTTTTTCAGTTGAGGTTTCTTCTTCCAAAATGATTACAGCTTGAATCAAGTTGAAAGAGAACTAGCTAGCACACCTTGCCAGACAATATGAATGCAATAGTAAACAAAAATAGATGCTCTTTATTTTTAACAACTTAATCTTTATTTAATTAATAATTTATTCATTTTATTATGTTAATCATTGTAATTTATTATACTAGTTATATAGTATCTCAATTATTATAGTTAACAGCAATAAATAATTTATTATTAACAACCATTAGATTACTTAGGCTGCTTGTTACTCAGTCTTTGGCTTAAGAGATAATTATTACATGTCTTCTCCACTTCAGAACCTGGAGATTTTATGTCACTGTACAGTAAGGAAAAATATCTCCCTTACTTCCTGAATTAAAATTCAAGAAATCAATCAGAAAAGAAAACAACAGGTAGACAAATACATAATACCACGAAAGAAGAAGATGAAACATCCAGATGTGCCAGAGGTGTGTTCTGAAGTGGGAAGAGTTGGAAAGCTCTCGGCAAAGGTATACTTAGCAAGTCTCGGAAGTAGCAAAGGATGCTGAAGTGTTTAGAGAGTGTCAAGAGGGAGGGAAGGAAGGAGGCTGGGCAGACAGCTAGGAACCTATTATGTATGGCTTTGGGTTTTATTTTAATAGGGATGGGAATCCATTAGGGTTCAAAGCTGAAGAGTGACAATCTTTTGCAGTACAGATTTCTTTTAAGAACTATTTTTTGCTCATGGAGTTTCTGAGGAGATTGGCTGAGAATAGTTTCTAGGACTCTTGACATTCCTGCCTTGTCCTCTGCACACACCAGGCCTTGTGATGGTAGCTAAAGTTTCTGGAATGTGTTCCCATATTTGTACATTTTTGGGAGGGTTCTGGCTTGGCCAGTATGTCTGGCTTAACAATATCTCTTCACACTCATGTGTAAAAAACAAACAAACAAACAAACAAAAAACCAAAAAAACAAAAACAGAAAAACACAATTATGAAGTGAGAGGAAGGATTACAGAGTGATAACAGAAATTCACTGGCTCCCTGTAGCTTCAAGGAAGAACATGATATAAATAAAGAATATACATAGTTTGGGTCCTTTCCACAATCATAATTTTTTAAAAAGACAGAAACCCAGACAGGTCTTCTGGGATATTTTTTTTTTAAGGTTTAATGATTAATGCAGGCAAAAGTAGAAGTCAACTGACTGTGCAAAGCAAAACAATCCCTGGGATTTGTTTGACCTACAGGCATTTGGATGACCCCTAAGACTAATGTTTTTTGAAACACGTTTCTACTTTATCACATGGTTTGTCCACGGAGAGACGTTTCAGAATCAACCATGATGTTAATAAGTAAACGAATTTCTGAGAAGGTTGGGAAAGGACGCGGTAAGATCTGACCATAAATGAAAAATGAGCCAAAGAATGTTCTGAGGTACTCCATGTATTCACTTCCTGGTTTCTAGAAAGACTGTGAATGCATTATATTCTCTTAAGGCCTTTTGTTTGTTTGTTTATTTTAGTTTGAGGATTTCATATATGAGTACACTGTATTTGCACTCTTTCTACCCCTTCTTCATTCTCCTCAAAGTCCCCCCATATTTCCAAGCACACCCTCTCAAATTCATGACCCCTTTCCCCATGCATCAGCTACTACCACTCAATCTCCTGAGCCCTATTACCATTTCCCCAGTTGCTTAGGGCTGACCCCTCAGGATTGGGATCTCATCCCTGTAAACAAAAAAGAAAAAAAAAATCTGGTCTTTCCTCTCTCAGCTGTCATTGACTACCTATAGACACTCATTTAGCGATGGGGCTTGTAAGTGGACATGTTGATTGGTGTGGTCTTCTTGGGTCTGTTTAGGCTCCCATTGTGTTGAGCATTCATGGAAGCAACATTCCATCCTTTCCAGAAGTAGCCATCACACAGCAGATGTTCTGGTCTTCAGGCTCTTAGAGTTTTTCTGTCCCTTTGCGTACCATGTTCCCTCAACCCTAGGTGTAGAGGTCATGTTACACATATCCTGATTGGGCCTGGGTACCCCATGCTCACTCATTTCTTGCATTTTAACCAGTGGATCTCTATACCAGTCTCCATCTGCTACAAAAGAAACTTTAATGAGATGCAAGGATGGCACTTATCTATGAGTGTAAGGAAGAGTCTTTAGGAGGTATTTGCAGACTATGTTACTTTAATATATGGATGGAGTAGGTTCTCCTGTAGGGCCTATGACCTCTCCAGTCAAGAGTTCTTGGTTAGGTTTACAGTGCCAGGTCTGAGTTCTTTCCAGTTGAGCAATCTTTTGGTCCAATTCAACAGATATTGTTTGTCCCTTAAAAAAGTACTACTATTGTTCCCTTAGGGACATCTTGCCAGTTCCATCTTGTTGCAGTTTTCAAGCTTTATAGCTAGAACTTTGTTAACTTTTATCTCTTGGTAGCTTGCATAATACCTATGATTGCTAGTTCTCAGGAAGGAGACTTTCAGGTCAATATCAGTTTGGTTTACCTTACCCAAGTCCTATGACCAAAGTGTGTGGTGTCTACAGAAATAGATGCTTACTTTTATATTCTGGTAAGAAACCAAGAGCAATGACAATAGTCTATATTGTTTTAGGGATTTTTTGGAACCTTTGGACCAACAACTGGAAAGGGTTGTTCCCTGTCCTAGACCTTGGTTAGTGATAAATAATCTATGGTTCATATGATGAGCATTGTTCCTTTGTGGAGTAACTACTGTAAAACTGTAAATGTGTGAACACAGTGTATTCTTCAAGGAACCCACTTCAGTTGATTGGAATTGGAGTGTCCTTTTATATGGAATGCAGTGAGGATAACTGAGGCAGATTATTGTCTTCTCATTTTTGGAACAATGATCTTGGTATTTAGCCACAGGTTTCTTAGGACAATCTCTCCTTTTCCTCTTTCCCTCTCTCTTCATGTCCTTTTTTTTTTTTTTTTTTTTTTTTTTACATTACGAAAAAAAATCAAGTCTCATATGAAAAACTTAAAAGAAGAGACTTGGTGGTTTAAGAAGCACTTAAACCAAAGCAGGTGTTTATTTTTGTTGTTGTTTGTTTGTTTTTTCACCTGGGTTTATTTGGGATATATTTTGTTGCTTCTTATGAAGGTGGGAAATGAAGATTGTAGGATTTCCTGATAAACAAGCTTTCCCCAGAAATTCCTTTTATTTATTCTTCTCTGGGAACCAAAATGGCCATGCATCATATTCTTACTCTCTTGAACAAGTCTTTCTGACTTGGAATTAGTCACTTGTAGATCTTAATTTGTATTACGAATAAAATGTCTATTTGTTCATGGTCAGTCATGGGGAAAGCCTGTGTTGAGCTCAGTGGGTGTTCTGTTGGCTTTCTATTTTAGAGGTTGGTGCCTGACATAAGCCTTAAATACCACTGCCTGACTCTTCTGTTACTATTTCTTTACTTGTAAGTGTTCGTCGGTGACTTTTACTCACTTCCTAATGTTTAATCACCATTAACTCAGAACCTAGTCATGCTCAACAGCTAATGTAAACCCTGCAAACAAGGGAGTCATTCAGAAAGCTCACAGAAAATTGGGCTGTCATTTTAAACTTAAAAGGTGAAAAAACAGGCAAATATTTGGTACAAAAATGGTCTGTCCAGTGAAGCTGTGTTGGTTATTTCAAAGTCCTGTTTTATATTCCTCTGTCTCTTGATGAACATTGTACTCTGAACATGGTTATGAATCCTAATTTGAAGAAAAGAAAAAAAAGAAAAAGAAAAAAAAAAGCAAGATTAACTTCCGAGATAAGGTAGTAAAGTCTTCAGGGTTGAGCAGATAGGTCAATCATATGTAAGTGAGGGATTTTAAAAGAATGCTGTCTTAGAAGGGGAGACAGAGTTGTACTGACAACCCAGCACACAGAAACCTAATATATAACTCTGTGCCTTGTCTGGAGATTGTTGGCAATCAGACTGGATAGAGCAGAGAGAAAAAGCAAAAAAAAAAAAAAAAAAACAAAAAAAAAAAAAACCAAAAAAAAAAACAAAAAAAAACCAAACAAAAACAAACAAAAACAAAAACAAACAAACAAAAAATCTGGTCATAGGTCATGGCAACATTCACTGCAAGGATGCTGAGCCCATCGAGAGCCCCATCAGGAGGGTCTGCTTGCTTGATTGGATTCCAGATCTAAGCTCAGGAGCCTAGCAGATCTTGGTGAAACATGCACCAACCCCTTTACTGAATCTCATCTATGCTTAGGGTCTTATAAGTTTTTATTTTTTATAAACAGGAAAAATATTTTTCTGAACAGTTACTGTCATGTTATAGGTGGATACTTTTCTCATCATAAAATAAAGAAAATGGCACCTCAGCTCCTGGGAGAACATTTAAGGTGAATCCCTTAAGAATTAGAATACCCCAGGAAAGGCTGGCAAAGCTCATCTTTAAGAGCTGCCAAAGGCCTGACCTTGAAGCCCAGGCACTATCTGGATTTTTTTCTCAACTTGCTTAAAAGGAGTATGCAGCACTACAGAGACACCAGGGAAGACCAGCATCTGAAGTCCACTGCGATCTTCTTGTACTTTTAATCACTACATTGTTGTGACTCAATTTTTATCTATAACCATTTATTAACAGATGTTAGAGATCTGCATTCTCTTTCTCTCTTTCACATTTTCCTATTTTCCCTCATACCATGCCCATGGTTAATTGTCTCATGGCCAGAAACAAATCATGAGTGTTTTATTCTATTACTTTTTTGAGAGACAGTTTCTCTATGTAGCCTTGGCTGTTCTGGACTCGCTTTGTAGACCAGACTTTCCAAACTCACAGTGATCTCCCTGCCTCTGCCTCCTGGAGTGATTGGATTGAAGGGATGCACCACTGTGCCTGGCTATGAGTATTTCAAAATCAAAAAGATTTATAGAGGGTGAAGAGTAGTAAATACTGGCATTTGTAATTGTAACCACATTTACTTCTGAGTTATAATTAATGTAAGCACAGCTTGTTGTTTAAAATGTTCTACAAAGGAGCGAGGGGAGTGTCCTCCTATCATATGCATTTCCCCCTCCAGTGGGAATACAGGAAAAGCTTCCTGGGCTGGCTGTGTCAACACTCAGGAAGGAAGCACCAAGCAGAACACCGGATTCCGGCAGGCAGGAATTAGATTAGAACACAACACACTGAAGCTCCACCCTTTAGATTTCTACAAAGGACAGGGGTGAGGGCTCCAAATGAGGCTAGAGAACTTTCTTCTCACTTTAATAATTTAAGATATAAGATCTGGCTGAGACTCAGAGCCAAACTTTGGGCAGAGCACAGGGAAGAGTCGGGGGATAGAAGGACCCAGAGGGGACAGAAGCTCCAGAAGACCAACAGTGTCAAAAAAGATCTGGGTCCAAGGGGGTCTGCAGAGACTGATGCGCCAACCAAGGACCATGCATGAAGAGGACCTAGACCCCCTATTCAGATGTCGCTGATAGGCAGCTCGGTCTCTATGTCATCTAGTAAAGAGACCAGGAGTGGTCTCTGACACGGACTCTGTTGCATGGTCTTTGATCACTTCCCACTGGTGGGGTGGCCTAGTCAGGCCACAGAGGAAGAGGATGCAGGCAATCCTGAAGAGACTTGATAGGCTGGGTCAATTGGTAAGGGAGGAGGCCTCCCTCGTTGTAAGAGCTAGAGGACAGTGATGGGGGGGAAGAGAAAGGAAGGGTGGGACTGGGAGGAGACAAGGGAGGGGGGCTATGATCAGGATGTAAAGTGAGTAACAACAATGGTAATATATGGGATTTGATGCCATTACAATCCTCTTCTAAGCACAGTCATCACAACATTACAACATCAATTTCCTCCCACTGTTACTAACCTTTGAGAAGATGAACTCATTATTCACAATGTGATGCACGTATATCAGGGTGACAGTAACATGAGCATACAGAGAACAACAGAAAAAAAATCTTTTTTTTTCTTTCTAAAACACGTCAGTAGTTTTTTTTTTAATACTTCATTGAGAATTATTGTTTTAATCACTGGATTTTGAAAATATAAAGGGGAAGTGATCTTAGTATAAAATCTTTGAAAACGGATACTTTAAACCTTGGTTTCTAAACTGCTGTGCTCACATCAGTTCGTAAGGTGCCTAGCATGTAATTTGGGGGATGGAGTTTAGAGCGGGTCCTGTACGGGAGAAAAGACTACCCTTGTGACATAATTGTTATGATTACTTTCTCAACAAGCTCTGCCTTTGTGTCAGAGTATATAAGAATGCATGAGTCTTAAAGAGGAGAGTTTCCTTTCTTACAGTTCTACAGCTTAGGAAAATTCAAGTCCAAGAGGCTGTATTGGATGAGTGCTTTCACGATGCTGCACAACTCCATGGCAGATGGTGGAAGCTCAGAGGAGTGTGTGTGTGTGTGTGTGTGTGTGTGTGTGTGTGTTTGTGTGTGTGTGTGTGTATGTATGTGAGAGAGAAATGGAGAAGGGGAGGGAAGGAGAGAGAATGAGCATTGTGGGAGAGCATGCTGTTCTGGAAAGGGCACGTGAAAGGTTGAATATGCTTTTATAAAACGATCCATTCTCAAGATAAGAACCCATGAACCCACTCACACCAGAACACGGCAAAGCTCTTATGATTACGGCCACCTCTTACAGTCTCCACCTCTTGATAACGTTGTATCAGAGATTACATTTGTAGCATGTGAACCTTCAGGGACTCATTCACGTCGTAGCAGCTCCCACGTGGAAATTTGATTGCCTGGAGGAAATGCTGTATTAAAACAAGGGCCCTGACCTTCCTGCTTATGCCCTTTCCACCACCCTGAGAATAATCTTTCTTTCTCCCCTGCCAGGATTTTCGTACTGTCAGCAAACTTGACTCAGTGGTGACAGCGCCACGGAGGTTTCTATGATTAGTCAGGCCTGATTTCTACCCTCCTTTATTTACCCTGTACATTGTACTATGAGTGACAGGAATTGGCATGATGGCAACACTAGGGCAACTTTATCTAAATTTATTGGAAGTTTCTGCCCTTTTTCCTAGTTGTCATCTGTCCTTACAATATCCTATTTGCCATTGCCCCTCTTTCCTGGTTTGATATTTTATAAGGTCTAAGATTTATGACTGACCTCCAACCTCACCTCACCTCACCCACCGCACTCCACCCTAACCCTGCTATATTATCTGAATAACTGGACCACAATCTCCATAGTAATTAAGGTGCTAAATGACTCAAACTTCAAAATTCAACAGTTGACACTGGTGGACAGAATCTAGATCTGATAATCATCACATGATTTTGTTTTTAGAAGAGACTTTGTCAAAAGCCAGTTTTGTGAACAGAGTGACACTTTCTTTTTTTTTTAAGATTTAAAAAAAAATAGTCCTTGCATTTGCACTCACATTCTTTTTTTTTTAATTTTAATTTTTATATTAATCACAGTTTATTCACTTTGTATCCCAGCTGTAGCCCCCTTCCTCATTCCTTCCCAGCCCCACCCTACCTCCCTTATCTCCTCCCATGATATTCTCCAAGTCTACTGGTAGGGGAGGTCCTCCTCCCCTTCCATCTGACCCTAGCTTATCAGGTCTCATCAGGACTGGCTGCATTGTCCTCCTAGATAGCCTGGAGTGACACTTCCTTAAAGTATCCAATTTGAGCTTTTGTTTACATCCACCTTTCTGAAAATATGCCCATATCTGTGACACTGGTTCCAGATATCTTTCTAGAAAGAAATTTTATGGGTATGTTTATTTGGGCATTGCAGCATAAATATTAGAAAGTTAACAGTTCCTGAAGGGTTTTAAATACAGCAATGCGATTGATGTTTGGATACTGTTATGTTGTGTAGGTAATTCAACTGGCCTGTCCTTAGGGACCTTTAGGGTCCTGACAATGTCCTATGTCAGTACCTGTATCCTATAACATCATCTGGGCCAAGTACTTCAGGTCTCCCACTCTCTCTCTCTTTCTCTCTCTCTCTCTGCTCTCTCCTCTTCCTTTCTCTGTTGGGGCACCCCCACTTCCCCATGTCTTTCTCTCTCCTTCCCTCTCTCTCTCTCTCCATTTCCATCGTGCATAGTTTAAATAAATCATAACAAATAACATGCTCCTAGTTTCCCAGGGAGCCCCACGAAGAAGTCACTAATTGGACTTTCTGGGCACCTGGCTTGCAGGCCCACTCTCTTTTATCTCCAGTGTAAGATGCTATGACTATCAAGGGGAACGGGCCAGGACCTCTGCTCTTTTGGCATAAATAGTCAAATAGAGAGACACAGATAAATGAATGTAAGAGGGCAGAGGGGTCTGTGCAGATCGTGGGCATGGGCTGGGGAGATGCTGGCTTGGCCAGTAAAGTGCCTGTGGCGGAGGCACCGAGAGCTTTGTTTCTCCAGCATCTAAGGGAAGTGATAAGGCAGATCACAGACATCTGTAGTGGCAGTGCTGGGGTGGGCAGAGACTGGTTCCCGAAGCTCACAGTCCTACTGACCAGTGGAGAACTAATCCTAAATTTGACCTGTTACCAAATATTACTGCTAACAGTGCATCAGAAATAGATTTTTATAGTTACAGAGTAAAGCCATATATCAGTGAAAATTAGAAAGATTTGTTTTGTAGGATAGGACCCCGGTTACTTTTTATAATTGCATGTAATAAAGACTTGAAGGAATTATTTTTCAAACTCCTTTTAGGAGGCAAGGAAGGTCCTCTGAGAGGCAGGATATGGAAAGATCCAAGACCCAGGTTGTTTTCTCAAAGTAAGTTGTCTAAATAGTTCCCAGAATCCTGCATTTACCTGGTGAAGGTTAATCCCATTAGCACCACAAATAGATGAATGAGCTGCTTTCAGGAGCCCACAAGCACGTTCCCAAAGGAATTTTCTTTGTCAACTGCCTAGAACCCGAAACTGAGTTAGAGTGGAACTGTTGCTGTAGGTCATTTCTCAGAAGAAAGAAACCAGAGTCCACCTTAAAAACAAACTGGGCTATCAACCCTGGCTACTGAGTCATAAACTGAACACAGTGGGGGCAGTCAGTAGCATCTCTGGAGATTTTCTTTCTTTTTTCTTTTCCCTACAAAGAGGTAAAGAAAAACCCTGAATGGTTTTACCCTAACGTACAAGGCCACCTCCCCTTCAGTTCTTGAAAGAGACAGGTTTTTAAGGGAGCTCTTTTGGTATTCCTTTTGGAGAAAAACAAAACAACAACAAAACAAACAGGACACACAGTGTAAGAAAGAAAGCACGCATTAATGGTTGTTTCAGGATGCAAGATTGCTGTAACTTAAGCCTGGACGCTTTGCAGGTTTCCAGGTACCTACTGCTGCATTTGAAAGAAACTTTGTGCTCTTATCAAAACGTAATGCAAAATGAAGTAAGACACAAGGCCCATTTATCTGAGAGCCTGACAGCCTATTTCCGCATGGTTAGAATAGAGGGCAGCAGTGCCAGCCTCTCCACCTACTCTCTGGCTGTGCCATTCTCCACCTCTGCTCCGGCCACTCCCTTAACTTGATATCTGTTTACTCTAGAGGGAGCAGGCTTTGAGAACAGATCATAAATATCCTGGCCCAATGCCTTAGGAGCCATAACAAGGGAAAAGAACATACTCGCCTCAAGATAACGTCTGAGATATTTAAATGTGTGGGTTAATTTTTTATCCACTTCAATAACTGTTTTTTTTTCTTCTTCCGTCTACGTCTACTTCCCTGCTCTCTGTTTTTGCTCTGAAGCTGCAGGCACACGAATCTCTGCAGGCCAAATCCCCCAGAGCCTACTGCCGGACAGGCCCTTAGAGACTAGTTCATCGGTTGTACCTGGGTGGCTGTCCCTTCTCTGAAATGGCAGGTGTGAGTGGCTGTTTAAAATATACTATGTTTTTCTTCAACTTCTTGTTCTGGGTAAGTATTTTTCTTTTAATTATCAGTTTTGTACAAGAGAGAGGATCTTGAGATAAATATCATAACCAAGAACAGACTTATGCAGAGCTAGAGGATAAGGAGGAAAAGACATTTTCCATTTAAATGTTTAGATTTGTTTGTTTCTCTTTGGTTGTTTGGGGAACTGATAATAAGCCAATGACTCAAAAAAGTGTACTCAAGTTCTTAGAAGATAAACATTTCCCAAATGTTTTCATATTGTTACAAGACTAAACACAGAGGAAAATATCCCTTAATTGAAGGACAATTATTCTTAGTTATATGTCAATCAGTGTTCTCTGGCTTTAGGACTCTAAGGAAAACAGTTTGGTTCAGCATGGCTTCTGGTTCCCTCCCCTTCATATCTGGGTTTAAAACAGGTGACTGACGAGTGGCTGATGGGGAGATAAATAAATGAGAGGACCATTTTCAGAGCCCCCAGGAAAAATAACAGGTCTTGAACTACTCCAGGAGAAGCAGTAGGAATATTTAATCATAAGATTGAGCTTAACCAGTGACTACGTATTAGTATTTTGAAGTCAGTATTTTGATGTGTCATCAACTCTCTTTTTCAAACAACAGGGTTTGTATCTTGCAAATTATGCTTTGCGGAAGTCTGTTGATGTTGCCAAAATGAATACATTGAAAGTATCATTTAACACTGAAAAATGAGTATCATGATTTGAAGGGGTGGGTTGGGATGTTGGGGAAATAGACTTACCGCTGTACGTATATGGGATAACTGAAATCTGTCCACAAGTAAAGCAATGGATATATTCCAGGGTGCTTTTTCTAGACTGAAAAGTAGCTATGCATTATTAAGAATGAGGAGCTCTGGTTTTGTGTCTTAACCTTTTGGCCTTTAATAGAGAGATGGCTGGTATCAGTTCAATAATTTTTTTCTTCTCTTCTTGTCTTTGTGTAACGAGCTAAATAGAGAGATGGACAGGGCATTGGGGTGAAAGCAAAGCTCCAATCTCATAAACTTCTATTTCATTAAAATAATGATAATTTAAACAAACTAATGTAACTTTATGGTCTGAAATGACTTCCCACTCAATGGCCCTAATAAATATAGGTGACATATAAGTGAACGAAATTAATTAAATAAGTATTTATTTATATAAATAAGCAAGAGAATTGAATATTTTGTCCTTTCTACTTTGTTATTTTTTTCCTAAAATGGGCTGATTCTGAAAATACTAGAAACTAGAAAAATATTTTGAAGCTCAGGAATACGTGCAAATTTTAAAAAGTAATCTAATATATGGCTTCTCTTGAATTATAAAAGTCATCAAGAGGAGAATATAAAGGAAGAAATGAATCTGTTCTCTGGCTTTTTAAAAATCTTTCCAACATTCACAAATAAAGACAAATTTGGAAAATTAACTCCATTACTCAGCCTCTGAAACCATGAAACCAATCTGTACATGTGTGTTCTCAGTTACTTGCCCAGGTAATTAGGAAGAAAATACTAGGATTATTATTCAACTATCAATATGTTAGCATATGTCTTGAAAGGAAATCACATTTACTAATGTATCTACAATAGCGTTCTCATACTTTAAAATTTTCATATGAATTTCTTGATCAGGGTTTAAATTTCCAATTGCTTCAAACACCTTATTTGAACTGTTATCCAGAAAAGGTCCACAGATTGGGTCAGTTGAAACAGTTTGTGCAGCAATTTTAATCTGTAGATTCTCCCTCAAACCTTATCATTTACCTCCATTTTTGAAATTTTGTGTAGTTTTTTTCTGTTGGTCTTATTGAAGTTTCTATAGTTTGAATTTTGCGTTTCACATACCCAAGGTGTACCTTACTATACTTTTCTGTCTTCTGTATTTCTGTAAGTTAGTAATGGCATCAGACTGCTTGACAGGATTTGGTCTTTTGTGAGGGAGAAACTACTATTACATAAATATTGCTATGGTCTTTCATCAGGATGCGTCACTGTTAGTGATGATTTTTCAGTTCATTCTTGGTTCATCAAAAGACTGAAATGACTACTAACCTACAGCTATCAGTATTTCTTCATATGTTAATTGAGGAGAAATTTGTTTGGTTTCCAGGGCGTCCAGTGTGTATGCACCTACAGAGGTATAGATACGTATATAAATATATGTGATGTTTTATCATCTATCTATCTATCTATCTATCTATCTATCTATCTATGGATGTTTTCATAAGGAAAACATATATATATATATATGTCTTCCTTATGAAATAAAAATACAGTTCAACACAATTTTTATCCTTATCGATATATAATTTATTCTGGCTTTTTGCCAAAAAGCACTTCAAGTTGGCTTCTGGTTCTTTTTGATATGATTATAATAATTCTTATCACTTTTTTATTAATAAGTGCTACAAGAGTCGTTTGTTCATTTTCTGGAAAGAGTTAGAACTACCTATATCTTTAAAAAATAGTAATCTCTTTATTTCTTTTACAGAATTGTAGCCGTTGTTTATGTTTCTATGATATATGTATGGAATCATATATTTGTGATAATTTAAACAAGCAAATATTAATAAATATTAACATAATAAATGACTAGGGTTTAAGATGTTAAAAAATGTGTCTGACAATACACAAGCCAGAAACGACCTTCAAATTAGGAAGAAATTAAAATACATCTTTATTGTATAAACAGAAAATGCAAAGGGAAGATGGAAATTGTGAATTCATTGTCTAATTCACAAACAGGAATTTGCAATAGATCCAAATTTTAACCGAAAACAAAACATAAAGATAATCCAGGAAAGGAATATATATATATAATGGGTTTAAGATAAAGTTCAAGGTCAGTTGCAGCTGTCTTCAATGCGCACCTTTTTATTCCCAGACACTGTCCCAGCTTTCCTGGGGAACTCTGATTACTTTATGGTTGCAATCTAGTCTTCTCTGGGCTCACACCTGAAATCTTTCTGATATTACAGATTTCAGTTAGATTAACTTCCTTCATGGATTTGACTCATCGTCATGTGTGGTGGGACCTGCAATCTCTGTGTAAGGGACGGAGAGTCTTGGTGAGAACAATAGTTGGAAAGGCCAATGAAAGCTTCTTAGCCATATGTCACATCAGCATTTTAAATAAAAATCTAGGCATCTGGAGCTGGTCCTGAGGCAAGGGGACATTCTTATTTTCCCTTTCCTGTCTCCCCTCAGTCCAGAGCTCTCAGTTGGAAAGTTATGATCCTTCATAGAAAATTAGCAATTTGTCACATTCTTAATGTTTACTTACGCAAAAATTTTAGTGTTCCCATTGATGTGGTTTTCTTGTAGATGTCCATGGCCTTGTGTGTTTAAAATGCAGTCTTTCTGGTTCTGACTTGTGAAACTTGGCTTTGGTAAAGTCGGGCCAGATGTTGAAATATCTCTGAGATATGCATGTGGTCATTTGATCTGAACATCCTGGTTTCCCTTCAGGACGAGCTTGATATGCCACACAAGTATGTGGTGGTTTGCATTTGACAGAATTGCTCTTGGGAGAAAAACACATGCATTGAAAATCACTCCTAATCATGATGGAGATTGCTGCAAATGGGAGAATTGGAGGTATTGTCAATAAGAGAAACATTGCAGATACAAAACCTATCTCCCTGACTATTATGTCAAACAGAGGAAATGCCCAAATTTTCTGACACCCGTCTTAGAGAGGACAGGCCTTGGAGTATCAAAGAAACTGTTTCCTGGGTTTCTGGGTAAGCATAGAGTATGGGACTTCTGTAGGAAGATGCAGGATAAATTCTAGACTCAGAGCATCGTGTGGCCAACAGGTCTCATGTCAAAAAGCACAGTGACACATTACTAGTTTTCAGAAAGGGTTTAAGCTGGAAGGCCAGACATTTGCCCCTGAAATGATAAATGCATAAGGAAGGGAGTTTGAAGTGTTCAGAAAGTAGTCAGAACATGAAGCAAATCCAGGAACCAGTGACTCAATGTTCATTGTCTTTTCTACAGTGGATGTGCTCAGCTTCATTAAGAGCTTGGATGCAAAGCAGACATTGAGATAAGGGTACATCACAAATGACAGGACACAATTATATTTTATCCTGTCAGCTGATGAAAAGACGCACAATAAACAGCTGAGCGGGACTGAAACTTATGAACTTTGTTAATACAGTAGCTGCTTTTCACTGCGCAACTAACGCTATTCAGTTGAACTGTGGCAACAGTGTTGATATAAATGCCTAGTTGTCATGAGCTTAGGTAGAACAGGTGCTATTTCTTCACCAGCTGTCTTTCCATGGAGGAAATAGCTTCTTTGTACTTTACAGTTTGTCCTCTCCACAAATTATGACCATAGCTCTGTCCACCTCTTTGGATCATTGTGATGATTAAGTATGTTAATGTGCATAAGAGACTCAAAATAACAATAAGCCCCGATAAAAAATGGCATTTCAGTCAACATTTTATAGGCATTTTAATGAAAAAAGATAGGAAGCTATTCATATCCCAATGAGTAAATTTTTATGTTGGATTTTGGAACAAAAGAGGAACTAAGACAGAAAGAATTTATGATAAGGCAAGAATTCTTTTCATCACAGTTAAACAAATTTGAAGAAAATGTGGGTTCACACCAGTTGCGATCCAGATCCTGAATCTTGCCCCCTCTTGCTTTGTGTGCTGACATGCTCATTGGCTACTCTGTGCTCCACTTTGTGCATGCATCAAATGCACTTAGGAGGATTGACTGTAAAGGTTAACTAAGATACTTTATGACAACTTATAAGCAAGGATTTGTATGCAGTAATTTAATTGATATTATTTTTATTCCAATGATGGCTCATATTGCTTCTTAATAGAAAAACTCACCCCTCAAATGATACCCATATATATATATATATATATATATATATATATATATATATATGATACCCCCAATGATGTGGGCCACCAGTCTGCATAGAGGAGACCCCAGATATCCCCACACAAATGGCTTCAAGCCTGTTGTGTTGATTATACAGACTCTTTCCACTAATGACCATTGGGAACTATTGTAAGCTGAGCTTGGGTTTCTAGGTACCCACGTACATGTCTGTCAAGTCCTGCAGAACTCAAATCAAAAGATAGTTCCTTATGATGTCTTGCTATTTTCTTCCTGATATTTTGTTGATTTCAGCATATTTTTTTGTCTTCATTAGCTTGGACTTCTATAAGAAATTACCATGGATTGGTAGTTGAAACAAAATTAACTTCTTACAGTTCTGAAAGCCGGAAGCTCTAAGATTGATGTGCTGCCAGCAGGGTATCTGGGCAAGGGTCTTCTGCCTTCTTCCTATGTTCTTACAGGGTCCTTCCCAGGCATTAATTAATGGGCAGAGAAAGATTTCTCTTCAAAGGTCCAGAATTTTACTGGATTAGGAGTCTACTTTGAAGACTTCATTCAACCTAAATTTTCTTCTAAAAATCTTATTTCTTAATATAGGCATTGAAACAGTGTGTGAGAGTAGGGAGATACTGATCAGACCATTGCTTGTCCATATGCAAACACCAAAATTGCCTCTCTTCTCAGAATACTGATTCAGACCAGCTACATCTTAACTGTAAAAATCAAAGATGTCAAATTAGAACTGGGTAAAAAGCACAATGTCTCTCCTGAAAGTGAGACCAGAATAAAGATGGAGCAGTTAGTTATACATGCCCATGCCTAGAGCCAACTAATTAATTCCTTTCTTTTCACAGTCTTACAGCTAAAAATATCCACATCTAAGTATATCTTAATAACTTAACAAATCTTTAGACTTAAAGGAAAGGCATGGGGATGGCCTCATGAACTCACTATGTTGGTCTGCCTAAAAGCAATAAGAATGAACTGCTCTGTACTTAGTCAACTTGACAGAAGACACATCTACTTTTAAGATCAGCGGTAGCATTTATGAAGGTTCTAATGATATTAAGCTTGTTATCCTCACATATGAGCTGATCCAATGAGATGAGAAAGTTTTAAACAATATATTTTCATTTTAAAACTAAAATATTAGAAAAGAGAGGTAGCAGTGGGAATGGACATGATATTTTAGCCAATTTCAATATCTGCAGAAGGGTTTGTCTAATTGTGAAGACTGAAATTAGACAAACTATTCTTGACTTTTGAAATAATGAAATACTCTTTCTTTTCAATGTTTTTGTTACAGATAATGTTCAGTGGCTGAGAAAACCTAATATTGTTTGAGGGTCAAATAAATAAGATATACATTTAAGATATAAGTATTATAAGTACTTCAAAAAAGTGAAATAAATAGAAATACAAAATGAAATAAAGGTTTAAAGAATATCACATTCTTACTCCAAGTTTTCTTTATTATTCTTATCTTATTTTTTGAGGGGGCTACAGCTGGGATACAAAGTGAATAAATTAAAATTAAAAAAAGAAACAAACAACTTTCTCTTTGACAGTATGATAAATTCTATATAAATAATAGTTACTAGGTTAGTTGACATTACTTGCGGTTAAAGTTAAAAGCCAGAGTAGCTATCAAGGTGATCAGTGTAAGGGTGTGAGGAATTTAAGATCAGGACAGGGGAGGCAATATGGAGAGCGATAAATAGCACGTAAGGCCTTTTGAAAGCCATATGAAAACCTGCTACTGTAGAAGCCTCCTAAAGTCTACACACATCTGAAAGAAATTTAGGTGGAGTTACCGTATAATGGGAGAAGCTAGTATTCCAACTACACCTCAAACGCTAAAATGAAACTCCCAGTGCCAGGACTGAGTTACATATTTTTGAATTGTTGGCCAGAAGGGTCCCATACACTCCCCCAAACATTGCAGGCAATTGCTAATGCTGTTAGCTACCCTCTGCAGCTTGATGGTAACACCTTACTGCTTAAGACATCACACACTCATGTTATCACACATAGAGAAATCCGGCTGGTACCCAGGGAAAGCCCCATTCCTACTGCCTAAGTGTTATACAGGCTACTCAAGGAGAAGAGCAATCATCAGTTTCTCCCAGCTATGACCGCTGAGAGCTATAACAACAACCTGCCTGCAAAATACACCCACTGGCACATGAGTGGCACGAACGACATCAGAGTAACCAACCACTGTTTGATGGCTTCCATGAGACAGAACCCATTCCTGATACCCTTAAAGAGGCCAGGGACCTGAGACTAGATAGGTCATGCGGCCCCAAAGGAAAACCTATTGTTATTATTTTATTGCTAAATGAACATAGTGATAAAATGACTCCTGATGACGTATTACTACACTCAGATCAGCGCACCCCTCAACCCTCATCAGAGAAGGTTTCTCATGCAGTAGATACATATATGAACTCACAGAGATGGTGAAAGCATGTTTGAGATCTGTACCAACTCAAGGGAGACAAAAATCCCAGCACAAAAAATGAACACAAACTCCCAGCCCTAGCCAAGGAGCTATTCGTAATTGATAGCAGCTGGGAGAGTGAAAATCAGTTTTCTTCAATGGAGTGATGCTGGGCATAGCAACCATACTCCAGGCAGACTGGCTACTCATGGGCAGTTGGCCAACTCAAATCAGACTCCATGCTTTTTAGTGGATTTTTATTTTGTTTTATTTTCAATAGAGAGAAAATATGAAATTGGGTGGGAAGAGAGATAGGATAGCTTGGGAGTTTGGAGAGAAAAAATAATAAAATAAAAATATTCTGTAAGAAATTACGAGGGGGGGGCTACAGCTGGTATACAAAGTGAATAAATTGTAATAAGTGAATAGATAAGTTAAAAACTACTTAAATGGTGCATATACTAGTATTGTCTGTTTAAGTAAATAAAAGATATCATCATCTATGCTACAAAAAGAGTAAAATTTAAAAAATATGATCACTACAAATATATTTGCAAAGGGAGAAGAAAAAAACCCAGAAAATCAGTTCATAAGCAAGAAAACTGTGATTATTACAAAATCACTATCAGAAAGTCTTATTATTATTTGGCATTAATTCTCAGTTTCTGACTTGCTAACTAGTAACCGCTTTCATGGGCCCTTATCTTCATTTGTAAATATTAGCTTTATTGGAAACAAGGGACAAAAAGGCTTGCAACTCTAAACTTCTATTAATTTATGTTGTATAACATCTATGCATGCCTGTGTGTAAGATAGTCAACTGCAGAGGCTATTGGCTAGTAGACAAAGAATTTTTTTTTTTAAATTGTGTTAGGATAATTGGGGCAATTTTTGTAGGAGTTAAAGCATGGAGGAAGGATTGATTGGTTAGGAGTTGGCCTGGATTTCAACCTTGTGAATGTAATCTATCAGGATACAGTTACTTTATCTTAACAAACAGTTTGGACTTAGAAGACTCTTGAGGTCTTTTAGGCAGCAGAGATTCCACGTCTCCTCAGCTGCTCAGTGCACTGCCTTTAAAAAACATTTTTTTTTTTGTTTTAAATAATCCCCTTGACCTGATTTCTACTGAAAACTTAGTGAGAAAGCATTAACGGTTCTGCTGAAGGGTTGCACGCATATGGTTCAACCATGTATGCATGAAAGCAATGACACTCCAAGGTCACTGGATTTGGGAGACCTCAGAAATTTCTTTGTAAGAGAATGGAAAGGTCAGAAACATTTAGAAAGTCCTCTAACACCTACTATGTCTGGTATGTTACTGGAGCTGCTCTCAGTGTATCTATGGAATAATGCATCTTTGATTTTCTGAGGCTGTTAGTATATCTCTTCCTTTTTTAACCTTGAGAGACAAGAGTTTTCCTGACACTAAGGTAAAATGTGCTTCAGATTTTATGTGTTGGCCATGATCCAAATTAAATAATCTGGAAAAGCCATTAAGGGGATTTAAGACTTCAAATACTGTTCTTCATTGTTTCTTTTCTCTGGGTAGCCTTATTACCTGAAATAACATATTTTTTAAAAAAGTTTATTTGCATTAAAAATATTAATTGATATATAGTATCATTGCTTAGTTTGACATTTTGTCATATGTTGTACTATTGTCTGTCTTTGCAAACTTTTATCTTCTTCAGAAATACTGAATACATATTGGATGATTAGTAAGTTATGATGACTGGAGTCCAAGAGTCTAATTCAGGGGTACATTTAAGGCTATCTTATCTTTAAACCATAAGAAAAAAAACTGACATGACTGGAATTAGATAATGGGAAATGTCTTTTTTCTCCTAGCAAAAGTTTCTTCTTGGCTTAACACTATGAATGGGCTGCTATTCTTGTCATTCTTATACACTGTAATGGTCTGGTTATCCATGAACTGTCGCAGCAGCCAGATAAATGGAGTTTATGGAATTAGCATTTCACTTCTCTCACTTATCTTTGTATTCTAACATTTTGTTTTCCTTGTCTACAGGTATGTGGTACAGTGATTCTGGCACTAGCGATATGGATAAGAGTCAGCAAGGATGGTAAAGAGGTAAATATGGATACACGAAGCAACTTTATCTCCATAATGAAAAGCAATGACAAATAGTAATTGTTCTATAACATTTTTCTTATAATGCCTCAGTTATCACTTGTGACGTTATGTTGGTTTATAATTTAGGCAATCAAAATGCTTATTATGTGCCTTGCATGGAGCAGTCCTGGAGAGCTGAGAGGAGTGTGCTGTTGTTACAGAAACATCCATGTGACTTAAAGGAAAGCTATTTTCCTGGCATGGATAGAAATCTAAGGTTCCAAGCTACACAAAATGCTAAGAGTTGGTCAATCCGATTGGACTAGTCAATCACTTGTCCAAGGGACCAGTCCTCAGGAAGGCCGATTGATCTATCTTAAGCCATTTAAAAAACACAGAAGGAATTATATCCTTAATGAGATAATGAATTTTGCCATCCCAGAGTCCCAGCCCTCTATGTAGTCAATAACAGAGCACACACATACAACTGGGTTGAGCCTGCCTGCTTTTCTGAGTCCTTCATCTGCCTGGTGCTGACATGAGGCTCGCTCTACCACCATCCCACCCAGCCTGTTTTTCCATATGGCTGTTCGTCTGATCTCTATGGCTGAACAGGCATGCCAGCCCAGAGCGAATAGCATGGTGGCTCTCATTCTCTTAACTATCTTCCTCATCCAGGAATCTGACAAGATTTATAGCTCATCTGCCCTGGAGTTTTTCTTTCAAGCTCAAATAAAATTTTCCTTAAGCTTTCTTCTGAGCCCATTCTTAAATTCTTTTTTTCAATGAGACTAAGAACACTGAGCAATGACCCCAATTTCCCTAATAACATGTGTCGCCCCTGGTAGGGCTCTTTCCCAAGTTCTAGTATCATTAGTCTCAAGCTAGAAAGACTTCAACAGAAGGAGATGTAGGAAGGGGTCTAGGCAAAATCTTGCCTTCCTCCACTACTACAGGCCAGGCTGGCCAACAGCTTGGAGACACAGAAGATCTTTCCTCTCCACCAAGATCAACTTCTATATTACATTCTGATTATCACGTAGCTCATCCCAGGGTGCTTGGTCCAAACTGAAAGATGAAATGTCTTCTTGGAGAAGAACATGACTCTAGGTTTCAAGGGCAGCACAGTTCAAGGATAGTCGGTATTTACCTCTTGCAACTGGAATTTGAGGCAACCATGTCAAGTAGAGGCTGCCACTCACGCTAGAGTGACTCAGGTAGTGTTCAGCTTCTTGACTGTACAGATGGTTAACAAGACCCATTTCCCCACACTACAAGACTTTTCATCCCAGGGACAAAGCTCTTAGCAGGATGTCCCCAGGTTTGGATGTTTAGGTTATAGGCACAATTCCAGCCCTTTGGACTCAACAGATTCTTTGTCTATTCCATGCTGAAGTGTCACAAATCTGCAAGAAGGGAGAAAGCGCGAGTGTGTGGGGAGGTCATTGTTCGAGATTTACCCAAAATAACACCAGGCTGGCTCCATTTCTTGTCTCTCTTATTTTCATTCTCTGTTTTCCTCTCAGTTCAAAGAGTACCCTGTCACCCCACTTTACTGTTCCTAGCTCCTGCAGAGCAGCTTTCTCACCCTCGGTTGTGAGGGCAGGCTCCTGTCAGGGTCAAATTGTCTACTGTTAGAACCTTTTCAAAGGTTTTGCTCCAGTGGTTTTCCTCCCTTAAGAAGAATTTTGATTCCTATAGAATATTATAAAGATAATATTAAGCTAGAAGTGAAGATAATGTTTTAAAATTATTTAGATTTTATTATAGTAGAACTAAATGCCTTGGGACACAGCTTGGTTGAGAAGAAGTATTAAAAGTAAACTGACGGCTGGGCTGCTTTGTTTTCTTTCTAATATGGACAGATTTTCCAGAAATATTCTCTCTCTCTCTCTCTCTCTCTCTCTCTCTCTCTCTCTCTTCCTCCCTCCCTCCTCCTCTTCTTTCTTTCCCTCTCTTTCTCTAGCTCTGCCTTTTATGACTTTCTTCTGTCCCAAAAGAGTTCAGCGAATTCCAGAGGCAGTTAGCTACTTCCTTATTCTGTACTTCACCAGATGAATGAACTGGGAGCGGCTGGATGAAGCAGGTAGTCTTGCCTCCCAGTTCATGAGAATTCCATCTGTTATTTATGCCGATAAATGTGGCTCTAAGTTCCTGATGGCCCCGGAATCTGGGGTTTGAGAGGAGGGTTTGTATATAATCTGTCTGACATTAAGGTTCATAATTAAAAACAAAAATTAACAACCATCCCTTTAAGAGTACTCCTCTAGATTATGTTTTAAAAGTGCTTTTAAAAATGTGTACACAGCCTGAGTTTTATATCATTATTTGATTTCTGGTCAACATTTTCTTTCTCCCAGTGTTTCTGTTAAGCAACTTGGTGTTTAGTCTGTTAGGAAGCACACATTGAACATATTAAAAGAGAGCTGTTGTCCTTGAGAGAAAGTGACTCCACATCTGGGAATGAAATGGACTGGAGGGGTGAGACAGCACTGTTAGCTACATTTAGACCCTTGTGCTGTCAGCCTCCTACCAGAACAAGACTCAATACCAGGACAACGTCAACCAGCCTGGCTTATGTGAGCTCAGCTTGATTTGTGTTCATCTGCAGTGAGCGGCAAAGAATCAACACTGAGTGAAGAGCTGAATTTTATTACTGGGAAAATATAATTAGTAGTTTTACAAGGGCCAACATGAGCACAAACACATAAAAGAGTGACAGGGAGGTGACATCTCTTTCTGCTAACGTGCCTTGGAAAGATTGTTTGTAAGGATAAACTCAGTAGCTCCCAAGGCCAAAAACATGGGCACCACCCTTGTTTCAGGACATCTCTGCTAATCTAAAGAAGGTCCTAACATCCTCATCTTTCAGACTCACCAGCCCCTTTGTGTGTTTCTTAAGAAACACACAAACTCTGTTTATCCAGGACAACTTTGGCAACCTTGCTCAGTTTCTGGCTGCCACAAACACCTAGCTCAGATTTCTAGTTCACTCTTCAGTAAGAATAGGTGTTTGTTGGGCTGAACTTGCAGTAGTGACTGCTGGGGGGTCAGCAGGCAGCTTTCTTTTTGTCTGGTCCATGGCACTGGGTGGCCCAGGTGGGTCACCGTCACCATGGGTCCTACTACTGCCTGCACAGATGTCAGTACTTAAACTCCCTGTGAAGATAGCCCATCTCCCGGCTTTCTCTACTGAGTCCTAACAACCTTGCTGCTGTGTTTAGATATCACAGCATGTCCTGATGATCATACAGAGCTGCCTTCCCAAAGCTCTTTCTCTGGCTTATCTGTTTTGTCTCTGATGTTGTGCCTGCTTGTTAACAACAATGATTTCTCTGGCTTTAATAATTTCATAATCCTTTAAAATATATTTTATTAATTCTTTGCGAATCTCATACATTTATGCAAGTTATTTTCATTGTATTCATCACCCAATCCTCCCTTGATTTCAGATCCACCCAGTCTACTTCCCACCTTATCCAAATTTGTTTTTTTTAATATTTGTTCCTGTTGTAATAAGCCACCAAGTCCAATTTGCGCTGCCCATATACTCATGGATGAGGGCATCCACGAGAGCAGTGTGGTCTCTCTACCAGAAGCCACAACCTCAAAGGAAACTAATTCTCCCTCTTGAGATGTCTGGCTCTCATCTTAACAACAAAACAAACAAAAATCTCTCCCCAAAATATAAAAAAGGACATAAGCAAGCTTTAAATTTGTAAATGTAAGCATTATGTGTCAACAAATACTTTTACAGACAGAGGAGGCTTTAGAAATCACAGAACTGGCCTATTTCCCTTTGACAAACCAAAAATGGCCCCAAAGGCTCAGGTTAGCCTGCTGTCCTAGGGTTACAAACTTATAACATATTGGGACCTCATGTAGGATATTTGTATTTAGGCCTTCATAATATTGATATACTCTTTCATACCGACTGTTGAGTAAATGTTTCTTATAGGGTGTGAATGGATTAAAAAAGCCCTCAAAACAGAAGGATCACTAGTCGTTCACTTACTTTTTTGCATTGCTTGTTAAAGGAGGTAGCCTGTGAGTGGCCTGGTAAATTAGAGAAGGCAGAGTCTTGAGTACCTTCCTGTAGAGGCAGCCTAGTACACAGGTTCCAGGGATCATAGGGACTGTATACAGCACACATACGGAATGATAGCACAGAATCTCCACCTTTAATTGTGACTGACCAGTGCTCATGCCTGCAGTAGGACAAGCAGTATATGGTTGGGGTGCTGTGAGGTTAATGGGCAGGAGCACACTTGTGTTTCATGCAGAACTGAATTATACCAGATGGGTAGCCCACCTGCCATAAGCAGATGTTTTCCTCAGTATCCCATCATCTGACAGTCAGGTCAAATTAAAGTGTCTGGGCTAAGTCCTTCTGAGAATGAGAAGATAAGGGTTGATATGAATGACTCTGACATTCATTCATGTAACCAGCAGCGACTTGAAGATTCTGGGATGTTTTCAGGTCAAAATAATTAGAACAAAGGCTTCATAATGATACTCTAGGTATAAAATATACAACGTGTAAACCAAAGATCCCATCGAAAGGACCAAATGCACCTTTCCTTCAAAGGCCATTATAGTTCATCCATTCAACATCTACCATTTCATTCTAGGACAACGCAAGGCTGGAAATACAGCTCAGGAAGGTAGCCTTTCATTGGATATGAGTTCTTCTGGGCAGAGATTTTCACTGGTTTAGATCACAAAAGCTCCTCTGGGTCTCAGGGCAGGACCTGGCACCCAGTGGGTACCTGCGGGGTATTTGGAAAATAAGAAACATAAATATGAAAAAAAATAATCCATGCACCAATCTGGTCTTTGTTTCTAGATCGTCACTTCTGGAAGCGCTGGCACAAACCCTTTTGTTGCCGTGAATATCTTGATTGCAGTTGGAGCCATCATCATGGTTCTGGGTTTCTTGGGATGCTGTGGAGCTGTGAAAGAAAGCCGCTGCATGCTTCTCTTGGTGAGTTCTAGACCAACCCAAATACCCACCCTTCAGGCCTCAACAGTTATCTGTCCTTGTGATCTGTCAAAAGACTTGCCAAGCTTGATGAACCCCTAATTTCTTTTAGAGGATTTGATTATGGAGGATGCGATGGCATAGGTTTTGAATTCCATCAGCTTAAATCTTAGTTTACTCTGCACTTTAGAGTCTAAAAGAAGACACATTTTAATCAGTCATGCCTTCACTATTCCATACTTCAGTGTGCCAGACACAGGAAAACTTAAGACAGAACCCATTGGGGGAAGAATAATAAGTAAAAACTACAGTGAGGGCAGCTGAAGAGAAGGGTAAGGGTGGGGAAGAAACTCTCAAGCCAGAGGTAGAAGTGAATAATCTCTCTGTGTGGGTGAGGGTGTGCTGTAGTCTCAAGAAAGAGAGCCTGGGGTCCAGGGCTGCTGTGTTCAGGGAATGGGAATGTCTTGGGTGTGGCTGGAGAGGGCAGAGGCTATTTTCAGCAATTGTAGGAAATACATTTGTGTGCACTGTAGCCAAGTCATAAAGTACATGCTGTGCCAACAAAATTGCAAGAAAGATAATCGTATTTGTCACTTCGAATTTCCCATAAGAATGGATGAAGCTGGGATAGCTCAGAGGCATTCACTTTCGAACTTATACATAGAAAGTAATGAGCAGATCTCATAAAACTATTAGAAAGTAAGAGTATTTGTTGGTTATAAATTTGAATGGCTCTAAACTTGTTTGTATAATAAAATAAGCATTGTCCGTATCTGAGAGTAAAGGCCCTTAGCCATCTATGATGAGGGAAGGCAGAAACACGTTTAACCAGAGTCCACTAACACTTCCTGTGAGAGCTTTTTGAGTAATGAGGACCCTTTTGCCATTTGGGAAATTTAATTACTTGAGGAACTTGTTTTCAAAACAGACTGGTACATGGGTAGAGTTCAGGAGATGTACAGAGAACATGGTTCCAGTGATTTCCACAGTGAAGACGCTGTTTGGAAACCAGTTGTAAGCTTGTATGTGTTCTCCTTGATTTAAACAGGAATAGTGAAATAAAATTCAGATCCTCTAAGCTGTCAAACCTACTTCCCTTTCATATGCTAGAATCTTTCCATTGATATTTAATTACAACCACTTTTCTTGATCAATTTTTGAAGCAGAAGTTTCTGGTCAGTAAAAGATTTTGAATTTGAAGCTTCAACACAACCATGTAATAAAGTCAGGCTGAGACTGAGGCTCCATCCTCAGGCAGTTCTGGCTGCCAGGGGTCACGTGACCCTGGAATGCTGTGGTAGTCATTGGCAACTCTGAGGATAACCCATCCTTGTGTCTTTCAGTTTTTTATCTTCTTGCTCCTGATTCTGATTCTGCAAGTGGCAGCAGGTATCTTAGGAGCTGTTTTCAAATCTGAGGTATGTTCACAGATGATGTTTGACAGCTCTGGGAAAGCCTAAAACACTGAAATTGTACACCCTAGCGCGAATAACTTAATATATTTTCCCCCCAATTTTCAGTCTAGCCGAGTTCTGAATGAAACTCTCTATGAAAACTCAGAGCTTTTGGCTGACACGAGTGAGGAGGCCAAAGAATTCCAGAAGGCCATGATTGCATTTCAAGAAGAGGTAATTAGAATTTCTTGACCACTTGGGAATTTGAATATAAATCGTCAATGTTTCATTTTAAAATTAAAAAAATGTTGTTGTTGTTATTATTATTTTATGTGTGTGGTGTTTTGCTATGTGCATGCCTGTGTACCACATGCATCCGCGGTGCCTGCAAAGACCAATGATGACATTTAATCTCCTGAAACTGAAGTTATAGGTGCCAGTGAACTGCCCTGTGGGTTCTGGGAATCTCACACTGGTCCTCTGGAACAGTAACCAGTGCTCTAAGCCAGCGAACCATCTCTTCAGCCCAATACCTATTTAAAAAAATTATTGTATTCTGTGAAGATAAATTCCCCATTTTGAAGATTTTTGACTGATTGTTATTTCACAATGTAGTAAGAAAAAAAAGTGTTTGTTACATTCAAATCCAATCCCTTATGAGTTGAAGCCATTTAGGGCATAAACTAAGAAGATACATCTATATCAAAGTAAGCTTTAATGGAACCAAACTAATGACTATTTTATTGTTTACAGTCTAAAAGGGAATTTACCTCTTTCTCTTCCTCCCTCCACTTTAAACTAACATTTTGTGCTCCTCACAACCCCATGGACTAGTGTCTTAGTTTGTTTTGTATTGCCATGACAAAATGCCCAAAACTAAGTATAAGTATTTTATATATAAAATATATTCGTTTGTCTGTCTGTTGGGGCTTTTGTTTGTTTGCTTGGTTTTTAGACAGGGTCTCACTATGCTTTTGTTGTCCTGGAACTCATAATGTAGACCAGGCTGGCCTCAAACTCCCTGAGATCTGCCTACCTGAGCCTCCCGAGGGCTGAGATTAAAGGGGTGAGCCACCATGCCTGGAAGACAAAGAGGCTTGTTTTGCTCAACATTCTGGAGGGTGGAGAGCGTAGTGTCATCATCATCATCATCTTCATCATCATCTGTGAAGTTCTGTGAGGTCTCATGGAGGAGGGCATCACAATGGCGGAGGAAATATGGAACAGATCACTTGAGACAAGAAGCAAGGGTCTAGAAAGTCATGCTCTTTTATTGTTGTTTTTTACTTATATTGCTTTGGGTGCTCAGATTGTTACAGAGTGTTAATTATTGCTTTCATTGTGTCATTTCCACACATACCTTGCTGTGTGGTTGGTTGGCTTCCTCCATTCTTCTCCCAGATCCTCTTGGCCTCTCCTACCTCTGGTACCCTTCTGCCCACAGTAGTCCCTTTCTAATTTCATGTCACATGTATCTTATCCCCTTCCTCATTTTCCCTTCTTACGTCAATCCGTTCTTTTAGGAACTAACTCAGTCCTGCAAAACCACCCACTCCTCACAGCAAGCAGTACCCCATTCATGGGAGCGATTCCTCTTGTTGCGGTTCCCACTTCATATAAGTTCTCCAATGCTGCAATAAAAGATTTCAGGACATGAAGCCTAAGCAGATGGTGGCATCATCTGACGCACACCATTGTTGAGAGGGGCTGACAGATAACAAACGAAGGGGTTGGATTTTGAGTCCAGATCCACACGACAGTTTCTTTTTTTAAATTGAGACCCTTAGCCCCTAGCCCTTTCCCCTTATTCTTATTTCTTTTCTTCTTTCTTTCTTTCTTTCTTTCTTTCTTTCTTTCTTTCTTTCTTTCTTTCTTTCTTTCTTTCTTTCTTTCTTTCTTTCTTTCTTTCCTTCCTTCCTCCCTCCCTCCCTCCCTCCCTCCCTCCCTCCCTCCCTCCTTCCCTCCTTCCTTCCTTCCTTCCTTCCTTCCTTCCTTCCTTCCTTCCATCCTTCTTTCTTGGCTTTCTTCCATTTTCTTCTCTCCTTTTTTCTTTCCTTTGCTCTTTCTCTCTTTCTGTTTTCTTCCTTCCTTCATCTCTCCCCACTCTTTTTTTTTCTTTCCTCTTTTTGCTTTTAAATTAAAATCAAAACTTATGGAAGCACTAAGAGTATTCAACTATCTGGTTCCTTCCTAATCTTCACTAAGTTCTACTTCTTGAGAAAGCTGTGTCCCCTCAGCTTTGTCTAGTCAAGGTTCCTTGAACAACTCTGTCTTCCTGTCTATCATTCCATATCCTTGGAGTGAACTTACTGTGTTTCTTTCCCTTTGTGAATACATGGACTTTAAAGAATGACACCATTAGATTTTAGAAATCTCATTATAATAACTACATGTAGATGTGGCTTGGCATAGCAATTCTTAGATGGTTATAGCATGGCTGGATTTTATACATTATTCAAGATGAATTTTCATCAGTTGAAATATTTTACATTTACCATCTACTGTTTAAATATTGAAGTGAAAGCCTACCCCTTTTTGCTCATCTCACTTATATAGTAGTCTGAATCAGTTTTTTCTCCTTCAATTAAAAAAAAAAAAACACATCACCCTAGATAGAATTCACTTCATTTAGTCTTAATTATTTATAAATCTCATAGGAAAAAGAAGTTTATGGATGTCTGTAAACACAGCGTTTTTTTTTTTTTTAAATAGCTGTTGTTTGACTCCCCAGTTTTGTTTTTCAAGCTGAAATGACCTTGACTCTTTAAAGTATTTATCATATGGCACTGTTTCTCTGGCCATTTACAAGTTCTTATTTGGACAGATTCCAACTTATATAAATTCTGCTTAAAACATTGTTTTCAAGAACAGAGCAGAAATCTGATGTGAACCAGTTCCCACCTCAATTCCTGCTGTTTTTCTAGCCGTACCCTTTACTTGCCCAGGCCCCTCCTGCATGATTCTTACCCTAGAGCACAGACTAATTCAAGTTGATGCAGAATGATATAGGCAGCCTCCATCCTTCTATGAGGCACACAGAGCAATCTTGGCCTTCTCTAATAAGATGACCTGGGATAAAAGACCATAGAGATCCAAAAGGATTTTGGGGCAGGTGTTTACTGCCCATTTCCAGGGATTTAAGGATGCTGCCAACTGTGACTTACTAAATGTGCTGTGTGTTGTCTGTGCTTTATTTCCTAACATTTAGGACCATATTGCTTTATTATCCCAAACATGTTTTTGTCTGCTCACCCATCTAGCTTTCTTTGTTTTAGTTACATTTCTTTGGGAAGAGGGTCCTATTCCAAACTCTGTTTTATCTGCCGACACAATACATATAGACAGAAGTTTCAGAGATTGTATGGCTTTCTCTGCATTTCAGGAAATTCCCACACAAATTTCCTCTTAACATGCAATGGAATGTCCCCCTTTAGAATTCTTGATACATATTTATATAAGGGTGATATGTCATTAACTCTGGCCTTTTCCATCCAATGGTCATACAACTTACAGTTTGTTCTGACAAAAATTTTTTGTTAACTGCTCTATTGCAAGTCCAGAAAGTAGATAACATAACAAGTTTTAGCTTTTCTATCTCCTTCCCTTTCTTCTTTAACTCTCAGGCATTCCTTTTTTTTTCAAATATGGAGTGATATAGATAGATATCATATATATGGGATTTATATTCTATTTTATACAGCAAGTTCCCAGTGATTAATATTATTCAAAATTACATAATCAGAAAGAGTAAGCCATTAGTTGTCTCTGTCATGGGAACAAGAATGAGGTTATTTGAAGAAAGCCCTCCTTGCTAATATTGACCTTGGAACTACCTAAAATTTCAGCTTTTTATCATAAGAATATTGAATCATGTGATTGGACATCAGTCTTTGAACAAAAGCCCAAGACGATTTATTTGTCTCAACTGAACTTGTTAGTTTAAGCTCATTATTTGGACCTCCTTTCCAACTTCACTGCTCTACCGTGTCTGACACATACTTCCCTGTCTTTACCTAAATCATTTATAAAGATGTTGAAGTGATCATGTTCACTTGAGAACATAGCACAGACAGTATAACAGATAGTGATCAGAAAATTATAGTGGTAATGTATTTAGAAAGTAGATTTTATATGCTGAGCACTGGGCCTATCGCTTTATATGGGTTTTCTCATTTTGCTCTTTACAGCAAATCTGGAGATTAGATCCCATTATCAGCAACTGAAACTTTGGCAAGATGGGCTCTAAATAAGAACAGTATGGCCACCTAACTATAGCCATTGAGTGGAAGTTCTTTGTCTATTTTTTGTGGTTTTGTTCTTTTTTCTTCCTTCCTTCCTTCCTTCCTTCCTTCCTTCCTTCCTTCCTTCCTTCCTTCCTTCCTCTCTCTCTCTCTCTCTCTCTCTCTCTCTCTCTCTCTCTTTCTTCTTCTTATTCATATAAAGTAGATTCATCTCTCATACAATACATCCTGGAGAGAGAGTCTAAACTGGAAAAATTGGAAGTCCTCATCAAATCCTTAGTCTTTATCAAATCCTCCCTTAGATCCCAGATAATCCTGCTGGAGAGGAGGTGGAAAGATTATAAGAACCAGAGGGTATGGAGGACACCAGGAAAAGAAGACCCCCTGAGTCAACAAAGCAAGGTGCATATGAGCTCACAGAAACAAATGCAGCAAGCACCAGGCCTTTGTAGGTCTACACTGGGTCCTCGGCATATATATTATAGCTTGATGTTTTATGGGCCTCCTGACTATAAGAATGAGTGGGTCTCTGACTTTTTTGCCGGCTCTTGGGACTCTTCCTCCTGTTGTGTTGCTGTGTCCAACTTTAATATGAAACTTTATGCTTTGTTCATCTTATATATTATTTTGTCATGTTTTGTTATCTTTTAGAAGCCTGTTCTTTCTTTTTAAAATTAAAAATATATCCTTCTATAATGCATACCAACCACAATTTTTCCTTCCCCTCCCTTCACTCCTAGCTTTCCATTCACTTCTCCTCTTCCCCAGACCTACTCCCCCTGCTTTTTTTCTTCAGAGAAGAGTGGGTCTCCAAGAGACAACAACCAAACATGGCAAAACAAGTAACAATAAAACAAGGCAGAAGACCTCATATCAAGGCTGGACAAGGCAACCTAATAGAAGGAAAGAGTCATATAGGCAGGCACAAGAGTCAGAGATGCACCACTCCCACTGTTAAGAGTCCTCCCTCCCCCCCCCAAAAAAAAAACCCCAAAGCAACACAACTAACTATAACTTGCATTCAGGAGACCTGCTGCAGTCTCATGCAGACTCCAAGCTTTCCACATCAGTCTCTGTGAGCCCATATGAGTCCTGTTCATCCAATAGGGCATGTTCCTGGTATCCTCCAGCCCCTCTGACTTCTATATTCTTTTCTTCCCCTCTTCTTTGAAGTTTTCCAATTTCCAAGGGGAGGGACCCAATGAATACCTCTAATTTAGATTCTCTCTCTGTATAATGTATGGTGTGGGCACCCACTCCCATCTTCTGCCCGAATGATGACTGGAGAAGGTACCAGTCTATGAGTCTAGCAGAATATTATTAAGAAGCAATTTTTTTTCTACTTGTGTTTAGTTCTATGCTAGGTCTCTGGGCTATCCAGGCTCCAGTTCCTGGCCATCCAGGCTGTCTAGGACATGGGCTCCCTCTTCTGGTGTGGGCCTCAAGTTAAGCCAGAAGTTGGTTATGTTTAAAGACAGGGTTTCTCTGAGTAGCTCTCTTTGTCCTGTAACTCACTTTATAAACCAGGCTGGCCTCAAATTCACAGGTCCATTTGCCTCTGCCTCCCAACTGCTGCTGAGAGTTAAGATGTGTGCTCAGACTTTGTGTGTGTGTGTGTGTGTGTGTGTGTGTGTGTGTCTATGTCTCACAACATAGTCTTGACTGTCCTGGAACTCACCCTGTAAATCAGACTGTCCATGAACTCACAGACATCTGCCCAATTCTGTTTCCTGATATGCTGGGGTTAAATCCATGCCTGAAAGATCAACCAGTATTTGTTGTTGTTCAATAACTTTTTCTAACAGTTTCTTCATGAAGTGTTCTCTCCAAAGGATGACTTAGGAGACGATGGAGAGATTTTCTTCCTCATCCTCATCCAGTAATGTTCTGTGTCACACCCACTTTCTTGCTTTTCTTCTCGGAGCATAGCCACATCCTCTTTCCCTTTAGTGAGATTAGTCTAGGCTTTCATCTCTATGACATTTTTTTTTTCCCTGAATGGTTGAACTTTTGTTTGTGCTTGCTTTCCTATTTTAAGGATCTCCATGAAAATTCAGTCTCAGGGAGGTCCTGGAACCTTTAGTCTCTAAAAAGCCTCTGGCACAGAAATAATGGAATAAAATTTCATTTTCAAATTTTCTCATAAAAATTGAGCAGTATGTGTATTTCTTGAACTTGAGAACTTGACTTTTTGTGAACCTAAGATGCATAGATTGGACTCTTTCTCTTTTTGTTAAAACTAAAAGGTTAAGCATTTTGTTTATTTATTTAATTTTTAAATTTTTTTCTTTACAATTTATTCATTAAATATCCTGATTGAAGCACCCTCTCTCACCTCTCCTCAGTCCCACCGTCCCTCCCTCTTCCTCCCTCCCCTTCCTCTAATCCACTGAAAGAGAGAATTCTCCACTATTGCCATCTGCCCATAGCTTGTTAAGTCTCATCAGGACTGCCTGCATACTCTTCCTCCATGGCCTGGCAAGGCCACATCACCAAGGACAAGTGATCAAGGAGCAGTCAACTGAATTCCTGATAGAGGCAGCCCCTGATCCCCTCATTCAGAGATCCACATGGAGACTGAGCTGCCAATAGGCCACATCTGAGCAGGGTGTCTAGTCCTCTCCATGTATGGTTCTCCCTTGGTGTCTCAGTCTCTGCAGGACCCCCTGGGCTCAGATACTTTAGTTTTGTTGCTCTCCTTGTGGGGCTCTTGTCCCCTCCAGGACACTCTATTCCCATTTCTCTCTTCCTCCATAAGATTCCCTGCACTCTGTCCAAAGTTTGACCCGGAGTCTCAGCATCTGCTATGATCCCCTGTTAGGTAAATCTTTTCAGAGGACCCGCAGGCTCCCATCCTGCTGCCTCTCTTCCGCCGCTTCTGGTGTCTATCCTGTTTGCCATTCTGAATGAGATGTAAGCATCTTCCCTAGAGTCCTCCTTAGTGTTTAGCTTCTTTAGGTATATAGATGGTTATCCTATATTATAAAGCTAATATCCACTTATAAGTGAGTGTATACCAAGCCTGTCTTTCTGTTTCTGGGTTACCTCATTCAGGATGATCTCTTATTTGCTTGTAAATTTCATCATTTCCTTGTGTTTAATAGCTGAGTAATATTCCATTGTGTAGATGTACCACAATTTCTCTATCCATCCTTCCATTGAGGGACATCTAGGTTGTTTACAGATTCTGGCTATTACAAATAAAGCTGCTATGAACACAGTTGAGTAAATAGTATCTTCAACAAATGGTACTGGTCTAACTGGATGTCTACATGTAGAAAAGTGCAAATAGACACTTATCTATCACCTTGCACAGAATTAAAGTCCAGGTCAATCAAAGATTTCAACATAAAACCAGACACTAAATCTATTAGATGAAAAAAGGGGGAAGAGTCTCAAACTCATAGGCACAGGAGACAATTTCCTGAACAGAACACCAACAGCACAGGCTCTAAGATCAACAGTTAATAATTGGGCCCTCATGAAACTGAAAAGTTTCTGTAAAGCAAAGGATACTGTTAATAGGACAAAAGGACAGCCTACAAACTGGGAAAAGATCTTCACCAACCCTGTATCTGACAGAGGGCTAATATTCAAAGGGCTAATATCTTGAATATATAAAGAATTCAAGAAATTGGACATCAACAAATAAAGTAATTCAATTAAAAATGGGGTACAGAGCTAAGCAGAGAATTCTCAACAGTGGAATATAGAATGGCAGAGAAACACTTAAGGAAATGCTCAACATTCTGAGTCATCAGGGAAATACAAATCAAAACAACCCTGAGATTTCACCTTACACCCGTCAGAATGGCTAAGATCAAGAACTCAAGTGACAACACATGCTGGAGAGGATGTGGAGAAAGGGGAACCCTTCTCCAGTGCTGGTGGAAATGTAACCTCATACAACAACTTTGGAAATCAACTGGAGCTTTCTCAGATAATTGGGAATAGCACTTCCTCAAGATCCAGCAATACCGCTCCTGGGCATATACCCAAAAGATGCCCTACTATTCAATAAGGACATTTGCTCAACCATGTTCATAGCACCTTTCTTTGTAATAGCAATAATCTGGAATTTTGTTCATTTTTTATTTTTTTTTTAATTTCTTCAAACATTTGCTATCTTAGTGACTTTTCCTTTATTGCTGTTCAGACCAAAATGAAATATTCCTTCCTTTCTAAAAGTAGATTTCATTTTTAGTTTATTTTGTTAAATTATGTGTGTGTGTGTACTCTGTATGGGTAAGATGATGTATCATATTTCAGCATAAGGAGCACTGCAGAGGTGGTTTGGGCTCAGAGCCACTGAGTGGCTAAGAAAATCGCTGGTTTCAGAGGACTGGAGGAGTTCAGTTCTCAGCAGCTATGTTTGCTGGCTCGCAACTGGCCATAACTCCCTTAAACACAGCTCCAGCAGATCCCATACCATCTCTGGCTTCTGTGAGCATGTGACACACGTGGCATACTTTAGCATATGCACACACACACTCATACACAAATGCACACACACAAGCATATGAACACACATAGTGCAAATGCATGATCACACAAATGCGATGCAGGCAAGCACATACACATAACCCATAAATAAAATAAAATTTATATTTTAGCATAACAGACACCTTTGCAGTGACATTCAGAAGAGCAATTCAGTGAATGCCAATGTTTCTGGTTATGTTAATGACTGAGTTCCCTTCTGCTTTTCTTTTCACAGTTTAAATGCTGTGGCTTGGCCAAAGGACCTGAAGACTGGGGATCTAATTTTCAAGCTGCAAGAGAGTCATGTAAATGTACAGAACCTCCTTGTTTATCTTATCAGAGTACTAATGTTTATCCGAAGGTGAGAAAAAAATTCACTTTGGTACAATAAGTAGTTCCGCTATATTGTTTTCCCAATGGCCTTCTCTATAAAAACTTAAAATACAGCAAGCACCAGAAGAACTGAAATATCAAATATGCAATTATATAAATATACAGCTAATCCTTATTAAATATAAAAGAAGATATTTTTAAAAATGAACGTGTTTTTGTCTATGAGCTTAGCATCATTTAAAACCAACTTTCAATGGTCAAAGTTCAGCCAAGTGCAAATTAACATAAAAGTTTATTTATTTTTCTGTCTTTGGTGACTACAATTACTATTCTCTATTTTTTTATCTTAGTAAATGTTCTGGAAGTTAATATTTTTACTTCCTTTTTCAAAAGTCAGTCTTTTTCTTTTTCCTAGTCATAAGACATTTTCCCAAGAACCCATGTATATAAAAGATTTTTTTAGGACTTTGGTTTCCAGATGTTAAATATATTTGTTACTCTATTTACTTATTGTTACAATTGAGAAATTGATTTGAATATGCAAAATTGATTTAAAAGGTGAGTGTCTATCTTCCATGTATTATATACAACCTAGGCATCTGACTTGTGGGTTCCACTTTCCACTTTTTATGTATATTTTTAATAAAAAATTTATGACTACTTATCCAATAGTTAATGAGTACCTCCTGTAATCCAGGCTATCTGGAGATCTATTCTTCATTCACAGTTGATCTTGAAAATCAGTATGGTATAAATCATGGGGTATAAAATCTCTGCTCATGGAATCTGTCTGTCGAATAGGGGAGAGAGAGAAAAATAGCCAGGCAGCTTTGAAAGATAACTAAAATGCTTGAGCTGGAGACAACACAAGTGTTATGGTGGTCCCCATCTAAGTTAACTGTTGAAGTTCCAAATATGGGCTCATGTGACACCTGACATGTATTCCCTCACCATAAGGCTTTTCACTAAGCTGTTTCTTCTGCCTGGAAAGGCTTAGTGCAAGCAGGAAAATTGTCATTAATGTTTAATTTTTTTTTTTTTACTGCTGTTCTTCAGAGACTACTTTATATTAATTATACCTTTGTAGCATCATAAAGGCTTTAACATCTGACTATAATCAAGTCAGGAGAGAGCCACAAAAGCTACTGCAGCCCACAATAAATAAGTGTCTAGGATACCCAAAGATTATTTCTAATCTATCATTGTTCTTATTTACCAATTGTGGTATCATTAATAAATGAAAGAAAACACCAAATTATAGAGAAGACATCATCTTCTTTAGACTACTGTCCTTTATCACTGATCTCTTGAGGGCTATCGAGGCTCTGGTCTGAAGGAGCATTGGCGTCACTCATATTTACAGTAATCCATGGGGGGAAGTTACCAGATGACAATATTATTGTGTCATTTCACTGTCGAAATAATAGCAATTAGATCTCTTTTATTCTAACCTTTTACAAGTCTCTCTGATTCCCTCCTGTCTACCTAAATTTAGCAACACATTATTTCCAAGTTAGAATGGAAATCATTATCTGGTACCAGCAAATGTAGCTTCCCCTTAGGATGATGAGGAAATTCACAGGCTCTGTTGACATGAGTCTCTACTTCCTATGAAAGACTCAGGCAAAAGATGATTTTCCTCAAGATATATTCTGAAAAGCCCTTATAAAATGATCTTTCTTGAAAGTTCACACATAAGTCTGCTGAGTCTAAGCCAACAGCTGCCCTTGTACCCTGCAAGGAAGGTCATACATTCATTGACTACTTCCAGCTGCCGTGTGTCATTTGCAAGTCTGGAAAAATAAACAATCTGCAATGGACATCATTCATGGCTCCTTTTATTTTCTTCCCTCCTTTCTGCCAAGCTAACCTTATTTTCTTGGGTGTAGGAGGACAGGGATATGATGAATATGAATCAGTAGATGCAGTCATTCATCTCCCTCTTGCCCCAACTGACAGGATAGTCTCAGATGTTTACTCCTTGGACTAGATGTGAAGGAAGAAGTCCATTACATTAAGGAATGGAGCTGGGGAAAGATCTTTCCAACCTTGGAGATTTTGTTTTTCTGCTTCTAGCAAGTAGTATGATTTCGGTCAGTCTTCATACACATATGGGTGCCACAGGGATGACATAGTTCATTACATAGTTCATAGATAACATTGTGCAGTTTTTCCATTTTACAAAGTTATCCTTGTAATTGTTGGAATGTTTAAAATTTGTATGAAATGTTTTGGAATTTGATTTCCAGGCTGTTTTGAATACATTTCAAGTTAATGTATTAGAGAAACAACTTTCTAAACTCTTTTTCTTAAAGTAATATCAGAAAAGCACACATAGTGGATCTTTTAAAGATAAAAATAGTGGTCTTATTTATTAATTAAAGGATTTGAAATTCTTTGTTTTTAAGAGGAAAATCTACTCTACATTTAGCTATAACCCAGCAGTAGGTTATAGCTGATGCAGGTCACAAGCCCACATAATCCATGATTTTTTGTTTATGAATATTATAGTTTGGAAATATATTGTTACATATTTACTTATAAATTTCTTTTCAAAATTTCACCAGGTCGTATTAACTCCCCCCCCTTTTGATTCCCTGGATTCTGCCGGAGGTTTGGTTATGAGTCTTAATATCTGCTTTGATACACTGCTAGGTAGAGTCTTTCAGATGCCCTCTGTGGTAGGCTCCTGTCCTGTTACTTGTTTTCTCCTATATCCAATGTCCATCCCATTTCTAAGTGAGAATTGGTCATCCTACCCTGGGTTCTCTTTCTTGTTTATCTTCTTTAGGTGGATAGAGTTCAGTATATTTATCCTATCTTATAGGTCTATATAAGTGAGTATATACCATGTGTGTCTTTCTGCTTTTGGGATACAGTTTGTGATTTTATTATATCTTAATACTTAAAACAATTTTTAAATTTTAATATATTTTGGTCATATTATTTTCATCCCTAAGTTCTTCCAGATCCACTCTCTCACCTTACCCTCCCACGTTTAAGTACTTTTTCCAAAAACAAACAAATAAAAATCCAGTACAACAGCAAGACCCCCAAGAAACAAAAACAACTCCCCTACCCCCACCAAATTGTAACCAAATAAACACACACACACACACACACACACACACACACACACACACATGCACACACACACACAAACTGTGGAGTCTGTTATTTGATGGTCAACTTCTCCTGCACATGAGGTGTGTCCAGGAGTGGTTGATATGCCTGGTGTCTCTCTATTGAGTATCCCGTCTCAACCATCTGGAGCTATGTAGCTACAGGTTAAAAAAAAATGGCTCAAATGATCTTTAGAGTGAAGGCTAGGAGTAGAAGAATAATAGTTCAATTTATTTTTGTTGATTTTGGCATTAATATAAAAAGTCTACCGGAAGTATTAAAACCAATATGAGATAAAAGTTTCACTAAAAGCAATGCTTCTTTCTTCTTTCTTTTGTAAACAGACCTGTCTTGGTTTTATAAAAGATATGGTTGAAAAGAACATCATTATAGTCATTGGAATTGCTTTTGGACTGGCAGTTATCGAGGTACAGTATAACAGCGCGATTCTCTCTGCATTCATTCCACTCTTCATTGCTTGTAACAATGAAGAGCCAAATAAAAGTGTTTCAAAAGCACCTGGTATACATGGCCAGCACGTAGCATCTCTTTGAATCAATTCTTGAGTCTGGAACAGGTAGGATTATAGTCCTTTAAACCAAGAAGTATTGACGCTGATATTTCTAAAATTCTTCTTGTTTTGGGAAAAAAAATCAATTGATAGCTATACAATTCTTAGTTGTAGGTATCCTTTTTGCATCAAAACTGGTACAAGTGTTAAAATTTCCTGATGTGGGGCAGAAAGCAGAAAACAAACAGGAAGGAACAGCCCTCAAAGTTGCTTATTTCTAGCCACCATCTTGAAGCAGGACATAAAAGCTAAACTCAAAGGAGTGAGTAAATGCTTTCTCATCACTCTTTCTAGAGAAATCCAAGAACTATGAACAGTAGATATCATTTCCTTGCGTTTTCTCAGCTTAGGTACTATAAACAGACTTGGAGATGTTTCCAGGAAAGCTCTGAGTGAGGCAAGAGTATCACTTCATCATTTTAATTATTGATGTTGAAAAATACATTCTCTATTGGATTTTTATCTTGATAGACTTTCCTGGCATTTCTTTTTACAACCTGAAGGGTAACTTTTATATTGCCTCCAGCTACTTGCCAAGAAGATGAAATAAAACATTTTCTTTTTTTTTTTTTTTTCTTTTTTTAATTTTATTTATTTTTTTTATTTATTTATTTTTTATCAGTTACATTTTATTAACTCTGTATCCCAGCCATGTCCCGATCCCTCATTCCCTCCCAGTCCCTCCCTCCCTCCCTCATCTCCACCGTGCCCCTTTCCGAGTCCACTGATAGGGGGGACCTCCTCCCCATTCATCTGATCCTGTTTTATCAGGTATCTTCAGGACTGGCTGCAAAGCTCTCCTCTGTGGCCTAACAGGACTGCTCCTCCCTTCGGGGGTGGGGAGACCAAAGAGCCAGTCATTGAGTTCCTGTTAGAAATAGTCCCTGTTCCCCTCACTTTGGGAAACCAATTGGTTACTGAGCTACCACAGGCAAATAGGAATAGTGCTTCCTCCAGACCCAGCTATACCACTGCTAGGTATATACCCAAAGTTTGTTCAAGTACACAAAAAGGACACTTGCTCAATCATGTTTATAGCAGCTCTATTTGTAATAGCCAGAACCTGGAAACAACCCAGATGTCCATCAACGCTGGAATGGGTACAGAAATTGTGGTATTTTTATACAATGGAATACTACTCAGCAATCAAAAAGGAGGAAATCATGAAATTTGCAGGCAAATGGTGGGATCTAGAAAAGATCATTCTGAGTGAAATATCCCAGAAGGAGAAAGACAAACATGGGATATACTCACTTATATAGATCTATAAGATATGATAAACATAATGAAATCTATACTCCTAAAAAAGATAATCAATTGAGTGGACATGGGGTAAGATGATCAATCCTCATTTAGAAAGACAGATGGGATGTACATTGAACGTATGACAGGAGTCTACTGAGCGCATCTGAAAGACTCTAACTAGCAGTGTTTTCAAAGCAAAGACTCATGACCAAACCTTTGGCAGAGTACAGGGAATCATAAGAAAGAAGGGGAGTTAGTCTGATGGGGAAAGGATAGGAGCTCCACAAGGACCAAATATATCTGGGCACAGGGTCTTTTCTGAGACTGACATTCAACCTAGGACCATGTATGGAAATAAAACATTTTCAAAGGAGCATTTATGAATTATCTCAGATCTTGAAAAATATAGATATCAAATGAGTCAGAGTCGCTCATGAGCTTATGTCAATACAGTAGCAAGAATTGAAACACTGTGTGGTATCTCCTTGCTAATCTCTGCTGAATGACATTTGCTTCAGTCTCATGGAATTCTGGGCAGTATTGTTTGGGTTCTTTAGTAGACTGCAGCCTCCTGTTTCATCAGTGCTTGGTAGGAATTTTGCCTGAGACTAAAGTAATATAATTTCAAAGTGGTTCCTGCTGGAATTTCTCAGCCAAATATCACAAAAGACTAGGTACTACTAGCATCTAAAAAATATTACTTTCTCATAGCCCAAATTAAACAGGTTATGCTGATAGAGCAAGGATTTCTTTGTATCTGATGGTCAAAGTCAGAAGTTACTTTGCTTTAGGTCTATTTCTCTTGATTCTGCCATTTGTTTCCTGCCCTTTGTTCATTTGCTTTATATTCTGG
Source organism: Meriones unguiculatus (assembly GCF_030254825.1). Lineage (NCBI taxonomy): Eukaryota > Metazoa > Chordata > Mammalia > Rodentia > Muridae > Meriones > Meriones unguiculatus. Next base: position 124,625,393 of record NC_083350.1, read on the forward strand.
CTTCATGCTAATTTAAAAATTAGAGACATTGGCTACAAAGGTGAGAAAAGACTCACATATGTACTCATGTCATATAAACATATGGCACACATTCACTTGTGCTTCAACAGAGTTGAATTTAAAGGAGTGGTCATGCCTGAGAATATAGCTTGGTGGTGGAGCATGAGGTTAATATAACTGGAGACCTGGGTTTAATCACTAAGTAACTAAGATTGGGTTAGCAGGCCTTAAATGAGGTTAAGTATTAAATATCATGCTAGACTCAAATTTAGAGAGACGGCTATGACAGAATAGAGCTCACGTATGCTTTTAAGAGGTTTGTTGAAGCTGAGCCAATAGTAACATGACTGGTTGGAAAGATTGGTGGCTTGCATATTGTAGCCAAAGTTATTGCCAAGAATCTTAACAGACCTAGTGGAAAATAAGATTGTAAGAGAAATAGCACATATCAATATTTTGTGAACTCAATATACTCCTTTTACTTGTTACACACCCAAGGACATTATTAATTCTCCTATTTGTCTTTTCAGTGAAATACCTGAATATGAATAAAACCATTATGCTCAGTAATTTACCACTATGGAGTTAAAATGGAGCTGTTATTATGTGTAACCATTAGTGAGATGGTTAAATCGTGATGTCTAAACATAGATATGGTGAAGAGTTGATTGAAGGAACTGTTGGATATGTTTCTTGTTTCATTTCTCAATCTAAAGTCTTCCTTCCCTCTAGAGTTTGATGTAAAGGAAAATATTTGATGCCTTATTCGAAGGAGACCTTTGCAAATGGTCCTCTGTTACCCAGTCAGTAGAACTATGCCCCCAGTGAGACTTTAGTCTTAGAGTCATTCAGTACACGAGTCTCTTAGCACTTATCTTTTTTGCTTCCTAATTCAAGGGAACATGAAGATGCATAGGGAGAAAAATCTCTTCTCATAAACATTTTAAAAGAAATAGAAGTAGTTTTCCACAGACCTAATACAGAAAATATATGTAGACTAGCCTCTCAGGAACAACAACAACAAAAAATCATATTGATATTTAGGCTCTAGGTGGAAGTTTTGTTAAGACTGTGTACCTGAGAGGTTCCTCTAAGAGTGCATATTAGAAACTCAAACAAGGTGCTCATACTTGATTCTGAAAAAGAAATCATCTGTGGATGTTTGGATTCCTTATCTAGAGTTAAATAAGCAGATTATTATTCTTATTAAAGAGTTGTCAGCATTTTTCGGTTTTACCTTAACTAAACCAAAAAAAAATTGTCATATGACAGAATATTCATCACTTAATAGAATGAAAGTTAACCTCACAGGAGGGCCCAGGAACAAAGCAATTCAGAGAAATAGTCATTTTACCACATTTGAAAAAACAGCTTCTGCATGCGGGAGTCTGTGAAGAAACACTGAGGTTCAAGTTTGCCTTGAGTCTTAGTGCACGCATCATAAAATGATGAACATATTTATGGACATAAATATTCTTAGCAGATGTAAGGAAATGAAGGAAGTGTGCTCTTAGTGATAAAACACTGATATAAACAACCGTTTGAATGTGTTTCGCTCAGTTCTTCAGTCTAAAGCTTTTCCTATCGCGATGGGTGATAGGCGTCTATCTCAAGGCAATGAAGGCTATAGATGCTGTAGCTCGGTATTTTGGACATTTATTTTTTTGTGCCCCATGCTTTAGAGAACTGCTATATACTTGGATTTTGTGTGTTGTTTTGTTTTGTTTTTAAGACAGGAAAAAAATGGCAACAGTTTTCATCTGAATTATGTTTCTAGGAAGATTTTAGTGAGAAAATTAACACAGTTCTAAGGTTTAGGGTGACTCAGCAAATGGCGCCTTCCTCCCTCCACCCCCAGGCCTCCTTTCAAAGGAGACAGGGGAGGGGCACAATTTCCATCGATACTGCGCACAGCTTGTTTCTATCTTTTGCACATCAAAAACCAAAACATTCAAGTCACCAAGTACAAAGCCAATTAGAGCTAGTTCCAAGGTTCCTTACTTTTGGAGATGGAATTCACGCCCTAGATTTTCAGTTGTGTTTTGTTACTTCAAAAGGAACTTCCGGAGTTAACCTATTACCCATAATTTATAAGTGCTTTTCTTCTTCAAAAATTACTTCCCCCCCCCACTTCCAAGCATTGCCTAAAACTTTAGCAGGAGAAATTTTAGACTCCTTGATTTCTGTGCAGATGATCCAAACCAGATGACCATGGTTTTTCAATGCAATCAATAAGTGTATTTACTGCGCAGGCTGGCGGTACCCTGAGCTCAGAGGGAAATGTTTACTGAGAAATGTCTGTCTGTTACAAGAGGAGAGACTGTAGTAGTAGCTGGTACTGCACAATTAAGCAGGGCCATTGAAGACTGGGTGACAAGCTGAAAAGCCCCATTTCTCTCTTAGAGAGAGAGAGAGATCTGCACTCAGTCTTCCGTATTGCCCTATTGCCCTGTTTCACTGGAGTCTAATTTCCCATGAGATAGTCAATAGGCATCTTTCCTTTTCCCTGTGTGATCCTTTACAGTCCACATTAATCCTGAGCTTTTTTTTTTTTTTTTTCTAGATTCTTGGTTTGGTGTTTTCTATGGTGCTGTACTGCCAGATTGGGAGCAAGTGAACCTGAGGACTTACCAAGTTATCATAAATACCATTTCAGTTTTTGCTTTGGGTTTGTAACGTTAAATTCACGAGCACTGTAAATATCAGGGGCGAATGTCTTAATCGAACGTCTCGCCTAGGTTGGCTACAGATATCTTCACATACATTCAGCATATTTAAATGTGAGGGACATAATAAAAATGGCTGTTTACTTTTTCTCAAAATAAAAAGTGCTTGTGTCAATGGTTTTTTTTTTTGTTTTTTTTTTTTTTTTTTTTTTTTTTTGGTGTCTGGTCATTGTGTTCAGGTGGTTCTGTGCCTCTAGTAACACTCATCTGTGGCTTCGCAGTGCAATACCACATTTCTAAGTGAAAAGATTGTAGAAAACAGGGCAATGAATCTGGGATTTTTTCAAAAACACAGGTATATCAAGTGCTGGTGATGAGATTGTCTGCAGTTGAAATAATTAAGAATGGTCCAGCTGTGGAAATCACCATCTTTAAAAAAAATATTTTGTGCCTCTATGGTACAGCTGAATTCTGAGCACAAAAACCAACCAACCAAAGAAAAAAACTACACACAACAAACAAACAAACAAAACCGGTGCCTATACCCCAACCTTAGAACCTCTGCTACCTCTCTGGATCTTCCTATGGGACACAACAGTTAAAACAACATTTTTTTTTCTAGTTTGTGGAAATATGTTATTAATTTTGCATTCTGCTGAAATATAACATACAGTGGAATTAATAGCACTCAAGTGTGAAGATCTGGGGCTGTGCACACGCCTGTGTGAGCACTGTCCAATGGAGTTGTTCTTATTCAGCGCGTTGCCTCCTAACGCCACCACCCAGTTCTCTCAGTCAGAGAGGAGTAGTCACATGCGTATTTCTTTACAAATCTCTGCACTGAGGTCTGCTGGAGCTTCAAACCCGTGACAGTGGGAGTATTTGTTCAAAGTGACAGCCAAGGCGTAGGAGACTTGGGACATGCTTGATGAGTTGCACACCCTCCTCTACCTTCCCCCATCAATGGTAAAAGTAATAGTTCTTCTGTGGGAATGTGCCATCTGCCAAGGACTCTATAGCAAAAGGTTCACTGATTGTCTCACCTTTCCCCACACTTCCCAATAAAGTAGACAGCATTACTGCACCCATTTTTTGGGTGAGACAATGAAGGCTTAGCGAAGTGACTCAAACAGTTTCTGATTGGCAGAAAAAAGATTCTTGACTGAAGCCTCCCAAAGCCCAAAGTTCAAGTTGGCTTTCTGATAGTGTACCAGCCCATTAATTTGTCATATTTTTATAATTACTGCTTTGTTCATGCCTGTGGTAAATCGAAACTCTGAAGACAGCATTTCTTATTTGTGCTTATATCCATACTACATAGTGGTTAGCACAGAATGTGCACACAGTAAGTTATAGCTAAAAGTTTTAGATTTACTGAGTACTTTCTCAACCTCTAAACATCTTCTCCACACTTTACACAGAACAACCCTCTTATGTATTACTAGCCTTATTTTCAATTAAGAAACCATGGCCTAGAAAGGCTAATTCAACAGCAAGTGAAGGAATTGACTGGGTCCAAATGTCTCAGGACCTATACATTTTATGTCATAGTATCTAAAGGAGTTGTGATCATTCAGTCGCATACAAGAGAAATATGATAGATTCTTTCCCTTCTTCTGAGCGTGAGGGAAGCCAAAGAAGGCAGTTTTTTACAAGAACAACTTATAGTATTTTTGAAGAAAACAGTTACGAAAATGAATATTAAATTTCCTTTCGTATGATTTTGGACACATGATAGGAACTTAATAAATATTACATTGTCTTGGTGAGGAAAAGACCTTTTGCCAGTCAGGCTTGGTTGGAAACCAGTAGCCCTCTAGCCCCTTCAAACAATGAAGGCATAGTGCAAGAAACTGATGACTGCATCAGACACCGGGTGCTGCCATAAGAAAATACAGCTAACAGAATTTCTCATCCTCCTGGAAGCTGAAAAATTTAGTCCAAGGTACTGGTAGATCCAGTTCTTAGTGAGGACTCTTTTCTTCACTGTAGACAACTCCTTTAATCTCCCTCCTCAAGTTGAGAAGGGAGATTGAAAAAAAAAAAGGTGGAGAGCATGGTATGTTTTTCCTAAGCAACAATGATGCTATCAGAATAAAGTTCTACCTCGTGACCATATTTAACATGAATTACTTCCTATGCAAATGCTTCCACAATGGGAGTTAGGGCTTCAAAATATGGAATACAGGTCAACATAACTCATTCTGTGGCAATTAGTTGCATAGATGATGGGAAAGGTATATAGTTACATGGAAATGTGAGACAAGCCAGAGATTAGCAGCAGGAATACATTGCCAACATATTTCAGAGTAAAGGATGGAGATAATGCTGACATTCAGAAGATGGAACCAACAGAGGGACAGAAGAGGAAGGATTTTACTAGCAGGATTAAGAGCCCTGGAGGTCATACAGCACCATGACCTTGCTTCTTCCATTCCACCAACTCCATTCCTTTGTTAGCCCTCTTCTGGTTGAATCCACCTATGAGCCAGACAAGAAGAGAGCCTGGGATTACAGCGCCCATTGATGTAAAGCAATGCTGGGATTGGGGAAACCCAACTGAGAGCAGAAATAGAAAAGAACCTCTGAGAAAAAGGTATCGGACGGGTCTGATGCTCTTTGGGTGGATGACACCTAAATGAACATCAGTACAAAGTCCCAATTTATTTCTAATATCAGAGATCAGACCTCTACTCTTGCCTGATGCGTCTAAAACAAAAAGGGGGAACTGCAGAGAGCTGCGTAATGCCGCGCCTTAAAGATGGAGCTGGTTTCCGCCTTCCACCTTCCCGATGGTGAGTGCTCTCTGTCACGAACAACTCCACATTTGGCTAAGGCCAAGGATCTGGCATGCTTCCATGTATGTGGACCTATCTGCATTGCCCACATGGCACGCTGGGGTTGGCTACCCAGAGGCTATTTAAGCTGTGGGCTGGTTTTCCCCAGGGTCAGATGATTGTTCAAGGTTCCTGAATAAACTGCATTGAAAAAAAAAAAGAAAAGATCATCATAGAAATGGGAGACTGCCAAAAAGCACACAGGTGTTCAACGTTCTGAGAAAAGGGCATAAACATGGTGAAAACAATAATGAAGAAATTTTAGAATCTGTAAGAGAAATTGCACAGCTTCTCACATTTTCCCCCCCTCTTGGCTAAAGTTGATGGTATTTCAAGGACAGGGAGGACTTGAGAGCAATCGTTCTTAATTGGGGCCATTTTCCCCTCGAGGGCATATCTGTCAGTATCTGGAGACAGTTTTGGTTATCAGCACCTTGAGGCGAGGACTGTGTGACTGGCATCTGGTGGGGAGAGGTTAGGAAAACTACCACACTCTACCGCGCATGCAGGATTGTCCAACAGCGAAAACAATCCAGTCCAAAATGTCAGGAGTGCTATGCAGGGTGGAGAGAGCCTGATGCGCGAGAGCCATCTGTGAACAGTAACAGCGGCCACAGTAATAAAGCCTTACCTGGAGACAGTCTCCTGATGCAGCTATTAAAGGAAACTAGGTTGGGGTAAGAGTTTGACAACTTGTTAGCTTTGTGACCTTCACAAGCCGCTTGAATTTTCTCTTCTTTAAGTGACAAATTTTGTCAGGAGAACATTAACATTTCCAGACGTTGCTCTGCAAGTACCAGCTGCTGAAGTGTGTTCAGACCTCCGCTTTGAATGTTTTAGAATGTTTATTTTTTCTGATGATAATTTGCTTGCTTTAAAAATTTGTTTTGGTTCTGAATGTGATTATGAAGAAAGCTTTTGCTTTCTCTGAATGATGTTAAATCCTGAGTTAAAAATAAATTCATCTTTTACTTTACGGTTCTAAGATCAAACCAGAATATTATAAAATATATGAAATGTTATTAATCTCTTAAGACTCATAGCAAGAAGAAAAGGAAAGAAATTCCTCATCAAACTGTTAGTTCAATAAAAATGAAAATGATTCTTTAATCAGAGAGGTACAGGCATTATTTTTCTTTATGTTTTACATTATACTTGGCACTGATTTGGATCCATGAAATTCAAATTAACGCTTGGTCATGTTTCTCAAACCTGCTCAGTTCTCTGTTTCTCTTCATTACTATCCTATTTTCATAATCTCCCCTGAAGTAAAATCATTTTGATAATACCCTCTCAAAATACTTATCACTCATCTCTGTGTACGTGTGTATGTCCATGGGTGTGCCCATTCAGGTATGTGCCACTACCCACGGAGTACAAACATTGGCACTGGATTCCCCGGAGCTGGACTTGTAGGCAGTTGTGAACTGGCCTGACAAGAGTGTTGGGAACTGAACTCTGGTTCTCTGCAAGAGCAGCAAGTGCTTTTAACTACTGAGCCGTCTCTCTAGCTTCATTGCAATAACACTCTCAATGGGATTTTCCATACTTACTCCTTCTAACCAATTGCCTTTAGTGGCACTGGAGCGACCTGTCTAGAATATAAATGTTATTACATCATACCACGTGCTCAACTTCTAAGATAATTTATGGTCTTTTATAGTTCATAAAGCTCTTCATTCAGATCAAGTCTGGTTTCTCTGCTCATCTCTAGGCTCTTTTACATGTATACTTCCCAAGCCTTCTCATCTTTGCCTAGTCCCCACACTGTTAATGACCTTTGCATCATTTAGCTGTAGTCTCACCTTCTGCACGGTGCATTTCTGTATTACTATATATATATGTGTATATATATATATATACATATATATATATAAAACATATATAACGTGTATTTGCAATATTCTTCAAAATAATTCAAGCACATTCCAGTCTCACAACAATTCTCTCACCAAAGCTATTTTTAGTATTTAGAGGAGGAAACTGAAATACAGGGAAGTTAAGCAAGTCATTCAAATTTACTAGAGCCAAGATGCAACCTCAGGTAACCTGGTTTCATGTTACAGTATTAAGCCCCAATACATATCCTGGAAAGAACGCTGATTTCGTTAAAATTTGAGTTTTAGGTTCTTTCCAGAGAAGGCAAATTGCCAGGGATGTTGTATGAACATCTGGTCACGAGGATGGAGTGCCACAACCCAATGGAGTGTCTTGCCCTCTCCACACCCTTCTACTATGTGTATATCCCATCATGACGTTTACCACACACTTGTTTCTGAGGCCGTGTCTTTTCCCAGAGGAGCAATTTGAAAAAAAAAAAGATATTCATTCTTTCTTACCCATATGTTCTACCCATTTATGGCCTCGCAAGTGGCAGATAATCATTTGAATCAATCACTGTTTGAATAACATAATTGTTTGTATAAATAAGAAGAAATAAATTCTATGTCTTAGAAGACATTAAAATGACCATGGAGGACAGTTATGACCCGCCACTTACGACCGATTCATAAGACGAGAATATAGTGTTCTTTTCCAGGAGAGGAGTGTGTTTAGTTACCTCGTCCGTCTCCTTCTTCTGTTACAATGGATGGCGACTATAAACTACAGAGTCTGGAAGCAGATTCCTTAAGTTTCCAGTCATGGCTTCATCTCAGCAGCTGAGTGATACTGGACACGCTCATTTTCCTGTGACTCATCCAGGAACTGAGAATAAAGAGAGGTCTCTCCAGAGCTGTCATGATTAACTAAGGTAACACACACAATTTGTTCAGCATGTGCAGAATGATTAGTCCTCAGTAAGTGTCGGTATCTATAACATCATGATTACACAAATTATTACAATTAAATAATTTTAAAGACACATTCATCAAATTTTGTTTTTGGTTAGGGAGCTCCTTCAGACTTCAAAGAAAGTGTAGGGCCATCAACAACTTCCTCTTCAAAGCCATGTAATTTGAAATGGATTTTGACAATAACTCCTCCAGAAAAGGAGAAATCCTTGGGTCAGGGTCTCAGTCCAAGGCTGCCCTCCAGATAGCGTGTTAAGAAGTAGAACCTAACAGGCAGAGCACAGACAGAGGTCCAGGAATGGAACCACAGGGAGGAAAGGCAGCAAATGAAAAGGAATGGAGCTGGCGATCAAGAGCTGGCCACCATCCTGATGCTCAACAGCGTGTGTCAGGATGAGCACAGAGTGAGGGCACAGTCAGCCCTACTGGCAAGCCGAAACCTAAGCAAGTCACGTCTGCCTAAAACAATCTGAACATCAGTTGTGGAGAAGCCAAGAGCAATAACTGGCTGAGTCCAGCACGGCACCACACCTGGCTCTCAGGATCTCCAAGAGTAATTTGTGACACCATTTCAAGTGATTCCAATAGAACATGTTGTTCTCTGAAGAAATTGTGATTTTTGGAAAACAGGTTAGGGTTCTTGGCAAGTGGGAAGATGAAAACTATCAGGAACGTTGTAAACAACCAAGAAGGCATTAATTAGTTCATAAACAAAAATATAATAATGGACAACTGAAGTTTTTAGTTAAAAAAATAAAGAAAACTCAGTTCAGGGAAAGTAACACATACTAAGCCAAACAAATACTCTGAAATAACAAAATAAGTATCAAATGTGTATAATGATGGATAATGAGCTTTGAGAATGTGCGCAGTGCTTGCTGAATTAAGGACAAGAGTCTCATGGGCCTAAAAGCTGGCATTGTGGTCTGTAAATTGGACATTGGCTGGCTCTGTGTGATGCTATCTAAGTCTCCAATACCCACTCCCCCCTTTTATCTTAGATAATTATCCCTCAGTGGCTCAAAAATCTCCACATTGGAAAATACTTTCAAAAGATCCAAAGATCTTACAAATCCTTAGATAGAAGAAACAATTTTCTGAGAGAAAAGCCAATTTTCTTTTCTGGGACACATCCAGCCATAAAAATACATCTAAAAATATCCTGGAAACACCGTATATTGGAGAAATATAAACCAGAACTTTCATTTTCCTTACCACCTAGCTTACTCTCACATGTAATTATCTTTATGGTCAATGGTACTAATGTAGCTGTTTAAAGAATGAGGAAATGTTATATATCCAGTTGAGGGAAGAGAAACAAACAAAGGGAATCTACACATGATTATGGGACCACAAAGTCAGCAGAGGGAAAACGGCTCTTCAGTCTTTTTTTCTTCCTTCAGCTTCATGGTTTACACTTAAATCTTGAATTAGTTACTGTTGTGGAGTCAAATATTGGTAAGCTATTTAAAATTCTTTGTTCCACTTATTCAATCATCAGATGAAAATGAAAGGCCCAGGAGAAGGGATGGGGACAAGGGGGACAGAGCTACAGAAGATACCAGCTCTTTGTCAGTCTTAACCCTAGGCACTTCACAGAAACTGTCTCAATACCAAAGCCTTGGTCCTGTCCCTTGTGATTTTTGAAGTAACTAACGGTGACAAGCGGTTAAGTTTCCAACCTCGGAAAAGCGGCTTGTATGAGACTTCAGAGCGTACTTCCGTCCAGGTTCTCCCAGCATCCCTCAGTCCCCACCTGTTTTAGGGCATGGCTGGCACAGCCTGCCCTCTGCCCTGAACGCTCCACCCAGCGGCTGGGCTGCCCTTCCCCCAGAAGCTCTTCCCTGTATAATCCAGACATTTTAGTTACTAGCTCCTTTCTTGCACCTTTTGTTCCCTTGACTCCTGGCTGCCATACTTGGTTGCCCTCTCCCTCCCTCTCCCCCTCTTATCACATGGTTCAGGGTCGTGACCACTCTGGACGGTCTCAGCTATGTCTGCCTCTGCTATGCTCCCCCACAAATCTATAACAAACTTTCTCCTCCACCATACCTAGGGGCAGCCTCGTCCTTTCCTTTCCTATTTATTTGTTCTTTCTTTGTTTGTTTGTTTTAAATTTCAGTAGTGTGCAGCTGAGTTTGAGAACTGCTCACTTCAGGAGACTCTTGGAAACTAGAGAGAGGTTTCTGCTTTCCAGATATTTGCTTCTTCTGCTCCTAAGTTCCAGACATTCTTTCAGGGTTATATTTGTAAAGCACCTGAATTCTACCTACACTAAAAAAATTAACTTGAAACACACCCAACAATACTTGCATATTTTCTTACTCTTGAACCTGTTTTTAAAAGTCACAAGTTCCAAGGGCTTCCTCCTTCTCCTAACTTAAGAGTGGAATTTGTGGTAGCTGATCAAGTGCTTCTTTGCTATGCAGCTCTAACAACTTAAAGTTACAGTTTTCCAGCATCAGTCTTGCACTGATCTACCTTTCATGGCTCTGTCTAGTGCAGAATGATCAGCTTCTGTCTCCAACTTGAAGCTTTGCCTCATATGTACCCATGGAGGACAATTCGGCAGCCTACATTATTAAAGCCTCCGATATTTCTCTTAGGATGGTAAAGTGGTACTCATCCATCCTGAGGTTTGAATTGTATCCATCCACCATCCATTCCCTGCACCCCAGTCCCTCCTTCTTCATACAATTTGAAGCCTGCAAAATACAAAGACAATGTGTATGAAGCCACATACACATAAATGTTAATTTAAGAACACATAAATGTTCTCAAATGAACATTCAGAAGTGGGGCATCATGGGAGGTCTGATCATTAGGGACACATAGTCAAAGGGACTAGAAGATGCCAGTCTCCCTCTCTTCTCTCTTTCTCTTTATCACTGCTTTCTCTTTCTCTTTCTCATTCCTTATCATGAAGTACTCAGGCTCAGCCATCACACAATCCTACCTTGCCGATCTATTTTTGCCATAGGCTCTAAAGTCTTCCAGGGAGACATTTGACAGCCCAGTTTAAAAAAATAAATTCCTTTCAATGACAGCTTCTCAAGTTTACAAAAAAAGGGACTAGAACTATAACTATTAGAATTAATAGCATAATTAATTTAATGCATATAATATTAGGCACTTTCTCTATGTGCCAGCAACTAAAAAGTAGGAAATGGGTAAAGTAACATGTCAGAGCAAGATTAAAATAATCATACATCTGCAATTAAATTAATGAAATATGTGAAAAACTACAATGAAATTATGATATAATATTAAGATGAATTATGAGACTCCTATGTAAGTAGAGAAGTGGAGAGACATGTAATACTCATGGATCTCTCTGTCTCTCTCTCTTTTTTAAATGATTTATTTATTTATTATGTGTACAGTGTTCTGCCTGCATGTGTGCTTGCATGCCAGAAGAGGGCACCAGATCTCACTATAGATGGTCCTGAGCCACCATATGGTTGCTGGGAATTGAACGCATGACCTTTGGAAGAGCAGCCCATGCTCTTAGCCTCTGAGCCATCTCTCCAGCCCTATATCTCTTGATTTTGTATATAAAAAAGTTAATATTGTGACATCCACTCATTTCAAATTGCTTTCCATATTCACAGGAAACCAATTAAAGCCTCATCATATTTTGTGATGAAAATCAGGAGATTAATTCTAAAATTTTAGTGAAATTTCCACGTCTAGAAGAGCCAAAGCAATACTTTACGGGAAAAGAAGCTGTAAGCCTTTGACTAATAGATACTGAAACTTAATGCAATAATAGCATAATTAAGACAGGGTGTACTGGAAGGAGAAGTGGCCCGTGACATAAAGTAGAGGCCAGAAGCATACCCATTTTTATACCACGTCACCTTGTTCACAGAGCTAGCCCAACCACGAACAGATGGTGTCAGGAGATGGAAACCGCACTATAAAATGAACAGGGAATTTAATATAAATCACTGCACACAGAGTAAAATGTTATTGGGTACTAAAAGAGGAAACAGAGAACTGCAGGGTGTAGCAAGTGCAGAAAGCAGTTACCACCCATCTGGCTGAGGGATCAAAGGAAAAAGCTGGGAAAGTGAGAGAAAGGGCTTCTGGGGCTAGTGTTGAGCTGAGGCTTGCAGTTATGGTCTTGGAAGAGGAGAAGGCCTGTGGTACAGGGTCCTCGGTCTCCAGGGAGTACACTGATCAAGTGCCACTCACAGAGATCATCCATCACAGAAGACCCCAGTGGGGATGAAGACAGGGATAGGAATCAAACAAGTAATCAGGGAGACACGTGCCCTTTGTCTCCAGCATTAGAATATTTTTCTAGCTATCCTAATAAGTGGAATCCAAGAGTAGGCCAGCCAGCACAGTAGAAAATAGTTTGAAAGTCTTTAGCATAGCAGCACAAAGCTGGGGCTAGGGAGCTAGACCTGAAAATCAATAACTCAGTATGGCATACATAGTCTTTCCAATAAATGGCAAACATTTTTCAAGTTGTTAAAAATGAACTTTAGCCACTACTTCAAATCATATATAAAAATTAATTCAAGATGGATCACAGACCTAAATATATATTAAACTTCTAAAAGACAATAGGATATCTTTATCACTTTGAAATAAAGATTTCTTATATAAATAGAAGAGCATTAATTTGTTAAGAAGTAACTGATTACCTATTAAAAGTGTAAAAACACAAGTGATAGGCCAGAAAAGATATTTTAAAAATATATACGTGATGGAAGAAAAGCAATTTAATTATAAACATGACAAGGTGATAGATTTTTTTTTTTAAGTTGCTGGCAATTTATGACATGGATACTATCCATCTTTGATTCAATTAGAACTAAACTCAAAAAATTTAAGTTTGGTATACATAAAGGAAACCTTCAAATCATTAAGAAAAAAGAAGCATAATTTAAAAATGGAAAACTTAATACAATTCACAAGAAAACTATCAAAGTAGCATAAAGACATGCGCATTATTATTCCCCATAGAACTACAAGTCATGATGAGATAGTATGATTTACCACTGGATTGGCTTCAAAGACTGATAAGGTAAAGACTTGTGAGCATGTGGGATAAGAAAAACTCTTACACTGATGGAGAATGTCAGCAAAAACTATCATTGTGGAAAACTGATATACTAAGAAAAGCGAAATGTTAGAATACTCTACAATAGTGCTTGTATTCTCTACTGAATAACTAATAGAAATTAGTGCTTATTATAGGAATGTTTACAGCAAATTTATTTGAAATAGATTTAAATGGATAAGCCCAGTGTGGTAGTACTTGTAATCCCAGATTTTGTGAGGCTAACACCAGACCTTGTAGAAAAACCAACCAACCAAACAAGGGCAATAAGAAAGAGGTTTTGAAGACAGTGTACAAATCATCAAGCCTTGCCCATCGCGGTCTCAATGATTTGTTAACAACAGAGCCTTCTTTGATCACCTCCCTCTGAGGGGGGAGCAGCCTTACCAGGACACAGAGGAAGACAATGCAGCCACTTTTGATGAGACCTGATAGACTAGGATCAGAAGGAAGGGGGGTAGGACCTCCCCTATCAGTGGACTGGGGGAGGGGTATGGGTGGTGGAGAAGGGGAGGGAAGGTGGAGTTGGTAGGAGAGGAGGGAGGGAGCTACAGGGGGGGATACAAAGTGAATAAATTGTAATTAATAAAAATAAAAAAAAACAGAATAGAGCCTTAAGATGCACTGTAGAGAAGATGCTACCCAGGAGACTTTCCCAGAGTCCCTTATCCTGTGTTTGATCACTGTGGGACACAGAGACTTCTGCATGTGTGGTACCTCAGGGTTCACCAACTGCTCAAGCTGGCAGAAACCTCACTTGCCATTTTCCGTATAATGTTGATTTTTCAGGCACGTATATATAAGAGCTGCAAAGCTGTGGAAGCTTCCCCAAATTATTTGAGAGGAAACTCTGGGAGTTCATTCAGGGGTGGAGTGTCTGCTGGCAGCCTCTGAGAAAACCATGCACGACTGACATGAAAACAATGGTGTTTTACCATTGGTAAAGTTGGGTTTCACATTTAGAAGTAACCAAACCTCAAAATCTTTATGAGAAAGCTAAGATTGGATAGGCAATATTACAGTGTGAGGTTGTTATAAACAAAGAAAATACCAAATCATTCTCTTTTACCAATGAAGACTCAGGAGCCAGATGCTAGGGTGAAAACCTGCTAGCTCAGAGAGGCAGAGAAAGCTGATCTTCCTACTCAGCCCATGTCCCAGGAGGAAAAGGCAGCATGCTAGTTCACACAACAGTGAGGAAGAAAAACATAAAAATCCAATGCCAAAGAGCCAAAAAGCTGAAGAGCCAACGACCTTTTTCTTCTTCTCTACACTCTTTTAAATATTCTTCGCTCAACGTCCCTCCTTTCTACTTAATCTTTGTCAGTTGGTTACTTGTTCTGTCTCTTGGCCTAGGGTTAACTTTATTAAATCCTATGTGTAGAAAGCTCCTGGATTAAAAGTGTGTGCTAGGGTTTAGCCACACCATAATCACCTGTTTACAATAAACAGGAGGTTCTTGGATTAGAGGTGTGTATTAGGACTGAACCACACCAAACAATAAACAGGTTTTTACAGCTCACAATCTCGGGGTCAAATATCCTACGTTTCTTCCTTTTTGTCTAAATAAAAGATTTTTCTCTAACGTCTATAAATTATAATTCTATTTGGTAAAATAAAATACCTTCATAATGTCAGTCCACTAGTATATAGCAAACTTGAAGAAAGTACTCTACTATCTATCCTATTTTGGTAAGTTCAAAGTTCTGTACCTAAATCACTTTGTATCATAACTTGCATTACCAAACAAAAAAAACAAAACAAAACATCCATTTAGACATAAAACATCTTCTTGCATCCCAAACAACTTAATGTTAACTGTAAGACGATAGCTATATAGTTTTCAACTGCATCAGAGACCTAAGAAGGATAAATATTATCTGAATAAACAAGAAGTGCAGAGCAAGCAGCTTCCAGAACTTTAGAAATGACAGAGAATGCTAGCCACCTGAACAGTCACCCAAGATTTCTCTGTAACGTTGGAGCATCATCCTCAGCCCTCCGGCTCAGAATATCTGGTAGACTTTACTGTGAAGCAGGTGTCATGAAGGACTTGCCTGCCTGTCCTTGCAAAGCTCAGCAGTTGACTTTTCTAGATCCTGTAATTTCTTTTCTACCAGAGACAATTCTCTCTCAGCCTCGGCTGATAATTTTCTTGGACTATTGAAGTCCTTATCGCCTTGTAAGGTTTCAAATAAATTATTTAGCTCTTGAGTAAGTAATCCAATCGTGAGCCTTAGCCAGTTAATATCTTCCGGCAACTTTTGTAAATCATTAGGAGTTTGTAATTGGTCTCTCCTGATTTGTACTTTCTGTGAGCGAATTTTTGAAAACCTAGCGTATATCCCAGATAATTGATAGAATTTCCTCTTTGTATTTTTTCAGGAGCATTTTTTTAAATCCCAGCAAGGCAAAATTCTCTTCATCAAACATTTTTTTTTTCTAAAATGTCACATCAGACATCATCCATACAATGGTAAATTTTAGATTGCAGAAATTGTTTATGAATTATTTCTAATGGCTGTTGTACAAAGTATTGGGACATTTAACAACATTGTTTAACATTTCTTGTGCTAAGATTTTTACAATGACATCTCTTTATTAGACAACTATTATTATAAGTTGGCACTGAGAAAGCAAACCTTTCCCTATCAGGTTGTGGTGGTGCATGTTGGTAGAATTTGCTGAAGGAGACAGAGGCAAGCAGATCCGAGTTCAAGTCTGGCCTGGTATAGAGCAAGTTTCAAGTAAAAAAAGTTTAGGTCTAAGTCTTGGTGTCAATATCTGGTCTCTTTTTTTGCGAAGGGGTGCCCTCTTTTCTTTTCATGGCTGTTGTCCACTCTGGAGCCTAGGCAAGTGTAATATCTTTTTGGAGATATGCACTGTGTAAAGTATATCCATCTAAATGTATTACAAAAAATCTGGGTGTTTCCATTTAGAATTTGGGAAGAGAAAACTTTCTTGAGGGCCAGTGAGATGGCTCAACAAGAAAAGGCACTTACTGTTAAGCTTTGTGGCCTGAGTTTAACCCCACGTGATAGAAAAAAGAACTGTTACACACATGCACACACAAATGCACACAAGCCTAAGGTAAGTGAAATAAGATAGACATAGACAACTGGTATATAAGAAGTTGATCTTATATAAATTGAGAATATAACTGTTGACATAATAGAAGGAAGGGAGAGATGGGGAAATATTGATCAATGGCTACCAAGTTATGGCTAAAATTAGGAAGCTTGGGTATGTTATTGTAGATTATATGTAACACATTCTTAGAGCAAATCCCCTAATCCCTGTCTCTACAATCTTTCCACCCCAACTTCCTGAAGATACCCTGGCCTTGGGTATGAGAGTTGTCAATAATAGCTTTTGAAGTACATGAGTGGAATACAAACACCAAAAAGGCCATCTTACTGGGAACCAAGAGCAGAGGTGGAGGAAGAAAGCCTTGATTTGCTGTAGCGTGCTGTGGCTTTTATTCCTTCTTTTGGTTAATACACCAAAGTATTCTTCAGCCTCCCTGGGACTGTAGCACTTATCCTTTTCTGCCTTGCAGTTGGTCATCCTGATTTACATTTATCATCTTATTCCTAACCTTATTTCTTCCTATGCCTTCTCTCCATTGCCCCAACAACAACTACAATGACAAAATTAAAAGAGAGAGAGAGGAGGTGGAAACAAGGGGGTAAGATATATACATATCAGGAAAGCAGAAAGTGGTGCTATTCAGGAGAGAGGGAGGGAGAGGGAGACAAGCAGGAGGGAAAGGAAGGACTGGATGAATAAGAGCAAACTACAATGGCATATATGTATGAAAATTTAACATTTTCTTTGTCAGTGAACCAATAAACAAATAGATAAATACATAAAATTGTGCATTTAAGTTGTAGCCAGAAGGTATGATCTTGGAAGAGAGCTGTCTTTGTGGGTATCATATTCTTTATTCTTGTTCTGCTTCCTAAACAGAGTATACTTGCTACCTCAATGAGCAATTATCTTTCAAGCATGGTGACTTTATAACTGTTTAGAATTATTTATAAGGCTAAGTTACAGGTCAAGTAAAACTTTCCACAAACTGCCCCACCATGGTTCATTTATTACCATTGTGTAGAAACCTGATTCTTTGAAAGGGGATAAAAGGCTCAGGAAAGAAGAATGATTCCATTTATTCCCTTAGCGGTCTTATCAATGGGTGGCGTCAGATGAAAGGAAGGCTAATATTTTTAAGAATTGAAACATTATGCTCTGACTCACACAAGGAAATAATCTCAGACATAATTGCAAACTCAGAAGTATCTTCTCTCTGTGTGTTTTGCCTTCCCTGTCAGCACAGTTTTCCGCATGTCCTCTACCTCACTGCTTCTTCCCACCCTCTTTCTACCCTGTAGACACACAGCTGCGCCTAAAATGAGTTTCCATCTATGAGTCTTTTGCTTTCAGTTGATTGCTATTTTTTTTTTTAAATCAAGGATTAACAAATCAAACAGAAGGCCTTACAAAGACAAATGACTACTTGATCAGTTAAGATCTGTAGTGGTTTGCATGGCTTCCACAGGCTCATGTATTTGAACATTTGGTCCTTAACTGGTGGAACTATTTGAGTAGGATAAGGAAGTGTGGCCTTGTTGGAGGAAGTGTGTCACTGGGGGTAGACTTTGAGGTTTCAAAATCCCATGTCATTCCCAGTTAGCTTTCTCATTCTGTCTCTCAGTTGTCCCAACATGTAACCTGACAGCTACTGTGCCTGTACCATGCTTGCATGAATGCTGCCATGCTCCTTGCTTGATGGTCATGGACTCTCCTACACTCTGGAACTGAACCAAGAGCCCTAAATTAAACTCTTTTATGAGTTGCCGTGGTCATGGCAATAGAAAGGTAGTTAAGACAGGAGTTAAACAAATGGATTTCTATTTCTTGCATGCAGCATGGTAGGGTAGAGGAATATATTTGGGGGAGGAAGCCTTTTTTACATTGCTAAATCACATTATCTTCATACCTACCTGCTCAGAGGAGAAAGCATAACTTGATGACTAATAGACACAGCAAATAAATATAAATGCATGCATAGTCACTGCACAGGCAACTATAATTAAATTCTAGGAACATCTTGTTCATTATAATAAAGTGAAGAATTTGGTTATGATTGAGTGTGAAGATTAAAAGAGTGGCTGAACTCTTGGTTTTATAATCACAATAAAATAAATTTTTAAATAATTTTTGAAAATACATAAAATTTAAATTACTTTAAGGGATTATAATAGAGTGAATAGTTTACTGTTTCCAAATGTTAGAACATGATGGAATTGTGATTTGAAAACAAAACCAAAACATATAACCTGAGTAAACGTTGGCAAAGGAAAGACACTAAGCCATGAGTGCAGAATAGACACACATCATTCATGTTTATGGTACTGACGTGAGCACGATTGGTTTCCTCAGTAATTCTTACTGGTCCAATCTTGCCTGTTGATTGGATTAGGCCCATTGTCATACTATCTTTATGTGTCCTGTGAGCTAAAAATGCTTTAGTATGTTTTAAATGTCTGGCAAAAGAATAAAGAAAAACAATTATTTGTGGCACATGACATTGTATGAGAGTCACATTTCAATGCCCATAAGGAAAGTCTTATTGGAACACCCGTGTCCCAGTGTTTATGAGTTTTCTATGGCTGCTTTTGTGCTACAACGGCAGAGCTGGGTGATTACAACACAAATCACTTGTCCTAAAATGAAGGAAAGAATCAGTTCTTCTCCATTGAAAGAAAAGCTCAGTATAGGTAATGAGTTGGATAAAATAAACTAGAATAAAACCTGCCAAATTTGAAATGTTCTTTCTGAAGATATGCCTCAATCCGGCAAAGCTTGTTTTTTTAAGTCTCTAGAACAATTGATTTCAGCTCTTAATATCTAAGACTGGATCCAGAGCAATGAATTTCAGCTCCCAGAATCTCAAACTGGATCCAGAGCAATGGATTTCAGCTCCCAGCATCTCAAACTGAATCAGCATGAATGGTTTCATGACAAATTTCAGAAACAAAATTCACAGTGCTGTCTTCTCCCTTCAGACCTAACTTAAACAAAATCTACTCATTTCACAAATGGCTCTCACGTTGTTTTCAGTGTTTCATTAACAGCCTAAGAGCCTAACTGACAGAGGAGGGCTCTACGACTGAAAGAAATTTACTGGTGCTGACCTTGAGTTAAAGATAGTCAGGTGGGAAAAGCAGGCATATTAGCAACTGCTAATAATTTGATAGTAAATGTGTCCTAATATGTTTCAAAATGTATTTATATGAATTTTCCTACCCTCAAATCTGCCTTTCTTTTGGGTTTAGAATTATTTAACTCATGGTCACATTCCACCTTCTTGATTTAAGTATTGAGCTTGTTGCCTTCAAAATTTCCAAAGTCTGGGTTTCTGGGTCCTTCTATACAGAAACGCTGTCTAATAGTTTCACTTGCCTAATGTTTGCCCTTGGTACTATGCTCTGGAATTTTCCTCATGCTCTTTGGATTCTAAATACTGACCATCCTTCTACTCTTTTCCCTGCTTTGGGCTGACCTCTCAGAGTACAAAGAAGATCTTCCTGACCTTTTAAGTCATGTTGTGCTTCAGGTGACAATTATTGATAACCTCTTGGCTAGGGTTGGGACTATGTTTTCACTTCAGTGGTTGACTGAGGGCAGGGCTTCATTCCTTAACCAGCGCTCAAAGGGAAAGCCAGGGTTCCTGATGGAACTATGAGGGCACAGACAAGCCATTTTACTGCTGAGCAGATCAGATTGTGCCTTATATGCCAAAACCTTGACTTCTTGGTGAAATGAGCCACTTATCTCCCATAAACAAGTTTAAGTTGAGTTCTTTCACGTAAAACAGAGAGAAATCAGACACTATAGATCTCATAAAAAGTTGACAGCTTGGGGAGTAACAAGTGTTTGTTTTAATAGCAAAGTTGATGACAAAGCTTCATTTTTAAAGACTAGAGTGCAGATGATGGATTTCCTTTCACAGTCTACACAATTTCATAAAGTTTTTAGAATCACAATTTAGAAAGAGCTACAATATGCTTGACTTTAAAATTTCTTCCAAATGTTTATTAAATCAAAAAAATGTAGATAAGATTTGACCAATTAGATTGCTAGTTTTGCAGGAAACCATTATTAATGAGACTATATCTGTTGTCTTTGCCTTGTTAAAATCAGAAATCTGATTTCTTCCTAGAAATAAGCATGGCAGAAAAATGAAAATCGACCCATATTTATCACCCTGCACAAAACTAAAGTCAAAGTGGATCAAAGACCTCAACATAAAACCAGATACTCTAAATCTGTTAGAAGAAAAAGTGGGGAACAGCCTAGAACTCATTGGCACAGGAGACAACTTCCTGAACAGAACACTAACAGCATAGGCTCTAAGAGCAACAATCAATAAATGGGACCTCACGAAACTGAACAGCTTCTGTAAAGCAAAGGACACCGTCATCAAAACAAAGCGACTGCCTACAGATTGGGAAAGAATCTTCACTAACCCTTTATCTGACAGAGGGCTAATATCCAGTATATACAAAGAACTAAAGAAGCTGAAAAGCAGTAAACCAAGTAATCCAATTAAAAAATGGGAATAGAGCTAAACAGAGAATTCTCGGCAGAGGAATATCAAATGGCAGAGAAGCACTTAAAGAAATGCTCAACCTCATTAGCCATTAGTGAAATTCAAATAAAAAAGACCCTGAGATTTCACCTTACACCCATCAGAATGGCCAAGATGAAAAACTCAAGTGACAACACATGCTGGAGAGGTTGTGGAGAAAAGGGAACCCTCCTCCACTGCTGGTGGGAATGTAAACTGGTACAACCACTTTGGAAATCTATCTGGTGCTTTCTCAGACAATTAGGAATAGTGCTTCCTCAAGACCCAGCTATACCACTGCTAGGTATATACCCAAACTTTGCTCAAGTACACAAAAGGGATACTTGCTCAACCATGTTTATAGCAGCTTTATTTGTAATAGCAAGAACCTGGAAACAACCCAGATGTCCATCAACGGAGGAATGGATACAGAAATTGTGGTATTTTTTACACAATGGAATACTACTCAGCAATCAAAAAGGAGGAAATCATGAACTTTGCAGGCAAATGGTGGGATCTAGAAAAGATCATTCTGAGTGAAGTATCCCAGAAGGAGAAAGACAAACATGGGATATACTCACTTATATAGACCTATAAGATATGATAAACATAATGAAATCTATACACCTAAAAAAGATAATCAAGAGAGTGGACACGGGGTAAAATGATCAATCCTCATTTAGAAAGACAGATGGGATGTGCATTGAACAAGTATGACAGGAGTCTACTGCAGAAGGCATCTGAAAGACTCTACCTAGCAGTGTTTTCAAAGCAGATACTAAGACTCATAACCGAACCTTCATCAGAGTACAGGGAATCATATGAAAGAAGGGGAGTTAGTATGATGGGAAAAGGATAGGAGCACCACAAGGACCAAATATATCTGGGCACAGGGACTTTTCTGAGACTGACATTCAACCAAGGACCATGTATGGATATAACCTAGAACCTCTGCTCGGGTGTAGCCTGTGGTAGCTCAGTAACCAATTGGTTTCCCATAGTGAGGGGAACAAGGACTATTTCTAACAGGAACTCAATGGCTGGCTCTTTGACCTCCCTACCCCCAAAGGGAGGAGCAGTCCTGTTAGGCCACAGAGGAGGACTTTGCAGCCAGTCCTGAAGATATCTGATAAAACAGGGTCAGATGAATGGGGAGGAGGTCCCCTCCTATCAGTGGACTTGGAAAGGGGCAGGATGGAGATGAGGGAGGGAGGGTGGGATTGGGAGGGAATGAGGGAACGGGATTCAGCTGGGAAACAGAGTTACTAAAATGTAACTGATAAGAACAAGATAAAATAAAAAAAAGAAACTAAAAAAAAACAAAAAACAAAACAAAACAAAAACAAAAACAAACAAACAAACAAAAAAGAACTAAGCATGGAAGTCTACTTTACATCAATTTTTTCTTTAAAATGAAAGTTTGGAAGGTATTTTGCTCTTCAAAACTTAACAAAAGGGATGACACATTGTATGTCAATTGTGACAGTTTTACTTAAAAAGAAACAAATAGAAACATCAGATGAAACAGAGCTAATGCCCACTTGGACATTAAGGTGTATATACATCTTTGTCTTCTGTAGTCTTGGGTGTGTTCGCTCACTCACTTATGCACCTGTTTGTGAGGAGCCCAATACGAGACTGGCCCTGATTTGGTACTGAAGGAAGTGCATTATACAGAGTCAGTTTCTCTTTGAATCTAATAGAGAAAAATAAATTGCAAACAAATTAATGTGTAATTCTGGGCACTGACAAGTGTCATGGGGTGGGGGAAAGGCCAAACATTAGGGCAGGCTGTCCCAGCTGAACAAGCTGAAAATGCACAAGAGCACTCTCAGTCACTATAAATCACAGTGAATTTGTCAAATAGTTTAAGTGCAGCAATTCTCAACCTGTGGGTCATGACCCCTTGGGGATCAAATGGCCCTTTCACAGGGATCACATATCAGATATTTATGATTCACAACAGTAGCAAAATTATAGTTATGAAGCAGCAAGAAATAATTTTATGGTTGGAGGTCACCTTAACATGAGGAACTGTATTAAAAGGTTGCCGCATTAGAAAGGTCGAGAATACAAATACAAGTAAACTAGTTAACAAAAATGTCAGTAGATGAGAGTGTATATATTTCCTGAAAGAAATATGATGGAATTTAATAAAAATTTGCAACAGAGTTTACCTAATCCCAAATTATTTTTCATTTATCTTTATAATTTTCTTTAAAAGAAATGTTACTTCGATGAGAAAATTTGTTTCAGAAAAAAAAAACAAAAAACAAAAAACAAAACACATAGGAAAAAAATTTCAATAGAAAAGGGAGCTTAGCAGGTATTGTAGGTCCTGATCATAATGATTAAACTGGTTTTGTGCATGTATTTTAGTGACATCAACTTATAAAAGTTTTAAATATTTACTCGCTAAAATTAATGAATTGGTTGATCCAAATGAAGAATGCCCAATGTAAATGCCAACTCACATGCATTTTGCCTCTATGTGCAGTCTAATGTCTTTTCTCAGACTTTTCGCTTTGATGTCACCATTTTTCTTGTACCACATTTCGGAATAGCCTTTACGGCAGGAAAGAGAATTGAAACAGTGCGATAGAAAATCAAAGGTTGTAGCAAAGCAGGCTGTGTGCTGTTCTGTTTTACAGTTCTCGCTTCTCTCCTGCTACATGTCTGCTCCTGATAACTCTCGGCTGAGGTCTGGCTACAATATGGCACCAACTGAGTTCTTCAGTTCATCTATCACAGCTTATCCTACGGCTTCATGACTCACACATAAATCTAAACTTTAGGGGAAATGCTTGCTTTGCAACTTATGATGAGAACATAGCATAGAATTTTAGTTATTACCTGAACAGGACTTACACTAGAGACCATAGCTTTTTCACAAGTTGTGGATATTATCAGCCCAAAGCAGAGTGAATTTTTATACACAGCACATGTGTGTCTCAGCTGGGAAGAGGGATTGCTTTGTCTAAAGTAGGAAGCAGTCAGTTCATGCTTGATTAAACTGAGGAAGCCATGCACATCCCCTCCAAACATTAGGGGGTCAGTCACTTGCCTGATATTTGAGACATATATCCAAACATGGCCTTGAGGAATCCCGACTTTATAAATCAGCAAGTATACCACTCCCTTGGTCCCAGACAAAGGTAATGATAAAGCAAGTTCCCAATAGTTTCCACTGCCTTATCCTAAACTTGTTTTGTGATATCTATTGCATTGATTTAATTCTCCAAAGAGCAGCAATAAAAAAAAAAAAGTCCTCATAAAATCAGGTTATGTCATGCTTAATTGAACTCCACGACTTTCCATTTCACTTATAGTAAAACCTGAGGTGGGGCTGGAGATAGTTCTCCTTGCTTGACATATGTAATGCCCTGTGTTTGGTCCTCATAGACCAATAAGTAAGTAAACAAATCATCAAAAGCTCTTTACATTTCTGCATGTGTGATATGACTCCTTCACTCAATACAACATTGTATGCATGATCTTAATAAGTATTTTCCAGCTACTCTGGCTATTTTTTTCCCCGAATATCTGGTAGAAAAATCCCAGGATGTAGTTTGTACTTAAGTGTGCTAAATGAGTGAGCAAATGGCTTGAAAGAGCTGTTACTATACTTGCCTGCTTGAATCATGTGACTAGCTTTCAAGGTATAAGTGTTAGGATGTGTGCGGGATTGCTGGTTTAGTTTCTGCTACGACGGCTATTCCCCTCCCCCTTTCAGGTGCATCTAATATGCAGGCAGCCCCAAGACACAGAGACTTGGAGGGAAGGACAGTTGTTAACAATCTATCAAAGAGGAGTGGCCTACCTCCAGACTCACCATTTGCTGTCACTAGCTTCTCTTCCATTAGTGATCTAAGACCTTGGTGGGCACTGGCAGTTAGGAAAACAGGAAAGCCTGGTTGAATTTTGTTCCCTTTGTGCCAATAATCACCAAAGTGATTCCTGGTCCTTTCCAACATGGGGAGAAAGGGCCATTTGAGTCCATTTTGTACACTGCGCTTTGCTGATTAAAAATACCCGGGCAACAGCCAAACATATCATTATGTTGGCTACGTGACTGTTGCAAACCAAGCCAGGCATCCAGGCAAATAGATCTGAGGTTCAAAGCTTATTTAGTCTGGGAACACTTATTAAAGAAAATGTCATCCGTGTTCAGAATAATAACTTGTAACTCTTCCAGAACTGTTTTTTCACCGAATCGGATTCATCCTTACAGAGGAAATTCCAAAGAGAAAATCTGGAAATTTTGCCCTGGTATTTGTACGTGGAGACCAGATGGCTGACAGGTACGGAGCTGGTTTTTGTAGCGGGGTACATTGAATGTAAAGAACAAGCCTTTTTAAGATGACAATAAATTTCCTAATGGGCCTGTGTGAGATGTTTAAGGATTGAAGATAAAGGTTCTGGGTTACATTTAATATAAAAGTGAGGTTAAATGGAGCCAGGTGGGCTGTCATTTCAACTGTGAGTGGGATTGTCATCTACATCTGTGAACATTATAAAAGAAGATAGTTGCAATTTGGAAGCCATCGATTACCGCGCAGCCTACGGCGGTGGCACAGCTGCGTGCTAATGTCCACATGGGAGTCCTTTTGAAGGTGGGATGCTGACATCTCCATTAGAGAGGATCAAGGCTCAGAACAGTCTTTTCACTAGTGGAAACAGGGAAACAGCTTCTCTTAGATTGGCGGAGCATTTGCTGAATTGGATTCCTTTCCCTCTCTCCTTTTAGACTCAAGAGCTAGTTCTCTCCAGGGCCGCCATGCGTGAACCACAACTGCAAAGTCCTAGAAGCACTTGAAGGTGTCTCCTCCTAATTTCCTTAAAGGGAAAACTTGTTCTGGATTGATGGAAGCTACTAATAAGGGTTATTTTTACCCCTCTTAGTGGGAATGTTCATGGTTCATGTGTCTGTTGGGATGCTTCCCCAGGCTTCATTGGGGGTGTTATTTTCTACTCAGCTTACCAATCCATTACTCTCAAAAGAAACAAACAAATAACCCCCCCCCCAAAAAAAAACAAAAACAAAAACTGGAAAAATTTGAATTCCAGTTGCATCTGACTTAACATTGGGAATATGCTTACTCAACTTGTTAGTTCACACGAAGAAAAACTCCTTAAGAGGCCGGGGAGATGGCTCACTAGCTAAAGCATTTGCCTCACAAACCTGAGGACCCAAGTCCAGATCCCCAGGACAAACTGGATGGGAGTGTTGACTCCCTTTAACCTCAGCACCAGAGAGGCCGAGTCTGGGTATTTTTGGGTAAGATGGCCGGCAAGACTGACTGGAATCAGTGAGCTGTAGGTTCAGCAGGAGGGCCTGCCTCCCTGAGGTAGAGTATCATCAAGGAAGAACTCGATATTAATTTCACACCTACACATAACTGTGCGTACTCACGCTAGATGCAGACATGTACAAATAACATAAAAAAATTAAACCCTCCCCTCAGATGGTGGCCTGGAGGTACAAAATCAGCTCTTTCAGTTATTTCCAAGGAATAGGAGAAGCTTTGACTATCTTCAGGGAACTGACTCTGAAAAAGGGAAGTAGGAAGGCCTTCCTATCTGGCTTGATGGATTCTTAATTCACAAACCCGAGTAAGGCTATTTAGTTGTGGTCTGAAGGGTCTTTTTTAGCACACTACTAGTAAAAGTGAGTGAGTTTAACATAACTTTGTTCTTTTAAAACATTTGTTATTCTTTTTGTAGCCCCCAAGCCAAACTCTGAGTGATGATTAAGATAAAATTTATGTAAACATCACAGAGATAAAAAGGATTGGCCAATTGGGGTCAGTTGGATGGGGTTTGAGCTGGACTTTGGTAATTATTCTGGTCTGATATGTAACAGATTTATTTGGACTAGATTTATAAGCTCCTTCCCTATGAAGTGGTCAGGTTGAATAAAAAAGATGTTGATTACTTTGATTTGGCCTATTCGAAGATAGGAAAATTTATATGCTTGAAAACGATGAGGTTTCAGAATGAAGCAGGCCTATTATAAGAACAGCAATAACAACAAACTAAAACCATACGTACACACAATTGCATGGATTTGAAGGAATTTATTTTTTAATTATTTTCAAAATTCAGCATACCAAGTAGTGGGTGTCATGATGGCATTTGATACAACTTTTGTTCTAACTCATTGTCCTGTGCCACTGCCCACCTCTGTCCCCTGCCTGCTCCTTTCTCCCCAACAACAGCTTCCACCTGCTTTTACGTTCAAACGTTCCATTATTCTCTTTCCCCCAGGCCTCCTTAAGATCTCTTCTTCCCCCTCAAGATCTCCTTTCTGGTCTCCCACATGCACCATGAAAAGGACAGCTTTCGAAAGAAGGAGGATAAACGGCCAATTAATATAGGAAAGGTGTTTGACAGTTTTAATGTTCAGGGAAAGGTAAATCGAAACTTGTTCTGAGATTCCACCTGAGAGCAATCAGAATGGCCACAGAGAAGAAAGCAAACACAATACAGCTGAAGATGTAGTGGAAGGAGAAAGCGGTCCTCAGATAGCGCCTGTTCACTGCTGGCTGTTCGCAAACTGGTGCAACCACTGTGGAAATCGATTTGTATGCTTCCCAAAAGCTGAAACTAGAACTAACCTATGATCCAGCTGTGTCACTCCTGGTTATGCACCTGAAAGTACACAGCCGAGAGATAATTGCTCATCTGTGTTTATCGTTGCCCTCAATAGCTAGCAGCTGAATGGGGGATTTGATTAAATTGGTTTCAGTTATAAATCTCTGAGACAGTAACAGTTCTGAACATTTTCTTATTGTGGCTTATTGCTTGTTTGGATTATCGGCAGATGACCGTTTATCACTATGGCTAGTAAGTTCCTAAAGATCTTAGCAGAAAATGGAATCTTTCAGTGATAGACCAAAATCATTGAATTCAGGATCTCCTGAAGGAAGGGTTTGGCAGTAATGCACAATATAGGCTGTCTGGGATTTTATTTTCATGTGGTATGTGCTAACATGGCATTAATCTTACAAGCAACCCGGTGTTCTTTTGGTGTATTCCAACTGCAGCCTTGCAAAGCATTGTCTTGAATGACCAGTTCTTACACGAGTTTAGTTGCCCTGAAGGCTTCTGAACTAGAAAGACTTCCAAGGACATCTGCCAATGCCTTCATTTTACAGGCGAGAAGACAAAGAAAGTTTGTCACTCCATCTGTTATGGACACAGAGGATAAAGTCCCTGGAAAAATACACTTACTATTGACTCTGAGTTCTTCCAGCTTACTTAAATGAAATATAGAAAACTAATTATTTTAGGAGTAATAAAGGAAAAAGGCTTTGGCATTCTATAAATTTCCTATTACTGAAAAACAATTCCTATAACCATGCCAGTCCCTCGAACACTTTAGCTTTTCAAAGATTGCAGTTTATAATTTTATCTTCTTTCTATGGGGTATAGAAAGATGTCCTTGTAGAATACTGTTCAGTGTATCTTGTCAAATGCTTTGATTTGCAGAACCTTTTAAAAACTTCTTCCAGTCTTTATAGGTGGGTAAGTGAGGTCCTGATAGGCACATTTTTTTTAAAGAAGAAACCCGAGGTTCCTTAAGGCTAACTGACTAAGCAGTAGCTAAGAGCTTGGGCTTAAATTCAGTTGTCCAGTGTCTAAGCAGTCAGGTCTCTTCACTTCTCCATCATTGTATTTCAAGGAAGATATTCATTGTATATAGTGATGTATTTCATAAAGATATTGTGATTCAAGTATATCTGTGTACGTGGACAGTATCTACCCTTGTGATCTCCCACTTTACTTCTCAGTTCTTTGGGGAGGTGAATATCAACTTGCAAGTGAGCTTGTTAATAGAGTATTCACGTCAGAATTCAGCAGGCAAGGGAGTTTCTCAACTTTAATTGGAACTATACTTATTTTTTTCTTATGTAAAGGATTTTTATCCTGACATTTACTTTTCATTTATTTAGTTATACATGTATATAATATTCAGATCTGACATAAATATTATAAACTTCTATATATAAATTTTTGTATTGTATCCATTTTTTAAAAATGCATTTTAATCGGATAGTTATTTTTCAGTATCCATGGTGATTCATTGAGGACTGAAATCTTTCAGATGTCCCAGTCTTGAATATATAATGTGTAATATTTCCATGTAAGTGATGCATAATTTTCCCAAAATACTTTGAATCATCTCTAGAACATTCATAAACCTAACATTATATGGCTTAGACAATAATGCCTAGGAACCGAAAACATCTCTACATATTTCTTCAGGGGAATTTTTTTCATCAAGTATTTTCTTCTACTTATTAATTTTCTTTTTAACAGTTTCATATACATCTTTAATATATTCTGGTCACACTCACTGCTCCTTTATATTCCTTCCACTCCTACTAGCTCCTTTCCTCCGAGGAGACCCTCTTCAACTATCCCACTTTTCCTGTTTGTTTCTCTCTTGTGACTCATTGAGTTTAACGGGACTGTACATGTGGACTTGTTTATGAAGCTATACACTGGATCATGAGTAACTAGTCAGTGATCCACTAAAGATAATGAATTTTTCTCCTCCAGCAACCATCATCTGCCAATAGCAAGGGACCAGGCCCTATGAGCTCCTCCCTAGTCCATAACTGAATGTTGTCCTGCTGGTCCAGTCATGCATGAGTTCATGAGTGAAAGGACCATGTCATGTCCAGGATATACTATTTATGGCCCACCAACTGACATTGTGATGGTTGGTTGAACACATGCATAGAGAACTCACGTGTACACACATATATAATATATAAATGCAATATAAATTGGAATAATACATTTCTTATTAATACTATTATTATTATTAATACATCAAGTCACATCAGTACTGAGCTCATCCTCATACTGGCAAGGCAGCTCTGCCAGGAGGAAGTGATGCAAAGGCAGGCAATAGAGTCCATGTTAGAAACAGCTCCCTCCATCCCCTCCACTCACCACGTGACCCACACAAAGACTAAGCTGCCTATCTGCTACATATGTGCAGGGAGCCTAGTTCCAGACATGGATACTCTTCGCTGGTGTCTCAGTCTCTGTAAGCTCCAGGGCATCTGGGTTAGTTGACTCTGTTGGTCTTCTTGTGGGGTTTCTGTTCCCTCCTGATCCTTCTATATTTCCCCCAACACTTCCACAAGATCCCCAGAGCTCAGCCCCATGCTTGGCTCTAAGCCCCAATATCTGTCTTTATCCACTGCTGGGTGAAGCCTCCCAGAGGACAGTCGGGTTAGGCTCTGTCTGCAAGGATAGCAGAGCATCATTAAGAGTGTCAGGGGCTGGCTCTCTACCGTGATGTAGGTCTCAGTTTGGGCCAGTCATTGGTTGGACATTCCCTCAATCTCTGGCCCTGTTTTTCCCTGCACTTCTTGTAGGCAGGGTAATTTTTGGATCAAAGGTTTTGTGGGTGGACTGTTGTTTCCCTCCCTCCACTAGGAGTCCCGCCTGGCTAGGAGGTGGTCACTTCAGTCCCCATATCCTCGCAACCCCCAGTTATGAGGTTTACAGTCTAGATTTTATACAAAGAAACAAAGAAAAGGAATAAAACAGAAGAAGAAATAAAGAGAAAGAGAGTACAAACTTTGAGGAAAAACTCAACAAAAATGTCTTTAGACTAGCTATGTAGCTTGCAGGTTTGAAGCATTTCCACACGATTTGCATAAGTACCTAATGATTTCTACTCCTGAAATTAGGAAAACAAATGCTATTTTGTTCTCTGAAGAGTTCTGAGGACGTAAAGCTCATCAATGTGTCAGGTCATGGCAGGAGTGTCCCTCAGAGAACATTTCACTCTTCTCATTTCCACATATTATAGGCATGTATAGATATATAATAATAATATATGTATAATCATTATATAGTACATATATACAATATAATATATAGAGTATATATATATTCCTGCATGATTCCATCTATCTTTAAAACCTGTTATATCAGGAATTTATTTGAACATGTATTTGAAGACGTAGAGCAGTATGCTTTTATAATCTGCCCAGGTCTGAGATCAGAAAGATGCTCCATCCTGTGTTCTGTAATTCTTTCTCTATAACCTTAACCCTGAAGAGAGACCTTTCCCATCTGATCTGCTCTCCCTGAGCAGGTGTGATTATAATGAATGTGCGAATCTTAATAAATCAGTGGAGTTTTCTGTGGTTATTATTACTGTCCTGTATGTTCCTTCTAGTTAGTTTTCATTAACATTTTATTGTATCTCAAGGCTAGTTAAGTCCAGGAGACAGTTTTGTTTATAAACCCACACCTCTTCTCTTCCAGCTCTCCATCTGCACCCACTAACCAGCTCATTGTGAGTCACATGTAGAACTGCAAATCATAAAGGTTATGAGGACAGCTGGCTGTATTTTCAGTGGAATAATGGCTAAACTATAATCAATGAAATAGCCAAAAAATAAAGAAAAAAACAAAATCCCCACTAGTTTCTTTCTTTTTTTTTTATCAGCATGTACGCTGAAGAAATGGAAATAAAATCCTTTTATTTTTTAATCAGAAGAAGGTACAAGAGACATTTTCTTTTTTTTTAATTTAAATTTATTTTTTACAATCTGTTCACTTTACAACCCAATTGGACCTTCCTCCCTTGTCTCTTCCTGGTTGGTCCCACTCTTCCTCCCTCTTATCCCTTTTATTCCCCTCCCCTAGTCCTCAGAAAGGGGGAACCCTCCTCTCCTACCATCTGACCCCAGCCTCTCAAGTCTCATTAGGACTACCTGCATCCTCTTCCTCTGTGGCCTGGCCAGGCCACCTCACCATAGGGAGCAGACAACTGAGTCCATGTCAGAGACAGCCCCTGCTCCTCTTACTAAGAACCCCACATGAAGACTGAGCTTCCTATTGGCTACTTCTGAGCAGGAGGTACTTGCTATGCATGGTCCTTGGTTGGTGCATCAGTCTCTAGAGGCTCCCCTAGACTTGTTGGTTCTGTTGGTCTTCTTATGAAGCTCCTGTCCACTCCAGGTCCTTCTGTTCCCCAATTCTTCTTTATGACCCCCTGAAATCTGCTGAAAGTTTGGCTGTGAGTCTTAGCATCTGCTTAGATGCCCTGCTGGGTGAAATCTTTCACAGGACATTTATGGTAGCCCCCATCTTGTTCCCTCTCTACAGCGGCTTCCAGTGTCTATTCAATTTGCCCTTCTGAATGAAAATTAAGTATCCTCCCTGGAGTCTTCCTTGTCATTTAGCTTCTTTAGGTCTGTGAATTGTACTGTGGCTATCTATCCCATATTATAGGTTAATATTTGCTTATAAGTGAGTATATGCCATGTGTGCCTTTCTGGTTCTTGGTTACCTCACTCAGGTAACCCATCTAGTTTCTAGTTCCTATTCCAATTCATTTGCCTGCAAATTTCATGATTTCCTTGTTTTTCATGGCTATGTAGTATCCCATTGTGTAAATGCACCACAATTTCTAATCCATTCTTCAGATGAGGGACATCTGAGTTGTTTCCAGATTCTGGCTATTACAAATAAGGCTGCTATGAACATAGTTGAGCAAATGTCCTTATTGAATGGTGGAGCATCTTTTGGGTATATGCTCAGGAATGGTATAGCTGGGTCTTGAGGAAGCACTATTCTCAGTTGTCTGAAAGTACCAGCTTGAGTTCCAAAGTGGTTAGACAAGGTTGCACCCCCACCAGCAATAGAAGAGGGTTCCCCTTTCTTCACATCCTCTCTAGCATGTGCTGTCACTTGAGGTTTTGATATTAGCCATTCTGATGGGTCTAAGAGGGAATCTAAGTCATTTTGATTTGCATTTCCTTGATGACTAAGGATGTTGAGCATTTCTTTAAGTGTTTTTCTGCTAACACTTAGATATTAGATACCAATAGGAATATTTAGATACTCCTCTGCTGAGAATTCTCAGTTTAGTTCTGTACCACATTTTTAATTGAAAAAAAAAAAAACTTCAAGTCTCTGAAGAAAGAAATTAAAGAAGACATCAGAAGTTGGAAAGATCTTCCATGCTCATGGATCGGTAGGGTTAACATAGTAATAGTGGCCATCTTACCAAAAACAATATACAGATTCAATGCAATCTCATCAAAATACCAACACAATTCTTTACAGAACTTGAAAGAACAATTCTCAAATTCATAAGGAAAAAAAACCCAGAATAGCTAAAACAATCCTTTTCAATAAAAGATCTTCTGAAGGTGTCTCCATCCCTTTCTCTGATTTCAAGCTTTACTATAGAGCACAGTAATAAAAGCTGCATGGTACTGGCATAGAAACATACTGGTGATTCAATGGAATCAAATCAAAGACCCAGATACAAACCCACACACCTACGGACACTTGACTTTTTGCAAAGCAGCCAAAACCATACAATGAAAAAAAAAAAAAAAGATGACATCTTCCACAAATGGGGCTGGTCTAACTGCATGTGTACGTGTAGAAAAATACTGATAGATCCATATTCATCACCCTGCACTAATCTAAAGTCCAAGTGGGTCAAAGACCTCAACATAAAACCAGACACACTTCCACTAGAAGAAAAAGTGGTAAGGGCCTTGAACTCATTGGCACAGGAGACAACTTCCTGAACCGAACACCAACAGCTCAGGCTCTAAGATCAACAATCAGTAAATGGGACTTCGTGAAACTGAAAAGCTTCTGTAAAGCAAAGACATGCTCAACAGAACAAAACGACAGCCTACAGACTGGGAAAAGATCTTCACCAACCCTACATATGATAGAGGGCTAATATCCAAAATATATAAAGGTCTCTAGAAATTAAACTTTAAAAAACCAATTTTCTTAATCCATGAAAATTAACAAACCTTTTCTGTTTGTTGTTCCTGAGTTCTTGCAGTGGCTGAGTCCATTTATGTGTATGGGCAACTCTTGAAAGAAACACAACAGGTGCCTTTGGGTCAGGTAAAAATTCTACTGGAAGATCTCCTCTGTTGATAGGGTCTCACGCTTTACCTGTTCCTAACTCCTCACTCCATCATTCCTCCTATGTCAGTCAGACTTTTAGCTGTTGTGACAAATAGAGAAGAAACATGGGTGAAAAGAGGGAGATGTATTTGGATCACAGTTCTCGAGGACTCAGTCAGTGGTTGGCTGACTCCATTGCTACAGGCCTTTGGTAAGGTGGACCATCATGGTAGAAAGAGAATAGTAAAGCAGAGCTGCTCACCTCACCAAAGTCAGCACGCAGAGCAATAGGAAGGCACAAGGGATAGGACACCCACTTCCAAGGCATGCCTCTAGGGGTTTCCTTCCTCTAGCAAGGCCCTGGTTTCTAATAGCTCTTTCAGTATGATATTTATCAAGGAAATGGCATTGTTGCAGGTCAGCCCACCTTTTAGTAGGGCCACTGTCTGGCTACAGCATATGAACCTTTATAAAAGGTACTTTACAACCGAAGGACAGTGTCCTGCTCTGTGCCCATTGCCCCTCCAGCAGCATTCAGCACTGGAAAATGAAATGATGCTTCCTTCCATATATAATCTTTTGGGCAGGGGAACACCCATGTTCACGTGTTTCAGGAAACTCCTCTCTTGCCTTTCCATTGTTGGAAGAATTTTGTTCTGTGTGTCTAACTTCTACTTTCATAATTATAATGTCTACAGTTTGCAAATGGAATGCATGCTTTATCTGATACTTTAGCTTTGATCTCCGAGGTTGTTTCTCAGTGGTTAATCTGGATAGACTGCCTCAGAAAGAAAAGTCTTTATACATTTACCATGGCTTTGAAGCCACTGTCTTCCCCCTGACACTGGCAGACTCTTGTAGGGATGATGGGCTTGTAGCCCACACACTCACAGAAATCTCTAAAGTTCTTCTCATAGTATATGACCTGCTTTGCCCCTGGGAGGAAATGGACTTTCCAAAATAGTTTAATTAAAATGGATAAAGTCTATTCTCGAATCTTATATATTTAAACACTGTTTGAGAAGTGGCAGGGCTGGTCCTTATTACCTCTCTACATATTTTCCTTACAGCTGCAGTTAGGGCTGTCCCTAGATGTCCAGCATTCACAGAGACCTCCACGATGACTCACCAGCCAACTCAATGTTTACTGAGAACTAACAAATATTTTATTTGTAAGACAAAGCACTTGGGGGAGAAGCAAGAGGACAGTTATTTGGAAGTCAAATTGTACTTTGTTCTCTCTGTGTTCAGAAAGCTTGGTGCCTAATTGGGAAGATAGCCTAGGTAGAGTATGTGAAGAAATGAACACATTGTACTGATTAAAAATGATACCCAGATCTGGAGAAATGAGACAGCCCATTAGGCTGGCATGGTCTAGAAGTCTATAAAGACATTTGGAACTGAAAGTGGATGCTGAAAAATGAGGAGTGCTCCAATGAGAGGGAAGACATTTGCAAATGTGTTGGGAGTGTTTGGATCCAATGACCATTTTCCTGTCTCTACTTTGTATCTGTCTATCTGTTGTATGTTTGTAGGCCAACTTTTATCTAGGGAACTGTTGTAGACTGCTCTTACCTACTGACCAGAAAAGGAACTTAATAATCAAATTCTCCCATTGCTTGTTGTCGTACATCATATTCGCGTTAATGAATAAGTTGTTGGGGATTAAATTGTAATTTATAGTTCTCTTATATATCAATTGAGGTAAGAATCCTCATATTTTAAAAGAAAAGGATTTCCCTCTATAGAATTTTTGAAAAGGTAAGAAAATTTACAGAGGAGAAAATAACTATCACCATAATACCAATACTGGAAATAAAGATTAGTCAATTCCAGGAAGGACATTCAAGTATAATTCGGTTCTGTATTTCATAGTTCTTTTGTGTTTTTCAGAATAAAAATGGGAGAAATCCTAAGATATGTAAGGCAATAGCCTGACATTTGTAACTGAGGCATACTAAATGCATTCTTTCATAATCCTTTTTTATTTATTAATATCTAAAAATAAAGATATATATGACATGGAATAAATACCTATTTAAAACTATTTGAAAATAACTAAACATCATTTCATCTTTTAATATATTACAATTTTAAATCTTACTGACTTTGTCTTCCTATTTTTAAAAACTAGCGTCATGATGCATGCCTTTATAGTTGTATGCTTGAATTTCATTGCAAACTCCTATATAAGACTTAGAAAAATCTACTGAGCACTCAGAATTTTTCATTGACATGTAATACATAAGAATTGTGCAAGCTATAAGAATACAGGTGGTAAACACAGGGCCTAGAATAAAATACAGCACATTTCTGGAGCCCCATGTTCCTTGTTAGCCATCATACCTACCAAATAGAAACAGCACTGACTTCTTGTATAGTATATCTTGCCAAATTATGTACTTTAATTCAAATGGAATTGAACTGTGTTGCTTACGCAGTTCATAATTTTATGGCATGCAGTTGAAATTTGTCTATTCTATTCCTGATAGAATCCCAGTTTAGGACTGGTGCATAGCTTGTGCATCTAGGAGTAGTTTCTAGGTTTTGGTTGTTATAATTAGAGCTTTTAAAAAGTGTTCTAGTACCTGTCCTATGGTGAACGCAGGTGGCCTTTTCGTTAGGAATGTGTCTAGGTAAGCAGTTGTTAGGTTGTGAACAGTGCACAGGTTCGTTTTAAAGAAAATCTAGACTGCTCTATAAAGTGACATTGGTATTTTCCGCATGACCAAAATGTGTAAATCTTGTCCTCTTCAGCATCACTGCAGTGATGGTGTTGTCTGGCATTCCCATTTTAGCCACCTGGCATGTTACTGTGCTTTCCATCCACATATTTTCTAATATGCATGAAAACTTCTCTCATGTTGGTGGTTTATTTATCTCTTCTTTTGAGAGTACCTGTCCAGTCTGTTGTATTTTCTCTAATGGGGCATCTGTTGGTTTCTACTGATTTGTGGGGACAGTCCGTCTTCAGATCTTCAGAGACCTGTGCACAGACTGGATCTGGTAAACACCAGGTGGAGGAGATAATCCCTAGAATTCACATTTTTATGAGAAGAATTGATAATAATAGGCTCTAGACCATAGAAGATATTTTTATTCAGAAATGATTTTTTTAAAAAATTCAATGCCTTCACAAACCATCTATTTTCATTTAAAAATATTTTTCTTGGTCCTTTTTTGCCCCAAAAGAATCTCTCATTTTAAGATAGAGCAGCTGTATTACAGACATAATTGTATATTGGACATTAGTTTAAATTACTTTTAAGGAAAATAAGAAATGTGAAAAAAAAGCACATGCTCCATTTCTTAATTATCCTAAATACTGTGTATTGACAAACTCTGTATTCCAAGATTAGGTGGGCTTAAAAGTCTTAATACTTATTTTTTTCAAAGAAAGTAAAAATCATTTTCTGGTTTTGAATTTTCTTTTCTGGCATTGCTTAAGCAGCTCAGTGGAATGAACTCTCAACTGTCCAGTTGGGCATTATTCCCAAGCATCTTTATACACTACACAGTTTGCATCAGTTAGGGACTAGACAAAATAGAGTTGGAGGCTCTGTCAGCTTCTCAGTCTCCGTCAAAGGAACATGTCATATATTGAGGGCAATGTTTCTATGTGGCCACAGCATGCAGACTTTTCAAGCCTTTGAAAGTGTGTCCTCTGCAGGGATGAGTGCTTTCAGCGTATGCTCTCTCGGTGTATCTGGCTTTGCTCTCAGTCTTTTTTTCCCCCCTTCTTGCGTAGCAAAGCAATTTTTACTGGTTTGTGGGACATCCAAAAAAGAGAAAGATATTTTAACTTGATAATAAAAAGCAAAAAAGAGGAAATAAAAACAAGCAATTTAGGAAAAAAGAAAAAAAAGTTTCTTTCCCAGTCAAGAATTTCCTTACAAAACATTCAGATATTTTCCCTAACATTTCCAATACCTTATTAAATTTGGTCTTCAGAGATTCAAGTTTTTATAGGAAATGTATAAATGTACACAAAAGCACAAGACTCAAGCCACCATCAACTCCATGAGGTAAACACGGACGGTCACTTGGAAGGAGATTTTGGTTGTCTTGATCAGAACAGCTGTTCTTTATGGATTTCATCAAATTGTGTGACTTCATCAGCAAACACGCATTTCTTTCTTTTTGTGGACTTTTGACCTTTGATGATCATCAATTTAAGATCAAGGCTCAGGAGACATCATCATTGATCTGGGACTGATTAGAGAAAGAAAATAAATCAAGAAACGAAAAGCAAGGTTCACATGAACAAAAGCATGGTAAGAAAAGGCTTAACTAGGAGTGAAAAGAATAAAGATGCAAACAAATCAACTGTTAGGTGATTTAGGCTCCTCTATCAGATCTTACCAAATCACTATACATAAAGAGGGGAAATGTAGAATTCTGTGTGGTTTTTAAAAAATATTTTACCTTGAATTTTTTTATAAGTTTATTTTTTTTATTCACTTTACGCCCCGATTACAGGCCCCTTCTTCCTCTACTCCTGGTCCCTCCCTCCCACCCTCTTCCACCTATCCCCCCTTCCCTTTTTTTTTTTCTTCAGAAAAAGAGACCCTCCCACCCCCTCCTAACTCATGTCAGCACATCAAGTCACATTGGGAATAAGCTCATCCTGTTCCATGCAGGCTGGGCAAGGCAGCCCCACCAGGGGAAGTGATTGAAAAGTTGGCAACAGACACCATGTCAGAGCCAGCCCTGCTCCCCTTACTGGGAAGCTCACTTGAAGACTAAGTAGCCCATAGGCTACATATGTGTAAGGGGTCTAGGTCCAGTCCGTGCATGGTCCTTGGTGCTTCAGTCTCTGCAAAGCTGGCTGGGCCCAGGCAAGTTGACTCTGTTAGTCTTCTTGTGGAGTTCTTTTTTCCCTCCCAGTCCTTCTATCCTTCCCCCTACTCTTCCGGAAACTAGGGTTCCCACACAATGTTTGGCTGTGAGTCTCAGCATGTGTTTTGATCTGCTGCTGGGTGGAGCCTCTCAGAAGACAGTTACACTAGGCTCCTGTCTGCAAGCATAGCAGAGTATCTTCAATAATATCAGGGTTAGCTCTCTCCCATGAAGTGGGTCTTAGGTTGGCCCAGTCGTTAGTTGGACATTTCCTCAATCTCTGCTCTATCTTTATCTGTGCACATCTTCTAGGCAGGTAGAATTTTCTGTCTAAGGCTTTGTGGATGGGTTGGTGTTCCCCTCCCTCCACTAAATGTCCTGACTGGCTAGAAAATGGCCTCTTCAGTCTCCGTGAGCCCTGTTATAGGAGTCTTAGCTAGAGTCACCCCCATATCCAGGAGCCTACCCTGTCTTAGGTCTCCAGCTTGTCTCAGAGATACCCCACCCGCAGCTTTCCCTTCTCTCTCCAAGCCCTGTGACCTCCTCCTTGGTTCTCCCCACATCTAATTCCCACTCTCATTTCCCTCTCCTACCCTGTTCCCTTTCTTCGTCCACTTCCTCTGTCTATTCTATTTCCCTTTCTGAGTGAGATTCAAGCATTCTCTCTTGGGCCCTCCTTGTTGCTTAGCTTCTTTGGTTCTGTGAATTGTAGTATGGTTATCCTGTACTATATGGCTAATACAAACCATGTGTGAGTACATGCCATGTGTGTCTTTATGGGTCTGGGTTATATCTCTTAATCTTAACATGATATTTTCTAGTTCCACTCATTGGGCTGCAAATTTCATGATTTCTTTTTTTTTTTTTTTTTATTTTTGGGTGGTGGTGGTAGTGGTGGTGTTTTTGAGAAATGGTTTCCCTGTGTAGCAATGGCTGTCCTGGACTCACTTTGTAGACCAGGCTGGCCTTGAACTCACAGAGATCTGCCTGCCTCTGCCTCTCTGAGTGCTGGGATTAAGGGCACGCACCACCATGCCCAGCTGATTTTCTTGTTTTTAATAGCTGAGTAGCATTCCATTGTGTAGCTGTACCATAATTTCTGTATCCATTTTCTGGTTGAGGGACATTGAGTTGTTTCCAGTTTCTGACTATTACGAATAAAGCTGCTATGACCATAACAGAGCAAGTGTTGCTGTTATATGGTGGAATATCTTTTGGGTATATGCTCAGGAGTAGTATAGCTGGCTGGGTCTTGAGGTAGAACTATTTCCAATTTTCTGAGAATTCACCAGATTGATTTCCAAAGTAGTTGTAAAGACTAAAAACCATGCAAACAAATTAACTGTTAGGTGATTTAGGCTCATCTGTCAGATCTGAAACCACATCACTATAATGTTACAGTAATAAAGAAGGGAAATGTAGATTCTGTTTTGTTTTTTTTTTTCTTTAGGTGCTCAAAAACAAATATTTTTTTCTTGTAGAATTTTCAAAACATTCTGTAGGGTGATTCTTACAGACTTAAGCAGCTTTTATGACGACTGCTAATTGTACCTCAGGCTCATCTTAAGTATGAATTCTAATCTGAAACTAACTCCTATATCAACAAGACAGACCCAAAGACACACACTTAATAAAGACCTCTCTCTTCACACAAAACAAAAATTAATGTACTATATGCAGAATTGTGAGGGAAGAATTTACCTAAAATATCCCCTGTCTGCAGTGTTCACAACGTGGACTCTGTAGTCAGACAATTTAAAATCAGGTTTGGGGCATTTATACAGACAAAACTTTAAAGCTGGTCACAATTGTTGAAGCTCCATTTGATCTTAGTTCTAAGAAAATGTTAACTTCAGATCTTTTCTTTGTGACTAGATGGGTTTAGCCAATATTTTAATGATGTCTTTTGAAGTAATGAAAGTGCAGTCCCAGAGCCAATGTTTTAAAATTGAACACTTGACACTTGTCACCGTGTACTCAGAGACATTTTAGCTGATGTCGCTTCAGCTCAGCCCTCCTCAGCCTGCCATTCAGGAGCATCTATCACCTGCATTTCCACTCGAGTTTCTCTTTATTATTGATTACTCTTCTTGAAGGAAGGCCCTTAAATTACATATGCCCAATTGAAACTGGATACTCTCTCAAAAATGAAACTTGGGTCTCCAAATAGAGACAAATTCTCTCTGGAGGACCAGGGTGTGCAGTCTCGTGTGTCCAACACACTTTCTTTAATGTTTTAGTATTTGGATTCTGGAGCATAAAGAACAGTTTTCACGTAATGTCTAGTTTCCCTTCTAGTCATTGGCTAAGACTCAACTCCTTTAAATCATCAATGAGTAATTTTTTTGAGCCTTGCTTTCTTTCTGATCTGGACAGGGGAACACTCGTAGATAAAAATGACAATACTATGGAGAAACTGTTTTCGCTGCACAGCTAACCCTGAGTCCCAGGGTCCAGCAATGGCAGCGAGGAATACAATGTGGGGCTGCTTTCAACAGTTGTATTGTCCTAGGCAAGTCCATGTGCTTTCCTCTGGCCCTGGCCCTTTTTAACACATATGGAGCATGTGTTTTGGTGAATGACACCCTTTTCAGCCAGCGTACTCTAGGTCAGTGGTTCCCAACTCCCTCGGGTGGCCAAATGACTCTTTCACGGGGTTCACGTATCAGATATCCCGGATATCAGATATTTGCATTACAATTCATAACAGGGGCAAAATTATAGTTATGAAATAGCACTGAAAATAATTTTATGGTTGGGGGTCACCACAACTTGAGGAGCTGTGTTAAAGGGCCACAGCATTAGGAAGGTTGAAACTATTACTGTAGGCAGAGGAACCAGACACTTGGAGTTCATGACAATGGAGTCTTCATTCTTATAAGGCAGAAGTCAAATGATAACTTTTAAAATAAAAATTTTAGGAGGCTAATAATGTATTAAATATTACAAAGGTTGTCTTTTCTCCAACTCCATCTTAAGCTCTAGTCTGACTCAGAGCTCCCTCTGCATAAATCTTAAAGATTCTCTATGGACCTTGGCTTTAGAAAGATTCGTAGTCTACTCAGATGGCTTTGGATCTGTGTGGATATCCTAAAGCAGAAGGAAAGAAGAGGAAAAGTTTTAAATAAATGTGCTCTAAGATGAGGTGTTCTCTAATAAGCAGGGGCCGTACTGACTGGAACTAGCAGTCCATAACAAGCACATGAACCCCTACCCAGGGGGCTGTGGGCATTGGACCAAATTGGCAATGGGTGTTAAAACTCTTGGGATGACAGTCTTATTTATTCCCACAAGGACAACTTTTTTTTTTTTTTTTTTTTTTGCTAATGAGTGTTTGGTCTGTACTATTATCTCTGCATCAATCCTTGGCTCACTTTCTTCTCACAATAATAAAAAAAAGGCATGTCTGAAAAGGTTTCAAATTTCTTTTCATTCATTCTTCAATACTTCTTTATGATCTTTCTTTTTTGACTTCAGTTTAAACTGCAAATGTGAAATAAGTTTACATTGGAAGGGAGAATATACAAGCAATCTCCCCGGAGTAAAAATCCAGAGGATAGAGAAGGGAGGAAGCAAGCATCTGCTTCTTAACAGATTCAGTTTTAAACAATGAGAAAGGTGGTTTGAATTAGTCACGTACACAAAGCTCCTGCATTTAGGCTCTGTGTTCTGAAAATCGCCTAGACCAACCTTCTTGGTGCTGTGACCCCTTAATACAGTTCCTCATGTTGTGGTGACCCCAGCCATAAAATTATTTCATTGCTTCTTCAAAACTGTAATTTTGCTACTGTTAGGAATCATAATGTGATTATCTGTGTTTTTTGATGGTGTTAGTTGACGCTGTGAAAGATTCATTTGACCCCCCCCAAAAAAAGGGGGTCACAATCTTCACACAGAGAAGAGATGGTTTCTATGCTCACTAAATGTTGAACATGCTCCTTCCATGGGTGATTTTCTAGTCACCTTTCATGAGGGAGCTAAAACTTTGTAGAAAAGGTTCTTTCCAGGGCTAACTTTATAATCACCCGACTGGAGACAGCTTAAACTTTCTGACAGACTGGGCTAAGGAACCCAAGGGGAGTCCATGTACTCAGGCATTGCCAGTTACAAAAGGTTTATGTGAGGAAAGGCGTATAGTGAAGAAATTATCAGACTCATTTAGGATTGGATAACGGCTCATGTCGACCATAGCAGCAGATGAATGAGTTCTCCATAGTCATCCCTTTGAAACAACTATCTTCTAGGACCAGAGAATGTGGATTCACTGAAATGGAGAAGGGACTAACAGCAGTGTGGGTTTTCCTGTTACGGAGTAGAGAGAAGCACGCCAGATTGGAACGACTTTTAAACATATCTAAACCACTTGTATTAGTCAGGGTTCTCTACAGGAACACAACTGATAGAATTCACATATATAACCGAGGGCTTACTAGAATGACTTACACAGCAGGTCTTCAGGAGCCCAACCATGCTGGAGTGGCTAAGGATACGGGCCCTGCTCAGTGCACAAGGCTGGGTGCCTCGTAGTTCTATTCTGGTACTGAAGGCCAGGAGGGTTCTTGAGAGCCACTGGTCTTTTCGCCACTTTGGAAGGTCAGAGAAGCTAGCTTCTGATGCGAGTGAGGGGCAGCAGGAGCAGCAGAAGCAGACGCATCGCCAGAAACAGACACAGGCACCAGCAAGGAGCGCCAGCCTGTTTTTCCTCAGACCTCTTGACATCTGGGTAGCTACTAGAAGATAGTAACTCTAGGACAAGCCTTCCCCACTGATCAGTCCCTTCTGGAAACGCCCTCACACACCCCTGCCTTGAGGCAGGCCTCTTAGTTGATTCCAGAAACAATCTAGTTGGCAATCAAATGAACCTTGACAGCCCCCCCCCCCACAATATCATGACTTCATTTCAAAATCTCTAATCCAATATATTGTAGTTTTTAAAATTTCAGTAGCTTCTATTTCACTTTTATGAACCCACTGTCACATCTACCCTTCTTTCTCTTCCCTTTCTCTCTCTGGCTCCTCATTCTCCTGGTATCTTCAAGTTTTTATGGACACCAGTTATTGCTAAATATATTAAGTACCTTTCATGTTATTCATAATATCTAGGTATTATATTGGCAATAAATTCCTTCACTTTTTCAATGCCCCTACCATCTTTTACAACCCTACATTCCCTGTGTGTCCAGTAATTCTGTCTGTCATTCTGCCTCAGGAGTAGTGTGACATGTGACAGTGACCATGGAACAATTTTTATGTTGCACTAAAATGTTCTTCATTTCTAGATCATCTTTGCAAGCTGATACTTTGATGCACGATTTTGTCTCTCTCTCTCTTTTTCTCCTCCCAACCCCCATGTAAATTTAATTAAAGTATATTATGTGAGTGTGTGGACATTCCACACCAAACCCCACTACGTTATGCCTCAAAATCAAATATAATTATTGCAGAATTTATGACAGTTACAGTATCTCCTCAATTTCCATGTGCTTCTGAAGCTTAGAGATACATTCCCGACTCTGGAGATTTCTAAAACTCTAGACTCCAGGCTGTTAAAATCTCTCTTCTAGGATATTCCTCATGTATCCTAGGTGATAGCTATAGGCGGTGAATAAGTATAGCAGGTGGGTAGCTGGGAATCTTATCACAGTTTACTTTTTTCCAATTTCTTCCTGGTACCTTCAAACAGTGTGTGTGTGTGTGTGTGTGTGTGTGTGTGTGTGTTCCTGCTTGTATTCGTGTGTATGCAGGTATATACACATATGTGTTCATATGGAATCCAGAATTCAATATTTGTTCTATCTCTCAATTACATTCCTCTTAACTTTTTGAGACAATGTCTTTCACTGGACCCAGAATTCATCACTGGACAAGGCTGGTTAGGAATCTACTACCCCCACCCCACCCCCACTCCCGGCCAAGAAATCACCTCTCTGCTTCTCCAGTGCTGGAATTATAGGCTC
Source organism: Meriones unguiculatus (assembly GCF_030254825.1). Lineage (NCBI taxonomy): Eukaryota > Metazoa > Chordata > Mammalia > Rodentia > Muridae > Meriones > Meriones unguiculatus. Next base: position 124,670,109 of record NC_083350.1, read on the forward strand.
CTGCCTCCATGAACAGCTTTTTATGTAGGGGTTAAGGAACCCAAACTCTGGTCCTCACACTAGTTGTTACCTCCAGCTATTAACTGACTATTTTTAACAGTCTATGGGAAATGATTAGTTCATTCTACATTCTTGCAAGGTGCAGGTCTGGTTTTCTTCAATATTTTGTTGTTTCTGTTATTTGTTTGTTTCAGTCATGACTCCTGTTGAGGGTCTGTGCCTGGAACGCTGTGGATTATATCATGCTCAGCAGTCAGTGGCTGCTACAAAGAAGGCATGTGGGAATATGGAATCTGACAGATTTGCGTTTTACCTTTGCTATGGGCTGAACATTCGTATTTTCCCACATGTGCTTACACTGAAATTCTAACTCCCAGTGTTGAAAGTTTGGAGATGGGAACTCTAGGAAGTGATTAAGTAGGATTGATGTCCCAAATACTGGAAGCTTCCAGAAAGTTTGCTTCTGTCTTCATTTCCTGATATTGCCCAGGACACCCAGGAAGGAAAGGGCATGTGGGGACAGTAGCAAGCAGCAGGTCATCTATAAAGGGAGAGTACTCAGCAGAAACCCAACCAGACAGAATCGTCACATGTAGCCCCTAAACCACAAAAACAAATTTCAGCATTTAAGCAGTCCAATCCGTGATAGTTTGCTATTGTGGTGGAAAAAAAAAAACAAAACAACAACAAACGGAGTACAATCTTGTTTCTCTTATCATCTAGGACATCTGAAAGCAATTCCTAGAGGTTTCTAAACCCAAGTTTTATCAACTACAATGAGTACAATGTCATTTTATGCTAAACACAGAAAGTTTAAATAGGAAAACAATCCTATAGAAGTTAAGGGTATGTTTTTTTTTTTTAAAAAAAAAAAAACATAATAGGTTTCTTCTCACCCTCTCCTTCCTTTCAGTTGTTCATCTCTAGAAATGTGGTACCTCTGGACAATGAGCGAGTTTCATATTTAGATACCTTTTCACCATGTCATATCTTCTGATTTGTCATTTGTTTCTCATATCTCTTGGCAACATGAAAGGGATGGTTGTAGACCAAAATCAAACATCAAAACAAAAAACAATGAAAGCAACATTGTATTTGAAATGTCTTCTTTCTGAATCACTTGAGAAATAAGTCTCAGGTGCCTGCATTACTGAGAATGGCACATGCAAAGAGTCCCATGATCCAACTGGTCATCCTAAATTATGGTCACAAGTGAAACAAGAGTCCATTTCTCCTCTAGAGGCAGAGACTAACTAGAATGAGTCCCAGGGAGTCCTGGGACATAAGAACAGAGCTGAGAATTCTCCCAGATTGACCAGATAGAAAAATGACCCCTTGCCACGATGAGGTGGAAGGGAGAATAGTCTATGCTGTTACTTCAATGCCATTCCTAGCAAGCAGTAGAGGAAATATGAGAAAAGGGTAGAGGGGCTTCAGTTGCCAAAAGCAAAACATGACTTGAACAGGAAGAAAAGCACAAAGGACAGCATGTGCTGACATATCCAAATGGGCGTCACAGGCGAAGCCTGAGGCTGCAGATGGAATGCACTACTGAGCTCTGCAATGCAAGGCTGCTGACATCGAGACTTCAGAGAGGGCAGGCAGCAGGGAGGAAAGCACGGAGCAGAGAGCATCTAAAGCATACCCACATGACAGACCGCTATAGCCTGTGAGCTCATTCGTGAGGAAAATAGCTGCCAATTTAAGAAACGGATGAAACAGGGTAGTGATTATTTTTAAGGAGGAAATTAGCAACAGAAAGCAAAAACATAAGAAAATACAGTTTTCTAGCGTGTGTGTGTGTGTGTGTGTGTGTGTGTGTGTGTGCGCACACCCGTGCATGTGTGTAAGAGAGACAATGTTAAAATATTGCGGAGAAATACAATGAGTGGAAATTTAGCACGAGTTGGAAAGGCGAACATTAGGAAGTAAAAGAAGAATACTGAAGTGAATGTCCCTCTCAGCCTGCAAATGATATGCGTCTTCACTTTCATGGGACCCACCTGATTTGTTAGCTCTGGAAAGTCGTTATTGATTTGCCTTTGATAATGGATGCCAGAAATGGAACTTGTAGAGACAGTAGCCAGTGTCTCCCACATTCTGCATCCTTTTCTTCAATTTGAAGCTGTCATCGATTTTTAAAGGCTCATTACTCTACACACCAGAAAGAAAGGAGAGGGTGCTGCTAAAATTGAAACCAGGTAAAAGTCACTATTAAATAGTATGACGCTTCCATACTATGCTTCCACCATACTATTTGATACAAACATTCAAATACAAAAACATTCAAATCTGGACACAAATTACACTTTAAAATTGATGAAATATGGCATTTAATTTTTAGGTAGCATTTATCAGAAACTGAAACAATAGTATTTGTCTTTCTGTGTATTTTGTTTCTTTTTGTACTTAAATTTATTGGAACCAAGGAGTCTTATAGGCATTATGTGTCTAGAACAGAATATGATTATAACAGGGGTTATTAAGTGATTATAGACTTTGTTGTACTGGCGATGGTGAAGGAAGGCCTGAGAAAAACTTTGAATTCATTTGATGTTCACTCGCTCAAAAGAGGCATTCTTTTTTTTTCTTTTTTTTAATTCTTTATTAATTACACTTTATTCACTTTGTATCCCCCTGTGGTTCCCTCCCTCCTTCCGTCCTTATTCCTCCCTTCCTCCACCTTCTGCATGCATGTCCCTCCCCAAGTCCACTGATAGGGGAGGTCTTCTTTTCCCTCCTTCTGATCCTAGTCAATTAGGTCTCATCAGGAGTGGCTACATTGTCTTCTTCTGTGGCCTGGTAGTGCTGCTTCCCCCCTCGGGGGGGGAGGTAATTAAAGAACAGCTGGAAGCTGGAAACAGCCCAGATGCCCCTCAGTGGAGGAATGGATGCACAAATTGTGGTATATCTACACAATGGAATATTACTCAGCAATAAAAAAACAAGGAAATCATGAAATTTGCAGGCAAATGGTGGGATCTGGAAAAGATCATCCTGAGTGAGCTATCCCAGAAGCAGAAAGATGCACACGGTATATACTCACTCATATAGACATATAATATAGGATAAACCTACTAAAATCTGTACACCTAAAGAAACTAATCAAGAGGGAGGACTCTTGCTAAAATGCTCAATTCCTATCCAGAAAGGTAAAGAGGACGGACATCAGAAGGACAAAAAAGGCATTCTTAAATTAGTTTTCTTGCCCCAAAATATTTAGGTAGCCCAGTCTTAGAAGTACAAAGTGCACCCACCCTGTCTTCCAGGCAAAGTCTTATTCACTACCTAGCTTATGCTTTCATTTTATCGGCAGCTACAATCCAGCATTAGTGACCTATGTGACCACTGTTCATGGATTTAGTGCTTCCCAGACCTGCAGGAAGGTGTCACGTTACTGATAACACTTCTCAGTAATCACCAACAATGGGTTGTTCTACATCAGTTAAGGTCAGGTCAATGTTTCATACAATGAGCCTAAGATGAAAGACATGGCTTAGATTTAGATGCTATGCTTTAAAAAAACATGTACTATTAAAGACTACTGTCATCCACAGAGGGTGAGAAACTTGAGTGAAATGTGGGCAAAAACGCAGGCACAGAGACCAGGGGAGAGGCAGCTGACCCTCTCTGCATTTTTGTTACAGATACCCAATGAGTGTGAGGTGGGTGGAGTTGTCTGTATGTAGGTTTTGTTTTAGTTTTCTTTCTTTATGAGATTAATGGGAACACAGAAAGGCTTTTGCTATGAGACACTGTTCCTGGGGGACAAGTACAGACATCTACTCACCGCAGACAGGGAATCGATGACAGACCAAAGTATGGTTACTACCAAAGTCCAGCTTGGTGAACCAGTGAGTTTTATTTGGGTTACTTGCAGGAGTATGGGCGAGGGGTCACTTTCAGGAGTGGAAATGACTCAAAGACAGCTGCATCACCAAAGCCCACCCCACACGGGTGACAGGTCACAGAAACTGGGAACCCGTAAGCACACTGCAGAGCCTGCAGGCTGGCGGCAGTTTGCTGCTCTCTCCTTCTTCTGGGCAGCTAAAAGTCTAAAAGTGACTCTCAGCAGTCTTTACTGCTCATGTAGCCTTGGAGAGGAAGGCACTGGTAAACCTGCTTAGTTTCAGGGACTTCCTGAAGCGATTTGGGTTGCCTACTTGTAGTCTTAAAGAGTTGTCCTGCAGGACAGAATGTTTCTACATTGCTACACAACAGATCCAGGTACACAGGATGCCATTTCACAGTGCATGTCTGTCTTACTTTGAGGGCATCCTAAAACAATTTGACTCTGAAATGAAGAGGTTGATTCCTTCCTTTTTAACTGGGCTAATTAAAGAACAAAACATATCAAGCAGCTCTGGTGTCTGCAATCAGGAATCCTGAGTTAATGTTGTCAACAGAATCTCCCTGTCTTTGGAGAGCATTAACAAATGGCTAATATTTATAGGACAGGTTTTTAAAAATGATCTGACATCTGGTAGCTTCTTTGGGACCCAGAGCAGACCATTTCAAAACTTATTTGCCCTAATCTTGTGTTTATTGAGATAGCCACGTACGAACGGTAGGAATTCTACACAATGATTAAAAAAAGTCAGTTTTACTTACACTATTATAAATTACTATTTACAGTACTGTTGGTTATTTCTACTGATCCTTCTGATTTCCATAGTATATAATACAATACCACATACTTCTAGATGTATATTGCTTGCTTCTACAATTGTTTGTTTCTACCATGCCCCTAGATTGGGTAACAGATCATGAATGGCCTCTGTGTTAAAACATTTTTCTCACCGAATTACCATTTTACTAGCTTATTATCAGTTAGACCTCTCTGAGCTTCCCCCTACCCTCATGTGTGAGTATAAAACAATAGCCAGGGACTGAGCAGATTGCTCAGAGGCTAAAGCGCTCCCTGTACAGGCATGAGGGCCTTTGCTTCACCCCAGACCCCACATAAAACAGGGTTGGCATGGTAGCATACACTTGTAACCCAGCTCTGGGGATGCTGTGACAGCGGATTCCTGTGGTGTGCAGGCTGGCCAGCCTATTCTAATTGGTGGGTTCTTCATCCTTGTGAGAGATGCCTTTTTTCCTTAAAAAAAAATAAATACAAAACAAAAAAACAATAGGAAAGCATACACCCACATCAACATACCACAACCACCACCACCACCAAAGCCCAAGGTGGGTGACTACCAAGGAACCCCTGAAGTTAACGCCTCACCTCTGTGTGCACATGTACATGTATGTCCCTGCACATACCCAAACCTGTGCACCACCCCCCATCATGCACACGGTTGAGCCAATTTCTTGTGCTGTTGTGATGGTCAAGTTAGATGGTTCACATAGGCTTCACCAATAGCGTCTGGCCAGCGATTATGCAATCATGTGTGAGCCGCTTGATGCTACAGCCCTTCTATTATTTGATTCTCATCCAACCCTATAAAGGAGGGAGAACAGGTTATTCTCACGTTGTATTAAAGAAAAAGATCTTAAAAATCCAGGATCACTCTCCAAGTTCATGGGCGCTGTCTGCTCGGTGTCAGAGCCCACATCTTCTGAAGGGATATCCTTAAGATCTTTTGGCACTAAAGTGTGGGACAACACAGTCTTACTGGATCTCATATTCCTCGCGAGGGGATTTTCTGAGGTTCTTTGCAGCATTCTGTTGTTGTGTTCACCCTTCAGTTCCTAGTGTCCTGAGGGCTTTACGCTACTTCTCATAACTGGGAAACCACTGAGGTACAGTGTGTGAGACACACTCAGAAGAAAAGTCCGTGGTGGCCAGACAGCGAACAGTCATCCCTTGGTGAAGTATTTCTGGGGTATATATCCACAATCTCGCTATCACCACAATTTATTATTTATTGAGTGCCATCCCTTTGGGTGGAGCTGTGCACTAGACAGAGCCTCCATCCAAGGAAATGGAAATGGAACTCAGATGGTCGTGATTCATGGGATAATGTTATAGTTCCTCAGGTTATGCAAGTGTGCTCTGTGATGAGATCAGCCTTGGATGTCTCAGTGCTAAGAAGCTTCCAAATGAGAAGAAAGCAATAGTGTTATTTAGCACCAAAGCACCAAAGATACTTCTAGGTAGAAGGTGTATCATGAAGGAAAGCAAGAAAAAGAACGGGAAGGTGAGAGAGAGAGAGCACCAGGACCCCATCAGTCTCCAGGGAAAAAAAGGAAAGTGGAGAGAGCAGAACGAGAGCGAGTGATGCTGTCCAGAGCTGAGCAGCTGTGGCTGTTTCCCAGTGCCATGTGCTATTTGTCCCGGGACAGACTGAGAGAACATGCCCTTCCTTGTTAAGGGAAGTGGCTCCGTGCGGCTGCCGAGTTCAGGCTGGGAGTGGAAAGTTATATCACATCTGTACTGGTTTTTAATCTGTTTGGTTTTGTTTGTTCAAGTTAATGAAAATGATGTGCTATTGTTGTGTAGTGATGCCAGAAAAGAATTTCACCAGAGACTTCAGGAATGTTCTTTTGGGATTGTGCCCATTTCATGTGGTTTCACTTTCCTCCATTTTCTTTCCTCCTGCCCTTTCACTCCTTTCCCCCTGAAGCGCTGCTCTCATGCTGATGGATTAATATAACGGGATGGAAGGCTATTTGGAGAAACTTCAGCCAAGAAGGCAAGGCAGCCTCAAAGATAAAGCGATGGCGGGAGGTGGGGGGCTCAGGGTAAATGGACCAACCTACAGAAACATCTAATAGAAGCATAATTAATGGGTCTTCAAATTCATAGCTGGAGCTGATGAATGGGGACGGTTACACTCCCACCTGGGAGTAATTAGCAGTAATTTATAAACTCCTCATGGAAAAGAACGATGTCTTCACCTTTCTCAGCCCGTCCCCTGGCTACCATAGAATATGCATAATTCATTGAATCTTTCAGTGTTTCAGTACTCGGCACTCTTCTAAGGGACCAACACACACACACACACACACACACACACACACACACACACAGAGGAATGTTTTCTTTCACGGATTTTAAACTTTTGGGGGAAAGAGTAAAACAAGGTAAAATGTGGTGTGTATACCAAATAAGATAAATCCAGAGATATGGAAATACATTAGCAGAAGGAATATGCCATTCAGCATTCACAGGACTTTGTTTAACAAACTAAATTACATACACATGGAAGTTTACTAGCTTACTTGGCTGGCTTACTACTTACTAGACAGGGACTGACTAGTCAGTCTATAAGCATCTCCAAAATTTTGGCTCTCCCTTCTATCTTTCTCTGCTTTGAACTACTCTTTAAAAAAAAAAACTTAATTAATTCTTTGTGTAGTTCATACAATGTATTTTGTTCATATATACTCCTACTTCCCCCTAACTCCTCTAAGATCCATCCCTAGCAACCTATCCCCAATCTCTTGTGCCCTCTTTTATTTATTTATTTATTTGTTTACTTGTTTGTTTAATAACTCATTAACTCCAATGCATGATATGCATGCATGTATGTATGTATGTATGTATGTATGTATTCCTGGGTGTTGGCCCACCAATTCACCAGGAGCCACAACCTTTGAGTAAACTGACTCTATCCCCGAGGCCAACAACTGTCCATAGCTCCTTAGTCAGGAATGGAGGCTATGGTCTCTCCCTCTCCCCCAGCTCAAGCTTGAATATTGGCTCTCTTGATCTTCTACAGGTCCTATCCAGACAACTGCAGCTGCTGTGACTTCATGAGAGCAGCAGCCATGCCGTGCCTAGAAGACAGTGTTTCTATCTGGCTTTCCCCCAACCTCTGGCTCTCACAATCCTTTAGCCTCCTCTCCTGTGATGTTCCATTCTCCGTGGATGTGTGTGTGTGTGTGTTTCTATACATGTTTTGGCAAAGATAACAATCGATAGTTGCAGGTTTATAGACTACTACCCAAGGAACAATATTGGTGAAATACCACACATTTCCAGCAACACTCAGGGGGCTTCTTCTTGGTAGAACAATTTTGAAGAAGAAGGAAAAAAAAAAGGTCAATTCTTGAAATAATTGTTTTTCTAGTTAAATAGAAGTGGCCTAATTGGTGAGGCTTGGGCCATGGACTATTCCCCTATATCCCAGAAAGAATCAGGTCCAGTCAAATCTTAAGACTGAAAGCGTGATTGAGGCATTTTCCCAAGGAAAACCAGGATTACCAGAACAAGAGGGTGTAGAAGCGAGGTACCGAGAAGGAACGCAGCTTTGAGGATGTCTCAGACTGTTGGTAGGAATGTCTAAAGGAACATTGGTAAACCCAGAAGGATGCTGGGCTTCAGAGACAAAGCTGAAGACTAAAGGACAAGTGTTTGTGTGTTACGCAGAGCCTACTCACCTAGGCATTTCTGTCTGCAATAGACAGTGGAGTCCTTGGCTATCTCACCAGCACGCCACAGAAGAAAATAATACATTTGGATGGATAGCTATCAGTTCTCAACACAATGAGGCAGATGATTGAAGGGGAAATTCTTGGAATTAGTCATAATTCCAAGATAGCCCTGGTGATAAAAAAGACTAAGAGACCAGATGCAGTGGCACACTCCCGTGATCCCAGCACTCAGAGAAACAGAGGCAGGCAGATCTCCATGAGTTCTAGGTCTACAAAATGAGTTCAGGACAGCCAAGGTTACATAGAGAAACCCTGTCTCGAAAAGAGAGAGAGGCTAGGAGATGGGAAGTGAGGCATTCCCGTGCTGACATTCCCCCTGTAAAAGCAGTGGTCCAGGGAAAAAGTGAATACAGGAGGAGGCTAGAAAGTTGTACACCAGTGTGTTAACACTGCCACTCCACACAACAAGGAAAGGAGAATATCATTGATGCTGTTTATTCTGCAATATCATTTGCCCTAATATAATGACACAGTTTTGTGGTATGCTAGTTCCATGAGACATAGTGTTTAATAGCATAAATGTTAAAATTTTTTTTAAAAAAATTGGTCCCATTCCTAGAAAAAGAGATGAAAGTTAACTTTCTTAAGCATCATGTGAAGCAGAGAAACAAATGAACACACAAACAAAAATATCCCGAAGAGAAAAATGCCTGTAGAACATTTCTTTAGAAGGCTGTTTTGATGATGTATTATGAGGAAAAGGTGACTATAAAATATCACTGTAGGAGACACATATAAACATCGGAATAAAACATATTCAGACTCTTCAGAGCTTCACTTATACTTTCAAGGAAATAAAAGTTTTGTCTAGGAGAAAGAGCGGGAGAGTGAAGTGGGACAACTGAGTGGGATTTACTGAAACACTTGCCATTAAAACAGGCTGATATCTGAGAACGGGTGAGGTGGGGAACTGTTTGGTTTCTGACATTATACCTAATATGATGCAAGGGGAGGAGACAACTGGTAGGAAGCCATGGTTGCTTTAAAAAATGACTTTGTTGTACACCAACAAACTTCTCTCCCACCACCTAACAAAGGCAGGGCCATCAATTACATGTGACTTGATAGGTCTTTGAACTGTCTAGATATAATTTGCTGAGAGGAAGCAGAGAAAAACAGATCCATGCTTTGTTTGGTCACAGGTTTTTGTATGGTTATCAGTCCAATTTCACAATGTACTTTACGGTGAAAAGACATATCATGATAATTTGTCACTCTGATTATTTCTTGGCATCAACGGAGACTTTTGTTTTCCCAAAAACAATCCAATCAGTCATTAGAAAAACTAAGTCCTAATGTAATTCTGGAACTAAAAATAACTTTACACATCTGGATTCTCTTCTCCCAATAAGTTATTTTTTTTCAAAGAATTTTATAAGAGACTGAGAGTATCCTTCTAGTATAGTAGGTACTAAACGTGTCTTTTTTTAAAAATATTAATTAAAATTAACTTTTTAATATATCATTTTTAAATCATCTTTTTTGGTTTTTCTTTTTTTTTTCAATTACACTTTATTCATTCTGCATCCCCCCATAAGCCCCTCCCTCCTCCCCTCCCAATCCCACCCTCCCTCCTCCCTCTGCTTGCATGCCACTCCCCAAGTCCACTGATAGGGGAGGTTCTCCTCTCCTTTCTGATCTTAGTCTGTCAGTTCACATCAAAAGTGGCTGCATTGTCCTCTACTATGGCCTGGTAAGGCTGCTCCCCCCCAGAGGGAGGTGATCAAAGAGCAGGCCAATCAGATTATGTCAGAGGCAGTCCCTTTTCACATTACTATGTAACCCAATTGGGCTCTGAACTGTCCTGGGCTACATCTGTGCAGGGGTTCTGGGTTATCTCCATGAATAGTCCTTGTTTGGAGTATGAGTCTCTGGGAAGTTCCCTGTGTTCAAATTTTCCTGTTCTGTTGCTCTCCTTGTGGAGACCCTGTCCTCTCCAGCTCTTACTATTTCCCAGTTCTTACCTAAAATTCCATTCACTCTGCCCAACAGTTGCCCATCAGGCTCAGCATCTGCTTTGATAGTCTGAAGGGCAGAGGCTTTCAGTTGTCCCAGAAGCAAAAAGACACACATGGTATATACTCACTCATATAGACATACAACATAGGACAAACCCACTAAAACCTGTGCATCTAAAGAAACTAAGCAAGAGAGAGGACTCTAACTAAAATGTTCAATCCCCATCCGGAAAGGCAAAGAGAATGGACATCAGAAGAAGAAGAAAACAGGAAACAACCTAGGAACCTACCACAGAGGGCCTCTGAAAGCCTCTGCCCTAAACGTGTCTTTATCTGCTTGAAAAATAAAGGGTGGCAGGACAATAAAGTAGTAAGGAAAAGTAGGTTTTTGGGAGATCATTCATTCATTCGTTCATAGTCCACAAACCGGTAACGAACACATGTTACAGGTAGATGCCATGGCAGGGGCTGCTAAAATGGTTATCTATTCAAATATTATTCCCATAGATAGTCATTTGTTAACTGTGTGAGCCGAAGTATTGGGAGACTTGTTTAGTATTAGATCACCTAACAGACGTGCCTAATCTGGTCTAGGGCATCAAGGAAAACTTCCTCCGGAAGGTGCTATTCAAACAAAAATCCTGTAAGATTAATGGAAGCAAAAAACGGACACAGAAGTTCAGACAGCGGGAGCAGCAGCATCGCGAGGGATCAGAGGCAGAGCCTGGAGCCTGTGAGAATGAAAGAGGGCGGGGACTGAAAGGGAGCTGACCCTCACACTGAAGGCTCCAGGCCTCTGTTCTTGTGCATCTAGTTGTTAATCTAACATCTCCTCTCAGATGTTTCACTGATGGGTGTAACTCCTCAAGTGTAGGATAAAGCTTTGGGTTTTTGTTTGCTTGTTTTCTTCCTCTGAACTCCTGAGCTCCTTGTTCAGCATTTGCCAGTTCGGCAGCAGCGGCAGCAGTTACTTGGTTACTTCGACTAACAGACATTAAAGATCTGCTTCTTCTCTAGAAAGAAAGAAAGGAAGAAAGAAAGAAAGAAAGAAAGAAAGAAGGAAGGAAGGAAGGAAGGAAGGAAGGAAGGAAGGAAGGAAGGAAAAGAAAGAAAGAAAGAAAGAAAGAAAGAAAGAAAGAAAGAAAGAAAGAAAGAAAGAAAGAAAGAAAGAAAGAAAGAGTAAGGTGGTGGAAAGATGGCTCATTCGCTGCCTGCATTGTTTTCCTCTGTGGCCTGGCAAGGCTGCACCCCCCAGAGAGAGGTGATCAGTGAACCTGCCACTGAGTTCATGCCAGAGACAGTGTTCATCCCTGCTCCCCTGATGAGACCTGATAGGCTAGGGTCAGATAGAAGGGGAGGAGGTCCTCCCTATCAGTGGACTAAGGAAGGGGCATAGGAGGAAAAGAGAGTGGGTGGGTGGGATTGGGAGGAGATGAGGGAAGGGGCCACAGCCAGGATACAAAATGAATAAATTGTATTTTTTTAAAAGAGCACTGGCTGCTTTTGCTGAGGGCCAGGATTTACTTCTCAACACCTACAAGAGAGATCATAGCTGTGTGTAAAGTACAGTTCCAAGGAGGTGGCTTGATTGTGGAGCCTTGGTGGAAGAAACATGTCTCTGGGGGCAGGCTTTGAGAACTTACAGCCCACTCTCTCTCTGCTTCTTGCATGCGGATGGAGATATGATCTGTCAGCTTTCTGTGCTGGCCTTTTGTTGCAATGTCTCCACTGCAGTTATGGACTTTCACTCTGAACTGTAAGCCCCATAAGCTCTTCCTGCTGTAGGTTATCTGTGGGCGTGGCATTTTCTCACAGCAGCAGAAGGATAACCAATGCAGCACCTCACTGCCACCGCCATCTCTCATCTCTTCCAGCTTCCTTCATTGCAATTCATTCTTCCCAATGTTGCATTATGGGTTCCATGTTCATTTTTCTTATTGAGAATATGGTCCCCATCCTTTTTGCACATTTTCCTGATACCTAGAAAGTTTGTGAGCCATTGCAGATACTCGATAAATATCAGAGGAATGAATAAAGTAAGCCACCATGCAGTAAAGGAGGAGAGGTGTGACATAAGGCTGGGAAATAGCAGTTTTTCAAATGTGCAGGGTTTTGTAGACCATCTGTAGGAGTTTGGACAATGCTATGTAGTTCACTTCCTGAAAGTTAGGTTCCCCCAAAAGTTTCTGTGTCAAAAGTTTGGTCACTGATTTGTGATGGTTGGGAGGTTGAGGACTAACTTGAGGAAGTTAGGACAAGGGGGCAGGCTCTTGAGGGGACCCATACTTAGCTCCAGACACTTTCTTGTTCTCTATCCCAGATGTCAGGAAGGAAGCGGGGTGTGTCACACAGTCCCTGTTTGGGTATACTTACTCACCCCAGAGCCCAGAGTGCCAGGCTACCCAACTTTGGTCTGAAACTGCCAAAGCTATCAAAACAAACCTCGTTGTTTACAAGTTGATTGTCTCTGGCATTTTATTACAGTAACAAAAGGCTGACTAAAATAGTTCCTCCTTAGAAGATGTGAGAAGATTTGGATGACATTAAGATGGAGCCGAAATACATTTGGTTTCTTTTTCTAAAATTTCTAACAAAATGTGAAATTGAATGTTTTCTTGCCTCAGAAAGGAAGTCCACTGGGCCTTCGAGTTATAAATGCATTTTAATTGTTTGGGTAACTGTTTTGAATTTCACTTGTGACATTAACAATGATCTTTTTTGAACCAGACAGTACAAAATTTTTAATTTATAAAAGAGATAAATGGTACCTGATCTTTAGAACAAAACATCACTTTCAAACAATTCAGTTTTTACTTTTTGCCAATATATACTTGTTATCCTTTTACATATTAAGCCTTAAAAGGCTTAGATTATTTACGTCCTTACAAAGATTGTGGTTCCAATAGAATGTCTATTATAACATAGGCGATAAGAAAGCAATTGGAATTTTAATACAGTTAAGTCTGGATCACAGTGTGGCATAACATTTTAAAAATTTAATTCTATGCACCACTAATGTTTCCAAAAATATTTAGCAGGGTTTTATATAAATAAAATTCTATTGCCAGGCAAACCTCAAAAAAATCAGATCAAATGAAATGATGGATTCCTAGAGTCGTTGACGGAGCTTCTCCCATTTATTTTCTCGTAAAGCACCTGTTCTGTGGAATGTGGCTTAGGAATCATGGATGGCTCAGGGCAGAAGGCAAGCTGTGACTCAGGAATGCTAGCAGGGCTGGCTTCACCCAGGATGCTTAGGGGGATTCCCTAAGGTTTCATGCTCTGATGTCACCAGCCGGCATATTGTAAGTGAAATGGATGGAACCATTGAGCAAGCACGGCAGTAGATGATTCAGGCTGAGCAGGAACATGTACCCAAGAGGGCTCAGGCCAATGTGTGAACCCATCAGTTGGTTGGGACTCCCAGCAGTCATGTGTAGCAGCGGGACCACTATGAAAGTACAAGATGGAAGCCGAGGCTAGACCTAGACCCACATTGATGAGTCTACAAATGCACCAGCAGCGTGAGGTGGGCCCTGCTGGTGACAGTCACAGATCCTGGTGTGAAAGGAAGTTTGCCAGTCCTTTTTGTGGTTAATTTATCTTCTTGGCATCTTTTAGCTATGCCTGTTGGGACTGTGATTGCTGGAGCTCAGGAAATCAACTTTCTTAGTAAATTATTTCCAAATAAATGTGGGTACATGGCCTGGGGTGTAGCCTGGCTCCTGTGAAACCCTGGGTTGAGCTGAAAATTATTGTTAATAGAGAGTAGTTAAAGTGTGATGATGCTCCCGCTAGTTATCACAGACACGCAGGTTCTCCAACTCCAACCCATGAGACAAAGAGTAGTTTCAGCAAAATTAAAAATTGGCTGAAACTATATCTACAAAACTCTAGGTTTCTCTTACATCTTAATTTTATAAATCAACCATCCCCCTAAAAAAGACAAATACAAAAGAGGGGCAGGGTGCTGATGCTTTAAAAATGGAGCAATTGGGAGAGGTCCTCAACAGTTAAGAGCGCTGGCTGCTTTTCTGGAGGAAGACCCAAGTTCAAGTACCAGCACCCACATGGTGGCTTGCCACAGTCTGTAACTCCAGTTCCAGGGAGTATGACACCCTTTTCTGGTCTCTGTGGACACCTGACAAGCATACACTAAAATATAAACAAATACATTTAAAGAAGAATGGAGAGAGTGAACTCATTAATATCAAACTGGAACATTTCCTTGGTGGAATAAATTTGTTTCTGTTTTTACAGACATTTACTGGTATTATAGGTAAGAAAACAAGTTACTCTGGTGACCTATAGAAACATGGGAACATTCCTTTCCACTACAGCTGTTTTCCTTATTGTCTACAAACCTGGAGGAAATTTTATCCACTGTTCAATCTGTTGGTATAATGTTTTAATGGAATGTATACACCTTATCCTTATTCATTCAAATGCTGATTTCTCTTTCCCACTATCTGGTTTCAATCTGACATTGCTTTGTGACACTTAATCTAAGCATCACCTGTCTCAAGTTTGTGTAAACATGCCACCATCTGTTCTCTAAATTGTCAACCAGCCACAATGCTGAGCAATGGAGAGAATAGGGTGGGACATCCTGTTCAGAGTGGGAGGAGAGGAAGGAAGCAGGAGAGAGGAAGGAGTAGGAGGGAAAGAGGAGGAGCCAGAGGGAGGAAGGAGGAGGAGGAGCAGAAGCTGGGAGAGCAGAGGTTGGGAAAGAGGTCTTGGAACAACATGGAGAATGAACCGAACCAAAGATGTCACTGAAAGCAAGTATAATGGGTGAATCTGAATGGTGGAAACTATGCAGGCTTGAAGGTTTAGGATGGAGTAACTATTGCCCAGCATTGTGTTCTAGGCTAACTAAATAAATCCTAGTCTCTGGTGAATTTGGTTAAACAGCTGTTTAGAATTAACCGCAGCTTTATTAAAAGATATATCAATAGTAAATATTAATAAATGAAATACAGCATCAATCTATAACACTTATTTTGTGGAGTTAAAGGGAGGCTCCCAGTCAGAAGTATGCACTGGCTTTCTATATTTCATTGCCTTCCTTTTCCACTGAGGGACTAAATGCGATCCTTTTAATGGATAGACTTTTCAGTCTGGTCATTTTAGGGAAGTGCCCATCCATTCTGACAACCATTCTGAGATGGTTTGTACAATTTCAATTTACTATTATACAGAGAGTCTTTGAATGGTTAAAATGTGGAGGGGCCTTGCTGTGCTCTTGCTGTAAGTAGATAAAATATCATGCTTAATCTGCCTGAAAATAGCAAAGGATTGATGCACCAACTCTTATTTTCTCCCAGAATAATACCGAACTCAGAGTGGAAAATCTGTAAAAGCCAGTTAGTGAAAAGACAGTGGCTACACCAGGCCTACTCCAAGCTTTCCCAGCACTTAAAAATTGGTTCTTTTGGAGAAAACAGGGAACAGGACAGGAGCCTACAACAGAAGGCCTCTGAAACACTTTACCCTGTAGGGTATCAAAGCACATGCTGAGATTCATAACCAAACTTTGGGCAGAGTGCAGGGAATTTTATGAAAGAATAGGGAGATAGTCCTGGAGAGGACAGGAGCTCTACAAGGAGAGCAACAGAACCAAAAAATCTGGGCACAGGGGTCTTTCTGAGACTGATACTCCGACCAAGGACCATTCATAGAGATAACCTAGAACCCCTGCTCAGATGTAACCCATGGCAGCTCAGTATCCAAGTGAGTACCCTAATAAGGGGAACAGGGACTGTCTCTGACATGAACTCAGTGGCAGGCTCTCTGATCACCTCCCCCTGAGGGGATAGCAGCCTTGGCAGGCCACAGAGGAGGACAATACAGCCAGTCCTGATGAGACCTGATAAGCTAGGGTCAGATGGAAAGGGAGGAGGACTCCCCTATTAGTGGACTTGGAGAGGGGCATGGGAGGAGATGAGGGAGTGAGGGTGGGGTTTGGAAAGAATGAGGGAGGGGTCTACAGCTGGGATACAAAGTGAATAAACTGTAATTAATATAAAAAATAAAAATTCAATTAAAAATGGGTTCTTCCCATTGCATAACACTGCTTCTCTGTTTTCCTCCATTAAACTTTGTTTCTTTTGTCAAAATCAGTCAGCTGTAGTTCGAAAAAGGATTTTGAATCCTAGTCTGCTTTGTTTTGTTTGAACTTTTGTTGAACTAACAGAATATTGATTTGTTTTCCTTTTTTTTTTTTTTTTTTACATAGAATGTGAAGTCTAAGTTGTGCAAATGGCCTCAAGTTTTCACGGGAAAAAGTGTGCTGCATTTAGAGAACTATCAGCACACCCTGGGGGAGAGGCCAGTCACTTAGATGTCTGACTGCTGGGAAGTCTCCATGGCTTTCCTATCTTCCTGGTTATACCGGAATTCATCTGAGGCTATGAACATCTCCACCATGCTTCAAAGCCTGGAAGCCAGGATAGTATCTGACAGATTCGCCTGGGTGTTTGAAGTGTCATTTCATAGTCCAACTGAAGGCTTTTCTTTTTCAAAGTTTCTTTTCATTTATTTCTCCATATTCTAGTAAATGACACAGACATCTACCAAAAACAATCAAGAGAACCCAAGGTGTCTCTTTTCCCTTCACCTCCCACGTGGCATGTCCTGAAGTTCCTTTACTTTTACCTCCAAAATATAACCCAAACCTGCTCATCTCTCTCCATCACTGTAGTGTCACGAAATATCATGGCCATTTTCATCTCCTACCTGGAATCTCACTTTAGCTTACTAAAGGGTCCCCCCACCCCGTTTTTGCTCTTACCTCAGCACCCGTGCTCCAGAAACCACCCAGAATGACTTTCTTCAAATGTAAGTCAGATCTGTGACATTTTCTTTACAACCTTTCAGTGCCTACCTCTCTCATATCTCTTTCAACTCTCCCCTTAGATCCTTGTAGTTCAGCCCAACTGGCTATATTTTAGGTTAGCTGAGTTATTCTTGCCTTTGCCTTAACTCAGCTGTTATCTAGCTGTGCAGTTAGAGAAGCTTGTACATCCCTCCATTTTTCACCCGTTTAAGTCAATTAATGTTAATTAATATAAGTTAATTAAGGTTATGACAATGACTTTTGCACAAACGTTCATCCATTCTACCAGAAAAGATCTTGGCAGGAATGAAGATGTGTCCCTTAGACCTACCCCATTGTGAAAAGATTCACACTAAGCCAAATTTGCCTCCACACTTGAGCTTTTTGAAGTCTTTCTCGGTTGTTCAGCTATGGCCATGCTCTTTTCAGAATATTCTGGTCAGCAAGAGGAGAAGGATCTGAAGCTGAGCACAATGCCCCACCCACTTTAAGGGACTGGCCGTCTGCATCTGGTGTGAGTCTCTACTGGTACAAAGTTTTTCCTGAGAACTTTGTTTTCGGGAGCAAAAGCTTTACCAGGTCAGATTGTATTCTACTGGCTCTCCCTGCCCAACTCATCTTTCTTCTCTCTCTCACAGGTGCTACTTTGGGAGAAGCCTTTGGCAATCTTCACCCTACTCTAGAAACCACTTCTTCCCAGAGAGCCTACTCTGCAGCCCTACTAGATGCTAGCTGTGTTCTGGATATTGGATTCAAGAGATACCAAACAGAGAAGAAGGACATAGGGTTATGGTCCATTGGAGGCAGGATGTAAGAGGAGATGTACTAAGGAAATATCATGGAGAAAGGATGTGCAGTAAGGAAAGGAAAGGGGAGATTTGAAGGGATTGGGGATTGGATTAGCCGTTTAGGATTGCGTGCTCTGAGTAATGTATGCCTTGCAACCTGAGCAACAAATTGGGAACTTTGCAAAGATTTGGAACAAGAATACTGAAGAAATAAAAGATTCAGGCACAAAATCTGAAGCAGGAGATGGACTTGAAATGCGAGAGAGAGAGAGAGAGAGAGAGAGAGAGAGAGAGAGAGAGAGAGAGAAGGAGAGAGAGACAGAGAAAACCAGAGTTTGAATGGCTCCTGTGTGCGAGGTTCTAGCCAACTTAGGTCACTGTGTCCATTATTTCAGTCACGCTCAGCCACTATGGGAAACTGGTTCTTGCATCAGCCACTGTCCCAATAGGAAACAGATGACTCTCAAGAGACAGTGATTTACAAAGGAATGAGGATGCTCAAGCTGAGCAAGAAGTGACATGTCCCAGGACTAGTAACACGGGAAGCCCGTCTGCTGCCATTGCCCACCACCTCCTCCCCAGGTCTGTAGCTGAAATATGGGGCAAAGACAGAGGACAGGACAGGGTAGAAGTTGCCATGCTGAAGCCCTGGCTAGGGGAGATGAAAGTAGCTACTACCGCACCTCACAATGATGTGAGGAAGCAAGCAGCCCAAACCTCTCTCACCTTCTGTCCATCAATTTCTTACCACTGTCTCATTGTTGAAATGCAACCACAAACAAAGCTAGGCCAAAAAAAAACTTTTGGAGAATATATCTAAAGAGGCAAAGAAAATAATTTGTTCAAATCTGCTGTTGCTTTCTCTATAGGGGAAGAGGCTTTTGCTGATTCTAAGATGCATCTTCCTTTTAGTTTATTTATTTATTTATTTTATCAGTTACATTTTATTAACTCTGTATCCCAGCCGTGTCCCGATCCCTCATTCCCTCCCAGTCCCTCCCTCCCTCCCTCATCTCCACCGTGCCCCTTTCCAAGTCGACTGATAGGGGGGACCTCCTCCCCATTCATCTGATCCTGTTTTATCAGGTATCTTCAGGACTGGCTGCAAAGCCCTCCTCTGTGGCCTAACAGGACTGCTCCTCCCTTCTGGGGTGGGGAGACCAAAGAGCCAGTCATTGAGTTCCTGTTAAAAATAGTCCTTGTTCCCCTCACTTTGGGAAACCAATTGGTTACTGAGCTACCACGGGCTACATCTGAGTGGAGGTTCTAGGTTATATCCATACATGGTCCTTGGTTGAATGTCAGTCTCAGAAAAGACCCTGTGCCCAGATATATTTGGTCCTTGTGGAGCTCCTATCCTTTCCCCATCAGACTAACTCCCCTTCTTTCTTATGATTCCCTGTACTCTGCCAAAGGTTTGGTCATGAGTCTTTGCTTTGAAAACACTGCTAGTTAGAGTCTTTCAGATGCGCTCAATAGACTCCTGTCATACGTTCAATGCACATCCCATCTGTCTTTCTAAACGAGGATTGATCATCTTACCCCATGTCCGCTCAATTGATTAACTTTTTTAGGTATATAGATTTCATTATGTTTATCATATCTTATAGGTCTACATAAGTGAGTATATCCCATGTTTGTCTTTCTCCTTCTGGAATATTTCACTCAGAATGATCTTTTCTAGATCCCACCATTTGCCTGCAAATTTCATGATTTCCTCCTTTTTGATTGCTGAGTAGTATTCCATTGTATAAAAATACCACAATTTCTGAACCCATTCCACCGTTGATGGACATCTGGGTTGTTTCCAGGTTCTGGCTATTACAAATAGAGCTGCTATAAACATGGTTGAGCAAATGTCCTTTTTGTGTACTTGAACAAACTTTGGGTATATACCTAGCAGTGGTATAGCTGGGTCTGGAGGAAGCACTATTCCTAATTGTCTTAGAAAGCGCCAGATAGCTTTCCAGAGTTGTTGTACCAGTTTACATTCCCACCAGCAGTGGAAGAGGGTTCCCCTTTCTCCACAACCTCTCCAGCATGTGTTATCGCTTGAGTTTTTCATCTTGGCCATACTAATGGGTGTAAGGTAATATCTCAGGGTCGTTTTGATTTGCATTTCCCTGATGGCTAATGAGGATGAGCATTTCTTTAAGTGTTTTTCTGCCATTCGATATTCCTCTGTCGAGAATTCTCTGTTTAGCTCTGTTCCCTATTTTTTAATTGGATTACTTGGATTGCTGCTTTTCAGCTTCTTTAGTTCTTTGTATATACTGGATATTAGTCCTCTGTCAGATAAAGGGTTAGTGAAGATTCTTTCCCAATCTGTAGGCAGTCGTTTTCTTTAGATGACGGTATCCTTTGCTTTACAGAAACTTTTCAGTTTCATGAGGTCCCATTTATTGATTGTTGCTCTTAGAGCCTGTGCTGTTGGTGTTCTGTTCAGGAAGTTGTCTCCTGTGCCAATGAGTTCTAGGCTGTTCCCCACTTTTTTTTCCAATTGATTTAGGGTATCTGGTTTTATGTTGAGGTCCTTGATCCACTTTGACTTTAGTTTTGTGCAGGGTGATAAATATGGATCTATTTTCATTTTTCTACATGTAGACATCCAGTTGGTCCAGCACCATTTGTTGACGATGCTGTCTTTTTTCCATTGATTGGAATTGGCTTCTTTGTCGAATATCGAGTATTCATAGGTGTGTGGATTTATTTCTGGGTCTTCTATGCGGTTCCATTGATCCTCCTTTCTGTTTCTATGCCAATACCATGCAGTTTTTATTACTGTTGCCCTGTAGTACAGCTTGAGATCAGGAATGGAGATACCTCCAGATGATCTGTTGTCGTACAGGATCGTTTTGGAGATTCTGGGTTTTTTCTTTCTCCATATGAAGCTGAGAATCTTTTTTTCAAGGTCTGTAAAGAATTGAGTTGGTATTTTGATGGGAATTGCATTGAATCTGTAGATTGCTTTTGGCAGTATGGCCATTTTCACAATGTTAATCCTACCAATCCATGAGCACGGGAGATCTTTCCATCTTCTGATATCTTCTTCGATTTCTTTCTTCAGAGACTTGAATTTTTTCTCAAACAGGTCTTTCACTTGCTTGGTTAGAGTCACACCAAGGTACTTTATGTTATTAGTGGCTATTGTGAAGGGTGTTGTTTCCCTAATTTCTTTCTCAGCCTTTTTGTCTTTGGTATATAGGAGGGCTTCTGATTTTTTTGAGTTGATTTTGTATCCTGCCACTTTGCTGAAGGTGTTTATCAGCTAAAGGAGTTCTCTGGTTGAATTTTTGGGGTCGCTCATGTATGCTATCATATCATCTGCAAATAGTGACACTTTGACCTCTTCCTTTCCGATTTGTATCCCCTTGATCTCCTTTAGTTGTCTTATTGCTCTAGCTAGGACTTCAAGTACTATGTTGAAGAGATATGGGGACAATGGACAGCCTTGTCTTGTCCCTGATTTCAGTGGGATTGATTTAAGTTTCTCTCCATTGAGTTTGATGTTAGCTATAGGCTTGCTATATATTGCCTTTACTATGTTTAGATATGTGCCTTGTATCCCTGATCTCTCCAAGACTTTAAACATGAATGGGTGTTGGACTTTGTCAAATGCTTTTTCGGCATCTAAGGAGATGATCATGTGGTTTTTCTCCTTCAGTTTGTTTATGTAGTGGATTACATTGATGGATTTCCATATGTTGAACCACCCTTGCATGCCTGGGATGAAGCCTACTTGGTCATGGTGGATGATATCTTTGATGTGTTCTTGGATTCGGTTTGCAAGTATTTTATTGAGTATTTTTGCGTCGATGTTCATAAGAGAGATAGGCCTGAAGTTCTCTTTTTTTGTTGGGTCTTTGTGTGTTTTAGGTAATAAGGTGACTGTGGCTTCATAGAATGAGTTTGGTAGTGTTCCTTCTGTTTCTATTTTGTGGAATAGCTTGAGGAGAATTGGAGTTAGCACTTCTTTGAAGGTCTTGTAGAATTCTGCGCTGAAGCCATCTGGTCCAGGGCTTTTTTTGGAGGGGAGACTGTTAATGACTGCTTCGATTTTCTTGGGAGATATAGGGCTATTCAGTCTTTCTACCTGATCTTGCCTTAGTTTTGGTAGATGGAATCTTTCAAGAAAATTATCCATTTCATTTAGATTCTCAAATTTTGTGGCATATAGGCTTTTGTAGTATGACCTAATAATTGTTTGGATTTCCTCAATGTCTGTGGTTATGTCCCCATTTTCATTTCTGATTTTGCTGATCTGGATAGTTTCTCTCTGCTTTTTAGTTAGTTTGGCTAAGGGTTTGTCTATCTTGTTGATTTTCTCAAAGAACCAGCTTTTTGTTTCATTGATTCTTTGGATAGTTTTATTTCTTTCTAGTTTATTGATTTCAGCCCTTAGTTTGTTTATTTCCAGCTGTCTGCTCCTCTTGGGTGTATCTGCTTCTTTTTTTTCTAGGGTTTTCAGTTGGGCCATTAAGTTGTTTGCATGTGATGTTACAAATTTTTTCTTGCAGGCACTTAGTGCTATAAATTTTCCTCTGAGCACTGCTTTCAATGTGTCCCATAAATTTGGGTATGTTGTGCCTTCCTTTTCATTGAATTCTAGGAAGTCTTTAATTTCTTTCTTTATTTCTTCCTTAACCCAGCTGTCATTGAGTAGTAAGTTGTTCAGTTTCCATGTGCGTGTCGGCTTTTTGTTGTTTCTGTTGTTGTTGATGTCTAGCTTTAGTCCATGGTGGTCAGATAGTATACAAGGGATTATTTCAATCCTTTTGTATCTGTTGAGGCTTGCTTTGTGACCCACTATATGGTCTATTTTGGAAAAGGTTCTATGCGGTGCTGAAAAGAAGGTGTACTCTTTTGAGTTTGGGTGAAATGATCTGTAGACGTCTATTAGGTCCATTTGATTTAGGGATTCTGTGAGTGCTTTTATTTCCCTATTTGGTGACTGTCTAGTTGATCTGTCCCTTGGTGAGAGTGGAGTGTTGAAGTCTCCCATTATTAAGGTATTAGGATCAATGTATGATTTAAGCTTTAATAATGTTTTATTTACGAATGTTGGTGCTCTTGTATTTGGGGCATAGATATTCAAGATTGTGATGTCCTCTTGATGGATTTTTCCTTTGATGAGAATATAGTGGCCCTCCTTATCTTTTTTGATTAACTTGGGTTGAAAGTCTATTTTATTAGATATTAGGATGGCTACTCCAGCTTGTTTTCTGGAACCATTTGCTTGAAAAACATTTTTCCAGCCCTTTACTCTGAGGTAGTGTTTGTCTTTGTTGCATAGGTGTGTTTCTTGGATGCAACAGAATGTTGGATCCTGTTTCCTTAACCATTCTGTTAGCCTGTGTCTTTTTATTGGTGAGTTGAGTCCATTGATATTGATAGATAATAGTGACCAATGCATGTTAGTTCCTTTTGTAATGGAGTCGATGATCTAACCCTGTTTCATTGCTTGTTTTCTTTTCATTTTTGTTGGGACATTATCTGTATGCCCTGTTTTCTTGGGTGAATTTGTTTTCATTGGATTGGAGTTTTCCTTCTAGTATCTTCTGTAGGGATGGTTTGCTGTGTAGATATTGTGTAAATTTAGTTTTGTCATGGAATATTTTGTTTTCTCCATCTATGTTGATTGAAAGCTTTGCAGGGTATAGTAGTCTGGTTTGACATTTGTGATCTCTTAGAGTCTCCATGATACTTGCCCAGGCCCTTCTGTCTTTCATAGTTTCTGATGAGAAGTCCGGTGTGATTCTGATAGGTCTACCTTCATATGTTACTTGGCCTTTTTCCCTTGCTGCTTTTAATATCTTTTCTTTGTTCTGTAGATTTAGTGTTTTGACTATGATGTGACGTGATGTGTTTCTTTTCTGGTCTAGTCTATTTGGAGTTCTGTAGGCCTCTTGTATATTTATGGACATCTCTTTCTTTAAGTTGGGAAAATTTTCTTCTATGATTTTCTTGAAAATATTTTCTGGACCTTGGAGTCTGGAGTCTTCTTTTTCGTGAATTCCTATTATTCTTAGATTTTGTCTTTTCATAGCATCCTTGATTTCTTGGATATTTTGTGATTGGAACTTTTCTGATTTTACTTTTTCTTTGAGAGAAGTATCCATTTCTGCAAGTGTGTCTTCAGCTCCAGAGATTCTCTCTTCCATCTCTTGTATTCTGTTGGTGATGCTTACTTTTGTGGTTCCTGATCTTTTCTCCAAGTTCTCCAGCTCAAGGGTTTTCTCATTTTGTGTTTTATTTATTGATTCTAATTCTGTTTTCATGCCTTGCACCATTTCTTTCATGTGTTTGAATTTGGATTTCTGCCTCTCTACGATGGCCTCTATTTCTTTTTTCATTTCCTTCTTATATGCCAATAATTTTTCCTCTACTTGTGTATCTATTTGTTTAGCTATGTTTGCCTGTGTTTCTTTAAGGATATTGTCTATTTCTTCTTTCTTTGCCTCCAATTGACTGGCCATCTCTTTGAAAGACTTGTTCATTTCCTCCTTATGAGCCTCAAATAATTGGGCAAGCATGGCTTTAAAATCATTTTCTTGTGCTTCTGCTGAATTGGAGTATCCATCGATTTTGGGGTTTGCTGGTGAAGTCATGATGTCCTGATCTATGTTGGAAGTGTTCTTTCGCCTACCCCTGGCCATTGGCTTATCTGAAACCTTCCCTGTTTGTTTTTGGATTCTGCAGATCAGACTGGTGCTGTCTCTCTCTGGTGTCTGGAGAGTTCTTCAGGAAGCTGAGCACTCTCAGCATGTGCTGAGGACTAGCTGTACCTGTAGGAGGAAAGTACGCAGGCGCAAACGGGGCAATTGCAAGCGTGTGTGTGTGTGTGTGTGCGCGCGCGCGCACGTGTGTGTGTCTGTGTGTGTAAGTGTGCGTGGATGAGTTTCTCGAGGGACAGAGTGATGGCTAATGTTGAACCCTTGAGTGTGTGGGAGGGGCTCTGCACTGTATATGTCGCAGGCGCTAATGATGATCGCAGCGCAATTTCTGGCATTAACTGCCTAACTCCTCAATTAGGCCCACAGGGCAGGAACTTCAATGTCCTTAGTGCCCCTCTGTTTCCCAAAGCGGGTATGTGGGTGGGAGGGGGGTTCGATGCCTGGCTTCTGATTTAGAAGGACCCAGGATCTGGGGAACTGCAGATTCTCAAGGGTGCACTCACTTACAGGCAGGTCTCTTGGCAGAGATCGTGGTATCTGGGGCTCTCTGCTCTCTGGTTTGGCCCTGCTTCTTTGATGTGTTCTGCCAGTTCTGTGCTGCTGTCACTGCTAGGTTCTGAGGTCTTGCTGCAGCTGGAGATTTCAGGGTGGTCACTTCAGCAGGGATGGGGTAACCAGGCTCTCTGTTCTCTGGTTTGGCCCTGGTTAGTCTTAAACTGGAGGGCTGTGGTGCCCCGTCAATTCAGTGCTGCTCCGCCGCCACGTCCCGCTGTAACTGGAGACTGGGTTGCTAGTCCCAATGCTTTCTGGGAAGTCCTGGGGTCTCTTCGTTGTGCTCTCCAAGCTTGGGAGGCCCAGCGCCTGGTGTGTCCAGGTTGTATGACGTTTCTGCCTGGTTTTGGTGAGTATATAGCGTATTCTCTGTCACTGTGGGATTGGGCGGGTCGTACCGTCAGTGATGGTGATCCTGCGGAGCTAGTATGGTGTCTAGCAGATTCGCGCCCTGGGAGGATGGTGCAGCCGCTGCGCGAATCTGGGACTCCGGGACACATACTGCTGGCTTTTGTCTGCCACTAAAGTGCTTGGGGCTCCGTCTTATCAGCTGTATACCCCAGGCAGTTAGGTCTGCGCTGAGAAAGATGAGTCCACTGTGTCGCTGTGCCAAGGAGGAAGGAGGTCTGGGGGAAGGGAGTGCCGCAAGAACAAAGGATCGTTTCTCTCCTTCCCCAAGCAAGTCTCCGGGTGACCGGAGGCCAAAGTTTTCACCTCCTGCGATGTTCCCTGTTGTTCAGAAAGCCTCGCTGTGGTTTTTCTGGGTTGGGCGTCCTTCCATTCTCCAACTCAGAAGATCAGGTATCCCACTGCTCAGAAACTGTGTGTGCTAGTCGCCATCTTGGCTCCGCCCCCTTCCTTTTAGTTTATTATCTCAGAAAGATATATACTTTATCACCAATACACGTATCATTGTAGTTCAATTAGCAGAAGTTTTCTTTTATTATTTCACAATGCTACTTAAAACTTAAGTAATAATTGGTGCAATCTTATTTGTCCAATATGCTCATCAAACTTAGGTTCAGGCAACTAGGACATGCGCGAGCTTGGAGAAGGACCAGAAACAGAGCTGGGAAAGTGTGCTTTCTTTCCTCCCTTGCCTCACCACCCCCCTTCTCTCTTCTGTTGTTCCTTTATTACTGACGACTGACCCTGGCATCTTAACACTGTAGTACAGCTGGCTGTCTTCTTTGTGCCTGTGGTCTGCAGACACTGATGCTATCAGATATAAAGCTGGAGGTAGCTGGTTTGTCAAGACAGGGGCCTCTTACTTGGGCTTCATGCCATCTGATGTTCAAGACTATTAAGTACTATTCTTCTATGGTTGGGCATATGGAATTTGATTGCATAAGTTTGGAAATTTCCTTTGATAAATATGTGGCTCTATTATTTCTCTATCTATCTGTCTATCTACCTATCTATCTATCCATCTATCTATACCTAGCTATCATCTGTCTATCATCTATCTATTTATATCTATCTATTTATCTATCTCTATCAACCATCTATACATACATAACTATCTGTATCATCTATACATACAGACATATGTATCTATTTATGTTCTTCTTTCTCTCTCTCTCTCTCCCCTTCATGAAATGCAGAGCTCCAGTCCTTATGACCTGGACATGTGTATTCTTAGCTTATCTGTAGAGCACAGTTTGAAAATCCAGAGTAATGGGCCCCTGTGTCCAGCCATTAGCAGCATCTAATTTAATACTTCATCTTCTAGAATCATCAAAGAATATTATTTGTGTTAAATGAGGTCAATTTACCAACTACCATTTGCTTTGAAACATCTAACAACTAAAGTACACAGTGTAGGAAAATGTAACTCCCGGGCTCTTACCCCACATCTGCCCTGTCCTGCCCTGCTTGTCATTCCAGCTCTTCTGTGCTGTCTCATGTGCTAGCGGCCTCTCCTTAACACGGAGTGACTGACACGCAGTCACACTGCTCTTCTCTCCAGCTCACATCCTATACCGCCCTATCTCTGCTTTCTCTCTACCCAATGACAGACACTTCATTTTTTTTCCCTAATTGTGCTCAGTTGACTGTGACTTGGAGGGAAATAGCTCTAGAAAGAAAAAAACAGAACATTCTTTCCCTAATTGTATAAAGCAGCTCATGTCATGTGATGCTATCCTCTGAAGAAACAAACAAAAAAGAAATTGAATTATAATCCAAGGAGTTCCCGCTAACCTCATTATTTATGAATCTGTGATTCTCCCGTCATCTCCCTGTGCTTCTTTCAGCCATAATGACATCATTTGCGGGGCTCTTGAGAAATCCTGGCTCATGCCTTCCATGTGTGCAGCAGAACTTGTGTTCGCATTGAACACTTGCCCAGTGAGTTCTTCAACTGCCCAACAATAGCATATGTCTTTTAGAAAGGATTCTAAGTGTTGGAATGCTAGCTACATTATGCATCATCTTAAATCTTAGAGTCATGTTTGCCTGGCCTTTACGTCTGTGAATATTGCATAAGGGCACACACACGAAGATTAGACTCACATATTTTTTTCCTTTCCTTTATTTTTTTTAATTTAATCATTTTCCAGCCAGATCCCAGTCCCCTTCCTCCTCTCCTCTCAGTCCCACCCTCACGCATCTCTCTGCTGGTAACGCCGAGTAGAATAAAGGTTGATGTGCTGGGCGGAGATAGCGTCCAGCTATTCGGACATTTCTTGGTAGGATAGCCGAGGATCATGCACCAGAGCAGGTGTCTTGAAAAGTACCTTAGGTTTCAGATAAAATCGGAGTTTCATAGGGTCTTAAAATGACACAAGCTTCTGTACATTCTCTGGATCAACCTGAATTATGACATTCTCCAATTTCTGCCGTTCTCAACATGTGTGCTGAGAACTAAAATAAAAGTACAACACTGTAATTTCATTCAAGATAGACAGCTCTTCCATTAGACAAAGACAGAAGAGGACCAAAGAGCAGAGGAGGTACCCTCATTCACTCTTCTTTTAGTGGGTCACCCAGATTACAAGGTATTTCTCTGACCCCTTCTCACTGTGTCTTATTCATTTCTGACCAGGCGAGTGACTGTGTCACTCAGAGTGGCTCTCAGCTTTTTAAGACAGAGACAAGGCAGACCTGAGCACTGTTTGCTCACAAATTCCCCAAACAGTATCCACATAGAAGTGTAGGGCTGGTCTGCTTATCCTCCTAAAGACAGCCTATGCCAACATGCACTGCTCAGGGTGAGATTTGTCCACAAGGTCGTTGCTTTCAGGGCTTGAGTAGAGATTACAATATATGTCTATTAGGATATGCACATGTATGCGAGGATAGCCCCTCTCGGTACAAGGAAAGGTGAGGTAAGGCAACAGAATGTTGAGAACTGTAAGAATTCTAAATTTGAACCTTACCTGTAAGGTTATATATTTTTCCTTTCCATCTATCTATCTA
The DNA here is from genome assembly GCF_030254825.1 of Meriones unguiculatus. Lineage (NCBI taxonomy): Eukaryota > Metazoa > Chordata > Mammalia > Rodentia > Muridae > Meriones > Meriones unguiculatus. Next base: position 124,698,727 of record NC_083350.1, read on the forward strand.
TCTATCTATCTATCTATCTATCTATCTATCTATCTATCTATCTAATTTATTCACTTTATATCCTGAGTGTAGCCTCCTTCCTCATCTCCTTTTTGTCTAACCCTCTCTCACTCCTTCCCTTCCCCTTTCCCCCTGTCCTAGACCACAGAAATGGGGAGCACTCCTCTCCTACCATTCGACCCAAGCCTATAAAGTCTCATCAGGACTTCCTGGATCCTCTGCCTCTGTGGCCAGGCAAGGCTGCCCCGCCAGGGGAATGTAATCAAAGAGCAGGCAACAGAGTACACGTCAGAGATAACTCCTGCTCCCCTTACTAGGAAACCCACATGGAAACTGAGCTACCTATGGGCTATATTTGAGCAGGCAATCTAGGTCCTCTCTGTGCATGGTCCTTGCTTGGTGCATCAGTCTCTGAAGTCCCCTGTGGGCCCAGATTTGTTGGCTTTGTTGGTCTCCTTGTGGAGCTCCTGTCCCCTCTGAGTTCTTTTACTCCCCCAACTCTTCCATATGACACCCTGCGCTCTGCTCAAAGTCGGGCTATGAGTTTCATCATATGCTTTGATCCCCTGCTAGGTGGAGCCTACCATAGATATCCTTTGAAAAACTCAAGGTTATTTTGAAATATTATTATTATTATTATTAGTCAAAGTAGAAGAAAAAAAGAGGAGGAAGGAAGGAAAGGAAGGAAAAAGGAAGGGAGGGAAGGAGGGAGGGTGTATAGTATATTTAGTTGAACATCAATTTATCTCCTGTTAAGTATTTGATATAGGCTATTTGGACCCCCATTTGTAGTCTATGGATGGATGTAAGTGACCCACTTCACATGATAGTACAAAAAAAAAGTTACATGCTTGCCACAAAACATTTAGCATGTTCTCTTCACCTTCCTTAAGATCCCTTTGATGTCCTTTGGACAAACTTAGACCAGCACACAACACGGGTATTTATCTCACATTGATAGAGACCTCCTTGACATTTCATGCTCAGCAGTGTCATGTGTCGGCTAAGAGTACTCATCCAGTAAGTAATAGAGAGGCATGAGAGACAGTGATGCCTGAGGGGTCACTTTCCTACACATTGTATCTCAAGCTCGTGTGATTCTGTCTCATGTTCAGAGAATCATTTGGCTTGGGAAACACTCATATCCTGTTCAAATCCTGAAACGCCTGCCTACCCATTGCTCCCACACTTGCTGATTCTGCAGCAGCTGTTTAAACACTACTGTGAAGATCCATCCAAGGGGCCATTTTTATACAGCTGTTTGCACACCAGTTAGGTTTTGATGGAAATAAAAGTCTCCTGGATTATGTCATGGCTAGGGCTCTGTGACTGGTGTTTCCATTGTGGGTCTCTGGTGTAGATTACTCAGTTATGGCCTTGTTAAATCTTATTCCTTATGAATGGTTGCTGCACTCGAGGGAGGTTTGGGGGTGGGCTAAAATTGACTGGAGGTTAAGATCTAAAGGGATTTGTTCTTTTTCTCTTTGACAGTAAATTCTAAGGTATTTTTTTTCCTCTTCAAGTGCAGAGTTGAGTGTGTAAATACAGAAGACATTATCCTTTGTGGTTCTTTGAAGCAAAGAAAACTTCCTCCCAAACTCTATAAAGTGGGGAGTGTGTGGCTAAGGGGGATTTAATTTGAGAACATTTGACTCTCTTCATTTCTATTCATTTTTTAAAGAAAATATTGCTGGGAAAACAACATTGGTCAGGTCATTATATCCCTCTTTGAGGGTGACCTACTTGATTTGTATTCTTGAGCACACTGCAGCCATCCCTTCAGCTCTCACTTAGTGTAGCTCACTACATGACCTGGGCAGGATTACAAATCCCACTCTCAAAAAGACAGTGTTTTAGATCAACTGCTATTTGTCTTTATGCTCTCAAAAAGGAATGAGGGGATACAAGCATAGCCAAGAGGCTTGGATTGGCCATCTTGCTTAGGCCTGTCATCTGGGCTGTTCAGGAGGTGGAGACAAAATAATACACAGGTTCGGAGGAGGGGCAAGATGGCGGCGCCGGGAGGACTCTCATTCTGAGCAGCAGCAGCAGGATCAGCACAGTGACCAGTAATCAGAACTCGTGGCCATAAAACACAGTCATTGTGTTTCCCAGGTGAGAGGATACCCCACGGTGGGGGATTCAGCTTTTAACTCACCCGGCTAAACTGCAGAAGAGATCCCGGTTCCGCCAGACGCTTGGCTGCCCGCCGCCAGCCCCAGCCCCAGTTCAGAGCCACAAGCCAGTGTCTCTGGTCACGGTCCCAGACTGAACCGTGCGCACCACACTATCAGAGACTGGAATTTTCAGTCGAGAATCCTGTACCCCAGGGTACAGGAAATGACTGGGACCAGCCTTAGGTCACCCAGACATCCCCTGGAAAAGACTCAGGGTCCACGGGCACCCCTGGAACCAGCCCGGAGCCAGAGCCAGGGACCCAGGTTCCGGCACAGAGCCCTGCCTGCCTGCACGCTTGACTCGCCGCCTGAGATAGGACTGTGAGCACCAGGGCACCAGTGAATGAGTTTCACTGTCCGATGCAAACACACAGGGAGCGAAATGGCTGGTCTGATCTCAGAGCACTCAGCCGACACCCCCAACCTGAAAAGGTGCCCGGAAAATTACTCAGCTTAGGGAGGCACCCAGGTTCCCAAAGGCCGCAAAGGCAGACACAGGCAGTTTCTGCGCACCAGACAGCTGGCAGAGACTGAGCCGCCATCACACAGCTGTGCTCCAGGCACAGGCAGTTTCTGCAGCCAGCCAGATGGCGGACACTGAGCAGTGTGCACCAGGGCAAAAAAAAAAAAAAAGACACTGGGAGTCCCTGTCTCAAGAGAATCCACAGGGAAGGAAGGAAACTGTACTGACCTAAATCACCCAATCCTTCCCTAGAAAAAGTCTAGCAGACTAGTGGGGCCGAGGCGCCAGCACTCAGCTGTGCTCCAGACACAGGCACAAACAGTTGATGCGCACCTGATGTCCAACTGGGTCACAGCAGCTGATCATTAAATTTACAACAAGAAACCCAGAAACAGGGCAGCTGCCCTCAGGACTTCCCTGGGTGAGAGGAGAACCCTCTCAACTAACAAAGACCATAGTTACCACTCAGGTCTATATCCCTGAGGTGAGCAACTCCTGAAAAAACACCAGCCATCCAGGGACTATACCCAAAAAGCTGAGAAGACATCCTTCAGGAAAAACCAGCTTTCTGCAAAGGGGATTCTCTCCACCACAGGATCCCCAGGAACCACCAGAAAATAACCCCAAACACCTAAGATAGCACAATGGGTAGAGGCCAGCGTAAAAGCTCAAGCAACAAAAGACAGAGCAATATGGCATCTCCAGAACCCAGTTACCCAGGGGCAAGTAGCCCTGGACACCCCAGCATAACTGAAATCCAAGAAGATGACCTAACAAGTATGCTCATGAAGATGATAACAGAGGAAACAAATAAGATTCGTAAAGACATAGAGGAAGATAAACTTAAACAGAATATTGCCATCCATAAAGAAATAGAGGAAGCTGCAGCCAAACAGTTTATGGCCTTTAGAAAGGAAATGCTTAAAACACTGAATGAAATGAAACAGAGTTGAAGGAACTAAAAGAAAAAACAGGAAAGTACAATCAGACAGGTGAAGGAAGTAAACACAACAACTCAAGACCTGAAGATAGAATTGGAAAAATTAAAAAAAAAAAAAAAACACAAATGGAAGAAATAATGGAAAGGAAGAATCTAGGGAAGAAAACAGGAACTACAGAGGTAAGCATAACCAATAGACTACAAGAGATGGAAGAAAGAATCTCAGGTGTAGAAGATACAATGGAAGAAATCGATGTATATGTCAAAGAAAATGTTAAATCCGAAAAATTCCTGACACAGACCGTCTAAGAAATCCAAGACAATATGAAAAGACAAAACCTAAGAATAATAGGTATAGAGGAAAAAGAAGACTCCCTTCTCCAAGGCCCAGAAAATATTTTCAACAAAATCATTGGAGAAAATTTCCCCAAGCTAAAGGAGAGGCCAATTAGAATACATGCGGCCTATAGAACACCCAACAAATTTGACCAGAAAAGAAAATCCTCCTGCCACATAATAATCAAAACAGTAAGTATACAGAACAAAGAAAAAATACTAAAAGCCGCAAGGGAAAAAGGCCAAGTAACATATAATGGCAAACCCATTAGAATCACACCTGACTTTTCAACAGAGACTATGAAAGCCAGAAGGGCCTGGATGGATATCATGCAGACCCTAAGAGAACACAGATGTCAGCCCAGGCTACTATATCCCACAAAACTCTCAGTCCTCATAGATGGAGAAAACAAGATATTCAATGACAAAAACAAATTTCAACAATACCTACAAACAAATCTAGCATTACAGAAGACACTGGAAGGGAAAATACAACCCAAGAAAGCTAGCTACATTCAAGAAAACACAGGAAATAAATAACCTCACTTCAGTAAAACAAAAAGCAACCAAGCACACAACCTGATGACCACAGCCAACATCAAAATCAAGAGATCTAACAGCCACTGGTCATTAATCTCTCTCAACATCAATGGACTCAACTCTCCAATAAAAAGACACAGATTAACAGAATGGATACGTAAACTAAACCCAGCAATCTGTTGCATACAAGAAACACACCTAAGACACAAAGATAGACATTACCTGAGGGTAAAGGGTTGGAAGACAACTTTCCAAGCAAACGGACCCAAGAGGCAAGCAGGAGTAGCCATTCTAATATCTGATAAAATAGACTTTCAACCAAAATTAATCAAAAGAGATGGGGAAGGACACTTCATACTCATCAAGGGAAAATTCCACCAGGAAGACATCACAATCCTGAACATCTATGCCCCAAATACAAGGGCACCCACATTTGTGAAAGAAACATTGATAAAATTTAAAGCACATATAGATCCCCACACATTAATAGTGGGAGACTTCAACACCCCACTCTCAACAAAGGACAGGTCAACAAAACAGAAATTAAACAAAGAAACAATGTCTCTGACAGAGGTCATGAATCAAATGGACCTAACAGACATTTACAGAATTTTACACCCAAACACAAAAGAATTTACCTTCTTCTCAGCACCTCATGGAACCTTCTCCAAAATAGACCATATAGTGGGTCACAAAGCAAGCCTCAACAGATACAAGAAGATTGAAATAAACCCTTGTATCTTTTCTGATCACCATGGAATAAAGCTGGACCTCAACAAAAACAGAAGTAACAAAAAGCCTACACACACATGGAAACTGAACAACTTGTTACTAAATGACAGCTGGGTCAGGGAAGAAATAAAGAAAGAAATTAAAGTCTTTCTAGAAATCAATGAAAATGAAGACACAACATACCCAAACTTGTGGGACACAATGAAAGCAGTGCTAAGAGGAAAGTTCATAGCACTAAGTGCCTTCAAGAAGAAATTCGAGACAGCTCATTCAAGCAACTTAATGGCTCACTTAAAAACCCTAGAAAAAGAAGAAGCAGACACACCAAGAAGGAGTAGACAGCTGGAAATAATCAAACTCAGGGCTGAAATCAATCAATTGGAAACAAATAAAACAATTCAAAGAATCAATGAAACCAAGAGCTGGTTCTTTGATAAAATCAACAAGATCAACAAACCCTTAGCCAAGCTAACTGAAAGGCAGAGAGACACCACCCAAATCAACAAAATCAGAAATGAAAAGGGGGACATAACTACAGACACTGAGGAAATCCAATCATTAGGACTTACTTCCAAAGTCTATATGCCACAAAATTTGAAAATCTAAATGAAATGGACAATTTTCTTGATCGATTTGACTTACCAAAGCTGAATCAGCACCAGGTAAATCAACTAAATAGTCCTATATCCCCCAAAGAAATAGAAGCAGTCATCAAAAGTCTTCCATCCAAAAAAAGCCCAGGACCAGATGGCTTCAGCACAGAATTCTACCAGACCTTCAAAGAAGAGCTAACACCAATTCTCTTCAAAATATTCCACAAATTCAAAACAGAAGGAACATTACCAAACTCATTCTATGAAGCCACAGTCACCTTGGTACCTAAACCTCACAAAGACTCAACAAAGAAAGAGAATTTCAGGCCAATCTCCCTTATGAACATAGATGCAAAAATACTTAACAAAATACTTGCAAACCGAATCCAAGAACACATCAAAGATATTATCCAATGTGACCAAGTAGGCTTCATCCCAGGTATGCAGGGGTGGTTCAATATACATAAATCCATTAATGTGATCCACCATATTAACAAACTAAAAGAAAGAAACCACATGATAATCTCCCTAGATGCTGAAAAAGCATTTGACAAAATCCAACATCCATTCATGTTTAAAGTATTGGAGAGATCAGGGATACAAGGCACATATCTAAACATAGTAAAGGCGATATACAGCAAGCCTATAGCCAACATCAAACTGAATGGAGAGAAACTTAAAGCAATCCCACTGAAATCAGGGACAAGACAAGGCTGCCCACTCTCTCCATATCTCTTCAACATAGTGCTGGAAGTCCTTGCTAGAGCAATAAGACAGTTGAAGGAGATCAAGGGGATACAAATTGGAAAGGAAGAAGTCAAATTATCACTATTTGCAGATGATATGATAGTATACGTGAGTGACCCCAAAAACTCTACCAGGGAACTCCTACAGCTGATAAACACCTTCAGCAAAGTGGCCAGATACAAAATTAACTAAAAAAAATCAGTAGCCCTCCTGTATACAAAAGACAAAAGGGCTGAGAAAGAAATTAGGGAAACAACACCCTTCACAATAGCCACAAATGACATAAGGTACCTCAGAGTAACCCTAACCAAGGAAGTCAAAGACTTGTATGAAAAAAATTTCAAATCTCTGAAGAAAGAATTAGAAGAAGATATGAGAAAATGGAAAGATCTCCCATGCTCATGGCTTGGCAAGATTAACATAGTAAAAATGGCCATCTTACCAAAAGCAATCTACAGATTCAATGCAATGCCCATCAAATTACCAACACAATTCTTTACAGACCTGGAAAGAAAAATTCTCAACTTCATATGGAATAACAAGAAACCCAGAATTGCTAAAACAATCCTCTACAATAAAAGATCTTCCGGAGGTATCTCCATCCCTGATCTTAAGTTGTACTATAGAGCAACAGTTTTAAAAACTGCATGGTACTGGCATAGAAACAGAATGGTGGATCAATGAAACCGAACAGAGGACCCAGAAATAAACCCACACACTTATGGACACCTGATCTTTGACAAAGACGCCAAAACCATACAATGGAAAAAAGATAGCATCTTCAACAAATGGTGCTGGTCCAACTGGATGTCTACATGTAGAAAAATGAAAATAGATCCATACTTATCACCCTGCACAAAACTGAAGTCCAAGTGGATCAAAGACCTCAACATAAAACCAGACACATTAAATCGGCTTGAAAAAAAAGTGGGAAATACCCTAGAACTCATTGGTACAGGGGAAAACTTCCTGAACAGAACACCAACAGCACAGGCTCTAAGAGCAACAATCAATAAATGGGACCTCATGAAACTGAAAAGCTTCTGTAAAGCAAAGGACACCGTCATCAAAACAAAGCGACCGCCTACAGATTGGGAAAGAATCTTCACCAACCCTTTATCTGACAGAGGACTCATATCCAGTATATATAAAGAACTAAAGAAGCTGAAAAGCAGCAAACCAAGTAATCCACTTAAAAAATGGGGAACAGAGCTAAACAGAGAATTCTCTGTAGAGGAATATTGAATGGCAGAGAAGCACTTAAAGAAATGCTCAACTTCACTAGCCATTAGGAAAATGCAAATCAAAACAACCCTGAGATTTCACCTTACACCCATGAGAATGGCCAAGATCAAAAACTCAAGTGACAACACATGCTGGAGAGGTTGTGGAGAAAGGGGAACCCTTCTGCACTGCTGGTGGGAATGTAAACTTGTACAACCACTCTGGAAATCAATCTGGCGCTTTCTCAGACAACTAGTAATAGTGCTTCTTCAAGATCCAGCCATACCACTACTGGGCATATATCCAAAAGAGGCTCAAGTACACAAAAAGGACATTTGCTCAACCATGTTTGTAGCAGCTTTATTTGTAATAGCCAGAAGCTGGAAACAACCCAGATGCCCCTCAACTGAAGAATGGATGCAGAAATTGTGGTACATCTACACAATGGAATAATACTCAGCAATGAAAAATAAGGAAATCATGAAATTTGCAGGTAAATGGTGGGATCTGGAAAGGATCATCCTGAGTGAGTTGTCCCAGAAGCAAAAAGACACACATGGTATATACTCACTCATATAGACATACAACATAGGACAAACCCACTAAAACCTGTGCATCTAAAGAAACTAAGCAAGAGAGAGGACCCTAACTAAAATGTCCAATCCCCATCCGGAAAGGCAAAGAGGATGGACATCAGAAGAAGAAGAAAACAGGAAACAACCTAGGAACCTACCACAGAGGGCCTCTGAAAGCCTCTGCCCTTCAGACTATCAAAGCAGATGCTGAGCCTGATGGACAACTGTTGGGCAGAGTGATTGGAATTTTAGGTAAGAACTGGGAAATAGTAAGAGCTGGAGAGGACAGGGTCTCCACAAGGAGAGCAACAGAACAAGAAAATTTGAACACAGGGAACTTCCCAGAGACTCATACTCCAACCAAGGACTATTCATAGAGATAACCCAGAACCCCTGCACAGATGTAGCCCAGGGCAGTTCAGAGTCCAGTTGGGTTACATTAGTAATGTGAAGAGGGACTGCCTCTGACATAATCTGATTGGCCTGCTCTTTGATCACCTCCCCCTGGGGGGGAGCAGCCTTACCAGGCCATAGTAGAGGACAATGCAGCCACTTTTGATGTGAACTGATAGACTAAGATCAGAAAGGAGAGGAGAACCTCCCCTATCAGTGGACTTGGGGAGTGGCATGCAAGCAGAGGGAGGAGGGAGGGTGGATTGGGAGGGGAGGAGGGAGGGGCTTATGGGGGGATGCAGAATGAATAAAGTGTAATTGATGAAAAATTAAAAAAAAATACACAGTTTCAAGGACTACAGTGGCTTCATATGAGCTCAAGTTCAAACTGCATAATTTATTGAAACTTCGTCTTAAAAGTAAAGGGAAGGCTGGCTGGGGCATAACTTAATGGTAGATATTTGTCTGGCATGTGTTAGGCCCTGGGTTTAATAACACCCTCCCCTCAACACACACACACACACACACACACACACACACACACACACACACACACGGGCTTCTTTCTCCATTAGTATTTCATATCCTGGTGTAGATAGAGTGTAACTGTTACAAATACAAAGCAAAAGAGGCTGAGGCCTGGGAAGCAGAAACAACATTCTAGTATCTCTTTGATTTCTCCATAACTTGTAAGTTAGACATAGGTATTCTCGTTGACCTTATGAGGAAACAACCTGGAAACAAAGATCACAGAGTTAGAGCTATGGAAAACAGAGCTCTTTTATTCCGGGATTAATGTACCTTCTACCATGGTTAGCAATTTTTTTTTTCTAAATCATAAAGACTATTAGTAAATTCCTCATTTTTCTTTGATGGATAATTATAGCCTCAGTGATTCAAGAATCTAGGTTGCATGAAAAGTGTACAGGCTCTGGAGCTAGAAGGTGTGGAAATCACTGCATATATAATATTCAACAAATTGCTTACACCAATTGGAGTTTACGTACAAAAGAGGACAACTAGCTGTCCTGAAAGTTTATTATAAGGATGAATCAATAAAAGTACTTAGAACATTTTGTGGTACATCATATCATATCTGCCCAATACCTCTGAGCTCTTTTACCCTATTAAATCCACCTAAACACACACTTAAAAAAAGATTTATTTGTTTTATTTTAAGTGTATGAATGTTTTGCTTTTATATATGTCTGCTCTCCCTCCCGTGTGTGTGTGTGTGTGTGTATGTGTTTATGTGCATGTGTGTCGTAAGTTCCCTTGGAAGTAGAAGAGTATGACAGATCCCCTGGAACTGTAGTTACAGTTGGTTGTTTCCTGCTATCTGTCATGCGGGTGCTGCAAACAAAACCAGAGTCCTTTGCAAGAGCAATCAGTAGTCTTAACTGCTGAGCCATCTCTCTAGCCCCTTAAGAAAATATTATTCTTTCTTATATATTAGTAATCCACCTTCGGGAAAGTTAGGTGTCTTTCTGGAGATCATTAAATAGTTAATAAGAGCTAGACTCATGTTTTTTTAAGAACCAAGGTCTATATTACCTTCTCCTACAAGGTCAAGACAACACTAGCAATGATGTCCTAAGAAACATCTAATACCCAGAATTGGTCTGCACATGGGTGGAGAAGTGGAATAAGTACACACACACACACACACACACACACACACACACTGATTTTAAAAATTTTAAAGCCAGGGATGCCTCTCTTTTCTGAGGAGAAAGGGGGAGGGGTAGATAGGGCAGGGAGGAGAAAGGAAAGGGAGGACCTGGGAAGAGAGGAGGAAGGGAAAGCTGAGATCAGGATATACAGTAAATAATTAATTTTTAAAAAGAAGCAGGACATGGCATACAATTATTTCTTTCTTTCTTTCTTTCTTTCTTTCTTTCTTTCTTTCTGGCAAGCAGGATATAGCTTACTGATATTTATATCAACCATGACTATTTTCCATGCTTTCCATGATTTAGTTTCAGTATCTACATCAGCATACAACATATGTTATATACAATTATAAAAATTGAACAATATAAATATTTACCAACAGAAAACTACCAAGTTGGCAATACAAAAAAAATGTTTTAAAGCCATTGTCAGTCCCAAAGAGACTCTGGTTCCGCTGGTCAACCATCCTTCTTAGAAGTCTGTCTCCAAGAGTCACAGAATGGGAAAAGCTTTTCCCACAGAATGGGAAAAGCGTTCAACTAGAACATTGATTGAGTGATGTACAAAAATGGACAGAAGAGTGAGCCCAGCAAGCACCGACATTAGGATTGGGGGGCAGACAAGACACAGGCTTTACCTACATCTTCCTGTTCATCCTCAGCTCAGCACTGACTCAATACAAACAGCTAGAGTCACAGGCATCGATGGTACCTATTCAACACACTTTCACACTCAGGGTGTACACTAAAGATTCTTGCTGTTCCCACAGTTTTGTTTCTACTTGCTGTTGATGAGACTGACGTTTGGAAAGACTCAGGTAACAAAAAAGAGCCCACAACTGGTAAAGCTGAGACAATATTTGAGCCTGCTGCCCTTGACAGCAAAGCCTGGTTCATTACATGAGGCAGCCTTTAGAAGGCCAATTAGTACATATTGATTAGTACACATTGGAAAAGGGATGAGCAGGACTAAACGTTTATATAAATAGTGAATTTCCCACCATCTTTTGGTTCGCTGGTTTATTCATCTTTTATGGAACTGGTCTCAGTTACATCCCATTTTTAACTTCGGTTGTTAAGTAAACACTAACCCTCTAACTCATGTTACAAATAATGAGTTCATACTACTTTAATATATTGCAAGGTTAAATTATTTGTAGACATTAAATTTATTTTGTTCATACTAATTTAACATGTTGCAATGTTAAATTATTTGTAGAAGTTAAATTTATTTGGGTAGCCTTAAAATTGACCCAAGTTTCCCAGGCTTGTTTTTTATTTTTTATTTTATTGTGTGTTAATAAAATTTTACAAGCCCTGTGATTTGTGGCTTCTGACAAAGTCTTTCTGTAAAGGATAATGAGTTAATTAAAGGCATTAATAAGTCTATTGCCTGCACATCTTTATAATCCTGAATTGTCTTTCAAGGAAACTGTAATCCGGGAGAAGTCCAAAATTCACCCACATAGAAATGAAGTATTGAACTGCAGCGTTGGTCAAAGCAATTGCAGGAACTAGTATTTCTTTCTGCATGGAAACAATCTGAGGCTTTTCTTCCCTTGGGAGTGCATGCGTAATTAAGAATGGAACAAAAGTACAATCCCTTTGTATTTGAAAGCAAATTCAGCCAGCACATGGCAGCTGGAAGAATTAAACAGGTGAAGGAAGCTTGCAACTTGGGAGGTAATTATCACGTGATTCCTGCTGTTATGAATCAGGAGCCAGATGGGTAACACAACACTGTACATGATTTCAACCACTTAGTTATATAATAAGTAACAGGAGGATAATTTAATCCCCCAGGTTTTATTACATTAGTGAACATTAAGGAAGATTTTAACAAAAAACATTAAATGAACTGTGACACCCCCTAAACTTAAATGAATGTTATTAATACTTTCCAATGGAATATAATTGTATTTTTCTAAGATGTGTGTCTGTATGTACGTATGTATGCATGTATTTAAATAGGTGTTTGTTGGACGACTTATGTGTGTGCACTGTTTGAACGCAGTGCTTGTCAAAGCCAGAAAAGGGCATCCTCTTCCCATGTGACTGAAGTCAAAGATGGTTGTAAGCTCCCATTGGGTGTTGGAAACTGGATCCTGCCCTCAGTGAGAGTAACGAGTGTTCTTAACCTCTGAGCCAACTTTCCAGCCCTCAGAAGATAATTCCTAATGAACCCTTTGAGGACTTTCCCTTCATAACTACAATCTTCTTTTTTTTCTTATTAATTATACTTTATTCACTTTGTATCCCCCCATAAGCCCCTCCCTCCTCCCTTCCCGATCCCACCCTCTCACCCCTTTCTTCACGAATGCCCCTCCCCAGGTCCACTGATAGGGGAGGTCCTCTCATCTCCTTACTTCTACAGGTTTTTATGCCAACTAACTCTGCTTCAAAGACAAACAGAATGCAAGCCAAAGAAGTCTGCATTGTGTGTGCAGCCTCCTGAGTAAGTCTACCACCGACTGTTTGAAAAGTGACTCAACAATATTAAGATATTTAGAAAAGACTCCTGGGCCCAGATTTTTGGGTTCTGTTGCTTTCCTTGTGGAGTTCCTGTCCCCTCCAGGTCTTTCTATCTTCCCCTTCTTTCATAAGATTCTCTGCACTCTACCCAAAGTTTGGTTATGAGTCTCAGCATCTGCTTTGATACCCTGCTGGGTAGAGTCTTTCAGAGGCCCCCTGTGGTAGGCTCCTGTCCTATTCCCTGTTTTCTCCCTCTTCCGATGTCCATCCCATTTGCCTTTTTGAATGAAGATTGAGCATCTTACCCAGGGTCTTCCTTCTTGCATAGCTTCTTTAGGTGAACAGATTTTAGTATGTTTATCCTATATTATATATCCACCTATAAGTGAGTATATATCATGTGTATCTTTCTGCTTCTGGGATACCTCATTCAGGATGATCTTTTCTAGTTCCCATCATTTGCCCGCAAATTTCACGATTTCCTTGTTTTTAATTGCTGAGTAGTATTCCACCAAGAACCATGCATGGAGATAACCTAGAACCCCTGCACAGATGTAGCCCATGGCAGCTCAGTGTCTCTGACAAGAATTCAGTGGCTGGCTCTTTGATTCACCTCCCCCTGAAGGGGTAGCAGCCTTACCAGGCCACAGAGGAAGACAATGCAGCCAATCCTGATGAGACCTGATAGGCTAAGGTCAGAGGGAAAGGGAGAAGGAACTCCCCTATCAGTGGACTTGGGGAGGGGCATGGGAGGAGATGAGGATGGAAGGGATGAAAGAGGCGGCTCCAGCTGGGATACAAAGTGAATAAACTGTAATTAGTAAAAACTTAATTAAAAAAGAAAGTAAAGGCCAACTGACCCCCTCCAAAATAACAATATTAAAATATTCTAAGACTAACACTGAAACAGCATTTTTTCAATCTTGTTATAGTTCAGTGAGTAAATCAGCCGTTTTTGCTCATGAAGGGGCTTTAAGCTTTGTTTTAATTTTTCAGTCTAGTGGCCCTCTGTGACATTAACCACTAATGCCCCTAAATTGTCTTGTTTATACCCCTTCTCTGACACAGTGCCGGAGCGCATTTCTCACAGTTCCAGTATCTATGGAAGGCCAGCTGTTCTATACATTTCTAACGTGATGATCCTTACCTCTGAGCTGTGTGGTCAAGAGCAAGTGAGCCTCTTCTAGGTTCTCCGTTCCTCACATACTAGTTGACTGATGAAAGCGTTATCCCACAGGTGGTTCTCCAAATGTAGTCCCAAGAACAATATCTGTGTTAACAGGAAAACCTGTTCCAACTTCACATTCTTGCAGTCTATCCCAGACCTACTAAATCAAGCACTCTGCAGGCTGAACAGCAATGTGTATTGATAAAGCCAACAAGTAGCTCTAGGTGAGACTATGGCCCCAGATTAGGAAGACTCTACTTCCTGGATGCATGTCCGTAGGAATATGCAATATTGACCCAGCACACTGCAACTCATTCTTCAGAATTTTCATGCCGTAATCCTGTATTTAGGAATACATGATAAAGGACAAACTTTTGTATATATTTTTCCTTTTATTTTTTTTGCCCTTTATGAATCTGAAGTTCACTAATATGAAAGAAGATTCACAAACACTTATAATTTTGTATAAAATCACATTCCACTCTTTGTTGTATACAATTGATCTCTTCTTCTGTTACCTCAATTATCATATATTTTCCTATTTTAGAAGAAAATTCTTTCCCTGTAAATCTATTGAATATGTGATAAACTTCAATCCAGAATCTACCTCTGGAATTTGTTTAAGTAAACTTATTAGAACACTTTAAATTGATTTTACTGTGGAGAATGTTCTTTTTTAAAGAATGAGGTCAATATTCAGAAATAACAAAGCATAGTTTTATTACCTGATCAGTGTTCTAATACCTGATCAGTCAAGTTCACCTCTATATGGATTAGATATTTAAGGTAATTTCTTTCCTCTTCATATACATTTATATGAATATTTATATATGTATATATAATATATTTATGTATATTTAAGACAGGGTCTCACTTCATAACCTTTCTAGCCTAGAGCTTGCTATGCTATGTAGACAAGGCTGAACTCCTTACAGAGATCCTCTTGCCTCTGTCTCAAAAGGGCTGGGGTTAAGGGCAGCATTGTAACTGATTCACTATTCAGATATTTTGAAATGTGTTTCCTTCATTGGCTTTCAAAAACGCTTGCTCCCGAGTATAGAAATAACTTCATGGATTTCTAGGAAAAGTAATAGATCTTGAGGCAAGAGGAGCAAGGCAGATTTGGCATAACACACACACACACAAACACACACACACACTCACACCACACACACACACACACACACACACGAGAAAAAATAAAGAGAAATAAAACAGAAAATTGTAATAAATATTCTATATCATCTCAACTAAGGTAAGGCACTATTTTTTGGTCTAGCCCTTCATTTAATATCCTTGTGAATTTTCTTTTCTAATGATAGATCTATGATAGTATGGGTGGTAAAAATGCATCAAAATAATGGTCTTGTTTTAAGGTTGAGGTAATAATGTTCACAAAATTATTGTTGATTTACAAGTTTCTTATCTGTAATTTCATGCTGAACCAACTTTCTTGCCATCTTTCCATCAGTACATACATACAGGTATATGTATGTATGTATATATAAATATATACACATGGGTTTACATATGTGCATCTACACGTGTATACATATTTACTCATATATTTTTTAGAATGATTTACATAATCAGAGGCTGAAGAGTCTAATAATTATTAGAGCTGCTCAGTCTAATAATTTGGAAAAGCCTGACAAGAGTTACCAATGATAATAGCCACAATCCGAGACTTATAGCTAAGGCATTCCCTAAGAAATCTTCATTCAAAGCTAGAGAATATGATGTTTGGCAGTAACAGGTGATGAGAACAACAAGGAATTAATCATCTCAGGCAGAGTTGAGAATACACATGCAGGATTTTTTCCTCCCGCTCTTCTACTTTTATTATTTATTTATTTGTTTGTTTATTTATTTATTTATTGTAGCTTTATGCCCCCTGATTTATTGAATGGTACAACCTACATTCAGAGAAGGTCTCCTTCACTCAGTTTGCTGACCTACAAGACAACTAACTGTCTGTGGAAATCCTCTCAAAACATACCTAGGAGCATGCTGTACCAAATCCCTACCGATAATTTTTCTGACAACCGATATTTTTCTTCCCATTCAAGAATTTATATCAGAGCCTGGGAATTCTAGAAAAAGCCCCAAAGTGATCTTTGAAGGCTGAGGACGCAGAGCAAAGAGCTCTCTAACACTCAAGTGCAATAACAAATGGCCAAGGAGTCAGAAACCCCGGCTGTCAGTGTAGGGATGGCTGCTTCCTGCTGGCTGTCACTGTATGGCGGTTTCCCATGGGCTGCAGGTGTGGGGGAATGGTTGCTTCCCACAGGCTTCCTGCTCAATGAGGAGTCTCAGAACTTCCTCATTTGCAATTCTTGCCATTAAACTTTATTTTTGTACTTGGTAAGCTTCAAAAATTCTCATATTTCTTCAAGTTTGGAGATTTTATGAAATTTGCTTATCAATAATTGATTTTTGACAGCGGAGTAGTAAACCTCACTATTTGGTTTTATTTTTTTTATTTTGTTTTTAATATCTAGAAACACTTGGTAGTTATAATCTTTCCTGATTTTTGTTATATATTCTCTTCGGAAATCAGCGTTGATTTTCAGTTAGATTTCATGTTCTGCTCTTCACACCTGATATCTTCCCTTGTCTCTTCGCATGCTTTCTGGTATATTACTGGAATCTGCCTATTGCTTCGCGAGTGTGGTTCTCTGCAGCAATTCATTGCCTTTATTGCTCTGTTAAAGGCTGGAATGGTAATTCAGCTTTGTTTATGCCAGTCTTTCTGTCGCCATGCTAAGGATGCCCAGCCTTTCTCATTTAAGCTTTTCTTTATCTGTGATTGTTTTATATAACTTCATACATCTGCCATATTTGAGTTAGAACGAGGTTTGCGAATCAAAACCAAGGTGGGTCAACACTGACCAGGTTAAGCTGTGAGTTAAAGAAAAAAAATGAGGAGGAAAAACAAGATTTGAGAGACAACAGTAAGCCTTAAAACCAGAGCCAAAAGTTAAGACAAATGCAAACATATCAACAGCAAAGTTAAGACAAATGCAAACATATCAACAGCAGGAAGGCAAGAGTTGAGTGAAACCCTGGAACAGAAAGAGAGGCAAGTGCCTTGGCAATGGGAAAAGAGGTTTGAAACATGAAGCTAGAAAATATACTTGGTCGTTTAGACTGAAGGATAAAGCAGATCCAGCAGGGAACTTGTCTCATCCCTGCGGCTGAACCTTAGCTGTCAGACCTGGGAAGGAGCCACATGATTTCTTACAGAAGTCCTTCCTGAAACAATATTTAGCTCGGGCTGGTGGGCAGTGGTTCCTCAAACCCCCCAGTCACAAATAGGAAATGACACATATCCGTTTGTTTAGACTACGATACACTTGATTTCTTCTTTTGGATGATTCTGCAAGTATTTCAGTGAAAACATGGAAAAAAAATTCTTGGGAACCTTAATTCATCCCACCACTCTAAAAATTCAATTTCCAATTTTTTTGAAGGTACATAGTTTCGCAAGCTGCAGAGAATGATATGAATAGAAAATGTAAAAATGTTAATACTGTGTTTCATAACCTACAAAATGGTTCCTACACTGACAACAGACTAGCATTTACTTTAGGCATCCAGTCTTCATGGATCTAGACTGTTTTCACGAATGGTTAACAGAAGAATCCATTATCTAAGCTTATGTGAGGTGCAGGTATACCTAAGAGGATGTAGAATGAAGCTGTTAAATAATGTTGGACATTCCAAAGCCTTAAGCTGATAATCTCATTGAGACATGGCTGTAAAGTTGAATTTCTGGCATTTGAAGATGTCATTTATATGACAGGTATATTTCTGGAACTTAGAAAAAAAAAACGTAATGTATCAAGACAGAAATCAAGGAAGCTTGCAAGAAAGTGTGCTTTCCTGAAGCAAACATTACCCTCAGGCACCACCTTTAGTTCTTAGAGGAGTGCAGCTCAGAAACTTGTAAAAGAACACTGAACACAGCACCTCCTGGATTTCACAAACAAACCTTCCAAAAGTTGGGCTTCCACTCAAGCACCCCAACGTGAAATTCTTCTCTTTTCCTGTGTAATAAATCTATAGCAACAGATTGAGCACACAGCATAACATGGATAGCCACTTAGCCCACAAAAGAAAATCAGAGACCAAGGAGAAACTGCAGGAGGAATTTTATAGCTAGCGTATATCAGACAGCTTTCCAGCCATGGACGAATGCATCCCTCATTTCATTCATAATTCTTATCTTTTGTTCTTGCTCTCCTTTAAAAATTAGTTCCCTAGTACTTTTTCATTTTATTGATCCTGCTTTCTTTCTTTCTTTCTTTCCATGTACCCATGTCTTTAAGTACTTACTATGTGCTGGTTCTTCTGTAGGTGGATCGTGACAGATACAGTGAGAAATAAAAGTACATGACAGAGTAAAGCTCAGGAAGCTTTAATCCTACACAAAGAACTACGGGCAACGTAGGAATGCTGAGAAAGGGGGAAGTGGTCTTACCCAGGGAAGAGCACTCCAAATAGTTCTTCACTACCAAAATGGCCAGCCCTGAAAACATACATACAGGTAGCATGAAGCAGACTGAACAGGTTTTGTGTATTTATGGAATATGTATGTATACGCATACATGCATGCGATAACAATTAATAAAAAAAGTGGCGCTGCATTAGAAACTGAGCAAGTACACTGAAGGGTTTGGAGGGAGAAAAGGAAAGGGAGAAATGATGCATCATACTATAATCTAAGAAAATAAAAATAATAAAAATAAAAATTACAAAGCACTCATGTTAAGTGTTTCTGTCACAAAAAATGTGAAACCAGTGTGACATTTTTTGATGAAAAGAGTAAATTATGTAATCTGTGGCTTATCTGAATTGCATGCACCCCCCAAAAAACAAAATCAACCAGAAAAAAAAAATTGTGATCAAATCAGCCATTCATTCTAGGCTCCAGTCCAGAGAATTTTGACACACCTGTAATTATTCTGAGTCTCCACTGGATGTCAATACTGTTCAAGGAAATGCAGTTTAGACCTTGTAATTGGGAGCGTACAAACAAGCCATGCCAGGAAGAACTGTTATTCAGGAGGTTGTAGAGATGGGACTACCTTTGCTCCGGTCATGTGATAGAAGCAGGCGGAGGCAATGGCAGACAGCGCAATATGGGACTCGTGAGATCAAAGCCCGAATTCTGTTTTCCACAATTCCTCTTCAGTGTCTGGTTCACACAGAAATGAAAACATTTTTCCGTAAAAAAAAAAAAAAAGGGTAATTCTTCTTGCAAAACATGAGGCATTTCATAGA
Organism: Meriones unguiculatus; assembly: GCF_030254825.1. Taxonomy (NCBI): domain Eukaryota; kingdom Metazoa; phylum Chordata; class Mammalia; order Rodentia; family Muridae; genus Meriones; species Meriones unguiculatus. Next base: position 124,718,046 of record NC_083350.1, read on the forward strand.
ATTAAAATCAGAGGTCCAACCGTAGTTCATTTCTTCTGTTTGCTTTGCAAACACGCTCACACTTCAGCAATGACTGGGTGGGAAAGAATGCTGAGAAAATTACCTGAGCTGTTTGGTCCACATTCAAGGACAACACCTGCTGAGAATCACAGAAACGTGGTTCGAAGATGGAAAGTGAATTCTGATCCTATTTTGGAACATGTATTGCTCCCGGCAAGGACTAGCCTGTTCCAGAACTGAAGAAGATTTGTAAGAGTTGCATTCTTTTTTCCCCTCTCCTTACAATCTATTCTAAACCCAGGGGAAAGCTTTAAGAATTTGGTGCTAGATCCATCATTTTTAGTTTCTTATCCTAAAGTAGAACATTATGTGGTCGTTGTTCTGTGTAAATAAAACCTTGTCTTTCTATAAGGTTGCTAATTTAGAAAACTGGAAGGAACAGACTGTCTAATATTCTGAGTTTATATTCTGCAAGCAGGAAGCAATGGTACAGACCAGGTTCCTTTAATGAGAACCCATCCCACTGAGTGTTTCTCAGACATCTTAGATATGGTGTATGCACATATGTAGAAAGGCTGTCAGAACATTAAAGGTGCTCCTATGCTTATCATTACCTGAATTGCACAATTAGCAATATTAAAAATATTGACTAGATAAGATAATTCCTCAGAAAAAAACTTAAAGTATTTTGATGTCTAGACAAAATTATTCAGCATACAATTTAAAATTTCCACTCCATAGGAAGTTGTTCAGTTTCCATACGTTTGTGCACGTTTGTTGCTTCTGTTGTTGACATCCAGCTTTAATCCCTGGTGGTCAAATAGGATGAAGGAAGTTAGTTCTGTTTTCTTGTATCTGTGGAAACCTGCTTTGTGTCCAAGAGTGTGGTCAGTTTTGGAGACAGTTCCATGAAGTCCAGAGAGGAAGGTATATTTTTTTATGTTTGGATGAAACATTCTGTAAAATATTTGTCAGGTCTACTTGTTTTATAAAGTCTATTAAGTCCAACATTTTTCTGTTTATTTTATTTTTGACTGAATGACCCGTCTGTTTGTGAGAGAGGGCTAGTGAAGTCTCCCACTATCAGTGTGTGTGGGAGGTGGGGGGTGGGGGTAGGGGTCAGTTGTGGTCTAGGCTGTAGTAGTGTTTCTTTCAAACTTGTGTGCTCTTGGTTTGGCGCATAGATGTTAGTTTTGAAATGTCATCTTGGTGTATTTTTCCTTTCATGAATATATAGTGTCCTTTCCTATCTCTTTTGATTAGTTTTGGTTTGAAGCCTATTTTATTAGATGTTAAGATGCCTATGCCAGCTTGCTTCTTAGGTCAATTTGCTTGGAATATTTTTCCAACCCTTTACCCTGTGGTAATGTCTATCTTCCTGTCGAGTTGTGTTTCTTGTATGGAAACAAACGATGGATCCTGTTTTTGCATCAGTTCTATAAGTCTGTGTCTTATATTGGGAAATCGAGATCATTGATATTGAGAGATATTAATGACATACAATTGTTGATTCCTGTTGTTTTGTTGTTGTTGGTGGTGGTGGTTGTAGGGTGTGTGTGTATGTGTGTGTGTGTGTGTGTGTGTGTATGTGTGTGTGTGAGAGAGACAGAGACAGAGAGACAGAGATAAAAAGAGAGAAAGAGAAATAGAAAGAGAATGTATGTGTGTGTGCTTTCCTTCTTTTGATTTCGCAGGTTTGAGATTATTTATTCTCTGTTTTCATGGGTGTAGTTGACCTACTTAGGTTGGAATTTTCTTTCTAGCACCTTATATAGATTTGTAGACAGATATTGTTTAAATTTAGCTTTTTTATGAAATATTTATTTTCTCCATTTATGATGATCGAAAGTTTTCCTGGGTATAGTAGTCTGGCCTGGCTCCTGTGGTTTCTTAGAGTCTGTAGCACATCTATCCATGTCCTTTTGGGGTTTAGAGTCTCCATTGGGAAGTTAGGTGTAATTCTGATAGGTCTGCCTTTATATGTTATTTGCTCCTTTTTCCTTGCAGCTTTTAATATTCTTTCTTTGTACATTTAATGCTTTGTTTTGATTATTGTGTATAGGCTTTGACTTTTTTTAAACCTACTATATTTGTGGTTCCTTCTCCCTTCCACTCCCCCAATCCTTGGTAGGAGAGAATAAAGGTTATTATGGACAGGGGATGTAGACCTATTTAGATGTGGTTCCTTGGGATAATTCTACTCTTATCATCAGGGTAGCCAGCAGTCCAGCAAACCAGCAAACCAGCAGCAGCAGTAAACACAGCAGCAGAACAAATCAGCAGTCCAGCAAACCAGCAATCCAGGAATCCAGGAATCATCCAGCAATCTAGCAATAGCAAAAGCAGCAACAAGGACCACCAGCAGCAGCAGGGACAGCAGTGGCAGCAGCAACCTCCTAGAAACATTTTCTGAAGTGCTCTTTCTAGGAATGTCTTGAAGTGAAGCATCCTTTCTCTCGCTCTGTGGGCTCCTATTTATATTTTCTCAGAGTCCGCACCAGTGGTTTTCAGCTGGGAAAACCTATGCCTCCCTGCATGAGGCAGTTTCCAGCTGACAAGGATCACCCACTCTCTCTCGAGGCTGATATTAGCTGACAAAGATGACATGCCCTCTCTTGAGGCTGTTATCAGCTGTGGATTACAACAAAAATATATTTACATAACATAACCAAAACTTCCACTATTATTATGTGTCAAGGGGACTTTCTTTTCTGGTCTAATTTATTTCATATTCCACATGCTTCTTGTACCTTAATAGGCATATTCTTCCCTAGGTTAGAAAAATTTTATATGATGTTGAAAACATTTTCTGGGCCTTTGAGTTGGGTTTCTTCTTCTTCCTATATTCCCATTATTCTTAGGTTTTGTCTTTTCATAGTGTCTCAGATTTTCTGGATGTTTTGTGTCAGTTTTTTTGATTTAACCTTTTTAACTAATGTATTCATTTCTTCTGCCACATTTTCAACACCTGAGATTCTTTCTCTCATCTCTTGTATTCTGTTTGTGAAGCTTGACTCTGTAGTTCCTGTTCAAAATCCTAAAATTTTCACTTCTAGAATTCCCTCAGTTTGAGTTTGTTTTTATAGTTATTATTATTAATATTAATTCTATTTCCAATTTCTGGTCTTGAGCAGTTTTATTCATTTTCTTCACAGTTTGTGTTTTCTTTTCCTGGATCTTTTAAAGGTATTTATACATTTCTTCTTAAGGACCTCTATCATCTTCATGAAGGTAGTTTTACTGTCTTTTTTTCTTGTGCTTCTGCTATGTTGGGATATTCAGAGCCTGCTGGTAGGATTTTTGGAAAGTGTGATGCCATGTGTTTCCTGTTTCTCTGGTTCTGCTCAGATGCAGTGTTCCCCGTAGATGCTTGCTCATGTTGGGGGCTGGGGTACTGGAATGAGTTGAAGAAAGGAATATTAAAGGAGAAGATCTTCCCGATCCATTATGACTGAGGGCAGAGAGAAAAGGGAAGGTTTTCTGCTACAGAGCCAGGGATACGACTGAGGGATTAGATCCTGGGAGAAGGAGAGGTGTGGACCCATGGTCAGCCTGCTTGGTTCCCCAGTTGGAGGGGCCCTTCAGCTAGCATGGGGTGCCTGATGGGGATAGGGCTGGGATAAAGAGATGAATGGGGAGAGGACAGTTAGAAAGGGAAGATTTAATTAAAAACAAGGAAATCATGAAATTTGCAGGTAAATGGTGGGATCTAGAAAAGATCACCCTGAGTGAGGTATCCCAGGAGCAGAAAGACACACATGGTGTATATACTCACTTATAAGTGGGTACTAGACCTGTAAGATAGGATAAACATACTAAAATTTGTACACCTGAAGAAGATAAACAAGAAAGAGGACCTGGGGTAAGATGATCAATCCTCACTTGACAAATGGGATGTACATTGGAAGTAGGAGAAAACAAGTAACAGGACAAGAGCCTACCACAGAGGGCCTCTGAAAGACTCTACCTAGCAGTGTATCAAAGCAGATGCTGAGACTCATAACCAAACCTTCGGCAGAGTGCAGGGAATCATATGAAAGAAGGAGGAGTTAGTATGAGAGGACAGGAGCTCCACAAGGACCAAATATATCAGGGCACAGGGGTATTTTATGAGACTGTTTCTCCAACCAAGAACCATGTATGGATATGACCTAGAACCCCTGCTCAGATGTAGCCCATGGTAGTTCAGTATCCAAGTGGGTACCCTAGTAAGGGGAAGAGGGACTATTTCTGACATGAACTCAGTGTCTGGCTCTTTGACCTCCTTCCCCCACCCCCAGGGAGAAGCAGCCTTGCTAGGCCACAGAGGAGGACGTTATAGTCAGTCCTCAAAATACCTGATAGGATCAGATGGAAGGGAAGGAGGTCCTCCCCTATCAGTGGGCTTGGAAAGGGGCAGGGAGGAGATGAGGGAGAAAGGGTGGGATTGAGAGGGAATGAGGGAGGGGGTTACGGCTGGGATACAAAGTAAATAATCTGTGATTAATATAAAACTTATTTTAAAAAAAAGAAGAGAGGAAAGATTATGGTAACCCCTAGAGACCAGAGTAGGGGTTGGGCAGGAAAGGCTGCCACAGGTGTTCTGCTGCAAAGCTGGGGCTGAGACAGGGATATAGGATCTGGGGGAGTAGAGGAGGAAGAGAGCTATATCCTTTATTTTTGCTCCAAATTATATCACTGGTGTTGCTTTTCTGTTTTGATGTAAAATTGCATTATTGTGTCATCTTTCAGATTTTTTATGATGCTGTTCTCTGGCTTGTCTTTATCAAACCAGGAGAGTTTCAATCTGGATGACTTCTTCAAATCACTTGGATGACTACATTGGTACTTAGGAGTGAAATAAAACCCTTCTACAAAGAGAGAATGCTGGGTGTACTCCACTGGAATAAAAGCAACATAAGATGAACATATTCTTAAAAAAGATATTACTGTACCTGTGTGTCAGCTGAGATCTAGGTCTCGTTACACGGTTTGTTTGTTTTTATTTCAAATTAATTGAACCAATTTTTAACTTGGTGTGGCACAATAAATCCACTGGTTCACATGACAACCTTTTGACTGTTTATTTTGTCATCATTTTGACTTTTTGAATAAAAGTTGTTCTTAGAGAAGAAATGAGCATTGATAAAAAAATAAAATGAGCCAAGGGGGATGGCACATGCTTTTAATCTCAGCACTCAGGGACACAGAGGCAGGTGGATCTCTATGAGTTCAAGGGCAGTCTTGTCTACAAGTGAGTCCAGGACAGCCAGGGCTACACAGAGAAACCCTATCTTGAAAAAACAAACAAACAAAAAATATCAAATGAATCAATACAATAAAACATTCCATGTTAAAACACGTGGTTTTTGGGTAGTGGCGTATTTCATTTGATGACTTGAATATACTAATTTAACAGATTCAGTTATAAAAAGCCTTTAAATAGAAACTACAAATACAATTATACGTTAAATTTCACTCAGCATTGCTACACTGTGACGTGCCAAATCCAGAATCCATAGCTTTACTTGCTAGCGGGTCACTGGGTGTGGGGCTGAGTCACTCCGCTGTTCCAGCGTCCTGTGTGCTTGGTCCCTCAGTCCCATTTGCCAGATGACTGATCTTGTGGGTGAGCTGTGTTAACGTTCTTCCAGAGCAGCAGAGTAGGTTTGGGAGTACACTGCAGGAGTAAAGGGCCAATGAAAGTGGTGCCAGGGGTGGGGCAGAGAGCTAGACAAAAGTGCAGAGCGACAGACACACAGAGATAAACAAAGATAAGCTGTGAGCACAGCTTGTCTATCTTCAACAAATACTTATTGCCTGTTTCCAAAAGAAAGAAAGCTCAAATGTTCAGACTGTAATTTTTCTCCTATGCTATTTGAAAGTAAAACTAGTCTTACCCTAACAGAAATTAACATTGTTGACTCATCCAAAGTAGATATTCATATATTTTGCTGCATAATCAGTCATCATTTGTTTCAAACATGTTTCAGACTCTGAAATGGTGTTATAACTTATGTGATAACTAAAATATTATCATACTGGGTTATAGAACATACTTGGCCTCAGAGCTCAGGATATATGTGTGTGTGTGTGTGTGTGTGTAAAGTCTGTAGATTTAGTAAGGTACTTTTCGCTCATTTGCTCCTTTCTGGTGCTCAATTTGTAACAACTTTATTCCACAAGAACAAGAGGGCAAAAATGGGCAGCTTTTCTAGAAGTTGAATGACACCATGTCTGTGCCCCTCCTGAAAATGTGGGGCTGGGAAGCATTGCCCCATCATCCGCCATCAATTCTTACTGAGACTGGAGGCTCTGGCAGTGTTATTGTCCATACTCATTACTGTAAGAAAGCCCAGAGTTCTGCATAGCACAGGGTACCAAGAGACACACAGCTGATCCTCATGTATCTGATCAGACCTGTTGGATGGTCTGTGTGTAAACTGAGAAGTTTCCTTCATGAACGTGTTGTAAGGATAGAACCTTTTATTTGTTATTAGTTTCAGATTTTATCCATTTGGAGATTCAAAGAAGAAAATAGAATGATTTTTTTTTTAAATCTTTGACCAAAGAATGGTCCTTCTATTTTTACCAAGAAAAGTTTATCTGGATAAATCTAACTTCTCCCTAAAATTCAGGTCATCTGTATCTCTCCCTATGCCCCATAAAGAACACGTCTCACAGAGAATGACTTCACATCTAGCATTAGTTGGATCAGACAGAAGCTGTAGGGATTGAGAGTGAAATTAAGATTAGTTAATTCTGTTCTGTAGTAATTTGACTTTGGGGCACATAAGAAGGATTAGGGGGTGCTCTGAGGTCATCTTGTCAGCCCCTACCTTGTCCGCTGAGGGGAACTGAACTCAGACTTATCCACCTAGAAAACAGAAATTAAAAGCCAGGTGGCACGACCATGCCAGGGGGCAAGGAATTGTCTCATCCTTCCCGTTCCTCATCTGGAGTTTGGAAGATGTAGAGAAAAACACTAATATTAACTGGTTACCTTGGTGGCATCTTCACCAACTCCATTTCCCTTTGCTCTTCTCTATATCTTGTTGTCTATTTACAGAGGTCAGTTTGTCTGTCTTTCCATCTGATCATCTGTAGTTCACTGTCCTTTCTCCTCTACCTGTCTGTGCTCTGGCCAGTTGACCTGTCTCCCTTACTTTCCATACTAAGAATCACAAAGAAAAGTTGGGAAAGGTGAAACATAGGCCCCTGCCATCCTCTAATTAAAATATCTATCCTTAAGCCAAAAATACTGCTTCAATTGTCATGGACACAATTTTAGCCTTATCAAAGTAAAGCTTTCAAAGAGCAGTGGGGGAAGTTCTTAAGCTTCACCTCAAGAAACACATAAGCTAGATACCATTTAGCTTGGTTAGAGATGAAAATGAGATGGGATTTGTGAAACAGTTTGAATTTGGAGAAAACATCAATTGAACTGAAGGGCGATGATCTTCCACAATTAACTGAAATCATTTTTATATTGATTGTGGAATACTTTCCACTAACCTGTCCAATGTTGAAGTCAGAGACAATTTATTTCTAAAAAAGAAGAAAAAATGCTAAAGGTTTCCTAACACTCCCTCTATGAAATCTTCTTATCAAAATTTCTGGGTTTTCTTGTTGTTGGTGTAAACATTTATTTATCTTTAAATTTTATGTGTGTCAGTGTTTTCCAGCACATGGTGTCTATGGACCACATGTGTATCTGGTACCCACAGAGGCCAGAAGGGGGCATCAGATTTCATTGAACTGAAGTTACAGACAATTGTGAGCTGCCATATGGGTGGTGAGAATTAAACCAGGGTCCTCTAGTGCCTTTAATGGCTGACCTCTGTCTCCAGCTCCTCAACCATTTATTTATGTTATTTGTATGTGTTATGAACATATTGGTATGTGTGCTTGTATATGTATGCACAGGCTAGAAGAGGGCATCAAATGTCCTATTTCATCATTTCCCACCTATTCTATTGAGGAAAGCCCTTTCACTGAACCTGGGCTCTCATTTTCTTGGCTAGACTGGAAGGCAGCTAGCCCCAGCTGTCCTTCTGCCCCTTGCCCCTAAGAGATGGGGTGACAGGTGTATGCTCTATGAGCCACTTATGTGAGTGCTGTGATTCGAATTCTGGTCCTCAGAATTATGGAGCAACCTCTCTTAACTGGTGGGCCGTATCTACAGCCTTCACAATTCTTATTTTGACATGAGTAGCTTAACTGCTCAGAAAATAAACCATGAAAACTTCAAGGTCTGCAGAAAAATGGAGAAACAACAGTTTTCGTTTTGTCTTAATGTTTCTGAATCTTTGCAACGTGTTAGGGAATCTTTTCGCGTTTTGTAAACACGTTGTTAGCCAGGTGCTGGAAGTGAGTTGAAAAACAGATGCTCTGTGTCTGCTGCACTGGATCCGGCTTTTTAAGTAGCATCTCTGGAGGGAGGAAGGTCAGATTGTCAACTTGAAACAACCATAATAATAATGAGAATAGTCTTTAGGAGCCTTGAACCCTTAAAATGTGCTGTTCTGGTTCAAAGTATCTCTAGCATCTACGCGGTCTGTCACGCTCTACCTTGGGGTATCTGGAGTACTTATCTGATGTTTGTAGTGACCTTAGCTCAGGGGTTACCAACCATAAACCTCACAGACTCCAAGTAAAAGCTAGAAATGAGGGAAGCAAGCCTGCAGGGTTCCCTGAATAGGAGGCACAGCCCTTAAACAAAAAGAGGGGTCTACTGAGCTCTCAGCCGTAGAGCAAATGCCCAGCATTGTTAGACGTTCTATTTTTTTAATTATCAATTATACAAAACAAGGATACTTTAGTCATTTTAAAGGAGTTTGTTGTAGCTTTCAAATGCTTATTGTGGGGAAGAAGTGGAAAACACAGAAATATTTGGTCTGTAACTTCCTTTTGTGAGTTCTACCTTAAATGAGAGAATTAAGCTCAGGAAGAGATGTTGAACAGTTAACCTTGGTAGTATGTTGATGCATTCTCCAGCACTGCAAGTTCTTTGCACGTCTCCTGGCTTAATAGAAGCCACAGTGAAACCTTGGATTTGACTTAAGTAGAAGATGCATCGTGCGAACAAGGGCTGCAGCATCAATGCCATGGACCGTTCTCGCTCATTCAAAATCGTCTGTGAAAGAGGAAACATGTGAAAATCAGTGGGTGTGGTTTTGTGCTTCTCAGCTTAGATTTCCCTTCAGATTCTCCCAGCTCAGCCCTGAGACACTTCCCTGCACTTCAAGAAAGAGACCACACAGCAAGTGAATTAAGAATAAACTTTCTTAGAAAGACCATCCAGAGATGACAGAACGAAAGTCCCCAGAACACTCACCCTTAATTATGAGAGGATAATGCATCTCAATAATGATGACCACATGTGTCTGCATTTCAATAAATGAGAGATTTGTCCTGAGTATTAAAAGATGACTCTAACAATCTCTACCAACCGACCCATGAGCAAGCTAAAAGCAAGGCACTGTGTGCTATGGCAGTGAGCTATCCCGGTCCATTAACTCACTTCTGCATATCTTCTCCAGAGTGTTTCTGGCCTGTATCCCCATCACAACTCTCACTGCAGTTTCCCTCGTTGACTTCTATGGACTTGTTGCTACCGCTGCCTGCCTTGTCTTTCCTCTCTTTTCACCACCAGCACCTCCTCTGATTCATAGCAACCAAAGCAATCAACAAACATTAATAAAGCTTTGTCTTTACTTTTCTCCAGCCTCATTGCCTCACAGCGGTCCTCTGGGTGTGATCTTCACTTAGTTCCTAAAGCCTTACTCAGACCGCTGGCTCCAGGTGTCTCCTCTGCAGGGGAACTTGCCTCTGACTTGTCAGCTTTTTAGAATGAAGCTGTCCACCCTAAATTCTCCACTTTAAACACTGTTCTGCTTTCGTTATAATCGCCATTATAATATGTACACTTTTTTTGTCAGTTTCCTCCTGCTGTTCTTTTGATTTTTCTTGTTGTTTTTGCCTGTCATCCCAGTAGATGTCATGAAATCAGCATTCTTGGCTGTTTGCTGGCTTTTTTTTTTCTCATCTAGTGCTTGTTATTCGTAACAGACCGTCAACAAACATGTATTCTGTGATTGAAGAACTCACAAGGTTTGGGAAGTGGAAAGTAGAGTAACTGAGGGAGCTATTTATGAGGTCCAAGCTTGAGATCCCTAGGACGTCTGTAAAGCAAATGCCAGACAGCAGTGGTGTCTATAATCCCACCACTTGAGGGTAAGGACTGGCTAGGTAGACAAGCAGAGTCAGCAACACTGGGCTCAAATGAAGCTGGCTTCAATTTACAGGGCAGGAATGTACCAGACACCAACCTCTGGCTTCCATACTCATGTATGTCCTCATTCACCTCCCTACACATATACCCCTGTACATGTGAACATTCATAAATGCATGTGTACATTTATGAAAAAATGTAAAAAAAGTAAAAAAGAAAAATATTACAAGGCCTTGTGGGGAGCAATAATTTTATCTTGTCAATATTAGAAAAAGAGAAGGAATGTTGCATTTTGTATAATACAAAAGCTATCGTATTAGTTTCCTAGAGCTGCTGTCCAAAAACCCTAGCAAAACAGAATAGCTTAAAATAGCAATAGTGTATTGTTTCATTGTCCTAAAGAGTGAAATTCTAAAATCAAAATGTCTGTGGGGTCGAACACTTCTGTGGTGCTCAGAATGAAAACATAGCCATGTCTTCCTCTTTATTTCTTGTGGTTGCTGCCAGTTCTTGGTGTCCCTGCATTTCTGAAACTATAGCTCCAATTTGTGCCTGTCTTGATACATGTCATTTCCAGTGCATACCTGTTTCTGCATCCAACATTTCATCCCTGTCCAGCAAGCACCAGGCATTGACTTAGGGCCCACTCTGATACTCCTTAATTATAACCACACTCTATTTTCAAATAAAAGCATGTTCACTGGTCCCAGAGAATTGGGACTTGAATATAACTACTAACCCAGGAGATTCCACTATTTCTTGGAAAATATGACATTAGAATTGGGACTTGAAAGAGTAACCTAAGGCTGGAGTTGGAGGGGTGTCAAGCAGTTATGCAGTTAGAGAAATAAGCTGTACACACGAAGGACATTCATGTTGCTTAGTTAGTAGTTGACCAGAGAAGATGTGAATCCAATATGGAGGAGTGTTGATCTTATCCCATTGCCTTAGTCTGTTTAGGCTGCCATGGGGGTGCAGACTAAGGAAGATAAATCTATAACTTATTTCCTTATAGATCAGGAGTTTCAAATTCTATGATTATATGCTGGTGGGGTGTCTGGTGAGATGCCTCTCAGTATGGAGGAAGCCATCATCTCTTGGTGTCTTCCCATGGCCAAAGGAAGAGTGTGCTCTGGTATCCTTCCATGTTAGCATGATACCAGCACTGGGCATAGGGCCCCAGCCATATAAGCTCATTTAGTATTTACCAGTGTCTTCTAGGTTGTCTTTCAGTCTCACTACGCCTGTAAGCCTTGGGCTGTTGGCAGAGTAGATGATTGGGTCAGTGGTAATTCTCAAGCCCATCCTTTAGAATTCTCAGAGAAGGTGGCTGCATGTAGCGTCTGCAGGGATTTGCTGGCATATCTAACAAGGAAGGCGTGAAGAAACAGTGAACTTCCTGTGAAGAAAGTGAGGTGGTTTCAAAATACAAAGATTCAGCACATTATAGTGAGTGTGGCTCAGTGCTGCCCTTACAAAGTATACTAATACTAATTCAGGAGGCAAAGTGTGAGGGGGGAATCATGAATAAGATTTAATGTTAAAGTCAAAAGTTTCAAATTTAAATTAGCTACATTTAGTTGTGAATAATCTTCCCCAGGGAAGAACATTCCAATTGGTTGTCCAATACCAAATGGTCAGCCCTAAAACATACATACAAGTAACATTAGACAGACTTAACATGCTATATTAAGGAATTTATATGAATATATGTGCATGTAACAAAAATTGATTTTAAAAAGGCCATGAATTTGAAAGAGAGAAAGGAGGCATATATGGGATGATTTGAAGGGGGAAACGGAAGGAACTATGATGTAGTTATATTTTAATCTAAAAAAATAAAAGTAATAAAAGCTAAAGGTATCACAGTCATAGTCTCACACATTCACAGATACTGCACTCAGTCTGGACTTTAATGTTTTCCTTTCATTTCTTTGGTCAGTTTATTACCTGTTTCTCAACAGTGACTATTTCAAACCACTTTTTCCTCAAGTGCCTTCACACCTTTATCGATGTCATATGCAACTCTCTACAAACGAGGGGCATTTACCCATTCTGTTGAGGTTCTTTGTGTCTTTTTTATACAATAGTATTTATTAACTGTGTCAATTAGTCAACTACACCTGTTTAATGACACATCTGGGTTTATATCTGCTACCTTATATAGACTGCTCTCCTGTGCCTGCCCTACCTGTTCCTGCTTCCTTTCTATTAGTTTCTTAAAAGTCATTACTATCAATTAGCTTTGAGTTTGTATTTGCATTATTTACTGGCTACTTTCAAAACTAAACACCTTTACAAATCAAATTTAGTTGACTTTACCCTTTTCTTAAATAATTTAAAAAGCTTGAACAATTTAACCCTGTCCCTTTCATCACATTTTCATGTTTGTCTTTTTTTTTTTCATTTAATGTTGAAAGAAAACATTAGGAATGTTTTAAGTACTTGATGTTCACTTAGATTTACCTATAAATTTAGGGTTTTTTTCCCCTTGTTTTCTTCTGTGTGTGTGTGTGTGTGTGTGTGTGTGTGTGTGTGTGTTTTCCACATACTTTCTCACAGTTTAAGCTTTGTTTGGGATCACTTCCTTCTTAAAATGCTTGCTTTAGCTTTTTTTTTTTTTTGTGGTAAATGTTATCCGCACAGGAAGCTATCTCATTTTTTATTAGTTGAATAGTATTTTTATTTCATCCTGTGTTCTAGGCACAGGAATCTTTTCATGTGTTGTATTTTTTTCAGCATTCTCATCTTATTTCACAGTTTTCTGACTTTACTTATTCCAGTGAATAATGAAAATTCAGTACACAGTCGTCTTTTGATGATAATGTAGAGGTGTCAGAAGAACACAAAAGTGGGTGGGTATGGAGGTGGGGAAGATTTGGGAACAGAAAGATGGTTGATTTTACCTCTATACTTTAACCTTACAGCACATTTTGACTAACATTGTTCCTTTTATATAGGAGAAATAATGGTACATTATACTTCTCATCCTATTTGATTGTCCGGTATCTTGAACCAGTCAACTATGCACTACTGGGGATCATTTTTCTTGACTCCTAAGATAAGACCAGCCAGCTCACCCCAAACAACCTACAAACATAATTCTTCACATATTTCAACATGAGACACTAGAATTGACTCAGTTTCTGCCTTTTCTATGCATCCTCCAAAGCTAAGTTAAAATATCACTGCAGCAAGTAAGTCTTATAAATACTGAGAGTGGGAGGTATAGGGAGGAGAAGGAGAGGAGGAAGGAAGGGAGAGAGGGAAGGAGGAAGGAAGAAACAGAGACAGAGACAAAGAGGGGGTGCTTTTGGTATACATTGTCTCATGATGTCATGATTCACTTTTCTTTAAAAATATTTAAGAATCACAATGTAGATAATTATATTAAAATGATTAAATAATTACTTCCCAATTCATCAATACATAACTTCGCTACTAATTTGAGTTATAATTGTCACAGAGTGCATAATCATAGCCATTTTTTCCAATGAATAATGTGCTGTTTATTAGAAGTCCCAGTTAACACTCAAATACTAATAGAATACTTTCAATTACCCAATAATTACTTAAAATGTACCAAGACTCAATACAACAATATGCTATAAAATTTGTTTTTGCTTCCTTCAAAATATTTTTGAGATTTTAAATCTTGGAATATCTTCATAGAATTTTTGTTATGGCTTTAAAACACATCATGTTAGTTGACCGGGAAATGATGTTGAAAAGTACGGATGGGAAATTGTTTAACGTTTGTCAGGGGAATGTGACCTAGTCAGCTATGTGGTTTAGCAAAGTAACATCAAGGTTATAATGAAAAACTGGAATGAATGGAGAATGTTCTATGGCTAAAGAGGAATTATGAAGACAGTAACATTGAGGTCTGGGAAATAAGAGATGTTCCTGAAGATGCTTCAAAGGTAGACTTTATAGGGACTGGTAATTATGTGGAAAGCATGATGAAGAGGGAGCAATTCAAAACAGATGAGAAAGCTTTGGCTTAGTGTTCATCTTGTCTTCAGTCACCTGGCTTTGCCTCCGGTACTGAAGTTAACGCTGGCGTGCGTGTTTATGCACTGAGGAATTTCTCTACTTTCCAGCTTATAAAACAAAGACCGTACCCAACTTTTTCTGACTCATATTTTCTGACTGATTTTCTTTATTAGTAGAGTCCTTCCTGAAAATCTGATCTGTGTGGCTACTCTTTTTCAGTTCTTTCTCCAGGAACGTCCAGTTCTGTCCCTGGAGCCACCAATTGCAACTGAGACTCTAGTGTCGTTTCCTTATCTTCTGCCTAATTTTCCTTTAGAGAGATTGGTGCTAAGACCCCATAGCTTGGTCTTCCCCATCACGTTCTTTTGTCTTGATCCTAGCATTTGTTTGTATTCCATTTGGCCTTGCTAATTCATTTCAACATTGTATGTTTAACTATTGACTGAGCCCAGGACAGCAAGCTCACTGCCATGCCATTTCCCTCTACTTCACTCTGGGCCCTTTCTCAATTTTCTCTAAACTGGGCTCTGCTTCCAAAAGAAAGTGTTCCTGTTTTTTCTTTTTTTTTCCTTGGTGTTAGTGCTTCTAATTTAAGCAGCTGGAAATACAAATAATCAATTTAGACAACCAATTCTCCTCTTTCTTTTTCTTCCATTAGAGAATTTGTTGGCGTAGTATTCTTTATTTATTCCTTGATCGTTTCTTACGTTTGCACAGTGCATATTGATCCTATCCGTTCACCACTATCTTGCACCAACCTCTCCTCCATCCCATTTCCCTTCAGATTTTATGCCCTCTTTATTTTTTATTTTTGGATGTAACTAATCCCTTGGGTCCATGCTGATCATCTGCACACAGATGTGGGTTATCTACTGTGGCATGAGCAGTCTATGCACAGCCACTTCAAAGAAAGAGTTCCTTTATCCCTAGGCAGCTATCAACCGTCAATGGCCCCTTAGTGAGGAGTGGGGCCTCTTCAAGTTGGAGTTTGACTGGCTTTATCTTGTACAGGTCTTATACAGGTAAGACCCACAGGCTGTGAGATGACGCACACAACAGTTACATCATGTTAAGAAACTTTCCTGAGCTTTAGATAGTGGGTGGGTGGGTGGGAGTCTTAATGAAAGTGCTTTTGTTTCAAGGCCTTAGAAGAATATTCACCACAGAGAGTTTAAGGAAACATTCCTTAGAAACTTGATTGGACTCCTATAATTAGCCTACAGAAAACACTAAAAACGGCAACTTATAAATCATGATTTTACATAAGGAAACATATACACATAATTAACTTCCTATACATCACTTCAGTTCTGGAAGTTTTACCAAGATTTATTATAACCTTAGGGATATGTGTGTGTATATCATGTAGATTCTATCTTACAAGCAGTTCAAAATTTACATAATGGGGAAAATAACCTGGATTTTAATACACGTATTAAAATCATATATTAAAATTAATATGTGTATTAAAATCCAGGCTTGTATGGGCATTGCTTGTGTTGCTTTGAGGGGCAGAGAATTATATAAACACACCCACACATATGCTTTTTCTGGAGGGGCAAGACTTAATGACTGGCAGAAATAATATTTTACAGAAGGATGGATTGAATTACTTGCCAAAAGCACTTCGTGAGAACAAATTCATTTATTTTAACTATATCAAATATCAAAATGTAATTTTCAAATTAAAAAAATGCTTTTAATGTTAGCTTTTCAATTTTATGTGGCTTATTAGTAGTTCTGAGTAGTGCCAAGTAGCTCTTAAAACCAACTTGTATTTTCCATTTGTACTTTCCAGAATCTGCAAAGTTATCCTATTCCAACATTCTTTGCTATGTTTATGTGTAGAATATAAAGCCAGCAGCCTTGGA
Organism: Meriones unguiculatus; assembly: GCF_030254825.1. NCBI lineage: Eukaryota > Metazoa > Chordata > Mammalia > Rodentia > Muridae > Meriones > Meriones unguiculatus. Next base: position 124,734,126 of record NC_083350.1, read on the forward strand.
TGTGATGTTGAACATCAGAGTGATGTTACTTTTCATTATGTGTAAAAATCCATAGATATTGTAGGAAATAAAATATTTAATTTGAGAATATCATTAAGAAAAAAATCCTTCATGTTCTCTTCTTACAAAATAAATGGCAAGAGCATAACCCAGTTTGGAAATTCTGGCAGGACAATATTGTCTGAGATAAGTAAGCTTCCGGTAATCTGGCAACTTCCAAGATGGCTGCTTCACATTATTCATAAAATACCATTCAAATTCAGCTTTATATTCCCTCTCATTTTTAGATTTCAGAATCTTAATCCAGTAAACAGTCCTGAAATTGGAAAATGGCCTTTATGTTACACAACTGGATGTTAAGGGACACAGTTTCTCTGTAGTTCTGTCTCCAGCGGGGCCAAGGTCTGGTTTGCCTTTGATGAGACTATATTTTTGATGTGCCTTTTTCATTCACCTCTCAAGGGTACAACCCCTGAGAGCCGAGAAATCCAAACCCTCCTCTGATATTCTCTCCACACCTAGGGCAGTGGTGTTGAAAGAGCTAGGAGTTCCCATAGACTTTGCCATTACACAGTTAGCTGACCCACATGGTCCTTAGAATGTAGGACAGCGGTGAGGATGTTCCTGTTCATAGAAAGTGCTGGAACTTCAGTTCCTTCCCAAACTCCCAATCCTGAGAGCTCTTAAAGCCAAATATATAGCCAGGCCTTTTCACTTTGGCTCCAATGTCAGACACCACTGACTTTTCTCCAGCCACTTTGCTAGCCTAGTTCAGGGTTTTGTAGCACTACCTGAACCTCGGACTCACTGCCCAGAAGAGTGTTACATACCTTACAGAGTATTAAATGAACTGCTAAAGAGCACATTTGTCACATGCTTCTTGTTACCATCAGAATTAAATCCACGTTCTTTAGCGTGGTGTAAATGCTCATGCTTTTACCACGACTCACTCAGCATCTAACAGTTTCTTTGCATTCTGTAGCATCCTTATTGAACTAGACTGCCTCATCTGGAGTTCTGCTCTCTGCTTTCCTCTCTGCCTTCTTTCTTTCCTATCTGACTAACTGTCTCAGACGATAAATTAAAAGTATTCTGAGACTATCTAGATGAGATATGCTTTGTAAATATCTTTAACACCCAAATTAGCTAGCCTGGTAAGATATTCCTACAAGACACACTACTCTGTGTCTAATGGACTGTTTATTGTCTTCCCTGGTGATTATCAGGTCCCTACAGACAAGCATCAGTCATGCATCTCTCCTTGTTGCTTCTTCAGTACCTGTGATTTTGCCCACACATGTTCATCTCCTTGTTTGCATGTGTGTGCCTGTGTTTGTATGTATGTGTGCACGTATAAATGGATGTGTGTGCTGTTGTAAGTGGTGATTAATATTTTCTATTGATTTATCTTCTGGTAATGCTGCTGTTAATCCTAAGCAGCTCTATAACCAAATCACCACACAGAGACTGGGTTTATTTAGTTAACCTAGAACACAATGCTGGGCAATAGTTACTCCATCCTAAACCTCCAAGCCCTCATAGTTTCCTCACATTTAGATTTCCCATTACACTTGCTTTTTGTGAAATATTATGTCCAGTCCATCTCCACGTCCTCCAAGATCTCTCCTCCAGCTCTGTTCTTCTAGCTCCCTCTTGCACCTTCTCCTCCCACCCATTTCCTGCCCTCTAGCTCCTCCCGTCTTTCCTATCCTCTGGCTCCTCCAGATCAACGTTGTGTCTCGTTGCTTTATTATGGCCTGTTTACACAAGAGTTGAGACAGGATGCTTAGAATGAGTATCACAATGCACTATCCGGATTGAAACCATGGAGTTGAGGGGAGAAATCAGCTTTGAATGAACAAGGGTAAGGTGTATACATTTTAAAAGAACATTATACCAACAGTGTGTCTACATGTGCACATGAAGAGGAAGGACTGGGGTCAATGCTAGATGTCTTTTCAATCACTCTACACCTTACCTTCTGTTTATTAATTTTAATTCTGTTGGAAGTGGTATGGGTTTGTGAGTACAGATGTCCACAGAGGCCAATGGTGTCCAATTCTCATGAAGGTAGATTTAGAGGTGGCTGTGAGCTGCCCACTGTCGGTGCAGTTAACCCCATTAACCACCAAGCCATGTCCTCCACCTTCTTTATTGAAATATAGTCCCTCAGCGAACCTGGAACTCACTGGCCATCAAGACACATGGATACCCTTGACCTAGCACTAAGACAATAGGCTTGTGCCACCATGTCCAGATGATTAGATAGGTTCTGGAAGGCTAAATTCAAGTCTTCATGCTCACTTGCAAGCACTTTACCAACTGAGACATTTCCCCAGCCCACAAATTTTTTTATTTATTAAGTGAATAATGCTTTGTGATATATTTTTATTTTTAAGGATTTTATATATGTATCTGTTGTGCTTTGATCAAATCTACCTCCAAGCCCTCCCCCCTATTTTTTCCTATGCCTCCACCAATTTTCCTTTGCAACCTCATTTGCTGTTTTGTTTTGTGTTTTAAAATCTAGTCAATCTACTTAGTGCTGCCTACATGTTCATTAATACAGACCATCTGGTAGAGCATGAGAAACCTCTTAGGGCCCAGTTTTTTTTTTTTATTTTTTTTTATCATTTACATTTTATTAACTCTGTATCCCAGCCGTGTCCCGATCCCTCATTCCCTCCCAGTCCCTCCCTCTTCAATGCAGTTTATTCAGGAACATTGAACAAACCTCGGACCCCGGGGAAAGCCAGCCCACAGCTTAAATAGCCTCTGGGTAGCCAACCCAGGCGTGCCACGGGGGCAATGCAGATAGGTCCACATACATGGAAGCAAGCCAGATCCTCAGCCTTAGCCAAATGTGGAATTGTTCATGACAGAGAGCACTCACCATCGGGAAGGTGGAAGGCGGAAACCAGCTCCATCTTTAAGGCATAGCATTCCGAAGCTCTCTACAGTTCCCCGTTTTTGTTTTAGACGCATCAGGCAAGAGTAGAGGTCTGATCTCTGATATTAGAAATAAGTTGGAACTTTGTACCGATGTTCATTTAGGTGTCATCCACCCAAAGAGCATCAGACCCGTCTGATACCTTTTTCTCAGAGGCGGGACCTGGGGCATCAACCCGCATGCAATCAGACATGCTCTTCTCTGGGTCCAAAGCGGCTGACCCTGAGTGCAGTGCTTAGCCTCGCATCCTGAGCGTATCATTTTAGCTTTTTATGGTATCCAACCATGCTTGGGGAGAATGTCCTGCTTCAATGGCTGTAAAGGCCTGAATGATCATGGTTGCATCACACTGTTGTGAGACTCTAATCTTGCATATATACCACAGGCAAACCAAGGAGACCAACACTAGAAGGCCTGCTAACACTCCCATGCCCGCCCATTCCTTCAGATGATTCATGGCTGCAGCAATCCATGTTGATAATCCTGTGGCTAGTCCTGCGTCCACTCCGGTAGAATTTACTGTGACAATGGCCACTCTCAGCTGTTCCATCGTAGTATCGAATTCTCCAGTCCAATTACCTAAAATATAGCTCGACAATTGTTTAGACAGATTTGCAGCACAGGAAAAATTCTCATGTTGTATGCTAGTGACACAAAGTCCAGCATACTTTCATTGACAGCCAGGTTGAGCGATTTGCCATAGGGTATCAAATAAGGGCCCAGTTTTTTAAAGAATACTGATAATCCCTTCCCCAGCAGGCACCAGTTGCCAGTAGCTTCTCAGCCAGAGGAGAAACTTCATACCCCTTTCCTCACTCATGCTGAGATTGTGGATGCCTTGTTCTTGTGTAGGTCTTGTGCACACAGTCACTGCAGCTGCGAGTTCATGTATGTGATGTATTCGTAATTATTGTGCAAATACTGTTTAACAGAAAATATTTACTACTTCTGATTTATAGTCTTTCTAACCCTTCCTCCATGAAGAACCCGGAGCATTACAGAGATAGAATGTGATACAGATCTTTAGAGTTGAACACTCTACAATCTCATATTCTTTATATGTTTTCCACTTGTACGTCTCTGTATTAAATGCCACCTACTGCAAAAAAAAAAGTTTCTCTGATGAGAGCAGAGAGATATACTAATATGTAGGTAGAAATATAAGAAACTAAGGGACAGTTTAATACTATCTTCACTTAGCAGAATAATTGTATTAATCTTCTTCTATGGCCAATGACAAAGATATCAAGACTTTAAAAAATTTTTTTAAATCATTTCTTTTTTTAATTAATTACAGTTTATTCACTTTGTAGCCCAACTATAGCACCCTCCCTCATCCCCTCCCAATGTCACCCTCCCTTCCTCTTCTCTGCCCATGCCTCTCCCCAGTCCACTGATAAGGGAGGTCTTCCTCCCCTTTCATCTAATCCTAGTCTATCAGATCTCATCAGGAGTGGCTGCATTGTCCTCCTCTGTGACTTGATAAGGCTGCATCCCCCTCTGGGGGAGGTGATCAAAGAGCAGGCCACTGAGTTCAAGTCAGAGACAGTCCCTGTTCCCCTTACTAGGAAACCCTCTTGGACACTGAGCTACCATGGGCTACATCTGTGTACAGGTTCTAGGTTATCTCCATGAATGATCCTTGGTTGGAGTATCAGTCTCAGAAAAGATCCCTGTGCCAGATTTTTTTTCTCTCTCATTGTGGAGCTCCTTTCCTCTCCAGGTCTTTCTGTCTCCCCCTTCTTTCATAAGATTCCCTGCACTCTGCCCAAAGTTTGGCTATGAGTCTCAGCATCTGCTTTGATACCCTGCAGGGCAGGGTAGAGTCTTTCAGAGGCCCTCTGTGGTAGATTCCTGTCCTGTTCCCTGTTTTCTCCCTCTTCCCGTGTCCATCCCATTTGCCTTTCTGAATGAGGATTGATCATTTTATCCAGGGTCCTCCTTCTTGCTTAGCTTATTTAGGTGTACAGATTTTAGTATGATTATCCTATATTATATGTCTAATATCCACTTATAAGTGAATATACACCATGTGTTTCTTTCTGCTTCTGGGATATATCACTCAGGGTCATCTTTTCTAGTTCCCACCATTTGCCTGAAAATTTCATGATTTCCTTGTTTTTAATTGCTGAGTAGTATTCCATTGTGTAAATGTACCACAAATTCTGTTTCCATTCCTCAACTGAGGGACATCTGAGTTGTTTCCAGCTTCAGGTTATTACACATAAGGCTGCTACAAACATGATTGAGCAAATTTCCTTAATGTACACTTGAGCATATTTTGGATATATGCCTAGGAGTTGTATTGCTGGATCTTGAGGTAACACTAACCCTATATCTGACAGAAGGCTATTATCTAGAATACATAAAGAACTTAAGGAACTCAAGAAGTTAAAGAGCAACAATTTAAGTAATCCAATTAAAAAAGCGGTACAGAGCTAAACAGAGAATTCGCAATAGGGGAATATCGAATGGCAGAGAAACACTTAAAGAAATGCTCAACATCCTTTGCTATCAGAAAAATTCAAATCAAAACGACCCTGAGATTTCACCTCTCACCCATCAGAATGGCTAAGATCAAAAGCTCAAGTGACAACACATGCTGGAGAGGATGTGGAGAAAGGGGAACCCTCCTCCATTGCTGGTAGGAATGTAAACTTGTACAACCACTTTGGAAATCAACCTGGCAGTTTCTCAGACAATTAGGATATCAGGACTTCAGGCCCAGAAAATAATACCAAGTGTGGATTTTGAATCCAAGCAGAAAGTCATTGGTTACTATTATAACATTTTACCAGTATTGCACCACTGGACATATCTTGCCATGTCACTTGTTTGCTGTGTACAGATTACAGCGTGCGCAGCTGTATAAGACTGTATTTGATTCCATTTCTCCTACTGATTTTGCGTGTTAATTTTGCCTCTGACTACTTTGTTGAGTGTGTTTAGCAACTTTAAGACCTTTAACATTTACTTTTATTTTCTTTTTCCTGTGTTTCATTAAGACTTAGACATTTGAGTTTTTCACCTATGCCCCTAGATCGTGGTTATCATCATTGATAATGATGTCCAGTGTGGGTGGGTTTTCTTGCCTCAATCTTGATGGTTGTTCTCTTGTAGCTATAGTGATACCTCTTACTTTCTCTGCATTGCCCTCTCTGGGAACAAGCTTTCAACTAGGACTTCCTGCCCCACTGAAGATGCTTCCAAGGCAAGTCACAGTCTTTTCACTCTCTTAGCTGACTATGAGTGTGGCTGTTGTACAGGTATTCTTGCTGCTGCTATTTTCAGTCTTCCCACTCTTTGAGTGTAATTAACTGCATGTTCTAAAACCTTCGCCCTTTTCTTTATTCTGACAGTCTTAGCACTACACACAGGAAAACACCCTAAGTTTCTCTTCCTCGGTGTCCTCTAGCTTTCTTCTCTTCTGCCCCAATTTCCAAGTTCTAAGTTGATTGATAGTGGAGACCCAATTATTTCCTGAAAAAATTTCCAAGCCTCTAAAATTTTCCTTCTAAGAGTCAAGCAGACCTAACCTACTCTCTTGGTGCAATTTTCTCTTCATTGTCTCTGATTCCTGTTCTGTTGGAGAGTGTCTTGGTTAACCTTAATTTGGGCTTCCTGCTGAGACAGGTATGCCCAGGAATTTAAAGCACTTTATAAAACTTTATACTCATCTGCTTAGAAAACTTTAAATATTTTTTGCCTTTCAAAATCAAACGGCTGAAATAGCATCAAATCCTAAAACAATAAATCCTACCATCTCTGTTGAGCCCAGAAAGTGCTCACCTTTCTTTCTTTCTTTCTTTCTTTCTTTCTTTCTTTCTTTCTTTCTTTCTTTCTTTCTTTCTTTCTGTCCTTCTTTCTTTCTTTCTTTCTAAGTTCATGTACTGTCTTTATTCATATGTAGCAGAAATTGATGTTTTCCTGGTGGTAAGAAATGAAACATTAATTTCCTGTTCTACATAATGAGCAAATGAGTTCATAAGCCTGGTTTTCTCCCTAGAAGATTTTTAAATACACATAGTGAGACCATCCAACATGAAATAGAATTATTTCTACCTATAAGAGGTTGCATCCTAGAATTAGGAGTGCTGTGAAATGAAACTGGAGCAAACCAGTTCATGTTTTTATAATGACAACAACAAAATGTGTTAAAAGGAATGGGAAGGACTATGCTTAAACCTGACATCCTTGGGGTTGAGAGGAAGGAAATATCCAGAGATTTACAGTATAAAAACCCAAAAGCTTGGAATGTAATCTCAATGGTTCTACTATTAAAACACTGAAAATAAACGTGAAATTCATTTTAACATTGTATTTTATTTAATCAACTATGCCGTAAGCATCATGTCAACATACAAACAGTTAAATAAAAATGAGGAGCTCTTTGGTATTAAGCCTTTGGGATTCAGTGTGCCTATTATTTTGAATGACTCCATGTCTCTAGTATTAAGTAGTCACATGTGCTATTTGGTGACATGGGTCTTGAGCATGAAAAGTGACTGTCTAAAATTAAGTCACATGGCTGTAAGAAGACCTGTAGAGTTAGGAGTTTAGGTTTCCTTTTTTTTTGTTTTTTTTTTTTTTTGGTTTGTGGTCAGGGTTTCCTATTCCTATTATTTACCTCTCAGAGAAGTTTATGTTATTAAGTAGGTTAATTTATTTTATTCAGGAAGCATGGTATAACATATGACCCTTAGAAAGAGTTCAGAATCTGACCCTTTATTGAACTGGTTCAAATCCAGAGAAGTCAAGGCTATGGGTTTTATGTCTTTTAGGACCAATCAACCTTAATAGGTGTATAGCTGAAGATTTCAGGATGTGGTCACAGTGGTCATTAGATGAGGAAGTGCAAGTGAATGAATGCAGCTTGTTTTCCCTAAAGGATAACTGCATTAAGTCATATGGCATTCTCAGGGACTGAAGTATCCATATCCTCTATGAAGAACAATCAACACGTGAGATTGAAAACATATGGATGCCGAGAAGCACATTCAGTATAGGTGTACACTCCAGTCAGTTCATTCATAAACAGACTAAACAAAAATGCCCAAAGTACATATTTAGAACAGTGTTTAAACGGCTTCAAAAATGGGCTAAGCATTCTAGTCACAGGAAACACCCAGGATTAAGGTCTTTTACTTTGTTTTGAGGCACGGGCATAATGCTGATTTTACTATTGTGCAGATCAAAGTGAAATGGAATTACCATGCCGCTACATCAATATTACAGGTCTTACCGGTTGGAAGATGTCCATGCAAAGGCCAAGAAGAAAATTCCTGTAGCTGGCTTTAACCTCCGAGAGTCCTGGTCTCGCTTTCACCTGGCTATGCATACTCTCCACAAAACAGATTTCAGGCCTGAGATTATGGTTCTTCTGCGAACATGTATTTCTTCCCCACATTCTAGATCATGTGCTAGGAACTCCAAGTTGAGAATATATGGTTTATGTGGTCCCGACTCTAATTCCAGGACCTGAGCATACCTCTTTCCTGGGTGGACTGGGCTACATATTGGAATATCCCCAGGCTTAGCATTATAGATATTAAAGTGGCGCTGTTTGCGTATGCGTTGATGTGTGAGCAAGGTTAGATAGGCATGAACCCCCTTGAACTTTATGGAGAATCGCATTGGGATGGGAGGATTTCGTCTTGCCAGTCAGAGCCAGACCACTACCTCTTTATGACTTCATCATATTCTTAAATTTTACTCAGAGAACTCCAAGGATTTTACACTCAGACTTGGCCTCCAAGGTTATTTAATGGTATATTTGACAAGATAGGACACTTTCTGTTAGAGTTTTAGTTGATATTTAATTTTGAAATATGTGTGTCCATGATGTCAGCTCCTCCATTTGAACTGTCATTCCAGCTTGGGGCTCTAGAGTTAATTCATAGACTCAAACAGGTCTGTCAGCTCCACCCCTCATATCAGCGTGTTAATCAACAGAGAAGAGAAAGAAAAGACAAAGCTCTTTCTTTAAAGGCAAAATCTCACGAAAAACCTTTGTGCTTACATCTCCTTGTCCTAAACCTTCAAATGTGTAAGTTGATTCCTTGCCACCCGATGGTCTCAGCTAAAAGTTGTTTCTGAGGTGAATAAGGGTAGGACAAGACAATCCATAGATGCACACTTTTGTCTCTTTGCAAATAAATTAATCTCATCCAGTTGTGTGTGTGCGTGTGTTCTATAACTGTTATAGAATCACCCTCAAAGTTTAGGGTCTTGAATGATTTGTGATTCTCTCCATTAGATGGATACAGCTATGGTGTAGCGCTGTGGCAACTTAAAAATGGCCTGAAAAGATGCTGGAAAGAGCACATCGCTTGCTGCACAGGTGTGAGGGCCTGGTTTCAAAGCCCCAGAGCTTGCATAAAGCTTTCTAGTTTCGTTTATAAGAAGCCAAGATTGTTGTCGAGCCAGAAGTTTTTGTTTTGTTTTATTTATTGTTTAATTGACTTGTCCCTCTGTTCATTCTGATTTTTCCAGGGTCCAATCTGAGGTCACCCAAATCAGCAGGGATGACTGGTGACACACATGACTGCTTCTGGCCTGGACTCACTGACCCCCAAGCAGTGCTTCAGAAGACTTGCACAGCAGAGCTCTACAGATGCAGTCTAGCACCTGCTGATGCTCTACAGCTTCTTCTTAGCTCTGTTTGAGGTTTGGGAAGAAGTAATTACCTTACAAATACCACTCATCTCTAATTTAACAGGCTGCCTCTCCTTTCACAACTGCCCTTTTTGCCCTTCCACACAAAGGGCAATTAGCTTCTTTTAAAAAAAATTACATTATCTTCAGTTTACACTTATACATGTTCTCATTGGAGACACTTTTGAAATGTTTACTGCTCTTCTTAGGGAAGCCAGTACAGATGAGCATCTGTGGTTTTCCAAAAAGACCCCTACAGTCACTGGCTGTTGCATGCATGTTCTACCTTCTAAGACAGCAGAGGCAACAGTTTTCATGGACTTGTTTCTACCACAATGAAAAAAATCCCTAACTTTTACAGCTTCTAAAAGCAATACTTTCTAATGATTAAGCCAATGACATTCATGTTAGGTCTTATTAATGCAATCTGAGCATTAATAAGTCAAAATGAACCAGGCTTCAAAAGCTGTAGTTATAGAGTTCTACAACAACAGCAGCTTAAAAAGAAAAAAAAAAAGTATCTGATTTCTGTGTTCCCTAAAATCCAAGCTGAAAATCTGCAAGGAAAACGTCAGAGCTCTGAAGACAATCTTCACTTTTCTGTTCAAAATGATTTCTTCAGCTACAGTCATCTTATTTGCATTGTATCCGCTGAGTAGAGAACCAATGAGGGACACATCTCTTTCCTTTAAAAAATGTAATTTCGAAGTTGGGCATGACTCCCGCTCATTTTGCATTAATTAGAATTTAATCATGTGACTGCACCTTACAATCTGGAAAATAGTCTTTAGCTGGAAGGCCATGACCCTGCTGAATGGATGAGGAGAAGAAAGACGAATAGCAGTGCTAATCTTCCCAGACACTGGGTGATTGACGCTCACTTAATAGCATTCCTTCTCTTTTTCTCCTTCAGAACTGAGCAGCTAAGCCTGAATTTACATGGTGCTCATAGACTCCAAACTGGTAAGGCACTTTGGGAGAACTTGTATTTAGCTTGGCAAAGATAATTGGCCTGCTGAAATTAGCAGCATGTATTTGTCTTGAACATTTTATAACATTTCCCTAGACCACAACCTAGTAGAACAGCTATAAACAGAATATTGAAAATGACAAAAGCCAACGTGTGTGTCCCAAGTAAGCATTTATTTTTCCTCTACCTTCTTCATTTGCTTTCTAGCAACAGCTCTCTCTTTCTCTCTCCTCTTTCTCTCTCCCCCTTTCTTTCTTTCATTGTCTTTCTCTCTATTTAGTTCTATAATGGTCTCTGAAAGTGTCCACACAGAGCACCTAAATTTGATTCAATTCTGCTTGGCTGCAGTCAACGCACAGTACTGATTTTCCTCCCAGAAGTGTGTCTTAGTCAGTTTTCTGTTGCTATAGCTGAATACTATACACTGAAACTGGGTGATAGGTAAAGGATAGATGATTATTTATCGCAGTTATTAATTCTGACAAGTTGAAGGGCAGGGTACCAGCATCCACCGAGGGATTCTTGCTACATCAAAACATGGCAGAACATGAGAGAAAGGAAAATGCTAGCATGAGTATCTTCCCTTTTTCCTTCAAAGCCACACAAAGAGGCTGTCGCAGGACCCGCATGCTCACGACCTCACTTAATCTTAATTACCACACAAGGACTTAGCCTCCCACTAACATAAATTCTGGGATTAAGTTTTCAACACATGAATCGGGGGTGGGCATATCCAAACCGCAACAACGTGCCATGTTGCACAAAAGCTTGAGCTACTCAGGAGACCACATCAGTTTCTTCATGCTGCAATGTGCATGGCAGTGTTTATTAGAATTTACAGATTTATTATAAAAAAGGGAAAAAAATCACACTGAAGTCACGGTTTTCTTTATTTTGCTTTTAATCTTGTTGAGTTTCTGCTTTATTTTAAAGACTCAAGGTATAAATTAGCCTGAAATTGCTATATTTTCTTCGTGAGCCGAAACTTATCACTATTGATATGTTTTCCTCTATTTTTAGTAATGTGAGTTAAATGGATTTTTGCAATTCCATTTGGATTGTTTAGTATGCCTACTCAAGCTTGTTTCTGTAAGTAAGGCATGTAGTTTTCCATTATTTCACTTTCAATCTTTTACATTTTATTTATGTATCTATTTAATTACCTAATCACTTACTTTATGTATATTTGTGTGCACTTGCGTGAGTTTATGTGTACCACCTATGTGCAAGAGCCCATGGAAGCCAGAAGAGGGTGTCAGGCCTCCTGGAACTGAAATTACAGGCAATTGTGAGCTGCCCGGCACGTCCTGAGAACTGAACCACGCTCCTGTGCAAGAGGACAAATGCTTCAAACTGCTGAGCCATCGTATAGCTCTGACCTTCAGATGTTTTTTAATTTACAAATAAAATCCATTTTACTTAGAATTAACAAAAATCAAACCAAACCAAAAACCCCAAGGCCTATTTGATTGCCAGCTCAAGTGTGCTCAGTGACAAATGTTTGACCCCTTGAATCAATAGACTGGCTCAAATTGGTTTCTGGCATGCCTGTCTTAGTAGACAGTTACAGGGTGTTTTTTGTTCTTTGTTTTGTTTAGGTACTGTTTTCGTGATCTTACCTTTTTATCTTACTTTTAAATATGCATCTCTGTCTCTGATCTTGTCCTCTCACATTTGTGATTTTTTGAAGAATTAATAATAATAATTACTGTTACCCTGGCTGTTGAGTGGCAAAATGAAAGGACACATAAAAATAGCAGTTAAAGGTAGGTATTGTTACCGGACTCATGGGGAATGAATGACGCAAAAGAAATTCTCTCACATGCAATATATGCCTGATGCATGGTACTAGCCAAGGTTTTGTGTGTATAAAAAAAACTGCTCAGGTTAACAGAGATAACACTAGACCATTTCTCTTTAACATGAGCCCATTATTAAGATATATTTATCTTTCTAGCCTAGAGTCTTGGATTTATCTTGTACAATGTTTTACATAAAATTGGTAGCTAATAAATGCTATTGCTGAAGTGACTTTGCTAACATGAAGACATGAACAACTATTACGTCTTGTAAGTCCGTTTTAAGACTTGTAGCCATTACTTATTTTACATATTAATCTGCCAATATGGGCCATGTTAGAGGTGTGTGCCAGTTTTCTTAGTGCATGGCACATGTTATCTTCCCTTCACAGTTATACTCAGTGTTACCACTTCATTTTTTTTCTTTTTTCCTTTTTTTATTTATTAGTGTTTATTCACCTTGTATCCCAGCTGTAACTCCCTCCCTCGTCACCCCCCAATCCCACCTTTCATCCCTCTTCTTCCCCTATGGCCCTCCCCCAGTCAACTGATAGGGGAGGTCCTCCTACCCTTCCCTCTAACCCTAGATTATCAGTTCTCATCAGAACTGGCTGCATTATCTTCCTCTGTGGCCTGGTAAGGCTGCTTCCCACTCGAGGGGAGGGGGAGGGTGATCAAAGTGCCTGCCACTCTCCAAGTCCAAGAATAGGAGAGGTGCATGGGAGGAGATGAGGGAGGGAGGGTGGGATTGGGAGGAAATGAAGAAGGGGACTACAGCTGGGATACAAAATGAATAAACTGTAATTAATGTAAAAAATAAAAAATTAATTTATAAAAAAGAGCCAGCCACTGAGTTCATGTCAGAAACAGCCCCTGCTCCCCTTACTAGGGAACCCACTTGGAGACTGTGTAGCTCTTCATTTCAAGAAGCCAAACACTGTTGTTCACAGAATTTTAGTGACTTACACTGATGTTTATGACAAATGATGGTGGAGGAATATTAGGCCTCAAACAGTTGATTTGGAAGTAGACTAAAAGAATATTATAAATATATGCATATGTATGAGAAAGAATCCTATCAAGTAGCAAAACAACCACACAATAGCAGCATTTATATCATGACGTGATACTATAAAGTAAGGGACATCATTCTCTAGGTTAGTAGAAGAGCAGGTATCTGTGACCTGGCTTGGTCACACATGCATGTGGAAATATAAAACATACTTGCAATGGGAGCTGTCAATTAAAGCTGCCAAGTGTGTTTTCCTCGTTTGTTTATTTTGTTCTTCTTCTTCTTATATTTTCAGTTTTATCCAGTTCTTAAAAGGAAAGCAATAAAAGAGGGAAAAGTGATGAAAAGAGAGATTTGTTACCTATTATTCTTCCATGCCCAGTGCCGGGCTTCGAAAGCAACTGCTCACCATTCATTTTCCTTGACTAGTGTATGTAAAGAGTGACCACCCCTCACAATGATCACATGCAGTACAGGAATCCTGTGACTAACGAAAAGGCAGCCACAGCAACACAGTAAACCAATGTCGTTACAAAAAAGAGGCAATGTTTACCTATAGTTAGGAAAGTGATTATAAAATATTAGGCCCTTGAGAAAAGCCTCTCATTAGAATATAACACAGGTGTCTAAAACATTCAGAAATGGTATCTCTTGAAGGCTCACTGCTTTCACTAAGTCATTTTTTCTATTGCAGCATGAAATTGCTAGAAACTTAGTAAAGATACCACAAACATTTATCTCAGAGGTCCTGCAGGTCATACATCTGAGCACAGATTAGATGGAAGCTTTATCCTAGTGGTTCTCAACCTTCCTGATGTTGTGACCCTTTATTACACTTCCTCATGTTGTGGACCCTCAACCATAAAATCATTTCATTGCTACACCAAAACTAGAATTTTGCTACTGTTATGAATTATAATGTATGCACCTGATATGCAGGATGATGGATAGGCAATTCCTGTGAAAGGGTTTTCCAACCGCCAAAGGGCTTGCGACCTAGAGGGTAAAACAACTGCTCTGGTCCATGGTTCGCAAGCTGCAGTCAAGGTGTTGGCTGGATCTATGCTCTCACCTGCAGCCCAGCATTATCTTCCAAGCTCCTTTGTCGGTAGGATTCAGTTCCTGCACCTGTAGGAGGAGGCCCAGCTTCCAGAGGACATAAAGCCTTCACAATGACAGAAAGTAGATCAGTGACTTGATCAGGACAGAACTAGGACAGGACGAGAGCAATAACCCAAGCCCAGAGAACAGTCCCATAATAACAGATTTGTCAACGGTTTTCACTATGGTCAGTTTCATGGCTTTATGCACATTAAATTTTAACAAACTGTACAACTTCTTATGATAAAGCAATGAGACACTCTTAATCTTGTCTCGTTAGTAACTGACACCTTTGCCTTGACAGTTTGCTTAAGGTTTCATTATTCAGCATCTAATTTTGAATACCAGCCCCATATCTTGAACTCTGTGAGGTATCTTGTATGTGTTATCAATGTCGCCATGGCTTTGAAATGCCATATCTTTTGGCTTTTTCCTTTCCCTCCATCAATAAGTACTTTGAGTAACTACAGCTAAACACATTTCCAACCTTTTACACCAGAGAAGAGTCTTTCAAGAAATCTCATACATATTAGGGAACTCCCGACTTCTGGGATCCTACCAGATCTAGCTAGCTGTCTTTATAATTTGGATTTTCTGTCCCACAACAGACCTAGAAGTTTCTCTGGTTCTAAAAGTAGAAAATTTAGGGAAAAGGAGGAGAAGTTGATTGTCCTCTAAAGATTCTGTAGCCAATGGAAGGTTCTGTGCAAACTCTGAAATCTAAACTAATAGTGCATTAACACTACTCAGTCCAGAAGATAGAAGGAAAGCCATCTTCCTAGTGAGGTGTAGGAAATAGCGTAATCTGAAACAACATTGAACTAGGATCAGCGGGTGCCTGAAAGGGCATGTGAACAGTGAATATGAACAATGTTAGAGATTGTCACTGTCATTGTCCTGGGATGCAATGATGAAGAGATTATGTCATATTTTCCTTTCAATTAGTTCTGGAAACTTTATAGGTTTTAGACTTGTGAGATGAGCCATGAGTCTAAAACTTTGGTCAGAGAGCTATTTGGTTAGCAGACTTCTGAGCTGCCTGCTCCAATTGCTAATTTTGGGTCCTTATGCCAATGCATATAAAATAGTTATAGTTTATGAAATTTCTCTGTATGTCAATGAGCATAGAACACATAGTAGAATGACTTAACTGTCTTATTGGTCAACATACCAGCTTAGTCCAATCACAGAGCAGAATAGGCCATGGAGACATTTCAGGAGACTAATTCACTAAAATTATTTCATATTTCAAATGTCATATTTTAACTATAAAAAGGTTGATGAGTGGTATAGATTCAGAACATTTTGTTACTCACCATTGTAATTCATTTAGTGTTATAAATTTGTTCTTATTTTTGTAATTATGTAATTATAATTTATTTTGATTATGTCAACATTTTGTATTTTCATTTTCATATCATCATAGTTCACAAATGAAAAATTGAATACTTTAGGTATTTATATAGAGTTTCAGTCTTAGCACCTAGTGAAGTTTAATATTCTATGCAATAGATAGGTTAATATAGAAATACATGAAATCTTAGATTATTTTATGAGATACTTCTGAGCAAATAATATATACATTTGTTTATATGTATAAAAGGAAAGAACAATGCTCAATAATAATCAAAGAACAGATGATGAAGTTAAGGAGTAAGAATGCATGAAGGAGTTCGAGGAGATAGAATGTGGGGTAAATAATAAAATACAGAACTCATGTAGAAAAAAAATTTAAAAATATAAAAAAAGATGAATGAAGAATTCATAACTCCAAAAGAAGTGAGCAGAGAAGTTTCAGACATTTTCACTGTAACAGCATTGACATAAAGTAACTTCAGAAGTAAGAATTAAAATCTAGAGCAAATTGATCATTCGTGATAGAATCATTATAGCACATGGGCTATAAACCAAGCAACACTTTATACATATTTTTCAACACATGGGGCACTTTATCTCTAGACTTAGCTGAGCAATGCAACTGCAAACATGTTACAAATACAACACACTTGAACAGACGACATTTCTCTTAGAATCAGATCATTCTTGTTTCTAATATTTTATTTACATCTATGATATGTATTTATGTCAAGTTAACAAATAATGTGAATAAGTAAATTCTTGTCTGGAGACTTGGGGACAAGTAAAGTTTCCATCCAGAATATATTAAGAACTGAAGTAGTTAAAAAGCAACAAATCAAGTAATCCAAGTAAAAAAATGGGGTACAGAGCTAAACAGAATTCTCAATAGAAGAATATCAAATGGTAGAGAAACACTTAAAGAAATGCTCAATATCTGTTGTCACCAGGGAAATGCAAATCAAAACGACCCTGAGACTTCACCTCAAACCCATATCAATGGCTAAGATAAAAACCTCAAGTGACAATACATGCTGGAGAGGATGTGGAGAAAGGGGAACCCTCTTCCATTGCTGGTAGGAATGTAAACTAGTACAACCACTTTGGAAATCAATCTGGTGCTTTCTCAGAAAATTAGGAATAGTGCTACCTCAAGACCCAGCTATACTACTCCTAGGCATATATCCAAAATATGCTCAAGTATACAACAAGGACATTTGCTCAAGCATATTCATAGCAACTTTATTCATAATAGCTAGAATCTGGAAACAAGCCAGTTGTCCCTTAACTGAGGAATGGATACAGAAATTGTGGCACATTTACACAATGGAATACTACTCAGCAATTAAAAACAAGGAAATCATGAAGTTTGCAAGCAAATGGTGGTAACTAGAAAAGATCATCCTGAGTGAGGTATCCCAGAAGCAGAAAGACACACAGGGTATATATGCACTTATAAGTGGATATTAGACATGTAATATAAGATAAATATACTAAAATTGTTTACCTAAAGAAACTAAACAAGGAGACCCTGGGTAAAATGATCAATCCTCATTCAGAAAAGCAAATGGGATGGACATTAGAAGAGGGAGAAAACAGGCAATAGGACAGGAGCCTACCACAGCAGGCCTCTGAAAGATTCTGCCCAGCAGGGTATCAAAGCAGATACTGAGACTCATAGCCAAACTTTGGGCAGAGTTCAGGGAATCTTATGAAAGAAGGGGGACATAAAAAGACCTGGAGGGGACAGGAGTTCCCACAAGGAGAGCAACAGAATCAAAGAAATCTGGGTAAAGAGGTCTTTTCTGAGACTGATAGTCTAACCAAGGACCATTCATGGAGATAATACAGATGTAGCCCATGGCAGCTCAGTCTCCAAGTTCCCTTGTAATGGGAACAGGGACTGTCTCTGACATGAACTCAGTGGCTGGCTCTTTGTTCACCTTCCCCTGAGGAGGAAGCAGCTTTATTAGGCCACAGAGGAAGACAATGCAGCCCAATCCTCATGAGACCTAATAGGCTGGGGTCAGAGAAAAGTGGGGGAAGGACCTCCCCTATCTGTGGACTTGGAGAGGGCATGGGAGGAGATGAGGGAGGGTGAGTGGGATTTGGAGGTGATAAGGAAGGGGGCTAAAGCTGGGATACAAAGTGAATAAACTGTAATTAATGCAAAAAATAAAAAGTGATAGATTGGAAGCTGTTGTTGTTGGCTTGATCTTGGCTTTGTAGGGTGAAGTCTGTGTTAGAAAACCTACTTTTCTTTCTGAATTACTCTGTGAAAGTAGAGTAATTTTTTTTTTTCCTATGATACCTGTTTCTCTTGCTTGGTTCCTTTTCCAAGGTTTAAACTATTTTCACGTATTTGTCAATTTCTCAAAACCCAGTGATGGTAAAGAGAAGCCAGGGTGCTCTGCTCTGATTTGTGAAGTAGCCCTGACAACTTGCTTAATGACTGTACATCTTGTGTCCCTGTTGCCCGGATTGGGATGGGAACTCGGCTGGGGAGAGTGTGGCCTCTAGGCATCCAGGAAGAATTTGCCTTGTCATTTCCTTCCGATTGAAGAATGGGGGGTTCTCCTATATCTGGAAGGCAAATGGGATCAATGTGACCCTGTTCATTCTAGGCTAGCTCCCTACCAAGAAGAGGTAGCCTACTGACCTCAAAAGACGTCTGCCTCCCAGCTGCCCACGTCCAAGGATTTTAGCTTAGAGTAGAGCACGGAGGGAAATAATCATATCCAACCACTCCTCTTCCCTACCTGAGATTTTCCCAGCTACTGGCCTATACGTTGTGGGGAAAGGGAAGAGGTTCAGACAGGCAGTGCGTGTGCCAAATGAGATTGCTGCACCATATCCCCAAGATGTCCGTAAGGAACCTGGAAGCGACATTTGACAGAAAGTGTTTGAAAGCGGTAATGGAAGAAACACAGCCCATCTGAGCCGCTCAATAAAGCAAACACAAAGATATTTAAAGATTTCCTCAGATTCCAATTTTGAAGGACGATTAAAACAGAGATTTTCCCTGATGGCTTAAATTTGCAGAAAACACGTGATATCACTCAGCCGTGAATTAGATTCAGATACATTTCCTATGATCATGTAGAAATAAGAAAGAGCAGTGTGAAGTTAGTACAATTGTGAGGAAGGAATGAGGCCAAAATGACTAACTAGGGAAATACTATGAGTTTTTCAGGATGGAAAATTACGCATAGATTGAAATGTTCACCTGATTTGGATCAAAGGTCCTAGTGTTTTGAGATGACAGCTGTAATCTCATACTATTTTAAGCATGTAAAAATAATGTAAAAATATATCATCCCCTTTAAAAGCAAGCTGACCTGTTGTGAAGCTAAAAACAGACTGCCTATGATGATTTCCTAAATTAAGCCTTATTAGCAGGCTATAGAACTAATGATGAAAGATAAATATTGTTCTTGGATTGCTAATTCAACTAGTATTCAATCCAGTTTGACGCTTCATAATATATGTGAGACAATATGGTAGCCTATGTGTGTACATATTCCCAGATCATCATTGCATATTAACTACATTATAAAACCTTAGAACAATGTTCAACTCTAGGTGAGAGTAGCTAAAAATTCAGGTTGACATCACAAGAAATCAGTCCCTTAAACTTTAACATGAACCATTAAGAGTGGTATGAAGAATGATATCCATATGTTGGGGAAAACCAGATGTTCAACAAAAGGAATAATAGGCTACAAAGAACTGACTTAATTTTCTTGCCTGACACACAGCTAGTGTACATAAGAAATAGAACATTTGAATGTTAAAATATCTTTGATGACAGCTCCATGAAAATAAAATTTAAAATGTTTGGTTTAGAAATAGTTTATCGTAAAATTGTAATCTCTTATTTAAAACACTTGAATGCTTAAAATAATGACTTTAAAGATAACAATTAATTTGCTAGGAAATCTTATGCTCCCTGGGCTTCAACTTTATGCAAGGAAATTATGGAGATTCTGATGCATGATAAGTACAGATGAAAGGCCACTAATGAATAGTGAGTCCTTGAATCATCCTTGAAAATACAATTGAGACTAAATGGCATGCATTATACATGAAGTTTGAAATGTGGTTATTGGTGTGAGGTTTGTCCTCCTTTAAGTGTAGACCTATCTTTTTTTTTTAAAAAAAGTTTTATTTTTATTACAATTTATTCACTTTGTATCCCAGCTATAGCCCTCTCTCCCATCCCCTCCCAATCCTACCCTCTCTCCCTCTTCTTCTCCTATGCCCCTCTCCCAGTCCAATAATAGGGGAGGTCCTCCTCCCCTTCCATCTGACCCTAGTCTATCAGGTCTCATCAGGACTGGCTTCTTTGTCTTCCTCTGTGGACTGGTAAGGCTGCTCCCCCCTCAGGTAGAGGTGATAAAAGAGCCAGCCCATGAGTTCATGTCAGAGATAGTCACTGTTTCTATTATTGGGAAACCCTCTTGGACACTAAGCTGCCTTGGGCTACTTCTGTGCAGGGGTTTAATGAAAAGAATTAGTTATCTTAAACTGGTGTCTGGAGTATGGATTCAGCAACGTCTAATTTAGACCATTAAGAAATATGTATGCTTGGGCTGGAGAGTTGACTCAGCCATTTAGAACATTGACTTCCAAAGGTCCTGAGTTCAATTCCCAGCAACCACATTGTGCCTAATAACCATCTATAATGAGATCTGGTGCCCTCTTTTGATGTGTACACATACATGCATGCAGAATACTGTATAAATAATAAATAAATAACCCTTTTGAAAAAGAGAAATGTGTATGTGTACATAAGTGAATGCTTGGAAGACAACAAACTGGCAGAAATGGTTGTCTATGGATTAGAGTAGTGTGACCGAAAGTGGTTTTCCACAAAAGCAGGTCTTGAATTAAGAACGTGAGTGCAAAATGCAAGGACAATACAAACAAGGTCATCAGTGAAAAGAGTGAATCAAGCAAGGGTAAATGAGCAGAATCCATTAATAAGCATTTTCCTCCGTGAGGAAACACATCTCGGTCCAATTGGGACCTTTACAGAGACCACACGGAACATACTTCAGCAATTCTTAGCATTCATCCACCATCTGTTTCAACCCCAGCAGCATCACTGGTTGAGAGCTACTCCACCTTAGGACCTTAACTTCTCAATACAGAAGTTAATGTGCAGAAAAGAGAGACTGCGATACCAGAAGTAAAGAGCTACCATTGTAGCCGCCAATATCTCCCAGAGATTTAGCAAGCTGTATAACAAGCCCAGAATTACAGAGGCCAGAGAAGATTAAACGAACGAAAGTTGGTTACCAGAATCACTGCCCTTTGAAGGTCTTGGGGCAATCCTTTCTAGGCATTGAACCCCACTGGATTCTCCTGGCCCCGTTTCCCATCTCAAGCCCTCTGGGACTTTTTGACTGAATTGCCAGCCATTCCATGGACCACAAATTGTGTGCCTTGCTGCCTATTTCCAGCTGTATCCAAAGCTTCACCTTCTATACCTAAAGTGAGTTACCATAATTTTATTAAAACAAAAGTGATTTTTCCCTATCACAGTGAAGACAGTATTTTTTAACCCTGCTGTAGAATTAAGGTTGTACATAATAAATACTCTTAACAACATAATGGGTCCTAACAGCATTTGTATTTCGGTTTGGATACTCTTTGGAAGACCTGTTTTTGCAATGTCTGCATCTTATTCCAAGCCTTGATCAATGGTGTTCATGTTTCTGTCGAGGACTGAAACTTTTATAGCAAAAAATTATCTTTTCTAGTTTATTATTCAAACTGAAAATAATTCTACCCCCCTTTTTCATCAACGTCTAACTTTTTCCTCCAATTTGAGTAACAAAAGGCCAATTGCTGTGCAATACCATTAAGAATCACTTAAGCAATGGGTAACACTGTTTAACCATCTCAAGTCTGACATCATGTGATTCCAGTGGTACTAGTTTATGTCCTTTTACTATCATCAGAGAACAGATGAGAGATACTGATCTATTGAATGGAGAAAAACTTGTATTTCAGGTTATAAGTACTCTGTCCCAAACTGAGAGGAACAGTTAACTCTCAGGTGAATTTATTTGTTCTACAGGTTTTTTCTTTTGTTTTAGCTTGTTCTTACTATTGACATTACCCTTCCTTTACTGTGAAAGCTTGACTAGTGCTTAAGCTGAGGCCAAAAATAGGAAGAGGAGGAAGAGGAGAACAAGAAGAAGCAGAAGCAGAAGAAGAAAGAAAGAAAATGCATTTTTCTCCAATTCTTACCCCTGTTCTACTCCCCAGGCCAAGATGAACTGCTTAGGCAATTATCCTCTCCTAGTAGAGATGGGGTCTGATGAAAACACATCTTTAAGGAAGCATTACACCCAGCTTTCCTTCTTAATAAGCTGCTTCATAATTGGTTGTAATGATTTCCCAAGAGATTCTTGCAAATTAGTGTTCAATTTAAAAGAACAAGTTCTACTAATAGCTTACTGAGCTATTAAGCCAGCATATCTGAAGCAGCTACAGCAGCAATTCATGTGCTAAGGGAGCGTGGGTGCTATGGAAGGCCGTCTTCAGTCTTAGGGCCTCTTCCAAGTTGCAATCTACTGTTGCTCCTCTCCAGAGACTTGGCATCCTACACACAGCCCGGGAGGTCTCGCTTTTCCCTCCTTTGTGTCAGTCCCACAGTTTACCTCATGCTCAAATGTGGATAGTACTCCAAGACTGTCTAACATCATTGCAATGACTCATGACTAGCAAATTCTTAGTTTAAAGTAATTACCAACTTCTAGGGGTTTTATATAAATTGCAGTTTATTTTAGGAAGGAGAAGAAACTAGCATATGGAAAATATTGAATGAAAAATGGTAAAATATAGACCATACCACAAGCTTTGTTTGAACATGTATAATTTAGTGACTGTTCCTTTAATGTAAACACATAGAAATATCTACTATTTATTTATTTGTTAGGAGTTCATAGGTAGTAATGGTCTTAATGTTTGAAAAACATACCAAGTGGACTCAAATTATGAGGAAACAGGAGAAGCAAACCTATTCTTCCTTTTCATCTCTCTCTTCTCACTTTGCCCACCCAGGGGGACTGGAACAGCTGAAATGTGTGGGCTACTTCTGCTAAGTCTACGGCTCATAAACAAAGTTGATGAAGATAATAATGTGTCACATTTGTAGAGCATCTTATGCTTTCCAGAATGTTTTCACATAAATTGCTCCATTTACAGAGCAGCCTCGTGCAGATGTTTTATGCATTTGCAACCATTAAAATTGCTTATTCAGACTAAATCTCTCTAACATTTCAGGTTCTATTTCCCTCACTTAACTTTATCCTACCTTTCAGTTTCACAAAGAGAATTTCTGATGCGTATGTAAAATGACAGCCATTTTCTGATTATTAAAATCCTTCAGATGAAATCATAGGGAGTTCAAGTTGGAAAGATCTTTGAAGAAATTGTGTTCTAACCTCTTTATTTTGCAGATGAACCTTGGTTCAGAGAAAAATCAAGAACTGAAGCATTTAGTTTTCTTCTCTGCATGGAGAAAGGTTCCTATTAGAAAGGAAAGGTTCCTTAGAGTTTCCTCCTGATTATAATGCAGGAGACAATGAAAGAGAGAAAATGGTGACAGCAAACCCAATTTATCTCATTAGGGAAAAACTTTTTTTTTTAACCTTTCTTGTCGTTCAGAAAAACTAAGGGTGTTGATTCAATGTAAACATCTTCTGTTTTTAAAATTATTTTCATTAAATCCAAAGTTTTTAGATTCTTATTCAAGTACTATTTGTGTTCTTTATTTTTTCCCCACTAGCTCTTCACAAGTATCTTGTGAAAAAAAATCTAGGCCCATTTCAATGTTAAGAAATATCATACTTAGAAAAAAAATACTTTTTTCCTAAATGGATTGACCAAAATTGGGTAATCAATAAAGGTCATCCCCTGGGTAAGAAATCAATCCTCACTCAGAAAGGCAAACAGGACAGAAATCAAAAGAGGAGAAAACAAGGAACAGGACAGGAGCCTACCACAGAGGGTCTCTGAAAGACTCTACCCAGCAGGGTATCAAAGCAGATGCTGAGACTCATTGCCAAACTTTGGGCAGAGTGTAGGGACTCTTATGAAAGAAGTGGGAGATAGAAAGACCTGGAGAGGACAGGAGCTCTACAAGGAAAGCAAGAGAACCAAGAAATCTGGGCACAGGGTTTTTTCTGAGACTGATAGTCTAACCAAGGACCCTGCATGGAGATAACCTAGAACCCCAGCACAGATGTAGCCTATGGCAGCTCAGTGTCCAAGTGGGTTCCCTTGGGAACAGGGACTGTGTCTGACTCAGTGGCTGGCTCTTTGATCACCTCCCCCTGAGGGAAGAGCAGCCTTACCAGGTCACGGAGGAAGTCAATGCAGCCAGTCCTGATGAGACCTGATAAGCTAGGATCAGAGAAAAGGAGAGGAGGATCTCCTCTATCAGTGGACTTGGGGAGGGGCATGACAGAAGATGAGGAAGGGATGGTGGGATTGGGAGGGGGTGAAAGAGGGGCTACAGCTGGGATACAAAGTGGATAAACTGTAATAAATAAATGAATAAATTTTAAAAGTACAGGTCATCAAACTGCTCAACTATTTAATTTTTAAATTTTTCAACATTTCTTTGATGAGGACGAATGTAATGTTTCTATGTATAACAAAAATATATTAAATGATAAATATAAGATTTATAATATGTTTTTAACATATAAAGATTATAAACCATCTCCAACAGGAAACTCAATAATCACTATTTGTTTTGTGTATTCTGTATGTCATAGCTTGTTTTAGGGTGCTATGCATTGAATTCAGGGTGTTGGGTATGCTAGGCAAGTGCTTTTCAACTGAGCTATATCCTAGCCCTATCATGTATTACTGTCTCAAATACTATAGAAAGCTTATGATATCCCCAATATTTCTTCTCATTCATAAAGAAACAAAAGCTCAGACAAATGAGCAATCTTGCCCATAGTTACAGTTCTACAGATGCCATAGTTCATGAACTGTCTGTTTTTCTTTTTTTAAGAAAGCATAACTAATTGTGAACAAGAATAAAAATTTGAAAAAATATATTCTAAAAACTTCAACCCAAAATATACTCTGCCTACAACACGTGCAGGGGTAAAGATAGAGCAGAGATTGAAAGAAGGTCCAATCAATGTCTGACCCACCATGAGACCTACCTCATGGGAGAAAGCCAACCCCTGGCACTATTAACAATATTCTGCTATGCTCACAGAGAGGAGCCTAGCAGAGCTGCCTTCTGAGAGGCTCCACCCAGCAGTGGATTCCAACAGATGTGCAGAGACGCACATGCAAACACTGGGGGAAGCATGGGAAGTCTTGTGGAAAAGTGAGTATAAAAACAGAAGGACCTGCAGGTGACAGGAAGAAGGTCTCCACCAGAGGACCAACAGAGCCAGCTAACCAGAGCTCAGCAGGGCTTATGGAGACCGAAGTACCAACCAAGGACCATACATTGACTGGACCTAGGCCCCCTACACAGATGTAGCAGATGGACAGCTCAGCGTTAATGTGGGTTTCCCTAGTAAGGAGAGCAGAAACTGACTCTGACATGGACTCTGTTGCCTGTTTTTTGACCACTCCTCCCTGGCAAGGCTGCCTTGCCAGGCCTCAGGGGAAGAGGACTAACTTCGTCCTGATGTATCTTGATGAACTTCAGCTATCTTTATTCATTGTTCTCTATCTTATTTTTTCCCCAAGTTTCTGTTATTCAGCCTGGGGACAAAGGTTTCAACTAGACTGGCTGGTCAGTGAGACCCAGGAACTCTCCAGTCTTGACCCCAGCTTTAGGGTTTGAGGCATATGCCACCACACACACCTTTTATGGCAGTGCAAGGGGTTTGAATTTTGGGTCCTCGTGTTTGTACAGTGAGTACTTGAACTGTCTGAGCTATTTCCTCAGCACATGGATTTATCTCTTAAATATTCAAGCATTCTAAATAAACCCAACCTGTATCATGCATTTATCTTTTATTTAAATCATGACAAAAAGTTCACTGTCCAAAATATTATTGAAAATTATTATAAATGGCTGATTATTAGATTCTCAGACATTACTATATTATAATGATTGATATTTAATCTTTTATAATATTTTGAAATTTAATGTTGATATTGTTGGCATATTTTTTTATAAAGATGCAAATGAGAAGGTAGGTATAGAGGACTGTGCTTGTAACTAAACATTCAGGAGGTAGAGGATGGTAGGTAGATCAGGAGTTTGGCCATTCTGGACTACATAAAACTCTGTCTTAACCTGATAGACTAGGGTCAGATGGAAGGGGAAGAGGACCTCCCCTATCATTGCACTGGGGGAGGGGCATAGGAGAAGAAGAGGTAGGGAGGGTGGGATTGGAAAGGGATGGGAGAGGGGGCTACAGCTGAGATACAAAGTGAATAAACTCTAATTAATAAAAATAAAATTAAAATTAAAAAACTGTCTTATAATCCATTTTAACTCTAAAGAGGAATATATGAGTTATTTTCTCATAAAAAGTTTCAAAATATTTTAACATGTGTGAAATACAGAATATACATGGAAAATACATTTAACTAAACAGTATAATGAATAATTATGAGAACATGTGAGCAATGATCAAAAGAATTGGAGAAGGAGAACTTTGTTCTTTTTTTGGGACACTGGCTGAGCAGGAAGTTCAGCTGGGTACTTTTTTGCCTCTCTGAACTAGCAGACTTTCACCCCAGCATCTGGCTCCAGAGTCTTTATTTGTAAAATCGAACATTTAAGATTTTGCTAATTTACTGTGATAATGGCCACTCTCAGCTGCTCCATCGTAGTATCGAATTCTCCAGTCCAATTACCTAAAATATAGCTAGACAATTGTTTAGACAGATTTGCAGCACAGGAAAAATTCTCATGTTGTATGCTAGTGACACAAAGTCCAGCATACTTTCATTGACAGCCCGGTTGAGCCATTTGCCATAGGGTATCAATTTGCTCCTGCACGAGGTCAATCCTCTGATTGAACACCATCAAGCCTCCTTTTAGTTGAGCATTAATTCCTTTTTGTACATCTAAGGCATGAGCTACATTGGCTAAAAGATTATTCAGGGTCTGAGCAGTCTGCACAGTATGACTCATGGCTAATGCCACGGTGGTAGCTCCAACAGCCACCAATGAGATGGCAGTAACAGTGGCAGCTGTAGTTCCAAGATCCCTTTTCTGTCTGAAGAGAGTCATAGCGTGAGGGGCATCAACGGGCACAGGCACCCAGCGAGGCATGCGAGTAACCAGGGCATACCTAAATTCACTAGCATTCCGGCATTGGGCAAAAAAGCAAGTATCATCACTACAATTACTTGGCTCTATCTGGCTAATAATGAATAAAAATGGGGGATATAAACAAACAGGTGTGGGCTTATAGGAAATATTATGAGAAGCCTTAACCCCCTCATTGGAACATCTTGCATCAGTTCTAGAACTAGCAGTGGTGGTGTCCGAGGTCTGAGTAGGTTCAGGAGACCATTGCCCCCAGGGGCGAGACGTGCTCCATGCCAATTGACTAACTCCATGTTTTCCTCCACTTTTGAAAGTCATTTAAGGTTCTTAAATTATTTTTCCTTTTTTTTTTTAATTTTTCCTCAATTACACTTTATTCATTCTGCATCCCCCTGTAAGCCCCTCCCTCCTCCCCTCCAAATTCCACCCTCCCTCCTCCCTCTGCATGCATCTACCAGAGTGGACGCAGGACTAGCCACAGGATTATCACCATGGATTGCTGCAGCCATGAATCATCTGAAGGAATGGGCGGGCATGGGAGCGTTAGCAGGCCTTCTGGTGTTGGTCTCCTTGGTTTGCCTGTGCAAGATTATATATATATATATATATATATATATATATATATATATATATATGCAAGATTAGAGTCTCACAACAGTGTAATGCAGCCATGATCATTCAGGCCTTTACAGCCATTGAAGCAGGACAGTCTCCCCAAGCATGGTTGGCTACCATAAAAAGCCAAAATGTTATGCTCAGGATGCGAGGCTAAGCACTGCACTCAGGGTCAGCCGCCTTCGACCCAGAGAAGAGCATGTCTGATTGCATGCGGGTTGATGCCCCAGGTCCCGCCTCTGAGAAAAAGGTATCAGACGGGTCTGATGCTCTTTGGGTGGATGACACCTAAATGAACATCGGTACAAAGTCCCAATTTATTTCTAATATCAAAGATCAGACCTCTACTCTTGCCTGATGCGTCTAAAACAAAAAGGGGGAACTGTAGAGAGCTGCGTAATGCCGCGCCTTAAAGATGGAGCTGGTTTCCGCCTTCCACCTTCCTGATGGTGAGTGCTCTCTGTCACAAACAACTCCACATTTGGCTAAGGCTGAGGATCTGGCTTGCTTCCATGTATGTGGACCTATCTGCATTGCCCATGTGGCACGCTGGGGTTGGCTACCCAGAGGCTATTTAAGCTGTGGGCTGGCTTTCCCCAGGGTCCGATGATTGTTCAAGGTTCCCGAATAAACTGCATTGAAAAAAAAAAAAGATTTTGCTAAAAACAACACATAAGTTTATTTATCCATTGTACTATGGATGGATATTTGGATTATTTTCTTTTTGTTTCTATTACACATCAAACCTGGCATAAACATTCTGTACATTCTTCTGTTTCATGTATGATCATCTCTCTATGGTGTATAACCAGAACTAGAATTTTTGAGTTGCAAATATGCATATTTACATTTAATAGATTATATATATATAATTTCAAAATAGACATGCCAGTTTCTATGCCCACCAGCATGAATGAAAATTTTTATTACTCTGTGTCCTTGGAAATCATATTTTCAGGGATTTTATTGTTTTCAATCTGTGGAATCTTTGTGGTAGTTGGTATCACATTAGTGCCAACTATTGCCTTGAACTTGTGGTGATTCTCGCAGACTCTAAGAACTATTAGAGGCCTGTGCCACCACACCTGACTCAAGCTTTCTTAAATAATCATGTCTTGGCAAAATACAAATTAAAAATGAATGTAGCTTGTTCTTCTGTACTGTGGTTTCAATGTGTTTCACAAATCTTATATGTTGGAAGCAATTTCCCAAACAACAACATTGAGAAAAAGAACCTGAAGAATCACTGCTGTTATTGTAAGAATAGGATCCTGACAAAAGGGTGTTTGGAGAACCCTTTTCCCCTATCTTAGGTGTGCAAACATTCCTTTGCCCTTCTACTTTTTACCATGGGAGGATACAACAGCAGAAGACCTTCACCAAACTGAAGACCAGCTTTGACATGGAGGGTAAACTGAGGCAGGGAGTGAGTTCATGATTTATTACTCAGCATACTTTTCTCTGAGTAAACAAAGCTTGATTCACTGGGGCCAGCAAAGTACTCCCTGAGGCCAGGGGAAAGAAAATCTTTTTGAACTCTTCGGGGGCCAGCAAAAAGATGGAAAAGACTCACACACATCACACACATACACACACTCACTTGATGGATGAAGCCAGCTTCAACAAGCTTCAACAACTTTATACATACACATACATACATACATACATATATACATACATACGTATGTAAAGACTCACACACATTTGGTGGATGGTGCAAACTCCAATGAGCAATCTACAAGTTTATTTTTTTCTCCCATAGTTTATATATTCTAGCAAAATCTTTCAAGCAGCATAAAAATTACAGTGTGATTACATTCTATTTTTCCTTCTAGTTAATTATTACAATTAGTATATGTAAGAAATACCCTCATCCCCAATATTCTCACATATTAAAATATTTTAAGTATTGTGGGTGAAAACAAAATAGTCCCAAGAACCCACATTCGTTTGTAACTAAGTAATTGTTACAGATTAACAAATTGTAAGCAAGCAAGATAATATTCTCAGCCACTTTCCCTTACTGGCAGGTTGCAGTTTGTGGTTACAAAGAAAGGATCAGTTATTTTGTTTTTCTATCCTAAAAAAGTAATCTTATTAAAAAAATCTTAAGAGAATCACAAATCTAAACTGTATATAAAAACAATCAGTCCTTTCTACTTTAAAGCCTTAGGTCATACATCTACTCATTGACAGTTTTTGTTAAATCCTATCAGGAAGCTGAGGACAAAAATGGGTACAAGAAATTGATCATCATCTTGGTCACCAGCCCAGCCTTAGCAAGGGACAGCCACCACAGGCAGTGCCAGAAGGACTGCCATTGTTCTGGTTCTGACTGTGACCTCAAAAATCCTTACCTCAACTATTGAGAGTGTGCCTTTCTGAACCTCAAATTGCTCCCTAAGATTTTCTACGTCAGAGCCACTAACAAAAACATCTTAACCTACCTTTCCTAACAATCTCCAAATCCTGAGGGTCATTGCTAACAATCTATATCTTTAAGTTCTTTCCAAGGGTGGTGATTGAGGCATTAATCTCTTCCAGCAGCAATACTTGAAAAAGATCAAGCACCTATGCTGTGTAATACTACGCAACAATCAAAAACAAGGAAATCATGAAATTTGCAGGCAAATGGATGGAACTAGAAAATACCGTCCTGAGTGAGGTAACCCAAAAGCAGAAAGACACACACGGTATAGACTCATTTATAAGTGGATATTAAACATATAATATAGGATAGACATACTGAAATCTGTATGCCTAAAGAAGCTAAGCAAGAAGGAGGATTCTGGGTAAGATGCCCAATCCTCATTCAGAAAGGTAAATGGGATAGACACAGTAGAAAACAGAGAACAGGACCGGAGCCTACCACAGAGGGCCTCTGAAAGACTCTACTGATCCAGGTATCGAAGCAGATGCTGAGACTCATAGCCAAACTTTGGGCAGTGTGCAGGGAATCTTATGAAAGAAGGAGGTCAATGTAAAGACCAGGAGGGGACAGGAGTTCCACAAGGAGAGTAACAGAACCGAAAAAAATCTGGGCCCAGGGGGCCTTTGCACAGACCAATACCCTAACCAAGGACCAGGCATGGAGATAACCTAGAACCTGCACAGATGTAGCCCATGGCAACTCAGTCTCCAATGGGTTCCCTAACAAGGGAAACAGGGTCTGTCTCTGACATGAACTCTGTGGCAGGCTCTTTGATCACCTCCCCCTGAGTGGGGAGCAGCCTTACCAGGCCACAGAGGAAGACAATGCTGCCAGTCTTGATGAGACCTGGTAGACTAGGGTCAGAGGGAAGGGAAGCAGGACCTCCCCTATCAGGAGACTAGGGAGGGGCATAGGGAAAGAAGAGGGAGGGAGGGTATGGTTGGGAGAGGAAGAGGGAGGAGGCTACAGCTGGGATACAAAGTGAATAAATTTTAATAAATAAAAAAGAAAAAAGAAAAAAGAAAGAAAAGAAGAAATAAACTGGTGTATACATAAAAAAAGAAAGAACGAATGAAAGAAAGACATCAAGCACTATTATTGTTAAGTGCCAATGCTGCCCAGTGAAGGGGCAGAAGCTCTCTTAGAGTTTTCACACAACCCATAGGTTGGGAGAGATGTAATGCTGTGAAGGCAACCAGCAGCACAAAACTCCACAGCAGCATGAAGTCTTCAGGACACGTAGTCCTCAGGGATCTGCCTTTCAGAGTCATCATGACTGTGCCAACCAGAGGGTAGGGGGGTCCTCATTCCGTGAGTTCTAAAGCTGTTTCTTGTTCCTTTATCATGGACTTTGACAAATTTCTTTCATTCACTCTTCATGGGACTCTGTCTTCTCATCTGTAAAGTGCAGGAGAAACAACATTGCTGTGGACTCTGGAAAGTCGATTTTCCAAAGATGGCTAGAATACTTACCCTAGCCCACATTTTTAACACTGTAATTTTGCCTCCCTTCCCAAGAGTTGTAAACTATATCCTTTCCTCTTGATCCTGAGAACTCTATGATTAGATGAGGCATGATGGAAGTGAATCCATGTAAAGTCCAACATGAGGACATATAAAGCTACAGAGCTTATTTGTAGATTTCTCCTGTGGATGTCAAGAAGATGAGCACACAATCCAAGGTCTTTCCAAAAGGCAAAAACTTTTCCTTTTGCACAACGGTCCAATAGCCATGCTAAATCAAGCAAGGAAGCACACCCAGCATAAATTCTGCTGGGGTTAACTCCAGATGCAAATAGATCCTATGACTCACTGTGACTCCCCAGAACTTAGCCTCACATTATTCTCAAACAACTGTGTTTTCTTGGAAGAAATGAAATTTGAGCATATATTTTTATTTCAAGAAGTGCTGACCCTGGAGGAATTAGAATTTTTTTTAGGGTTATATTTGATGATTATTTATTTATTTATTTATTTATTTATATTAATTAAGCTTTATTTACTTTGTATCCCCTCATAACTCACCCTCCTCCCCTCCTCATGCCACCTTCCCTCCTCCCTTCTTCACTCATGCCTCTCCCCAAGTCCACTGGTAGGGGAGGTCCTCCTCTCCTGCTTTCTGATCCTAGTCTGTTAGGTCTCATTAGGAGTGGGTGCATTGTCATCTTCTGTGGCCTGGTAAGGCTGCTCCTCCCTCAGGGGAAGGTGATCAAAGAGCAGGCCAATCAGTTTATGGAATTAGAGTTTTTAACAAGTAGTTTCTTTATTACTTCTTTAAAATGGAGTTTTGCCTTTTGTAACCCTTCAATAATCAACACGGCACAGTTGTTTACATTTCCCATATTCTTGATATATTCATTCATGTAGCCTTACCCCCACAGAGAAGCTTCCAGAAAACAGCTACAGATGAGGCCACAGCCTATAGGCACCACTATGTATAGGTGGTGGACATAGCCTTGGAGATGCCTTCAGGCCAGGAGAGTCTGTTCCAACCACATGTGATATTCTGAGTAAGAAATCCTGAACCTGGGTTATCTTAACCTCCAAACTATGAGGAAAAACAATAAGAACATTGTTGTGTAGACCCATTAAATCTTTGGGTGAGTTATAACGAGTCAATAGATAAATAAATTAAAATCTTATATGGTCTGGGGGGAGTAGTTGGTGAGAATCGATACTTGGCTTCTTCTTGTCACCAGTCTTTCCTGGTAGCATGACAACTGGACTTTTTAAATCACATATCCAACAGTGCTGGGAAGAAACCCTATCACACCTTATTACTAGACTTAAAAGTTATGTTGTGCCACTTCTGCAAGAGCAAGGGACCGCAGGCTGGAGCGCTGGCTCAACGATAAAGAGCAAACACACACTACTCTTAGAGAGGACCCAAGTTCAATTCCCAGCACCAAAGTCAGGCAACCTACAACTGCCTATAACCCCAGCTCCATGGAAACTGATCCCTACATATATAAAATCATCATTCTCCCCCGACACAGGCACAGACATGAATAAAACTCATCCAAATTCAGAGGAAGGCAACATGGATGCCACTTCTCAATGGAACGCACATCTGTTGCAAACATCACCTTGGGAAAAGAAGTCTAAGGTGTGTCTTAAAAATGCAGTCTTCACATAGAATTACACAAATTGATCAGGAGAAGTTCTTAGAATGAATGCCTGGCACAATACATGTTAATAAATGTTAGTTCTCATCAGTACTGTTCTGAAAATAGGAGATTAACAGTGTGAATAGAAAAGCAGTTTGGGTTCAGGTATGGCAATCAGTGATTACAAGAATGAATGGGAAAGGGTTGGGAGAGCCAGCATCTAGACTACCTCTGCCTGGCCCTGGCCCTATCCCTGCTCCGTGCTTGGTTCCCTACCTAACTCCACGTGAGCATCATTATCATGAAGTTCACATGCTTCCGTCTAGAACTTTGCTTCTCTATTTACATTTGTGAGATTGTAGGTTTGGTTTTCACTGTATCTACCCCGATATCATATTGTACTGATTTGCAATATTGTACTGATTTGTATATTTTGTCTTTTGTTTTTGACTAACCATTATTTGAAACATTTATCATGCTCATATATGGCAATTCACACACTCCATATTCCTGCTTCCTGAAATAATAATCATTAGACTGGATTCCAGTTTTTCATTCCATAAGCAAGTCTAGAGTGTGCACATTTCCATTTTCAGTAGAGCCTATGAAATGATTATGCCAATTTGCATTCCTGCTTACTGTGCAGAGAACAAATGGTTCTCCCCATTTTTTCTGCTAGCTTATCTGTCTTTGCTTCATTGATTTTGAAATACCTAGATTATGAAACACATAATTATCCCACATTGTAATGGGTATTGATTATTTGTATACATGCCAGAGGCATTAACTCCCAAAGAAAGGACTGTGGTGTTTTTTTTTTTTTTTCACTTTAATTTTAAATTCAATTCAGAAAAAAAATGAGTTGTCAGTGTGTTATGTTTGGGTAATTAAGATCTTTCTTCTCCTCAAAAATTATAAGTAAGTGCTATTGCATTCACTGTTAATAATTTTGATACATTTCTTTAGATGTTTAATTCGGCTAAAACCATATCTCACTTTCTGTACCTAATTTCTCCAGTTCGTCTTTTCCATTGCTTTGAAATGCTTTCAATTTCTCTCTATTAAATTATCATGCTTCCTCGGATAAAGCCCAGGTTTTTCACCTTTCCATAGTGTGATGTTCAGAATTTGACCCAGGCTTACATGATGAGTCTCTCTTGCCCTGTACCACCCTGCTTCGCCTGCGTTTAATTACGACTTTATAATCTGGCTCGAAGGTCTAAATAAGTCAGTCACTTGACTTCACTGCTTTTGTCCATTTCAACATTCCTGGTTATTGTTCTCTTTCTTAACTGCTTAGTTGGCTTTCCATGTTGGCAGCATATTCTTACCACCAATCCTGACTGTCCTAGTTATCTTTAGTCATTTAAACCTACAGGAATTAAAAAATAACTTTATGATTCTTCCAAGATATGTTGTAACACTTTTATTAAAGTTCCCTTTAGTTGATAAGCTAACTTAAGTTGTCAAAAATATTCAGAACATTGAGCAAGCTCCGGAGAAAAAAAGTTTCTGATTCAAGCCGAGATGGGAGGACCACAAGTTCAAGGACAACTTGAGAAAACTGGCTACACCCCCCCCCCCAACTCAAAATAAAATAGCAAGAAAAGGGGGGGAGGATGTGTGTCAACAGCAGAGAGTTTATCATAAAAGTGGTGTGTTTTCTAGTCACGTTTTCATGTTTCTTCTCAGTGAAGTTTTTATAGCGTATCCTGAGACTTGATTACTTATTTATGACTTACCAAGGTGTTACAATCTTTGCAGATGGAATCTTCCAAACTATCTGCCTGATCTGTCTTGGTCTGTACGGCAGAGCACTCTTAACTGTGGACTTGGCTCCACTTACGTTCACATACAAAAGCGCGTGTGCGTGCGTATATGTGTGTGTGTGCATGTGTTTGTGGGTGTGACTGCATGTGCAGTGCGCACGCACACGCACTCGTGTTGCTTTTCTATCTATTCAATTCTATACGTAATGATTTTCGTTTTAACAATATACAATTTAGTATTGTTTTAGGTATTTCCACCTACAAAGGACTAAATAGAGTTTTTTTTTTTTTCTGTTAAACACATTTTCTTACTCTGAAGTCAGAAAGAAAAATATCGGTAAGTCGTACGCTCAAAGTAGTACTCATTGGCGGTCTTTCATTTTCCCCAAGCATCTCCAACTAACAGTGTTTTGTTGGAGAAGATTTGTAACGTAAAATTAATTCACTTTTTCTTGTATCTTCCCGAATAATCACCATGATATTTATTTATTTGCCAACCAACTCTTTTGGAAAATACCTCATGTTAACATTTTCTCTGAAGGTCTACTTCAAGACGCTTCAAGAGATTTCTGCGTGCTGCATTCACTTTTGTTGGACCATGCGTGGTGACAGCTGCATCCGGGTTCTGAAGCTGGTCATTACACTCTTCTTTCCCGAGATTTAACTAGTCAAGCTGAGTTTTCTTGAGACCTCTCAGCAGCGCTGGAGACCCACTCTGTTGGCTGGGAGCTTTGTACATTTTTTTTTTTGCCTTTGTAGCACTTGACTAATTGCTCCCTCGTGTTTCCCTTGGACCATTCAGTTTGGTGATTTACTTCAGCGAATTGTTTACGGAGAGTTATCGATTTCTTTCCCCAGATCTCCACGTTTACCCTCGTTTATTTTCTTGTCATTGTATATGAGGGTGTGTGTGTGTATGTCTGTCTATCTGTATACGATATGCAGAAGTGTATGAACACATGTAGATTTAACTTATACATACACATGAATTACTGTATTTATCAAATGGACCTTCACGACTTCTCAGAGAACATCTGGAATCGTTTTCCTGTTACATTGTTATCAAATACACTGTGAAGCATACTTTTTAGTAGAGAACCAAGAGCTTACTTTTAATTAAAGAGAACGTCCACAGAATACTATAACATTCTAACAATATCTGGGAACATTTCAGGCTGACTAAACTATTGCTGACATCCTCCTTTCTCATTTTTGGGAAGTTGCTATTTTATGCAATTTTAGGTCACTTGATGGCTTTTTCTGTGAATGAGATCCACGGGTACCTTTTACCTACAGTGAGTACTGTATCTGTACTCACTGTATTATTTTTTTTGTCACTGATAAAGGAAAAGGAAATGAAATGTGACCAGATGATTAAACTGAATAAATTATTCCTGTGTCTCTTTTTATATCTTGCCTGAAACATCTTCGTTTTAGAAATCTGTACAAAGGTGGGCTATTTGCTGTCCCCAAAGCAGATGGGTTTATGAAGCCTAGTACCAAGAGAGTTGTTACTTCCTGTAGGTAGTTATGGCTGGAATTTTGAAAGCTGCCTTCAGATAGGTGTGGTGTTTTAACTGCATGAAATGTCATTTCTCTACATATTGGCCCTAGAAAATAAAGACCTGTCTGAAATGTTGCAATAAACCAGGACTTGTAATAGGAATAATGTACTCTCCATGAAAAGCAGATGCTTAACTTTTTTTCTGGTTTAGAAAAAATACTAAATAAACCCTCTAATTTTATTTTCTTTTAGTTCCTTCCATTTACTGTTGACATTTTAGAAAAAAAAATCACCATTTGAAATTCTCTATTCTTGAAATAACTGCATGAACAAGGCCCGTCAATGGTCATGTGATCACTGAAGAGTGGAAATTTCGCAGGATCCCATCCCTAAAAGAAGGACTGCAGGCAACTCGTGACTGACAGGAGAAGGAGACTCCCTCCCCTAGAGATGAGAGCCTCCTGATCGTTTGTCCAAAACAGTGTGGTCAGTCTTGAAAACATATACACACAAACAACAAAATCAGACTCACCAGGTTCTATTTACATATACCCATTTATGCACACACACATATGTAACAAATATAATCAAAGAAAAAGAGGCTATCAGCTTATGTGGGGGACGTGGGGGAGATTCAAGGGCAGGTAGCTGGGGAAAGCTGGAGAAAGGAAATAGGGAGAAATAATTTAATTTTATTTCAATTAAAACATTTAAAAACATCTACCGAGCCATGTATTATTAGACTCCCACTAACTTTCAAAACGACAGTTATGAAGTAGCAAAGAAATAATTTTGTGGTTGGCATTCACCACAACTTAAGGTACTGTATTAAAGAAAGGGTCACAGCATTGGGGAGGTTGAGCCATCAGGCTTTCCTTAACCTTCCTCCACAGCAATGGTTCTCAACCTTCCTAAACGCCTCCTCTCCAGGGCAGGAGTTAGACCAGGCAGGGCTACGCAGTGAGGGCTTGTCTCAAAGGAAAACAATCTGTAATTCCTTTTTCAGTGAGATTATTAATCAAAGTGCATTTTGTTTTTGTACATTATGGAGTAAGAACGTAATTCTATCCCTTATAAGAGTATGGATAACCAACTGCCCAGCAGTGTTTATAAATCATCTTTATTGATCTGCTACATGGTCTCTGTTGCGTATCATGCCATCTACAAATAATGGAGTGGTTATTCCTTTATATTGGTTTATCTGTTTGTCCATGATTCGTAACACACCAATTTAATAATTACATTTGAATAAAGCTTTATGATTGATAAATAAATATTCATACTTTCTTTTCAGAGAATATTTTAATTATTATAAGTTGATTTCATGTAAGTTTACCACAAAAGGATATAAAATGAAATTTAGATTTAAATTGTGTAAAACTTTTAGTAGATGAATTTGTAGATAATTAAAATTTTTATTTTAATGAGTCATTTTTTTATATTTTATTTTTTAATATTAGTTACAGTTTGTTAACTTTGTATCCCTGCTGTATCTCACTCCCTCTTTCCCTCCCAAATCCACCCTCCAACCCTCATCTCTTCCCTGCCCCTTTCCAAGTCCACTGATAGGGGAGGACCTCCTCCCCTTCCATTTGATACTGCTTTATCAGGTGTCTTCAGGACTGGCTGCAAAGTCCTCCTCTGTGGCCTAGCAAGGCTGCTCCCTGGTGGAGGAAGGAGGTCAAAGAGCCCACCATCGAGTTCATGTCAGAAACAGTCCCTGTTCCCCTTAATTGGGTACCCACTTGGCTACTGAGCTACCAAGGGCTACATCTGAGCAGGCGCTCCAGGTTGCATCCATACATGGTCCTTGTTTGGAGAAACAGTCTCATAAAAGACCCCTGTGCCCAGATATATTTGGTCCTTGTGGAACTCCTGTCTTCTCCAGGTCGTTTAATGAGTCATTTGATTAACATTAATATCTTGTTATTATCTAGATTTCTTTAGGCCTTTCATAAGGTTTTAAATTTTTCTTCAGGAAAATTTTGTGCATTATTTTAAATTAATTTGTTTCATGTTTCTGTGTCTATGTGACTTATCTTTAAAGTTTGGATATATTATTTAATTATTGGTATTATATAAAAGTACAGTCAATTTTTAATGTTTGTTCCCTCATGTTAACTATTTTATTAATTTTAATTATTTCTTATAAATCTTATGTATAAGCAGTATTATTGAAAAGTAATGATGGTTTTTTTCTTTGAAAACTTTATTCATTTGTTTCATTTTTTTGCTTAATGCTACTGTTATTTCGCTTTGTGTTATAAATAGATTTGATAACATTAAAAAAGCAATAAGTGAAATTATTTTTAGCATATTAAAATCATGCTTTCAACATTATACATTGGATTTGTTGCTTATATATGTGTGTGTGTGAGTGTGTGTGTGTGTGTGTGTGTGTGTGAATAATCTCTATCAGGCTAAGTCTGTTTTCCTTCCATTCTTAGCAGCCTAAACATTTTATCATCTGTGAATATCAAATAGCATTAATGCTTTTAGTATTAGCATAGAAAATTATATGTTTTCTTTCTAAGAACCTAATGTGATAAATGAACTAATAAGAGTTTCTACTCCTTTGCTTGTGTGTGTGTGTGTGTGTGATAGCCATGTACCTGTGTGTGTGTGCAATATTGTCAGCCATGTGTGAATACAAGGAAGCCGGTGCGTATGTCAGATATTTTCCTTAATAGCCTCTCCATCTTCTTTTTTGAAGCAGGGTGTCTCTCTGTACCCAGGGCTCATCCTTTTGTCTAGATGATTAGGCATTAAGCCCCTGAGACTCACCTGTCTTTGTCCCCAGCTGCTGGGGTGGCAGATACAGACAACCATGGCAAGCTTTATATGGAGGCAAAGGACTCAAATTCAGGTCTTCATGTTTTTAGTATCAGCCACTTTACCTCCTGAACCATATCACAGCCCTAATTTTCTCAGTTTTAAAGGAAATTTATTAGCTAGGAACTGTGGCGCATACCTTTAAACACAGCACTTGGGAGGCAGAAGCAGGTGGATCTCTAGAAGTTTGAGGCCAGCTTAGTCTACAAAGGGAGTTCCAGGACAGCCAGGGCTACACAGAGAAACTCTGCCTCAAAAAACCGAAAAAAACAAACAAACAAAAATTTTCTGTCTTAAACTTAACTTGGTTAAGTTTGTTACTTTCTTTCGCTTATAGATTAAGGTTTTCGTTACTATATTCATAAGGAAATTAGTCTCCACTTTTTCTTTATTGTTCTGTTCTTGCCATATTTTGATATGAGTATTAATCTGGACATATTAAATTGGCTGGGAACCATTCCTCCTTAAAATACAATGAAAGAGCTACTGTGACAACTTTCTGTGCCTTGTTGTCTTTGTAAGATGATCATACAATCCTTAGGGATCTGGGAGTAGACTGTGGTAGACAGAGATACAAAATCTAAAACCAAAGAGTAAGAATTTCCATAGGCTCCTCCAAGGCTTTTGCTGTACTACCCATCTGGTCATCTCCAGTTTCCAAGTGATGCGTAGAACCCCCGACTGAATATAAGGAAGAATGCTTTTGGATTCTTGTTTATTTTGTTGTTGTTCCTTTTGAGACTGGGTGTCACTATGTGTCTGTAGCTGGCCTGGAACCTGCTGTGTAGAACGCGCTGACTTTGAGCACACAATGACCTTTCTGCCTCTGCCTCCCTTATGCTGGGATTATAGGTGAGCCCACCTGTGCCTGGCCATCTTGTGGCACCTCATACCTCTTCCACAGAGGTGGTCATCCATGATCCAGCAGCATACGTTCTCCCAAGGAATGATGTACTAGCAAAAGAGAAGGGATTTTGTACTGGTGGCAGACAAAATATAGTATTATTTGCTTAAAAAGAGGTCTTGGCGCTTGAACTGACCAAATGCTTCCGTTAAATAAACTTTAGCTTGAAGCTTGGAGGTCCCTCATCTGCCCGTATCCTAAACACCCCTCAGACTGGTGCTATTGAAAGGTGAATTGTAATAGGAGGTCTTTGGGCCATTAGAGTTGTGTCCTGGGAGGAGACAGCTGATGAGTTCTCAGGTTCTCCTCTCTGGCCCCTGGCTAGTTGGTGAGCAGTTTTGTTTCACCACGTGTTCCTGCCTCATCATGCTCCCAGCCACCAAAGCGGTGGAGCGAACTTATCCTGGACTGAAAATCCGGAAACGATGAAGCCAGGCCATCCCTTCCCTCTCAGAAGTCGATTGTCTCAGGTCCTTGATCTAGTGAAAGAAAGAGGACGATGAAGAAAGCAAGTGAAGTCAAATACCAGCCATCTCACTTTCTGATGACTTTTTTTTTGGGGGGGGGCTATCCAGAAATACTCTATTTCAAGAAAAATTAAATGCAGAATATAAAATTTCCATAGCAGTAGGCACATATCCATTTGTCTAGCAAGGAATGAAGGGGAGCCTCCATACTAATTTCTACAGTGGCTTTTTTTTATTAATTACATTTTATTCACTTTGTATCCCCCCATAAGTCCCTCCCTCCTCCCCTCCTGATCCCACTTTCTCACCCCCTTCTTCACGCATGCCCCTCCCCAAGTCCACTGATAAGGGAGAGTCCTCCTCTCCTTCCTTCTGATCTTAGTCTATCAGATCTCATCAGGAGTGGCTGCATTGTCATCTTCTGTGGCATGG
The DNA here is from genome assembly GCF_030254825.1 of Meriones unguiculatus. Taxonomy (NCBI): domain Eukaryota; kingdom Metazoa; phylum Chordata; class Mammalia; order Rodentia; family Muridae; genus Meriones; species Meriones unguiculatus. The sequence goes on from NC_083350.1 coordinate 124,775,307, forward strand.
TAAGGCTGCTCTCCCCTCAGGGGTAGATGATCAAAGAGCAGGCCAATCAGTTTATGTCAGAGACAGTCCCTGTTCCTATTATTATGTAACCCACTTGGACACTGAACTGCCATGGGCTACATCCATGTAGGGGTTCTAGATTATCTCCATGCATGGAACTTGGTTGGAGTGTGAGTCTCTGGGAAGACCCCTGTGTTCAAATTTCTGGTTCTGTTGCTTTCCTTGTGGAGTTCCTTTCCTCTCCAGATCTTACTATTTCCCACTTCTTACATAAGATTCCATGCACATTGCCCAACAATTGTCTATAAGTCTCAGCATCTGCCTTGATAGTCTGCAGGGCAGAGCCTTTCAGAGGCCCTCCGTGGCTGGTTTCTAGCTTGTTTCTTGTTTTCTTCTCCTGCCTCTGCCTCCCTGAGTGCTGTCTGATGATTTTTTACAAACCCGAGAAATGAATGTGTGTATGAATTTTGCTGCCTTCACTGGGTCTAACATCAACCATTAACCATACCCCTAAACCAAAGCATTAAATGGAAAAAATCCTGCAATTTTCAGACCCCACATTTTAAATGTAGTTTGCTTTGTAAATTATTTTACTCCACATTTATTAGAAAGTTAAAGCTCCTCAATTAGCTATCTATAGTGATAAATATCAATATTAATAGACAACCAAAAAATTTCAGTGTACTAAAAAAATCCATGAGACTCTGAGAAAATGTCACTATTTATTAAATGCCACAATGTAGCGTTTGCCATTGAAGTTAGAACACTCTGGTGTTAATTTTCCGGTAAATGTTCTTGGATTGGACACAAACCTTTGATGATTCTCAGTATCTTCTCCTACAAAGCATGCATAATGATACCCTCCTCACAAGTCATTGTAAAGATTAATGGCTTAACTTAGCCCATTACATAATAAGCTTTTTAAATAATTATTTTTGTTGAAGCTTTACAACTTTATGATGTATGTAATCATTGCAATATATGCTGATGTATAATTTATAACAGTATTTATTTATATGCAATGGTTTTTATTTTCATCTAACCTATGAGACATTATTTTTCTCATTTTCCAGATTAAGAAACTTATGTTGAAACAGATTGCTAACAGTTCAACTCAAGTACCCAGAAGGCAAAGAACATGGACGGAAGCTCAAATATTTTGACTACATATATGAAATTATTTTGCATTAAACCATATTAATTTAATTTGTAGTGAATACACACTTATTTTTATCTTAAACAAAATACACTTAGTATACTTAGAGTATAGATCTAAATCACACACTATCAAAGGGGTGTCATGGAGGAAATTCTCCTATCTAGTAATGTTTTTAAAGTTTATATTCTTCTGTTCATTGCAACATGCCGAGGTAGAATTTTGTAATTATATTATATGCAATGCTCACCATGGTTCATGTAAATGCCTGTATTCTGAGCTTCATGTAACAACAGTTGGGTAAGATTCACTCTTTCTACTTACAACATTTAAACGAATCTGGATTGCATTTGCCAGGATCCCGTTTTTATCACCGTCTTTATGCTGGCTCCATCTGTGCTATTTCTCAGTGACAGCTCAAAACAAAAATACTTCTCAGAAACTAACAAGCACTTATATAGGCTAGAAGTCTTTGGATTATATATTCTTAGACGCTCCAGGATTGATTTGGTCGGAAAGCTGTTCATGGTGATCAAATGCCACATGGATGTTGTTGAATGAATATACCCGTGTCACAACTGTGACCAATCAAATAGACTAAAATAGCAAACTGAAAGTAAAATGTTGAGTCAATCAAAGGATTTAGGTCCACTCCCCACATAATTGACTGTTTGTTGTGGTGTCTTATAAACACAGTCTTCATTTATTCCATTGTGCTGATGGGGTTGACAGGAGTAAAACTTAATTTAAAATTTAAGAAAGGCTGAAAGTTTTTTGACAGCTATTGGAAGTTTGTCAGCTCTCTTTCCACTCTTGCTGTTGTGTCAGGGCCTCTTTGTGGTTTTGACTCACTGACAATTGGAAGAAATTTGAGAAGAAATTCCTCAGGCTGTCATTTCTCCTCTATTACAGCTAATCTGCTGGCAATTTCATTTGGCTTAAAAGTAGGTGAGGCTCAAAATGAGTATCATTTATTCCCAGACTGTCTAACACCATTGCTTTACTATGTTATTGGCAAATTATGTAAGTTGGAGTACGAATTACCCCTCTTGAAGAGAAACATTTCCTAATTCCTTTTTAAATAATATGAAAACAGCAGAAGTTTCATAAAGAATTCAATTAAAAATATCTGACTCAAATTTTCCTATGTTAAATTTCCTTTCTTTGCCAATAAGAATATCTACTCTGTAGTTTGCATTATTTCCAGTACCTATGTTTGGTCTCTAAAAATGTAGGATCAAAATTGGATACCACACATTGACCCAAATGATGTCTTATGTACAGTGTCTTTAATTTTTTGTTGAGATTTTTTTTTTTTTTAGTTAGATACCGGAAAACTAGCAATCACTGGGGCGTTGTTATTTGGAAAGCCTAGGCGCTGGCAGGTAGGTTTGTGAGAGAAAGCATATTGAGAAGCACTCCTGGAAGGTGTCTTTATGGAAAAGCAGTGTTCCGTGAGTTCTCAGAGATCAATTGAATCATCTAACTCTTAGTCCTGGCCAAACTTGCCCATACCAAAGCTTCAATTAAAAGATAAAAGCTTCAAAGCACAATTAAAAGATAAGATTATGTTGCCTCAACATTGATGTATTCTTTGTTTTGTATATAGCTAAATACTTTTTACAAAAGATTTATTTATTTTATGTGTAGGATTGTTTTGCCTGCATGTATGTCTGTGTACCGCATGCATACAGTGTCTGTGGAGGCCAGAAGAGGGCATCAGATACCCTGGAATCGGCATCACGGATGATTGTTAGCCACTGTGAGTGATGGGAATCGAACCTGGCTCTCTGGGAGAACAGCTACAGTTCTTAGCTGCTGAGCCATCCCTCCAAACATTTTAAACTAACAAGAGTTCACATATATTAGTTAATTAATTATGTAAATTGCTAAAAATATACCCTGATTGTGACTTGTTTCAGGGTCACACATCTACAGAAAATCTAGTGGTACAGCAGCCGTACCACTATCAAGACAAGTGAGGTCTCTTTCAAAAGGGATCCCTTTCCTTTCTGACTGTCTGATGAGATACCTAGAACAGGAAATGTTTCCTTTTTGACCCTGAGTCATTTGTATGAGTTTGCTCTAAGAAGTGATAACCTTGGACTGGGTGTTGTAATGAATTTCTGTGTTCCCAGTGCCCAGGGGTTACAAGCAGGAGGATCTTGAGTTTGATGGCAGCACAAGGAGATTCTGTTTTAAAACCAACTCCCCTCCCCCCCAAAAAAAAATGTTAGCTCTAGGCTGGGCCTAATGGAACGTGGCTTTAATCCTTGCTCAGGTAGGATAAGCAGATCTCTGTGTGTGCAAGGCTAGCCTGGTTTACATAAAGAGTTCTAGGCTAGTCAGGGATATATAATGAGGCCCTGTCTCAAAAAATATTAATGTTAGCCCTCATTGTGTTATTGTCAGTAGGCCCCTGGGATCACCCTCTAATTCACTGGAAATTTAGAATAGCTGAGGCCCAGATGGTCTGTGAGTTAGAATGGTTCAATTAAGAGTTTTTGGCTTTTATGATAATAAGAAAGTCACACACTTCCGCGGAGGCAATGCTTCCAGTCTTGGAGTTTAATCTTTTCCCAGGTTCATGATGGGCAGTAAGACATGCTCTCAAGATGCCGAGCATCCACAGTGAACCACCGCTTCCACGCAGCCGTGAGGTCACACACAGAAGCCATCAACACTCCACAGTGTGCTGTTGCCAAGCTGTGCTATTCGATAAGTTGTTCATTGAAGATGTTTTGACTCAGGCTATTTTAAACTTTATGATGACATGAATCACAAGTATCTTCATTTACGACCAAGAAACATCCTCTTCAATTCTGATATCCTTTTATCTGAGCGCTGGATTTCCTGCCTGCCCAAATCATCTCTTCACGTCTGCTGAAACTGAGGCTACACAGGATTCTAAAGTTTCAGTGAGAACTGAAAGGAAAAGACTAATGGCTGACAAGTAGCTGAATGGCGTTGCTATTGAATGGTCATGATGTAAACTATGCATATCCAATTGCCTGGCACCATAGTGTTTTTGGAGTGGCCCAAAGTCAAAGACAGGATGCCTGAAAGGATGGAGACTATAGAAGAATTCCTAAGAGATTGTTTCAACGACAACAACGACAAAAATGAAATTTTATTCTCTACGTTGGCAAGCAAACAGAGATGGTCAAGAACAGGTAACATCCGGAAAAGAAGCAGTGGTTGACTAGATGTCAGCACTTTGTACTTTGAGTTTGAAAAGTGGATGCCAGAAGACCTTGCCTTGTAGTTAGCAAGCTTGAGGGAGCTGTCATCGTCCTGTTTCTCCACCCGTTGGATTAATCCCTGTAGGCAGGCCCAAGGCCGGCACAGAGCTAGCTTCATTCCAAAAGCAGCAAGAACAGCCAAGAGAACGTGTGATACTGAAAACAATTTTAACATCCCAGAGAGTGAGAGGAAATGGGCTAGTGTGAAAAAAGCAGATATCAATATCTCTGTGGAATCTGCCAACATCAAAAATTAAAGCCTTGAATCAGATGGCCTTGGCTGAAGAATCTCTATGACCTGTATTTGGAAGTAGTTTATTTGGAGAGTGCTTGGGAGGCAGAGAAACACCTCTTGACCTGATAATGTTCCATGTAGGTATCAGAACGAAGCAGTGTTTCATTCTGAAATGAAACAGTTTTCATTCTGAAATTAAACAAAGTACAAAGTTCTTGCCTAAGAATTGACCAACACAATAGTTTTATCAAAACACAGTCAAAAACTATCACCCAAACCTGAAGCCTTTTGATATCGTGACATGTTAGAAGAAAGTTATTTTCAAAAACTGCTGCAATAAATTTCCTAAATTACTCAGGCATGTAGTCAATATCAAAGCAAGTAGAAAGGGAAGACATTTCTTATAAGAAACCATTAGTTCTTCCTTGATGTACAGAAATGAGTTTGACTAACCAGCTCCAGCTTGCCATGTCCTTATTTAAGAGTATACCATGTAATAGAAAAATGATTTGGCAAACCTATCAGGACAGTGTTCTGGGTTCAATCATTTGTTAAGTAAGCTAGCATTCTTGTACTCTAATTCTGGCTATATCCACCATGTATAATTTAGTTAGAGACAGAAAATACAAAATATACAAAAATTCAAATCCATCCTTACTACTGAAAAAAAATCAAAGTGCTGCCCTGAAAATATATACCCTATTTTGATTAATGGTTGCTTGGTAGTATTGTCTTCATGTAAAAAATATTTTTAAAAGCTATAAAAATCTCAGAAATTAAAATGACAAATTATTCAGATTGTTATTCAAAGCAAAATATACGTACAGATTGTCTATATCATAACTTATGGAAGAACTCACAGGAAGTATTATGCTCAATCCAAAATATTTTGGGATGTTGAAATATGAGCAACAGGAGATAATATTTATAGCTCTCTATTGGTGGCAGAACTGTAGAAGTTGGCTTTAATCAAGCAATGCCTGCCCAATTCTTGCCTTTTTTTAAGCTCTAAAACTTCTTCAAAACATTCATATACAGTTTTAACTTACATTTAAAATAGACTGTTGGTTTAAAAATTGATAGCCAGTCCGGAAAATACTTGACAAAAGTGAGTCATATGAAAGGGGAGGAGGTCCTCCCCTATTAGTGGACTTGGAAAGGGGCAGGGAGGAGATGAGGGAGGGAAGGTGGGATTGGGGAGGGAATGAGGGATACAGCTGGGATACAGAATTAACAAAATGTAACTAATGAGAAAAATAAAATTATGGAAAAAAAATTGATAGGTTTTTCTATAATTGCATAAGTGGTATTCAGCTAAAGATAAAGTGTAAACCTTTTTACAAGCAGGGAAAAAACAATTACAGGTGTAGTTTCACATAGTTTTACCCCTAAAGTTCCAGTGAAATACTACCCCACAGGGATAACTAAGCATATTAAGTTACTAGTCTATGAAGCACTTTCCTGAGATGGCCAAAGTATATGGGAGCTCTTAGGTCTGTGTTGAAATATGTATGAAATTACAGCACTGTGAAAACACCGTGATTGATCCATAGCTCAATGGGCCATGAGGGAGAGTCACATTCGGAATGATTAATGTAGGACAGGGTAGAACTCAGGACATGTCAGGAGAGAAAAGGCTTTATCCTTCAGGGCAGCCATTTTCTCTTGTTCTTCTCTGACTTGGACTAAAGTATATCAAATCCATTTTCCTTCTCCCAAGCTTCATATCTAATGGCAGACATGACATTCTATTTAATGTGCAACCACATAAACTTTAGTATTTTTTTTCTTTAAATGTAAGATAGTACAAATGTCAGGAGAAGAGGTAGCATTCCTCTTCTAGGCTGAGATAAGGAGAATTATTTTAACCTTGAAACAACAAACCCTAAAGTCACATAAGGTTTATCAATGAGGGACGTGGAGCTGTCAGCTCCACAGAATGGACTGTTGGCATGTTATTCACTAAAGAAGTGCTGGAATGGCTGAATGTTAAAGCAGATTTTATGGCTGTAACAAACAAATAAACTGTCCCATTAAAGATTTGATTCTGGTCAGTAATGCATTCTGTTGTCCCAAGTCTGACCCTGTGGTGATCCCTGCAACTAACACCACTGAAAAATTCTTTAGTTGGTGCGATAGGGCCTCAGAACACATGGATGAGGTTGAACTGATACCTGTAGCTCCTTACCTAAGAACTAGAAGGGACCGAAGAGACTGGATCAGCAGACTTTTTTGGGTTTCTCATTTCCAACCACAATATTTGGCATTTGGGAAATGTTTCAAAAGCCAATAGTTCTTTTAGATTCGAAACATGTGAAGAACAATGAACCATAAAAGAAATTTCATCAGCTTCACCTCCATTTCAAAGGTTATATCTATTTACCAACATCAGAGCTTCAGGAAGAAACATGAGAATAGGTATTTAAGTATTTACATACGAAAGTTCTGACCTGCAAATCATCAGGGAATCACAAATCAACAGAGTAGAGATCTTCAGAGTTCAGACAAAAGATTCACAAAACCATCAAAATAACCAGAGGAACAGCACAGTATATTTATTTGTAGAGTCACTTTAAAAAAAAAATGGCAACACATTTTAAGAACCAGACAGTATTACCTCTGAGACATTCTTTGCTAAGCAAATAGCTCAAAGAAGAAAAAGATTCTATTGGGGAAAAAAAAGTGTTTATGGCAGTGAGCTTTGCCCACACTTACAAAGCCGTGGGAGGGTCTATAATGGTCACTATTCGGAAACAAACAAATAAGACAGCAGGACTTGATAGGAAGCCACGAAAGTCATATCTGTGAAGACTAGGGAGCAATGTAAAAAATATTAACTGCAAATCAGGAAATATCTCCATGCTGTTTGATTCTAATATGCAGTATGTGTTTGCTTGTGGATGGGAGACTGAAGAGCAGGAAAAAAATAGAAAGACGCTTCCTTAAGTGGAGAAGATGCAGGCTAACACTCACAGTGATATGTACGGTTATAACACTGGAAGAATGCACATATCTTATCTTAACCTGTGAGCATTTTCAACTTGAGACTTGGAGAAGAGCAGGAAACATGAGCCTAAAAGCAATATTTAAAGCTGCATCTTAATTTCTTAGTATGATCCCTCCAACTTGCATCCTTGACACTTTTTCTTAGAAGTGACATGTAGAAAAAGGAGTAAAAATTACTTCTTTTCCTCCAGCCTTTCACTTGATATCAGCCCTTCTTTTATTCTCTTTCCAGTTCACAAAAGGAAGCTGCTACTATGAACACCATGGAAACTTCATGCCAAAACAAACTGAATGTTTTTAGCAAACTCCTTTTGTTGGATTTTTTTTTTCCTTTCTCTATGACCCATTGTTCACAGCTAGCAGCAGCTACTTTTTATTTTTTAATTAGGACCAGTTTGGTCACTATTTCTTATAGGGCAAATACTAAGCAGGAATGGAAAGAAAGGTATCTATTCCAATTTTATAGGACTGTGAAGGCTCAGACCTGGGGAAGCAATTTATTGAAACATTCATGGTTCTTAGGTCTGAGAAACCAAAGTGCAGGCAGCACGGTCTTTATCCAACACCAACCAACACGTCTGTTAAAAAGTGGGCCACACTTTCAGAGGGTAATTCCACAGCAGAGACCAAGAACAGACCTGATGTTACAGCTTCCGGGTAACATTCTGTCAAGCCCTGCCATCTTTATCGCATGTCAGCCCCATGCTTGCCCATTTCACACCCCTGACCCTGTGCTTTATGAATCTCCATGGGATTGACCTGCCAGGCAGTGTCCCAAGAGTGTACCAGCCTAGACACTCTATATGTGCTCTAATCCCACCCTCTACTTCTCTACCCATGCCTTGAACCCTCTACCCCATGAGGCTTTCCAACTCAATGCCCAGAAGTGCAGCCGTATGCCCACTAGGAGGCTATTTCTGGAATGGGCTCTAGCTGTTGGACTTCAGGCGTACTCCTGCTGGCCTGAGTGACGTTTACTTCAGAGGATCTCAAATGCTGACACTAACTCTGGCTATTAGCTCATGTTTCTTAGAAAGCCATTCTAGTGTTCAGGTTGATAATTTAATTTAATATTAATTTTTTTTGAGAAACCCATTATCAAAACAAGTGAAGTATGAAGTGGGAATTCCTGAAGTAAGAGTTGAGATCCCCTTGGCTGTCACTACATTACATTCTTTGTCCTTTCTGTGTTTGTGTATCTGCTCTGACCACACAGTTCTCCCTCCCTCCCTTTCTCTCTCTCTCTCTCTCTCTCATAATAAAATACTGTTTACTTGCCTTATATTTGTGGCAGCTGGAGAGCCTGTGCCAACAACAGCATGGCTCTGATGAAGGCCTCAGTGCAGAGGAAATTGCCAAAGCTGGAAGGAAAAATCACATGGTGGATAGGAAGCCAGAGGGAGGGAGAGGGCCAGGCTTATTCCTTCATAACAAACTTATCTTGGGAATTAATTCATGGTCTCACAAAATCCACTTTAGTTTCCTCCAAGGGTGATGCCTCCCATGACCTAGTCAATTTTGAATGGGTTTCATACTTTCAAGCTCCCTTAACCTTAAGCATCCCCACCCTGGGACCAAGCTTCCAACATGGGGTATAAAACAAATTTAGCTTAATGGCCACCAGGCATGTCTGAGCCAGATTTCCACCAGAGAGGTTAAGCATTTCCTATCGTCACCATTCCAAAGGAAATAAGCAAGAACTTTCTACTCTGTCAATGAGGCAGGTCAGGGTTAAAATCCTAACCTTGACTCATCCAGTCATATCAATCTCATTCCAACTACCAGGGTTTTTGTTTGAAATGTATCACATCAGCATCTAATTCAGAGAATGTAAAATTTATTGTCTGTCACATTACCAGCATGAATTCATGCTCAGAAAATGGCAAATAAACATATAAATATTCATTTTCTCATCTCAATAAAAAATAATGTTGGATCATTTTCAACCTTGCCCTCTCTCTACCCCAGGGTCCCCAGCCCTTCTCTGTGTCCTTCACTTTGTATATTCCTAATGCCAAATGAGAGCCACCTTCTGCTCTCTTGTTTCCACTACAGTACTGCTAATTACAGTATCATGCTGGCAGCTACTACATAACTGTGCTCTCTGACCTCAGCCTGCTGTGTTCTCACTACAGTGTCTTATTCTCCCCTTCGAGATTAAAATCCCCATAGTAACTCTCTACATTTTCTATATGATTAAGCAGTCCCATGGTTGGCCCATTTTCCTCTCTAGCAACAGATGACCTAGCCTCCTAAGAAAGGTCACTACGCCTTTCTCTCTTGAAAATCGCTGCCATAGTCTACCCTCACACACAAAGCAAGAGGACGATTGTGACTTTGGTTTTGTCTTATTCCTTTATCAAATTTAAGATTTCAACTACCCAGAATAAGATGCCGAAATTCCTATTCCACAAGTGCATATACTCTGTGAACTCTTCGGTTTCTAGGATGTCACTCTCTTGTCTTTTCAATGTAACCAATTTCTGCCCATCCTTCAGTATCCTGTTTAAAATTCTACATGCTTTCTATAACTCTTCCACCCCACTTTTCTTGGTTAAAACCAACATGGTTCTCAGCTTTATTTTTAGGATTCGCTCCACGTTTTATTAGGTCATTTGTCCACATTTTTACCTCCTTGGAGAGTGCAAGCACCTTACAAAAGCACAAGCAGGAGTTACATGTTTACAGGTTCTTAGAAACCCATTGTTGATAGAGTCCACCGCCAAAGACCAGGACAGGTTTAGAAGAGCCTGTCTGCTCTCTTCTCTGTCTTTGAACTTTCTTTGAAGTGAAAGAAACCTTTTCTCAGAGACAGTGTCCCCAGAGAGACCAGTCAGGGAGGGGTGGCACTGTGTGCTCCAACAGGAATTCCTGGAACTCTAAAGACAGCAGAGGGACAAGGGCACACTTAAAAGATCGTGTGAAGCTTTGCCTTCTCCTGTTGCTAAGCGACGTCATGACCCTGTGACTTTCCCTGGGTGAACAGTCTCTTACGTAGCAATCTCCAGGGTTAGCAAAATTTGACAGTGATTGGTAATTTGCTAATCACCAATATGCATGCGTGTCTTTGGTGCTATAGATTTTGAGTTAGAGTATGTGGAGTGGTGAAGAGGCGGCATCAGAATCCAGAATAAAACGAGCATCAGTGTCCACTGCACGCGCATCTGAAGCTAGGTGTGTCTGGGTCTCTAAGTGTGTGTTTTTACCTCCATGCCTCTGGACATTTTTAGGAAATGGACTTTTCAGCCTTCCACAAAATGTAATGTAATTTGTGGAGCTCCGTTTGCTACCAGGATTATCTTCAGTCTCAGCGTGGGACTCAGCCCTGGAGAAACAATAGGCTCTATAAGTTCTATAGCAAAATAGGTTCTGTAAGCTCTAGAGTTCATGCTGTGTCACTTATTGCCCATTCCTTAGAGGTGACACTAACCCTCAACAGATTTCAGAAACTTCTTTCTGTGTGACATGGTCTAGCCCTGAATTCTGAAAGGTCCCTTGCTCCTCTCTCTATGAAACAGTGACATCTGCTGCTCAGTGTTGTTAGTCCTGGGGGCTCTTCCAAGCCAGCAGCTTCCTTTGCTGTTGGCCTTGGGAGCTGCATGACAGCCAGGGTCTCATCCACCTGTCCACATGCAGAAGCTCCTCACCCTGGCACCTTTGAACTTCTCCACTGACTGGAGTCCTCTCCCTCTGAATTATTCTCTTTCTTCTACAATCATTCTACTGTAAACACCCTTCTCCTCCTCCTCCTAAGCATGAATTGTTTCCTTTGAACTTGGAACTTGCTCTTGGCCCTACCCATGGAGCGGTGTGTCCCCATGTGACTGTCCTGTTGACAGAAAGATGTAGCATCCGTTCATAGGGTTTTCTATTCTACTAACGCTTTCACTTCCTCCCTCACGCCCTTCCCATTATCTGTATATGTTCCTACCAATTTCTATAGACAGGCTAGGGAGCGAGGGAATGAATGCCATGAAAGATCCAATGATTACAAAAGCCATTTAGATACCTGACAATATTGATATGGTGCAGAAGAAAACAGAATGGAAGAAGGGAAGCCTGGGTCACTGCATAATCCGTGAATCATCCCACTACTCCACACCATTATTTTCTGAAATGGAAAAGGAATATAAAAAATACTATTTACATATTGATCTATTCTGAGGCTCAATGGAGTTCAACAAGGTGTTTTATGGAGAAGATGTAGTGTTTTCCTCAGCTGCTCAGTGCGTGTTCAAAGACTTCGTATTGTAACCAGTGCCAGGCAAGCGAATGCTAGAAACGATGAAGAGAAATGAGAAGTGGGAAGGCTTGGAAACAGAGGAATGCACGTGTTTTCAATTAACTACAAAATACAGTTTCTTAATGTCTGGGCCAATTTTATGCATAGCTCTATGCGCTGTACCCAGATCCAGTGTCTGACCTATAAAAGGAGATTAGTGTTTACCGGATGAATGAACTTCACATAGATCAAAATATACACACAGTGATGGAGGAAAACATCAGAAAGTTAGTATTACAGTGACATTTCCTGTAGGAAACCTGATATAAAAAGCCCCAATACAGCAGATGGTAAGCCGTGCTTACCTTGCACGGTGCATTTAATCGCCTGAAAGAAACTGTGCTTTCAGCGATTTTTATTCACTTGGAAGCTGTTGGCTCCTGGTTCTATGAATATGTAAAATGCTCTTCTATATAAATGTCATCAGTCTGCATTTATTTTTACTGACCAGCTATGTTTAAATTTACGGGTAGGGACTGAGAACACACGTGTGAGCCGGGACTTCTCTAGAACAGTTTATGATGCAGTCAAACAATTAAGGGTCAAAAACGATCGCTGAGAATATCAAAAGATGTGCAGAGGGTAGTGCCTGAACCACGTTGGGAAAAGCCAAGTACTCTAGTCAATGGTCAACGAGAGACTTCCGCTACATGTTACACAAGCCAGGCATTTTTTTTTTCCAGGCATTTTTTGAAAGCTATTATTCACTTTCCAATTTGACAAAAATGCTTAAAGGGGGGAAGAAAAAAAAAGGGGGGGGAGTCTGAATGTATTTGAACGAACTTTGAGATAGTTGACAGTACAGTTGCCAGACACATGGCGGTTAGAGAATTAAAGTTTTTCCGGTTGAGGAAAACATGTTGCATTTTGGAGTGCACTGAGATGATTGCATTTTTCCTGTTGATTGGCTTGTCAGAGTAACCTTTCTTTGCTTGATTTTATCTTCTGCATAATGAAGAGAGGAGTAACTATGCAGGCTAAATAATAAGATTGTCATGAAAATGATATGAAGTGATTGAAGAGAAAGCCCCTCGAACGTGTTGCTGTGCGATTGTAAGTCAGGTCATTATCACTCGGGACAGTCCATTCTTAAGCATGTGCAAAAGGGCCATATGTGAACAGCTGTAGCTCTACTCCCCCACTTAATTGTGCAGTGTTATCATGAATGCTGGATTTAAATGATGAGTACTTTATGCACAGGGAGAGGCTTGTCACTGGGCATCCTAAAATGCTATGTCAAAGGCCTCTTTCTTTTAGAAATGGACCTTTGTAAAGAGGAATGAGTGGGCTTCCAGAGCAACCACATTCTCCAAACAGATAACTAGCTGACCTCATCATTTCTGGTTGTTTAGGTATTTTCAACGACTGACAAAATTGGACTATATAACTGTTTTTTTCCCCAAAAAATGCTATTATTAAAGAATAAGAAACGTTTCCTCTTTTATATTGTACACATCCAAAAATATTTTGAAAGGAAAAATTAACAGTAACTATCAACTATAAAATTGAAAACATGGATAAAGTATAGTTTTTAAAGATAAGGTGTGTGTACATACATAAAATAATATATATACATATGCACATATTTTAGACAAGGTCTCATATGTCAGCCTAGCTAGCCTCAAAGTCAATATATAGACCAAACTGGCCTCAAATTCAGAGATCTGCCAGTCTTTGCCTCTCTAGTGCCAGGATTAAAGGTATGTACTTTTTTTTTGTTTGTGTGTGTATGTGTCTCTGTGTGTATGTGTGTCCATGTGTGCATGTTGCTTGGGATCAAATCCAGGTCTGTGAACATGACTGGAAAATACAACACCTAAAACATGGTTGCAGGGACTAAAGAGATTGTTCAGTGAATATAGCCTTTCCCACATCAGCACAAGGACCTGAGTTCAGAGCCTGGTACCCACATCAAAACCTGAGTATGGCACCAGCAGCATGAGAGGTGGAAAGTGGAAGGTGACCTGGAACTTGGAACTGCTGGTTGTCAGCCTAATTACAATTCCAAATTCAGTGAGAGAGAGAGAGAGAGAGAGAGAGAGAGAGAGAGAGAGAGAACGTGTGGCCTCTGTGCATGTGTACACCTGCACACACACTCATACACACACACACACACAGAGAGACAGACAGACAGACAGACAGAGAGGAAGAGGAGGAGGAGGATGTTAGGTTTTGTTTTTTTTGTTTTTTGTTGTTTTTTTTGTTTTGTTTTTGCTATGATAAACATTGACTAAAGCAAGTTGGGGAAGAAAGGGTTTACAGCTCATGCTACACTCCATCTGAGAGACGTCAGGGCAGAGACTCGGGGAGAAGAATGGAAAGAGGAAGATCTACAAAGCATGCCTGAGAGTGTTATAATTAGTCCTATTACTTCATAGGCTCACTTAAAAGGCTAACAGCACTACCAGTATTAACAAATAAAGTTACAGTGTAGTTCTTCAAGTGGAGGAACACACAAGTTGATAAGAGAATGAATATCCAATAGTTGTCACAGTTTTAAAAGTCAAACAGGAATGAGGGAGAACGAAGAATATTTTCAGACAAAGAACCAATGCCTCAAAATATAGAACATTCACATATGGAATGACCGTCACACAAAACATTTCAATTGAGTGAGGTATCCCAGAAGCAGAAAGATACACATAGGATATAGTCACTTACAAGTGGATATTAAACATATATTATCAGATAAACATACTAAAATCTATTCACCTAATAAAGCTAAGCAAAAAGAAGGACTCTGGGTAAGATGATCAATCCTCACTTAGAAAGGCAAACTGGACAGATCTCGGGAGAGAAAGAAAACAGGGAACAAGGCAGGAGCTTACCACAGAAGGCCTCTGAAAAACTCTACCCAATAGGGTATCAAAACAGATGCTGAGACTCATAGCCAAACTTTGGGCAGAGTGCAGGGAATCTTACAAAAGAAGGGGGAGATAGAAAGACCTGGAGGGAACAGGAGCTCTACAAGTAGAGCAACACAACCAAAATATCTGGGCTCAGGGGTCTTTTCCAAGACTGATACTCCAACCCAAGATCATGCATGGAAATAACTTAGAACCCCTGCTCAGATGGCAGTTCAGTATCCAAGTGAATTCCCTATTAAGGGGAACAAAGGCTGTCTCTGACATTAACTCAGTGGCTGGCTCTTTGATCACCTTTGATCTCCCTGAGGAGGAAGCACCCTTACCAGGCCACAGAGCAAGACAATGCAGCCAGTCCTGATGAGACCTAATAGACTAGGGTCAGATGGAAGGGGAGGAGGACCTCCCCTATCAGTGGACTTTGGGAGGGGCATGGGAGGAGTTGAGGGACAGAAGGTGGAATTGGGAGGGGATGAGGGAGGGGGCTACAGCAGGGATACAAAGTGAATAAACTGTAATTAATAAAATACATAAATAGAAATTAACAAACTAATTCATCAATGGTCTTAGACTAATCTGTATAACTTAAAATTTTTTATTTCCTGGCTAGGGCACACGAAGAACAACATTGACAATGTGCTGATTTCCTGATTCATATAAAGACTGCAGATTGACAGGTGGTCCAATCATATGTTCAGAAAACTGCAAAAGAGTCTAATAGGCTGTTGTGGGTGTGGGGGACACTGACATTTAAACTTCAGACAAGGGAAGTCAGCAAGGCACGTCATTAAAAGACATCAAAACTGCTTTTTTAATTTACAACCTTTTCATTTCTTAGTGTTTTAAGGTTATAGCATAATTACATCATATTAAATCCCTTAAACTGCCTTTAAAAAAACAATAATTGTAATGTAGGACAAGGATAATAAAAATATTTTCCCTCTTACTGTTTTTTGTTTTGTTTTTGTTTTTATTTTTCTTTCTGAGAAGTTATTTTTAGTTCAGAACTAGGAAGCTAAACTTACTTGTTATTTGTTATACAAATTATACAAAAATCTTGCATGAACCCCAACTTCTTCATCTGAAAAAAGGGCATGAAGCTGGCCTGGTAGTGCACGCCTTTAAACGCAGAACTCAGGAGGCAGAAGCAAATAGATCTCTGTGAGTTAGAGGCCAAACCTGGTCTACAAAGCAAGTTCAGGATAGCCAGGGCTACATAGAGAAGCTCTGCCTCAAAGAATCAAGAAAGAAAGAAAGAAAGAAAGAAAGGAAGGAAGGAAGGAAGGAAGGAAGGAAGGAAGGAAGAAAGGAAAAGAAAAAAGAAAGAAAGAAAAGGAAAAAAGAAAACGGTCGTGGTAAGAATATTCGAACAGGACATGCAGAGCGACTTGCTCATAACTAGTCAGCAGTGAGCATTAGAGAAAGATAAAGCAATGAGCCTGTAAGACCTGGGGCCTCACAGCTCAGGAGTTCAATCGCGCCCTTCCCAGAAACTTCCCCAGACCAAGACTCGTTGCAAAAGCAAGAGGTTTATTAACCATTGTACAATGGGGTCACCCTGCTGGTCAGCAAAAAGTGGCACCGGGAGACAAAGACCTTTAGGTTTTTAAAAGAAAAAATTGCGGGAAATTTGAAGTTGCAGTTTTGGCAATTTAGGATTGGATGAGGAAGTTATAAAGTAAGATAATTGGTTAGTCTTAGGTGCTCAAGCTTGGCCAGTCCTGCCAAGTGTGGATGCAGCTGCAATTGAAGGTGGGGGTGGTTAGCTCATCCTTGAAGATTAGGGCTTCGGGCTCTTGGCTGGAGGTCAAAAGCTACTCAGAAGAAGTCTAGGTTTGTTGCTAAGAAACGCTATCTCAAGGACAAGGGTCTGGTGGTTCTTTTGCTGAGTGAAGGTCATTGCTTGCTTGCCCTTTTTTTATATCTGTCCTCACAGATAGGGTCACATTCCTTCACTCTCTGGAAAGGTACTAAGAGGCTTTAGCTTAACCTGGACCTAAAACTCAAAACTATAGGCTTTAGAGGACATATAGGTTACAAAGTTAGCCTAACCCTTTCAAGCCAACATGCTGGAGTCCTTCACAATGAAATGATACCATTCTCATAACAACATGTGCCAGGACAGTTATGGAATTTAGCTGAAGAGTTATCAAAAAACCTTTTTCAGACGGTGACAAGAAATGCAGAATAGTTGAGGATACTTACTAGACCATCTATTTCATTATAACAGACAATTTATAAAAAAAATATTCATTTTCTTATAAAGGAAGGGCATGAGCCTTCGTGCATCCGTGTGGAGGCCAACTTTATTCAAATAGTGAACACACTTTCAAGAAGAAATGCAACCCATTCTCACCAAGTGAACCTTCTTACTACACTTCAGGCATTTTTGTTACCAAGTCTTAGTTTTCTTTACCTGGAGCATTATGTAAAAAACAGGCAGACAGTTTCTGTAATCATCCTAATAAGATGAATCATTTGGAACAGAAAATTGCTTCAGTTTAGTAAATGGTACTACTGTAATGTCCACTGTTATTGAATACGAGAGCAAAACACGACAACGTTGAAAAATGCTGCTATCGCATCCTACATCTGTAGAGAAGATTGCCAGAGTGCAGTATTTGTTCAACAGCACTCTCAAAGCATTGCAGCGAGGTATACGGACCGCGGGATCTCTGAAGCACAATTACTTGCTGCCCCATGATAAAGGATCTCCAGTGTTGTCGCTACAGCTTCTGCCTTCTTAACAAACAGGAGGGACTCCCCAAAACAGGGACCCCAAAAAGATCAAAGTCCCCATAGTGCCATACTCATGGGAAAACAAAATTAAACAAGGGGGTGCTAAGGAGCTCTAAAATCCTGAGATCTCAATTTACTAATGAAAAAATCAGGTGTTAGTGTGCTTTATAAAGTACAGTTCTGAGGGAGGAGGAGCCTTGCCAGGCCACAGAGGAGGACATTCCATCCAGTCCTGATGAGACCTGATAAGCTGGGGTCAGATGGAAGGAGAGGAGGACCTCCTCTATCAGTGGACTTAGAGAGGGGCAGGGAGGAGATGAAGGAGGGAGAGTGGGATTGGGAGGGAATGAGGGAGGAGGCTACAACTGGGATACAAAGGAAATAAACTGTAATTAATATAAAAATAAAAATTTAATTTAAAAAAGAGAGAGAAAAAGTACAGTTCTGAAACCTCGATGAACTGCATCTCAGAAGCACGAAGGAAAAAACAAGCCTTTAGATAGCACGCTTGGGATTCTGGGACATAATGCTATATGAAGGCAGACGTAGGAGAGGATCAAAAACTTCACTGTGGAAAACAAAATCCCTTGGACCAAAACAGAGCCACACTAGAACGAAAGATCAAAGAATGAAGATTTGATAGGGGAAAGTGAAAATTCTACTGACAACTTGATAAATGTTATTTCAGCAAATGTTTCAGCAACACCAGAAGTTCAATGAACCTTTGATGAAACAAACTCATGTCACTTGAGAAAAATATGAGTGTGAAGGTGGGCAAGTCCAGGGGAAAAGCAGTCACTTGAAGATTAGAAGGAGCACAGTTGGGACCTGTAAGTGATAGCTCTAAAGATTTGAAGCTGACAGCCTTGAAGTCTGATATATGGACCTAGCAGAAAATAACAAGGACCTGGGAGAGAATTGCAACATGCTGTCGTCGGGGAAAGCAGCAGAGAAAGCTGGATCCAAGATGTGGATGACAGATTTGAACGTCAGGGTGTATGAGGTTCCAGGCTGTTCCATGAAAGGCCCTCTCCACGTGGTTCTCCAGACACTGCCTTCTGCATCCATTGTTCCTCGGGAAATACAGCTTTTCAAATCTCTCCAGTGTCTGTCTCAATTTGGAAGCCTCCCTACCCAGACTCTCCAGAGCCTTAAGCTAGTGACCCTGAGCCTTCCTTAAAAAAATTAAATTAGCTTTATTGATTATATTTAATAGTGGGTTACATTATGGGATTTTAATGTATACACAAACTATTTCAACAGTATTTACTCCCTCTTACTCTGTTATTCTGTTCCCATTGATCCTCTTCTTCCTAAAATCATCTTTCTATTGTTATGTCTTTTTTTTTTCCTCCAGAAAGAGTATGTGGATGGACTAGTCTAGGTGCCTACACTCCCTTCACGTCTTATGTCTTTACCTTGTAGCTCTTAAAATTTTCAGTAGCCAACTTCAATTTGGTTTTTGGTTTGTTATTTTTTTTTTTAATTTGTTCTTAACAGCTTCCTTCTTGTTTCTGTGTTCATTCTAGTTGAGTTCTTGCATAAGCCTGGATAATTCATATATATATTCTCATGCAAGAATTTTTGCTTTTACACAGTACTTAAAGCTGAGGACTTATCTCTAGTGGCAATAGAAACGCTGATAGACCGGTCAAGAGTATATCATCATAACACAGAGGAAAGGTTGTGACATTATCTCATATAACACCTTTGTTAAGTCATTTTGTGGGTTTCCATCCACAACCGGAAAAGGTTACAGCAGATAATCTCTATCTTTTCATTCAGCCCTCAAAGTTCTACACTTAGATTAGACATCTACAGTGTCCTTTAAATTTTCCTGAAAGGCCATTCTAAACTGTGAAAATTATTTGTTCTAGTGTTTGAGTCACCAAATCCCTCTCTCCTTTCCCATACCTTTTTTACTTCTTTTTTAAATTATTTTTATTTTATCAATTACAGTTTATTCACTTTGTATCCCCCTGTTCCTCCCTCCCTCTTCCCCTCCCAATCTCACCCTCCCTCTTTTCTCACCCCTGTCTCTCTCCCAGTCCACTGATAGGGGAGGTCCTCCTCCCCTTCCCTCTGACCCTAGTCTATCAGGTCTCATCTGCAGTGGCTGCATTGTCTTCTTCTGCAGCCTGGTAAGGCTGCTCCCCCCTCAGAGGGAGGTGATCAAAGAGCAGGCCAATCAGTTTACCAATCAGTCAGAGACAGTCCCTGTCCCCATTACTATGGAACCCACTTGGAAACTGAACTGCCATAGGCTACCTCTGTGCAGGGGTTCCAGGCCATCTCCATGAGTGGTCCTTAACTGGAGTATCAGTTTCAGAGAAGACCCCAGTGCCCAGATTTTTAGGATCTGTTGCTGTCCTTGTGGTGCTCCTGTCCTCTCCAGTTCTTACTATCTCCCACTTCTTTCATAAGATTCCCTGAACTCTGCCCAAAGTTTGGCTATGAGTCTCAACATCTGCCTTGATACCCTGCTGGGTAGCGCTTTCAGAGGCCTTCTGTGGTAGGCTCCTGTCCTGTTCCCTGTTTTCTCCCTCCTCTGATATCCATCCTCTTTGCCTTTTCTGAATGCTTTCCCATGCTTTTAAGGTGACATTTTGTTCTAAAGTTGACGCTTGTATCATGATTATTTTTAAAGTTATCTGTCAGTTTCTTAAATTATGGATAAGAGAGGTCTGAAATTATGGAGCTAGCACGACTGATCTGGCTTTCAAGGCGAGTGGTGAGTGAAATGCACTAAAAAGATTTCATTTCTTTTCAGATTGCACTTAACTCTGGGTTCTGCAATGGCTTCGTTATGTAGCAGCATACAAAAAGATAAGATTTTAAGACTATTTTAAGTGGTCTATTTATGTTATGTGCGTTAGAGTTTTTCTCTAAATATGCATTTTCAGTGCATGTATACAGTGTCCATGGAGACCGGAAGAGGGCACTGGATCCCCTGAACTGGAGTTACAGATAGATATGATTATGAACCACCACAGGTGCTAGGAACCAAACCCAGATTCTTTGCAAGAGCAACCCATATTTTTAACCATCTCTCCAGAACCAAGACGGATATTTAAGGTGATGATTTTTTTATACTTATGTGCATACTAAATAATCCTAAAATATTATCTGCATTAGAGAGATTACTGACTATTGGATGAATCCTATCATATGGGCACATCTGTAAAGAGGTGCATGGTAAACAGCCACATACATGTTGAGAACCTACTGTGTGCCAGGTGAGTGTCCTACCATGGGTTCTCTGACAAACCACTAGCTGTCAAAAATCACAAGCGTGCTGAAACTCTCCATCACGGTTCTCCTGCTGTCTACATAACTTTCCTGCTGTGTCCCACTACTTTCTGCACTTCTCTGACTGGTTCTCATATTCCCCTTTGGCTGTCTATCTTGGCTGCTAGTGTTTGGCTCAAGAATCTTTCGCTGGTTGTAGATGAACATTCCTGGCTCACAATTTCCTGGTCGTTTCCCTTCAGAGACTATTCTGGAATTTGCTCTGATGCCACAAACCATGGATAAATGACACCACTGACCCCTGCTGTTGCCCTGAAATACACCGTAGCTGGCAAAACTAAATTACAAGTAGTGACTGAATGCTAATCCGGAGCCCTGATAACAAGCCAAAACAATCCAAGAAAGCAGACATTTCTGAATCCCTTTGATTCCAGTACAAGCAGGTTTCATGACTACAACCTCCATCTCCCCACCTGCCACAATGTAGTTGCAGTGATGCACCATTCGCCATCTCCAAAAGCAGCATGGGGCCATTGTGCGTTCGAGCATTTTCGACACCTTCCCCTGAATCCACAGATTTTACATGTGACCTCCAAGGTCAACCCTGCTGCTCTCTCTTGTAAATATCCAGGCTTTCAAGCACTTGGCACCCTCCGATCCCTCTCTGTGGCCCTATGCTAGTCAATTCACTCTTCAATAATTGGTTTACACCCTTCATCTGTTTTTTTTTTTTTAAGTCTCCACAGTATTCCACAGTATTCTTGGGTTCTAAGGAGGAAGAGCAGCATAAAGCACGTGCTGTATTAGGTGCAGCCTGGGTGTGTGAATACATTCCTAGTTAGGGCTATCTGACTATTGAACATTACATTCTGAGAACTGATCAAGGGTGGGTGTCCGGTCCAGAAATAATTTCATCTTTTCCATTTCTGACATGATTTTTTTTCTGCTACTACTTTTTTGCTTGCTTTTTCTTGGGTTTTTGCTTATTAAATACCATGAATTTTCCCCTGCGGCCCTTGGAAATTTTCTTGTGTTATAAATATTTGTCTCTCTTAGGAGGAAACAAGATTCATTCAACATCATTTATTTAAATGTGGGTACAAAACCCCCAGCATAAGCACTGCACTCAAAGTCAGCCGCTTTCGACCCAGAGAAGAGCATGTCTGATTGCATGCGGGTTGATGCCCCAGGTCCCGCCTCTGAGAAAAAGGTATCGGACAGGTCTGATGCTCTTTGGGTGGATGACACCTAAATGAACATCAGTACAAAGTCCCAATTTATTTCTAATATCAGAGATCAGACCTCTACTCTTGCCTGATGCGTCTAAAACAAAAAGGGGGAACTGTAGAGAGCTGCGTAATGCTGTGCCTTAAAGATGGAGCTGGTTTCTGCCTTCCACCTTCCCGATGGTGAGTGCTCTCTGTCACGAACAATTCCACATTTGGCTAAGGCTGAGGATCTGGCTTGCTTCCATGTATGTGGACCTATCTGCATTGCCCATGTGGCACGCTGGGGTTGGCTACCCAGAGGCTATTTAAGCTGTGGGCTGGCTTTCCCCAGGGTCAGATGATTGTTCAAGGTTCCTGAATAAACTGCATTGAAAAAAACAAACAAACTTGTAATTATAAAAAAAAAACAACAAAAAAACAGCATCTTAATTGTTCAATGTCCAACTTTCTGTAAACATGTATTCTTTCTACTTCAGCTCACTGCATTATTTTAGATTTATTCTTATCGTTTATGTTCAGTTATGGGTATGCTTCATATGTCCATATGGCTACATGAGTGCATATGTCTGTGGAGGCCAAGAGAGGGCATCAGAGCTCCTGGAACTGGAGTTATCAGCTGTGTCAAGTTCTCTGCAAAAGTACTACGTGCTCTCAACTGCTGAGCTCTCGCTTTTCAGCCCCTTGAACATCTCTACATATTTTTAAAAGAATTCTTTAAATTCAGCAGAATCCATCATAGTGAGGGATTTATAGCCTGCTCCTGAACTAAGTCAATTTTTTATATTTACTTACAGTTCCTCCAGCTTGATCATGTGACAAAGCTGGAAGGTTGATGGATATGGGTATATTGAACATTCTTATTTAAAGGAGAAGCAAGGGCTAAAGTGAAGTGATGAATCCACGATTCAGAATGTTTCCTGCTTTTGCAGAGGACCAGAGTTCCATTCCTCAAACTCAGGTCCTACAGTAACTCTAGCATCAGAGAATGCTGTATTCTTTTCTGGCCTCTGCAGGCTCCAGATGTGTGTGTGTGTGTGTGTGTGTGTGTGTGTGTGTGTGTTACAAACCTTATAAGAAGAAGCAGCAGTCTCACTGCTGGACAGACAACCTGCTAATTTAGGCAGCAACATACTGTAATGCTGCATGCACTCATCCTTGGGAAAGAAGTTGAGGAGTTAAACATAATAACTGAATTTGTTATTCATATCTCTCTGTTGTGGAAAACTGGACTAGAATCATAATTCTTTTAGAAAAATCTGGGTTATCACTCTGATAAACCACAGTTTCTGCCCTGTTAAAAGGCAGCTTACATATTTCAGAGTTTGTGATCACGTTAACTACTATAAATTGAGTTTTCAAATCATTTTTGTTGATTTGATGTATTTACTTGACAAACTGAATAGCAACAATACTTTTTCTATTTACAAATAGTTATTATCATTTGATAGATCCTGTGGGTTTTTCGATAACAACTTTTTCTCACTAATGATTGCTATGATACCTGTTAGTAGATAGTGAAACCAATTACAAGTGATGAATGAACGTTAATTTAACCCACTAATCATCAATCCTAACACAGCAAGCACTGTTAAGAGATTTAATATCTCATGTATTTCCCCAAATAACACTAGAAGATAATTCCACTTTCTAGGAGAGGAAAATGGGGGCTGTAGGGGATAAATGTTACTTTGTTCCTCTTAAAGTGTCTGTTTTCCTTTTGTGAACTTCTTGAGGATTAGCTTTCAATTATTCTCCAATGAGAGTACTGCAGTACATAAAGCAGAACGTTCTTACAGAAATTCTTTATGATGCTCATGTGATGCATATTAACTCAAAACTTGTTAAGCTACAAAGTTTTTGTTGTGCTTCTGTCTTTGGTGGGTAAGAGTGTCTAGTCTCCGCTGCCTAAAAATTAAGCTGAAGGGGATGGAGAGGTGGCTTAGTAGATAAGAACACTGGCTGCTCTTGCATAGACCAGGGTGAGGTTGCCAGCACACACATGGTGATTGGCAGCAGTCTGTGACTCCAGTTACAGGGCATCCCGTACCCTCTTATGGCCTCTGTGGGCGTCAGATACCCATGCTGCATTTACATATGTGAAGAAATAACAATATATTCATAAAATAGAAATAAATTTCTTTTTAAAAATTAAACTGGTATATTATCCACTTATTTCTAATATCCACTCATGAGTGAGAATATACCCTGTGTGTCTTTCTGCTTCTGGGATACTTCACGCCTCACTCAGGATGATCTTTTCTAGTTCCCACCACTTGCCTGAAAATTTCATGATTTCCTTGTTTTTAATTGCTGAGTAGTATTCCATTGTGTAAATGACCACAATTTCTGTATCCATTCCTCAAATGAGAGACATCTGGGTTGTTTCCAGGCTCTGGCTATTACAAATAAAGCTGCTAAAAACATGGTTGAGCAAATGTCCTTACTGTGTACTTGAGCATCTTTTGGATATATGCCTAGGAGTGGTATAGCTGGATCTTGAGGAAGATCAATTGTCTGAGAAAGCGAGAGATTGATTTCCACAGTGGTTGTACAAGTTTACATTCCCACCAGCAATGGAAGAGGGTTCCCCTTTCTCCACATCCTCTCCAGCATGTATTGTCACTTGAGTTTTTTATCTTAACCATTCTGATGGGTGTAAAGAGAAATCTCAGGGTCATTTTGATTTGCATATCCCTGATGGCTAGGGACCTTGAACATTTCTTTAA
Organism: Meriones unguiculatus; assembly: GCF_030254825.1. NCBI lineage: Eukaryota > Metazoa > Chordata > Mammalia > Rodentia > Muridae > Meriones > Meriones unguiculatus. The sequence continues at coordinate 124,800,035 of NC_083350.1, forward strand.
GTGTTTCTCTGCCATTCTATATTCCTCTACAGAGAATCCTCTGTTTAGCCCTGTACCCCATTTTTAATTGTATTACTTGATTTGTTGCTGTTTAACTTCTTGAGTTCTTTACATATACTGGATATTAGCTCTCTGTAAGCTACAGGTTTGGTGAAGATCATTTCCCAATCTGTAGGCAGTCATTTTGTTCTGACAACAGTGTCCTTTGCTCTACAGAAGCTTTTCAGTTTCATGAGGTCCCACTTATTGATTGTTGATCTTAGAAGAGGAGGAGGAACTCCCCTATCAGTGGATTTGGGGAGGGGCATAGGTGGAGAAGAGGGAGGTAGGATGGGATTGGGAGGGGAAGAAAGAGGGAGCTACAGGTATACAATGTGAATAAACTATAATTAATAAAAATAAAAATTTTAAAATAAATTAATTAAAAATTAGCCCAATATTATGTAACTCAAAAAATTTTTTACTGGTATATATCTAGGAATGGCTTGTTGAAAACAAGGATGTTGCAGAGAAAGTAAGGTCTTCCCCATTACTTATGAATAGCCACAGTATTTTATGTTCCACACTCATCACAAATGGGCTACTGACATGAGTGGTTTGTTTGTAACGTGATGATTGAGAGAAAGGCTGGGTTGTAGGAGTGTATTGATTGGGACCCAATTCATGAACTTTTATGTTGTGTTCCAGAGAGAGAAAATGGAATTCTTTGAATTTACAGCCACCAGAGAAAGCTTTATTGATGAGCGAAGTTCCGAATATCATTTAGATAAATCATCATATTTTGCTCAGATCCATCACGTAATTGGAAATGCTGTTGAGCACAACTAGCCTTAGAAATCAATGAATGTAAATTGTACATCAACATGAGTTGTTCTTCATCTATGACAGACAGAATATGGGAAGTGAATTCATGTTAATATTTAATAAGATTCACAAATAACATCCCTTTGGGGCACAGGATAAAAACAAAGCAGTTCAGAGAATTTACTCTAAAATACATTAAAAACCAACATCAAATATACATCAAAACGCATATCAAAGTACTCACAAGTATTGTCCAAATGGCCATACACCAGATCATCGATTTGCTTAAAACATGTCTCGGGGAGAGTGCACCTGCCATCCACAGCTCACCATCTGTGGCTTTCCATTAGCGCTCAGCCAGCATAGCCCCTTTTGTAAATGTGCCTCCACAAGGCCTGCTCCCTGCTTTCCCAGCATGAGTGGAAAACCACCGTTGTGAACAAATGCTCCTACCCCTTCTCTGTCCTACGGTGAATTATGATTAATAACATCCTTTGTTGTTCAAGATCAAGCTTACACAAAACCTTACGAGGCTTGTGTGAGAAGTGGGTTCTCACTGAAGGCAAGAGAGAACACAGAGAGCATTGCTAAATAACGATGTTGAGGAGCAAAGCGGTGTCTGTGTAATGGTGCTGGACAGTGTTCATCTGTCCTGCCTTTTGTTAGAGGAAGAGCTTGGTACTGTCGTGTGAGAGATAGTATCTTTAGGGCTTTTCTTCTGTGTGTGGGCTATGTATGTGTGTGCAGAACACATTCTCAATTTTTCATGGGTTCCGGGGATCCAAAGTTAGGTCTTCTATTGCACAACAAGTATTTTATCCACTGAGCTGTCCCCCACCACCTCTGATCAGCAACTCCTTTTAAAATATTGTTATTGGTCCTTCAGTATTTAAACCATTTCTCTTTATTCTCTACACATTGCTAAAGGGCTCTGTGATCATTTGGATGTCTTATCTTTCATTTTTCATTTTGGTTTACATTTCATCTTTTATTTGGTTTGGTGATTTTTATTTTATTTGGTGATTCATACAAAATCTATATATTGAATAACTTCACTGAGAAGTATGTAATACTTTTATCAGTATATAAAAGCCAGGCTGATGAGTTCACATCTTCTATACCATTTCATAGTTGGTGATCTACATTTCTCTGGAAGCATGGGATTGTTGACTTACCTAGTTAGTATGAATTCCTCATCAACTCCATCACCAAATCATGCCAACTTTGTCTTCTAGTTGTTTCTAGAATATTCTCACTCCCACTCTCCTGCATATTTACTTATGCTGGTCATATTTATACTGTACAATTCCAATCGTCTCCTAAGTCTTTCCCCTTACTCTAGTATTCTTCTAATGCCCCAATAAATTTTCCATACAAACAAGAGGATCCTACAACATATATCAGATAATTTTCTGCAGTCCTTAAAACACTTCTCCATTAAACATGAGAGGGCCATTAAGCTCCTTAGGGTGGCACATACATACCTTTATGTCCCCACAGTCCACCTCTAATCTCTCTGTTTTTGCGGCATGCACCTCTACCCATCAAACTGTCTCAGTAGCTCCCATCTTCATATACTACCCAGAGTTGAATTGGGAGCTCCTCTGTATTCACAAAATAATAAATAGTATGTCTATATTACTCTTATTATCTACATATTATACCATCTTATCCAGAAATGGAAGTTCCTTTGATTCCTTTATTTCATTCTCCTGCTCACCACCTTCCATGCTGTTTCTCTTAGTTGATGGGTGACATGTCTCCAAAAACATAGCCGTTATTATGTAGTGAGGGCCTAGTGAATGTTTCTGTATCAGTCCTGGGAGGTGATTTGAGTATCACAATGGATACATAGGACACAAGTTATGTATTTGAGGCCTATCATAATCATATCAATACCTTATTATCAAATTTAAAAGCTGATAAGTGAACTCACTTCTGAGACTTATTGAGTGAAGACACAAAGGGAAGGTAAGAAATGGTTATCAGGTCTCATCAAGGCTGGCTGCGTCATCTTCCTCTGTGGCCTGGCAAGGCTACAGCCTCCGGGGGAGTTATTGAAAGAGCTTTCACTGAGTTCATGTCAGAGACAACCCCTGTACCCCTTACTAGGGAACCCAGTTGGAAACTGAGCAGCCAATGGGCTTCCTTTGACAGGGATTCTAGATCATCTCCAAGAGTAGTCCTTGGTTGGAGCATCGGTCTTTGCAGGCCCCCAAACCCAGGCATTTTGGCTCTGCTGCTCTCCTTGTGGAGGTCCTGTCCCCTCCAGGACTTTCTATCTCCTTCTTCTTCCATAAAGATTCCAGCACTCTGCCCAAAGTTTGGCTATGAGTCTCAGTGTCTCCTTCAATACCCTGGTAGTTATTGAGGTCCTCTGTGGAGGGCTATTGTCTTGTTCCTTGTCTTCTCCTACTTCCAATGTCTATCCTGTTTGCCCTTTGAATGAGGGTTAAGTATCTTCCCTAGGGTCCTCCTTGTTGTTTAGCTCCTTTAGGAGTATAGATTTTAGTATGTTTATCCTATATTATATGACTAATATCCACTCATAAGTGAGTATATATCATATGTATCTTTCTGCTTCTAGGATACCTCACTCAGGATGATCTTTTCTAGTCCCACCATTTGCCTGCAAATTTCATGATGTCCTTGTTTTTAATAGCTCAGTAATACTCCATTGTGTAAATGTACCATACTTTCTATCCTTGGTATCTATTCCTCTGTTGAGAGACATCTGGGTTGTTTCCAGATTCTGGTTGTTACAAATAAAGTTGCTATGAACATAGTTGAGCAAATGTCCTTATTGAATGGTGGGGCATCTTTTGGGGATATTCCTAGGAGTAGTATAGCTGGTCCAAGTGGATCAAAGACCTCAGCATAAAACCAGGCACACTAAATCTGTTAGAAGAAAAAGTGGGGAAGAGCCTTGACCTCACTGGCACAGGAGACAACTTCCTGAACAGAACACCAACAGCTCAGGCTCTAAGATCAACAATCAATAAATGGGACCTCATGAAACTGAAAAGTTCCTGTAAAGCAAAGGGCACTGTTGTCAGAACAAAACAACAGCCTACAGACTAGGAAGAGATCTTCACCAACCCTATATCTGACAGAGGGCTAATATCCAGAATATATAAAGAACTGAAGAAGTTAAATACCATCAAACCAAGTGATCCAATTTAAAAATGGGGTATAGAACTAAAGAGAGAATTCTCAACAGAGGGATATCGAATGGCAGAGAAACACTTAATGAAATGCTCAGCATCCTTATTCATTCAGGAAATGCAAATCAAAAACGACCCTGAGATTTTACCTCACACCCATCAGAATTGCTAAAATCAAAAACTCAAGGGATGATGCATCCTGTAGAAGATATGGAGAAAGGGGAAGCTTTCCTCCATTGCTGGTGGGAATGTAACCTTGTACAGCCACTTTGAAAATCAATCTGGTGCTTTCTCAGAAAATAAGGAATAGTGATACCTCGAGGTTTTTATATTTAATTACATGTACTATATGCTTTGTAAAATATAAACACACACACACACACACATATATATATACATATATACACACTTATACACACAATTTGCACATTTCAAATATCGATACTGCATGTAATATTTACTTGGAAGATGTTTATCAGTACCTATGGTATATCAGACATTATGACAGTTGTTGAAAATTTTGACAAGCAACAAGACATACTCCTATGTCAGACTACGATGGGAGAGACAGAACTGCTGTGGGAAGGAATGGGTAATTTTCATGCAGGATCGATTAGTGTTTTGTGTGCTGGGCACTGTGCAAGGCGCCACGATGAACATGGATGAAAGGTTGCCCCTTCTTTGAATGACTCACACAATAACAATTATGATGAATGGACCATTCAACTCCATCAAAATAATGGGAAAGGAGAGAACAGGCGTGTGAGTTCATCCAGGATATGGAAAGTCTGTGTGACACTGAGAGCTATGTTAAAGGGGCTACAGTTTGACTCACCAGACAAAATGGATAATTGCCCTGGTTAAATACAATGCAATTTTAACTGCATTTCAGTGGGTTGTCCATCTCTTCCACTTTATTCTGGAGGACAAAGTATTTCATTATGCTCTAGTTATGATAATTGTTTCTATTCGTTAGGAGTCAAGTTTCATAAATTTGATACTGGTGTTAGCCTCCAACACACAGGTGTAGCCTTTAACATACAGCTACTAGCCTCCAACATGTAGGTGCCAACTTCCAACACACAGGTGGAGCCTCTGACACACAGGTATAGCCTCCAAAACATAGGTGACAGTTCAAGCCAAGGCCAGTGTCTCTCTCTCTTTTCCTGCTGCCATGATCTGGGTGTAGATCTCTCAGCTTGTTCTCCAGCACCATGTCTACCTGTGTGCCGCCATGCTACCCACCAGGCTTATAACGGACTAAACCTCTGAAACTGTAAACCAGCCCCAATTAAATGCTTTCCTAAATTAGTGTTGTTGATCATGTCTCTTCAGAACAATAGAATAGTGACTAAGACGAGTGGGCTAGTGATAGAAAAACTTTAAGAGCTGCAAAATAGAAGGACAATGATGTTATCCTCTGGGCATGACACAGAAAATGCATTCAGAGCTTTATAGTAGCTGTGGCTTCTTTAACTGCCCTGTACAAGACTGGGCCTGTTAATAGTTAATCATGGATTGGGAAGAAGGACCTCAACAGGTCTCTGCCCATCCCTGTTGAGCTACTGGCTACTGATGGACTCTGAGAGAGGCACAGTCATTCAGTTATGTATCCACTGAGGATCCTACCTGGCTACAATGGATGAGTGTAAACACAAAACTAAGGCATGAAATTGTAAGGAAGGAAATATGGTAGGGATAAGAGGGAGATTAGAGAAGAGGTTATATTATAGTAATAAGAATGGACTTTGGGTATGAAATTTTCAAAGATGAGATTCAGTGAAAGTTACATAAAAAAGAATTTCAAGGACATTCTTGGCTACACAGGGAGTTCAAGGTTAACCTTACATGAGACTGTGTCTCAAAGCAAACAAATCAACAAAAAGAAATATAACTACTGTTCATGATTAATATTCATACAATTTATGTGACAGTCCTTTTTACTCAAAGGTATTTTAAAAATTATTTCAGTGTTAGAAAACTTGGTGATCCAGGGTAATGGAGACTGATAACAAAGACTCCCTGTCCATCTACTGAGTTTAGCCATCATTCCTAAGTAGGCAGGGACTAGTTGGAACATATATATTCAGGTAGGTTTTGGTTTGGTCATGGTTGAGGGAAGATCCAGCAGCTCTGATGTTCCCTAAGTCTGGTTTGTCCTGTAAGCATGTCTCCTTTTAGTGACAGGATGATTTCACTAGCACTAAGACTGCTGCATTGGGAATAATTTCATCTTCTGGACCTGTCTTCAAGTGTTTTAAAGGTCTCAGTAGACGGCTTCCATGTCTTTCCTTGCTGTTCTAGAGTAGATCATTTTAATTGAGGAATAACTCCACAAAAACAAGAATTCATCATCTCTAGAAAATTTGGTTAGCTAACACTATAATATATACAACTGTGCTGGGCAACAATTTATAATAAGCCTGTGAACATTCGGAAGTGACATGAAAATATGTTCCTACAGAATTACTGGGTGAAAGCATAGCTTTCAAATCCATAGCATGATGCCAATAACTTAAAAATAATGTTAATTATATGCACACGCATGCAAAGATAAATATACAACCAGAGTTTGGATCACGAGAAAGGAAGTATTCCAAAATATTAACTGTGGTTATTGCATTTGATACAATCCATGGGCATAATTGCTTCTCTCTTGTCTGTTGTTCACATAGTAAAAACATAAATTTCTTTTGAAATGTAGAATGGGTAACTTCAGAGTGAAGAAAACTAATTTAGATGAGTAAAATTCAGAAATATCATGCAGAGCTTACTTTCTAGACATGGAGAGGTCAAGTTCGGCTTCTATATGTTTTATTTTGGGCTGATTCAAAAATAGTTAAATTTGATTTTATTTCCATATTTGTAACAGAATTTGGTTTTGAAAGACGTTCATTTTTTTCCATCTCTGTGATCATCACTTTTGTCACAGACTTCATGTAAAATGTGATTTCAATTTAAATTCTGAAGCCAAATAGAGACAAGATTGCTTACTTTCTTTTCTAAAGCAGTGTGCTTCTAAGATTAGAGGTTCCAGATGACTCTTTTGCAGGAGAGATGGTTTATATTTTCTCTCCATTTGTACTAACAACAAAGTAGTGTTTTGTATGGCATCTACCACATGGAAGTGAATGTGAAAGGACTTGATTAAAATACAAAATGAAACTACTGTCTATCATATCCCTAAATACTGGGGTGGGGGGGAGGTACATGTTTGAACTATGTTAAAACAAAACAAAAACATCCAGGAATCTTGTAAAGTCATTACTCTCCGGTGTTTGAACAATACCTATTCTAAATATTGTGATGTGGTTTGCCAAGCAGCCAGTTGGGAACACACAAAAAAAATGCTTGCTATGCTTTGACTTTCACATCCTGCTTAGATTTCTCATTCACGGTGCTTCGGGCTCCCTTTTTTGTATGGAGGTAACTCACACAATTTTTCTTTCTTTCTTTCTCCCCATTCCTCCACCCACGGGACTGGGGATTGACCCTGTGGCCTTGTATATGCGTGGCAAGTGCTTTACCACTGAGCTACACCACCAGAACCTCTAAGCTTCTCTGTTTAAAAAAATGTATTTATGTCTGGTCTGAGTGCTTGTGTACATTTGGGCATGTGTGTGGACAGTTGGAGCGACATTTCTCAGAAATGCCAATTATCTTTGAGACAGGATCTCTCACTGGCCTGAAGCTTAATGTTGGGATTACTAGCATGCACGGGGCCAAACCTAGATTCCAAGGCTGAGACAGTAATTACCTCTTGTTAACAGGGTTTTTTGTTGTTGTTGTTTTTGTATACTCACATTTCTGTTACTGTAATTTGAAATCAATGCAGTTTGAACTACTAAAATTTTTTGATGGAAAAAATGATCATCTAGTTTGATTTGACATTTGGGCAGTTGGACTTCTCTTTATACTTTAGATGGATAGATGGTAGCTAGGCAGTTGATAGATGGATCACAGATACTTCTGGATTGGCTAATAAAGCTATGGAACAGTGATGTCATGACTGCAGCTGTCACACCTCAGCACATCAAGTCATAACAGGACTGAGTGCATCCTCTACCACGGTGGCCTGGCAAGGCAGTCCTGCTAGGGGGAAGTGATCAAAAAGCATGCAAGAGATTCCTTGTCAGAGGAGAGTGAGGATATGATGGGAGGGGGTGGGGCAGGAGATACAGATGTTTTTAAAGGGAATATTTTATCTTGAAAATGTCTTTAACTGAGTCCTGTAGACTAACAAGCCACAGTGTTTATTCCTTTAGACAAACGTCTATCTGTAAGAATCAGAGAAATATCAGAAAGAGAAAAGAATAGAGCTACACCTAAGTTGCAAGAGGTAAGCAGCCAGTCAGAGAAGCAGAGAGGCTCAGATCCTGGGGAAGTCTTAGATCATCTTATGCTTATGTGGAGCAACAATGTGATTGAAATGGAGAATAATGGAAGGGCTGACTACTCACAGCTGTATCCCTTGGAAATTCTTAGAGTCCCAGTAGCTCCAAAGTGGCCCAATTTAAGGAGGTTTAAAAGACTAGTGTAGAACACGTGTTTAGATATTCCCAAGTAGCTAGTGTAAGCAATCTTAGAAGGCTCTGTGACGGTCAGGATGATGGATGGTGTAAGTGCAGCCTGATTAATGCCTCAGGATGGCCAGAGAACTAATATGGGAGAGTCAGTGGTTTGTAAATAAATCTTTTACTGATGTCTTGGGTGAATCTGACCTCTGCAGTGACTGAGCAGATGATGTGACAATGTGTTGGTGGCAAGTACCTATATCCAGTAATCTTTTGTACTTTACTACACAGAATAATAATAATTCATGTATATTACACAATTTGCCCTCTTCTAGGAACTTTGTTTCTTAGAATGCATACTTTTGTACATATCAGATGCCTCAAATATATAAATCTCAACAGAACCAGAGCTATGCTACATTATAAAATAATATTGTGATTTTCTATATTGAAACTCTATTTTTTTTCGAGAGAGAGAAAAAATATTTCTTACTTTCAACCTAAATATTTCCTGGCTCATACTTTGACATTTTTTGTGTGATTTTTTTAGTTAACTATTACACTATTTTATCAACCTTAGATGATCCTAATAAGTTTTAGCTCTTACTTTTGATATTTATTGACTAAATATTAATGATTCCTGTGTGGTGTTTCAGCGCCCTCATACAGTGCACTGGTCAAATCTGGACTCCCCGACTCCCATTTAATCCTTTCTCAGTGTCATTCTCAATCTCCTACCATAAGTATTCACCAGTCAGGTTCAACTGTTTTTTAAGCCTCCACATTATGAAAGTGAACACAGGAGATCCGGTTATCTAGTCTCTGTGTCTGGCTTGTTTAACTTAACATCTCCTGGTTACATGTATGTGCTGCAAATGATAGATTTCATTCTTTATGGCTGAACAACAGAAGCAAGCCCTATCATTAAACAGAGAGACAATACAGTGCAGTTAGAACCAGAACAGAACTGAGACAAGACCCAAGCCCAGAGACAGCTTGGCCGACGCTTGGATAAATCACGCTGGGAAAAGCACTAACCTACACAGGCTTCATTTGTCACCTCCATTCCAGAAATAAACCAACAGTTCACAGAGCTCCTGTGAACTGTACTCAGTATGGTGACTTGCATTTTGTGAATTGCAGAGCTTTCCTTCACACATTCTCTATGCAGAAGGTAGATGGATCTTCCTTGCTACCGATGGAGAAAAAAAATTTTTTTAATTATTAGAAAATTCATAAACTTAACCAATGTCTTTGACTATAAAGTTCCAGGTCATTCTTTTCCATTCTGAACTGTTCTGCTCTGAATATATTATACTTCAATTCAATTCATATATATGTATATATATACACATATAAATTTATATTTATATAAATATGTATATATATATATATTTTACTTTGAAAACTACTCCTTTTGCCTTTCTTGAAAGATGTCTCTCAGCAAAAGGTGGACTTTGAAATTGCTAAAGAGGCTTAATGAAGAACACCATGGGGGCAACTGTTGATAAGTCTCAGTGGGGAGTTGGTCACTATTAGCTATAGATTCCATATGGTAGGAAACCCCTTGCATCTCTGTAGCTATTTCATGTCCCTTCCACTGGTTCCCACAATTCCTTAGTGTTTCTACTCACGTGGAACACAGGTAGAGCTAAAGGTCTACCTTGACTCAATTCATTTCCTGTCCTCTGGTAATTCTTCCCATCTGTTGTTATACATCTTTATCTTTTTACTTACCCCTTACAAAGACAGTATTTATTCTGTTCTACTTTAAGTGCCTCGTAACATGTTCTTCTACGCATAGCTTGTAGTCAGTCTTTGTCTTTTAGGGCAAGAGTCCACTACCACCAGAAATGGTTCATTCTCCTGGAAACAGTTTCCTATGGAATGTTCCTAAAAGTAGAGTTTTATTGACATTGATCAGCATCTCTTGCCCTGTCTTTGACTACCTGCCTGTCACTGAGCACATGAGTGTGTGTGTGTGTGTGTGTGTGTGTGTGTACAAGAGTGTGTGCATGTGTGTTCTGTGAGATAGCTCATCAAAGTAGTCTGGTATCAAAATTTCTGAATGTGATTAGTGTAAAGGCATATATGGCCAAGGCAGAGTCAGAAACACACCAGTCTTCATGGCAGCAGGTAAGAATAAACAAGGACTAAGTTGGCAATAAATACTTGGATTTCTGCTAGCTGAAGCAGCTTACCTTTGAGCTGATTATTATGAAAGTTTAAATTGGAAATTTATTTACCTAGGACAGAGATTGTCAAGTAGGATAGCTTTGATGAATGTTAGCCATCATTATATTCAAATAATGGAAACCTAAATAATAGGAAACCCATTTAAGAAATTTGATTTATCCACTTCAAGAGTTCTGAGAAGGATGCCTTCCGTGAACGCTTTCAACTATATACAGGCATATGGAAGCCCACTATGATCAAATTTGTTTTGAGGGAAGTCTCCGGAAGTATTTCTTCTAGGCAAATCTCTCCAAGACCTACCTCACAAAAATGTATTAAATTTTTACTTCTTTTTATAAGATAAATGATTTTCTTTAGGACACAACTCTGTAGGGCAGTACAAGCTATATGGTTCTGACCCAGTAATTTCCATGATGCTCTACATCAGAGCTTTCTTTTAAAAACACCATTTTAGTGTTTTACCAAGTGTCTTCCCTAAAATACTAAATCAACTCAGTAGTTCCAGGTCCAAGACAAAGAAATGCAGTCTCCCTGTCTGTCCCCCCCCAAAACACTTGCAGAATATTTATGAAAGACTTAACACACTTTCTTATTTCCCAGAGGTCTATGTAAGATTTAAAATTATTTATTTCAGAAAGAAAAAGAAACCATCAAGGAAAATCACATCCTCTGTAAAGTAGACTAAGGTCACACTTCCTCCAAGCCCCATCCCTGTTAATTGTTCAATCCATGTATTGCTGGTTTACTTCACACCTGCGGTATCAGTTCAGTGGAAGCATATTATTAATAGATCAATTTGTCTAATGATATAAAATTGTCATTTTTGTAATAAGAAAGAATTTTTTAGCCAGGGGGTGGTGGTACATGTCTTTAATTCCTTTACTTGGGAGACAGAGGTAGATAGATAACTGTGAATTTCAGGCCAGACTGATCTACAGAGCTAGTTTCAAACAGCTGTGGACACAAACACACACACACTCACTCACTCACAATCCTGTCTCAAAAAACAAACAAACAAACAAAAAGACCTAGGCATAAACCAAATACTTCTGTTGTGTTAAGGGAACATAGCAATAGAATGATTCCTGACAATTCTGTACCCATAGATCAGTGTCCTCAGAGAAGCCTCATATTGCAGTAGATGGGAACAAACACAGAGACCCACAGCTGGACAATGTGCAGAATACAAGAGGATTTGGAAGACTCAGCCCTAAATGGTATGTCTCTATCAAACCTCTCCCTTCAGGGCTTGTATATGGAAGAGGAGACAGGAAGATTATAAGAGTCAGAGGGAATGGATAACATGAAGGAACTAGTGTTACAGACACAACAGGACTGATGCATAAGAAATCACGTGGATTGTGGTGGCGCGCACAGGGCATGCACAGGGCCTTCAGAGGTTCAAGCCAAATGGGTCTCAGCACGGAGAGGAGAACGCAGACAAGAACTCCCGTCCACAGCCAAGAAGCAATCTCCAACTTAGCATTGCTTGCAAAAGAAAAATTAGTTTTTCCTGGTTGTGGTGGTGCTCACCTTTAGTCCCAGAATTCTGGAGGCAGAGGCAGAGGCAGGATGATATCTATGTTTGAGGGCAGCCTACAGAGCAAGTTCCAGGACAGGCAGAGCTACATAGGGAAGCTCTGTCTTAAAACAAACAAACAAACAAAATATCAGGTTTTCCTCCTCCCCAATTGGGTCTATCAACCACATTTAAAAAGCAGAGCCCACACCCAGTAGTAAGTGGCCACAAAACTCAATGATATTTTTATAACTTTTTCCCCCTCATGTTGTTTTGTTTGGGCTTTTGTTGTTGTTGTTGTTATATTACTATTCTTTTGCTTGTATGTTACGTTTCCCAACTTTGTGTTTTTATGTTTCTTTGTGTGTGTCTGCGTGTGTGTGATGAACCATCATTCTTGTCCACCAAACCCCCCTTTTCCATTTTTGAGTAGGAAAGTAATAATGAATATCCAGGCACCACGATAACAGCTCAGTCAAGGTTATTTTTACAATTCTGAACTACTCTAGTCAAATTGGAAGGTTTTTTTTCCTGTTAAAGAAATTTCCATTTCATTCTGCTACCTGTAGCCCTGGGCAAGATAGCTAGCTAGCAGGCTGCTCGCTGGCAAAGTCATAACCAATCATATTAATTGAAACTTTAAATTCACCTGCCCCAAATAAAGGTTGGAATTATCTATGAAAAAAAATATTCTAGGCATTGCTGCTTCATTACTGTAGCAATGTTGTCTTCTTGGAGAGTTATGTAAGTTTGAAAAGTATTTTAGAGAGAAATAAAATTGGGAAAACACACCTGTAAATACAAGGAAGCTATTTCCCATCTGACTCCATCCGTGCAACAGCTCTGATACCAGGAGTCAGAGCTGACACGGATTTTACTCCTCTTAGCTCTAAGCACAAGTATATAGAGTATCTGGGAGATGAGCTCAGCTAGGAATTCCAGCCAGGCTACCTACCAGTTTTGGAGTTTTGCATCCAGATGAACTTCATTGTTTTTGAGTGTGGGTATTCTGTGAAGCATGTCAGAAGCCTTGTCATTCTAGAGATTATATCCTGGAGTCATAGGAGTACGGGGGAGAGAAGATGAACTATAGAAATGTAAGCGAGTCTGTATGTCAGGAAGTGATACTGTAAGAGGAAACTTAGAAAAGGGGAGAAGTTGCCGCTTAAGACAGTTTGAGTGAAACTCTCGTCCTTGGAAGTGGAGCCCACCACACCCACAGGAGCAGCTGGAGGAGCTGCAAGAGCGATGCTTCCTGTGCCTCTATTTTTAGGAGACAAAGCCTGGTAAGGTATTAAAAATACATGTCATCTTGCTCTCGCTCTACCTGTTGGATTGCAATTCCTGGTCTTGTCTCCCAGAGCCAGGGATAAAATAAATTATAAAAGTAATAGATGGTACTGCCTGACCACTCAGATCTTTTGAGGCCCGGCCTAATTTAGGCTCTGTTGGTGATCTTGCTTCACATTAGCTGTCTCAGTCCTCAGGGGATGAAGGAAGAAAGCACTGCATGAGAAACACAGCTCAATTCAACGGGCACTTATCATACCTCTTATTTGGCTAGTGCAACTTTATTCAATTTAAGTTAATGCAAAATTCAGAGGTTCTCAAGGAGCCTGCAGTTGGTGAAATTTGTGTCGCGGATAAATGAACTGTCTGAGGGGGAAAACAGCTCAATAAACTGGGAAAGCATAATCTCAGGTTAACTCAGTGTAATCTCAGGTAAACCCAGAGCTTCCTGGAAAAGTAGGAGCAAGTTTAGACCTATGTAAGCTCTGCTGTAGTGCTGGTCCAAGTGAGGCTCTTTAGCTAAGAGGCAGCCCAGAACCCACAGAGTGAAGCAGAACATCGAACATTCCTGAAGGGAGCCTGGTTGAGGGGCGTTTTGGCTTAGAGTAATTGGCCACTAGGCTGATAAGGATCTCCATCCTATTGACCTAGATAAAGGGATTAAAAGCACGTGTATTCTGTACACTGAGGTAGCCTGGCTCAAGATAGAGCTGGCACGGAGAAGTCCACCTACGAGGCAACGGCTGGAGCGGCTCAGCTGTTAAGAGCGCTGCTTATTTCTCCACAGGACTTGGGTTTTAATCCTCATGTCCACATGGCAGCTCACAACCATCCATAACTCCAGTTCCAAGCTTCTAACAACCTCTTTTGACCCTCAAGGGCATGGAGCACAGGCACAGTGAACAGACACGCATGTAAGCAAAGTACCTATATACATTAGGGTTGGTTTTTTTTTTAATTAAATTATAGAACCTTAGGTGTAAACGTTTTCATAAAACATCAAAGACCACACTCTTTCCCTTCAAATTACATGGGCATACTTCCCTACCCTGTAATTCCCATCTTCCTGTTTTCAGCCACTACAGCCATAGACTTGGGGCTTGAGTTGGGGTAAGCTAGTTGGCAAGAAGGGGGCGCTCTCAGAATACCCAGTTACTAACCTCTACACAGCAGACTAAATGGGAACACTTGCTCAAGCAGGCCAGAACTCACTGCTAGCCTACGCTTCAGTAGGGTAGGGTCGGGACACACTGGGATGCTGGTCAGCCTGCAATCACTTAGTCCCAACAGTGACTTGAGTCCACGGTAAATCAAGATCTGAGGAAGGACCCAGATGGATGCCTCCCTCCTCCTCCCCCCTTGGTTTTCTGTAGTCGTGTCCCGCCTCTTCCCTCTCCTCTACTCCACTCCTTCCCACTGCCCAGATTTAGGAGGAACCGGGGTCCCTAAAGCCTGCCTGGAGTCCCCACCTCCATCCACCGGCGGAGCTTGCTCCCCTGGCAGCCCCATCGAAGACCCGGAGAGGTGGAATCTCTCTTTGAAACTCCCAAGCCAGGGAGGGCGCTGGGCATGCTCAGTGCCTCGGCATGTCTGGCTGCTGCTAGCTGCACTGACAGCAGAGGCGCTGCTTGGCTCGGAGGCTGGCACTCGAGTCCACCCCACCGCCACTGCCGGCCGCGGGCTTCCAGAAGGCCGAGCTCTCGCCTCCTCTGGGCGCCTTGCCCCCGCCAGCCTCAAGTCCCCGCGATCCTCAGCATCCTACTCTCCACCTCCCTACCCCTGAGGGAGGCGAAACCAGTTTCTGTCGGCGGCGCGCCACAGACCCTCTGCGAACCCCAACGAGGACGCTTGTCGCCGACCGCCCAGGATCGGAGGACTCTCGGCAGCGGTTCTCTCAAATAGCACTTTTGCCTGGAGTGGAGTCTATCGGCGGAGTTTGCCCTCCGCCCCTCGATGCCCACGCTATGAGGAGGGCAGTCGGCTTCCCTGCGCTGTGCCTGCTTCTTAATCTTCACGCTGCAGGTAAGGGCTGGCGGGGTTCAGAGCTGAAGCTGGGGATGAGATGTGAAGCCGCGTGTGCTTAAGGACCCCAGGAAAAGCTTGCCTGGCAGAAGAAGGTTTGGGGATAGCGTCCGAGGGGTGAGAGAGTGCACCTGTTGGAGGGCTGGGGCCGAGAACTTAACACCAAAATCAGCTCTTGCTTTTTCTTTATCTTGCACGACTGAGAGTGAACACTTTAAATCGCGAATATAGGTTTGCTTTGCCTTCTCCTCCATCGCGCTTCCCTGCTCGCGCTCCTGCCTTCTCCTCCATCGCGCTTCCCTGCTCGCGCTCCTGCCTTCTCCTCCATCGCGCTTCCCTGCTCGCGCTCCTGCCTTCTCCTCCATCGCGCTTCCCTGCTCGCGCTCCTGCCTTCTCCTCCATCGCGCTTCCCTGCTCGCGCTCCTAGGCTATGCACTTGGTTGCACATTTTACAGGAAGAGAGAGGAGACAGCCTGCTGGCTGGAGCCCTTTCTACTGCAGAGGCTACATCCAGAAGGTCTCCTGGCTTCGCGAGCGAGCGCTCTCAGGGCTGTCCTGTCTGTAACCTCATGGACCACATCCCCGCCCCTAAGAGCCAAAGGCATGGTTTATTAACAATGCTGCCCCAGGCTGCTTTGGTCCCTGCTCTCTGCACTCGAATTTTCTGAACCAGTAAGAGTAAGGAAAGGTTTCGAAAGGGAGCCTCTTCTCTATTTCAGCACCACGGTCAGTATCCGCAGTGGGTACAGGAAAACCCCCACACACTTACAAACCTAGGGGTTATCACCGTCTCCCCCCGGAGAGGTTTGATGAGAGACAGCGAAAGTGCAACCGCATAAAAATAAATTCGATACGAGAGTAAGTATCTAGCCTAGGGATGCAAACCTGATAAAGTGCCTCGGCATTTTATATGCAGTGTCGCCTGGCTCCTCTGATACGCCGGGTGGCCAGGCTTGCTGGACTGCACCCGGTATGATTTTCACACACGTGAACCAAAATAAAACATGGCAGAGAGGTTTTAGGAGCCCTGCTGTGGCCGCAGTTGTTCATGCAGTGGCCCCATAGCAAGCAAATACCTTTTCTTTGAGTTTTGCTCACAAGCATCTTTTTCTCTAAGTATGCTGAGAGTATGTTGTGTCACTGTGTCCATAAGCACACACACACACACACACACATAAATAAATAAGAAATTGTAATCCATGTGATAGTTCTTTGAAAGAGCAAGTGCTTTTTTTTTTTCATGTATGCAATAATGGGAGTGAAATATAGTACTTTTTTTGACCTGGCTATTGCTATTTAAATGCATTGTGGATTTGGAAACCAACAATGTATAGGAACAATAAAGCTATAATTAAGTATTCATGTTAATTATTATAATTACACTATTACATTGTGAGGTTTTCAATGGATTTCTTGTATCTTGAAAAGTAGTGGGAGAAAAAGCCATAGCTTAGTTATTAAATTATTTGCTAAGAACTGTAATGAATCATTTCATTGCCACATACAATTATTTAATGTTAAAACAGAGAATGAAAATATAAACACTGCTATTGTTTTATATCCAATACTATTTAATGGAACAACTGACAGAAATAACCATTACCAAAAAAAGTTTTCATTGCTACCAAGTTAAGTAATTAATTATCTAATTTTAAAACCCATTCTATAGTTATTTTTGAAAATTATATTTAAACAAATGTTGAAGATAATTAATGCAGATTAGGTAGTTATAAGCTTAAAGTTATAAATAGACTTATATTACACATGTAGAAAACATTTCTAATTTACTATAGATGAACCCTAAAAATGAGGAAAATAAAGGACTTTTTTTCATCAGGGGTGAAATCTAGTAGTCTGCATCTCTAGATGATGCCTGAAGTTTTGCCAAAGGGTATGTTACCAAGTCAAAGCCAACCCTCTATACTTCAGCTTCTTAATTTTCAAAAAAAAATGAAAAATAAGATTTTAGTTTCATAAGGCAACAGGTGATCCCAATTGCAGTATGCTACATATACATTAGTTGTATTTGCATTTAATGCATTGCTTTAGAACTGTATTTGTCAAAACAGAATACAAGTCTGATATTGTAGTTGTCTTGCCAGTTTCATTTTGGATTCATATTAATTTTAAACAACAATTTGTGGGTCACAAGCTGTCGTCAGATTAAAATGTATCACAGTTATCTAATAATACTGTTTAGGCTTTTCATCAGGACTCGGATAAACATAGATTTCTTGACCTATTCTTATACAGGTTTAGGTAATAAGAAAAAAGTGGCTAAGAGTACAAAGATTAAAGAGACTGTAAGCCTTTTACTTGTTGGATGTCTGAGTTTATCTCCTGTAAAGAGAGCCATACTACCATGGCATAGGCTGACTTTATTTTTTTAAATGTCAGTGACATCTGTACATTTTAGCCTCCTGGCTGGAACACTAACTGATGCATATCAGTTACACCCATGTTGTCAGCAACTTCTTTATGGTGGCACAAAGGACGGTATCTTAGAACGCTCCAGGCAATGGGATAAATTAAATAATGGCATGGGATGTTAGTGATCCCCAGCTGTACTGGGAATCATTGCTTGGGGCAGAGCCATGTCTCTAGTGATAAGGCTGCAAATTACTCCCAACATGAGTACCATCTCCAGTTACTTGGTGTGGTTGCCTATGGCATAGTGACCCTGAGCCCTGACGGTCTCAAGGAAGGCAGAGCCATGATCTACTTGTAATGTCTGTAGGAAGGCGCTACAGTACAATGCAAAGGTCACTCCTGGCTAAATAAGCCAGAGGTGCTGCCAAGCTCATAGCGTGATAGAGAAGTCGAATGCCGTATGACAGCTACAGATCTTAAGAAATAACTGCTACTTATTGTCCATTGAGTTGCTCATCTTACAGGAGAGAACAACAAGATGCAGCAGTGTCAACTGACAACATAGTCTGGGAGAAATCCCAGACCTATTACTGTGTACTGCATAAAATTCAAGTGCCCAGGATGGAGAAGAACACTTACATCCTACCCTATCAGCCAATTTCTCCCATTTATGGAGAATTCTAAGATGCTATCATTTCTGTCACCATAGAGTAGTTGCTGGAAACTTAGGCAAGACTGACTCTGATAGAATAGGACAGCATCAAGTTAGTAGTGACAAATCCTTTTTCCTTAACATCCATTATTCTTCGCATCTTCTGGGACCCAATGTAACAAATAAATTCCAGTTTAAAAGGCCCACATCATCTACAATTGAGGGCCAACCAAAAGCCACGTCCATGAGAAGATGGCTTAAAGAATAACGGTGTGGGAGACCCACAGATAGCTTACTTACTTCAGTCCCCAGTCTCATTCTTTGCCCAATGAGTCACAGTCTCCCAATGAGGAGATTATGTTAATGTGGTAGTGTTTTTCAATGCCAACGAGTAAATTTCTTGTAAATATCCTTTTTTTTTTTTTTTTGCAACTGAATGTTGTGAATAAGAGACTGACTTCAATTCATGACACTGTCCTCAGCCTTGGAAAAGGTGACTTCATATTCAGATTGCCATCTTGCCCTTAATGCTGTACTTCATGAATGACACACACTTCTTCAGGGCATGTCTCAAAGGTGTCCCTTTACTCCCTGAGAATTACTTAGCAAACGTATCTAGTCTTCCAGAAGGACAGAGTTCCTGTCATGGAACCTGGGAAGTTATTTGCAGAAATCATATGCTCAAGAAAAAGAACAGACTACCAGGGAAACAATTTAAGGTGTTTTCAGATTATATAGTAACCCTTGGTAGTCCAAAGTCAAAGATGACTCAAACCCAACACAGCCTTTACAACACCCAAGATCTGCTGTGTTTTCCTCCTCTACTATCTTTCATTTATACCTCTCACTGCTGTCCTCTTTACATTCATCTCTGGTCATATTGGTCTCCCTGTTCACAGAAAATAGCAGTAATGAACATATCTTGCATATTTTTTTTTCTTTGCCAAGGAAAGCTACTTCATGGCTTAAACTATCTGTGACTTTAGATCTTGGTCTTTACTACAGTGTTACCTTTTTAGTGGAAATTTCTCTTGTTAGCTTCCTTCATACTCCTCTCTCTCAAGTGATGTCTGCTCTTCAACCTTCTTCCCCAAGCTCACACCATTTAACATAAATATGCTTTTCTTACTTTGTTTGTTATGTTCCCTTTCTCTACATGGAAATAAAAGCCCTTTGATGTTTTTTTTTAATCTATCTTGTTTTGGCTGTAGCTATCAGAAACCATGTCCAATTTAGAAATCATGTCCAACTAACCTAAAGTGTTGTGTGATGAGACACTTCATGACACACACCTCTGCTTATTTCAGATAGGAAGCCCATGAAAGGCCAGAAACAAATACTATCAAAGTCCAATTTGGTGAACCAATGAGTTTTGGGGGCCTCATTAGAGGAATATGGGTGATGGATTAGTTACAGGAGAAGAAATAACTCAAAGACAGTTGCATTGCCAAAAGACCACCCTGGCACGGATGACAGCTCACAGAAGCTGGGAACCTGAAACACTGCACCCTGAACTACAGTAGCCTGGAGAGTGTTCTTTCCAAGTGACTTAGTTCGTTAAGACCTCTTCCAGGCAGCCTCACTGGTTTCTGCTTCTTCTGGGCAGCTGGTGTAGATCAGAGTCTGTTTTGTAGCTTGGTTTTCTCTTGAGAGTGACTCTTACCAACCTTTAATGTTTACTCTTGGGTGGGAAGGGCCAGGTGAATCTTGTCAGTTTCAGAAGCTTCCTGAAGCTATTTTGAGTTGTTTCCTTTCTGGTTTAAAGATCTTCTTGCAAGATAGAATGTTTCGATCTCTGAGGAAACTGCTACACAACAAGGAAGTGATTAGCATAAATGTTTCTAACTTCTGAGTATTATTTTATGATTGCTATTCTCAAGAAATTCTTTTTGTTATTTTCTACTTAATTTTATTGGATAATTATATTCAGGTTTGTATGTAACAGAGATCCTCCAATCCACATTTCTAGCTCATAAATCTCTCACCTGAACTCTACAACTGTTTTTGTCATTACCTAAACTCATCAGCTCCTCCATTAGAATTAGAATATAATATCTGTTTATACTCCCCATATGAACTTATAATTCCTCTTATTTTAATCTTCCATGTCACAGAGAATAATGCCAAGATGCCGTGACTCATCCTCTGTGCTTTTTGTTAAGTTGGTCATGGCTGTGACAAAACACAGGACAAGAAGCAACTTGAAGAATACATAGGTATTGTGGTCCACAGTTTTTGGAGATACAGTCTGTGGTGTCTGGGAAGGCATTACAAGTAGGAGCAGAAGAAAGGCTCATCACGTTGTATTCCCACTCAAGAAGCAGACAGTGAACAAGAAGTGGAGACACACTGTAAAACCTCATCAAGGCCTGCCCCAATAAACTTCTTCCTCCAGCAAGGCTCTGCTTCCTAAGAATCTCATGATCACACCAGCTGGAGGCCAAGCATTCAACCAAAGATTCTCTGTCACTGAAACCAGGTCTTCTCCCATGTTCATGCCATTGCCACACACCCCCATAGGCAGTTTCTTTCCTCTAATGAAATAAGCCAGTGTTTTGATGCTACTAGAATTATAATTGTTACCCTGTATACCTACTTCCTATTACTTGTTGTTCACTCTTCTACCTATATATCCTGTTCTTCGTAACAATGTCCTAAGTTCTAAAAACATACTTGAGTCTCTTTATAAAATTATCTAACAGTGCTTTTGCTTTTTCCTTTACTTGCAATAGTCCAAATGCACAAGCATGATGAGATTTTTTTTCCTAACTCTTCTCTTATTTTCTGTCATTTTCTCCATTCCACATTATTGTGGAATAGTAGACTAATGACCAAATTCTATTATTGTCATGTTTTGCCTCCTTTTTCATGTGTTATTTATTTTTTTCTTATCTATGTGTTCTATTTTGTTTTCTGGATAACTCTTACTGTAACTTCAATTTTTGAGGAGATATTGCCTGCTTTGAATTCTTCCTTGATATCTTATCTTATTCAAGCAACTTGCCTATGTTTTCCTCATAGACAGGCGCCTTTCTCTAAGGCAGAAAGCCAGTGTTTTGATGCTACTAAAGAAAACTAGAATTATAATTGTTACTTTGCATACCTACTTTCTATAACTTGTGGTTTACTATTCTATCAATACATTTTCAATGAATAAATAAATAAATATATTTAGAATATATGTGGTGATATAATGATGGTAAATCAATATTAATAGATTACATTAGAGTTTAATGAACCTTATAGAAGTATTTACTATTCCTGCAACTGAGTTTATATTTATTTGCAACAAAGGAGTGGATACATAACAGGCCTGATTTACAAATAGATTGTGTTTGTTTTCCAAATGCATGGTATGATTTACAGTCATGGGAATATGACCTTCTCTTAGATGATTAGACATCCTTCTCTAATTTTTTTTCATTGTATAGCTTCATATGTTTATTTTCATACTTTCTTTTTTTCTTTATTAATTTCACTTTATTCACTTTGTATCCCCCCTGTGGTTCCCTCCCTCTTCCCTTCCCAATCCCTCCCTTCCTCCACCCTCTGCATGCATGCCCCTCCCCAAGTCCACTGATATAGGAGGTCTTCTTTTCCTTCCTTCTGATCCTAGTCAATTAGTTCTCATCAGAAGTGGCTGCATTGTCTTCTTCTGTGGCCTGGTAATGCTGCTTCCCCCTCAGGGGGAGGTAATTAAAGAGCAGGCCAATCAGTTCATGTCAGAGACAGTCCCTTTTCCTATAACAATGGAACCCACTTGGATACTGAACTGCCATGGACTACATCTGTGCAGGGGTCTTAGGTTATCTCCATGCATGGTCCTTGGTTGGAGTATCAGTCTCAGGAAAGACCCCTGTGCTCAGATTTTTTGGTTCTGATGCTCTCCTTGTGGCGTTCCTGTCCTCTCCAGATCTTACTGTTTCCCACTTCTTTCCTAAGATTCCCTGCACTCTGCCCAAAGGTTGCCCATAAGTCTCAGCATAACAGTAATCAAGATAATTTTGTTTTAAAAAATTAAGGCATCAGATAACAAACATGGGACAATAATTGGACACTAAGAAATATACTTGTTACTGCTAGTTCAGATTATCAACTGACTAAACTCCATCTTGTAAGAGGAAGAATAGATATTGTCCACATTCAAAATCAAGATGAAAAGTAAAAAAATCCAAACCTCTTTTCCTGCCCCCAAACAAGACTATGGGCATGAAATGTCCGAGCAGTTGTGTTGCTGCATAATTTTTTCTCCTCTCATTTTATTTATAAACAGCTTTATAAAATTTTGTTCAATCACACATATACACAGAGTAGAGATTATTTTGTGAATTATGAAAAAGTCACTTTTAAAGGTTTACAAGATCACACATCAAAATTCCAGTCACATTATACTAAATATTAATTGTAACATGGATAATATAGTTTGGTGTAAGCTTTTGTTACATCTATTGAAAGCTATTTTGTGAAGACAAATTCAAAAGAGTGGGTATGGTTTTGTGAATTATATTAAAAGACAATTAATTATATTAAAGTTATTATTATATTAATTTTAATTATATTAATTAAATATATTAAAAATCAAAGATCACACATCAAAATTCCATTCATACCACCATTAATATCCATTGTAATATAGATAATATAGTTTGGGTTAAACATTTTTTTCATTTACTGAAAGCTATTTTGTGAAGACAAATTCAAAAGAGCGAGAAGGCCCCAGTTCCCTTTAAAGGGGAATGTTGAAAGATCCAAGTGCTTATAAATGTTGAAAAGCTTAGAATGTAATAATAAACTGTTATTTTAGAATCAAAATTTCTGATATTTATGTACCATATAACATTTCCGCAAGTGCCTATTATAGTAATGATATTTGCCACAGAAAGACAATTAGCTAATTTATTTATGAGCATTAGCATTTTCCATCTAAATAATTTTTACTCATAATGACTATTTAGACTTTCTTCATAATCAAATGCATTTGATTTCAATACATTAAGATAGTGATATTCATTAAAAACACAGCTGCATGGGCCAGCAGCAAAGCAGAACTAATAATTTACGCTAAACAACCCTAGATCAATATGTCTAGTCTCACTGAAGCAAATGCCCAGCTCAATTGGATATGAGTTACTTTGTTCTTTGTTCAACTCTAAAGCAAAGTCCATTTTCTAACTTAAATAAGAGGAAAAGGTTTAAGACAATCTTAAAAGACTAGATGTTCTTTGGGAGGGAGTGCTCACGCATACAGGAAAAGCAACCCAGAATGACTCTCTATCCTAAAATCTATGTATACAGAAAGAACAAGGCCCAGTGGCTGTTTCACTATGTGGCAGAGCATGATGCCCTGTGCATGATGCCTAGTCAGTTCCCATCACTGGGTGACATTTACCTCTCTGGTAAAAATGTACATTATGGGTGTGTCAAATCTGAAACCAGCGTTAACTGGGCTGAAACATCGTTGGCCCATTAATATGAAGGGCAATTTACACTGCGTTTTTTTTTTTATTTCAGATATGTTTTTTTCTTTTTCTTTTCCTGGTTCTCCCTGGAAGAAAATTACAGAGCATAAAGAAAGAAAGAGAAAATTGATGACTTATAGCAGGGCAGTATTTAAGAATTAAATGGGCTAATGTATAAAAACCTGTACTATTTTAATAAGAGCCATGTAGCTTATGTGCATTACTTGATGAAGGATGGGGAGAGGACACATGATAGTTAACTGACATCGTGGAGCAATCTCTCCTTCCTGCCTACACTTGAGCCTGTCTTTGTGGAGCATGAGCACGCTGGTGTAGATTTTGTATTTCAGCTGGTATCTGTTTCATCCATTACATGCACAAACCTGGACAGAGATGTAGATTTGTTGTGAACGGTGAAGCACCAAGTTTAAAACATTTCTTGGTCCCCAAATCTTTCTTCCAACGTTTCCCTAAGTCTCTCATCTAAATGTTGTCTCCAGCAAGATGTCTTTACAGAAGTCCTACATGCCTGGATGTAAGACACGAATTTACTCTCGGTTTGTCTGATGGTGAGTGGGAAATGTGTATTAACACCACAAATCTGAAACAGCTAGTTCCTGCTGCGTTGTTTGTTTTGCTTGGCAGATGAGCCAGACATTTTTAGAAGTTCTCTCCTTAAGTCTCTCTTAGACACACAGTGTGAGAAGTTCTGCCATTTGAGGCTTTAAGGGCCTCCCCTCTCTTGTCTGCTGTGTGCCAGTCCTTTTCTGTTCACCAACTGATTCTCTTCTGCTTATGCCTGTAGCTCATAGAGCTTCCAGACCACTATTGTCAGAGTCCATGTGGAGAAGTGTCCGGGTTTCTGTAGACACTGGAGACGACAGGGCTCTTTGGCCGTAAAGGAATGGGATGGGTACGGTTGGGAACAGCAAGAACATTTTTAGGAATGGGCAAAGAGAGTCTCAAGTTCCCACCATTCTCCAAACATTCAGTCTACCTACCAATGCCTGATCTTTCAGGTCTCTTCTCGGTGAAAATTTTGATCTCAGGTAACCGGATACTCTACAGATCCAGTCTGACTCACTTGGACTGTTCTCCATCAGAAAACTCATGTAGGTTAAAGAAATCTTTCCAATAGAGCTTTCCTTCTTCATGAAAATCCAAAGACACGGTCGGGTGGTTGTTTTGAAGCTGGTGAACATGCCCTGACAATTGATAAGATCTGTGGTGCAGTGCTAACAGGTTCTTGGAAGCCTAATCCAACTGGGCACAGCTCTTGGCAAGCCAGGGTAGCTCTGAGAATCACCTATAAGTGAGAAGTTTGCCTGCTGCTTACTGCTAAGCATTTTGCTTCCTTGAACTGAAAATGCCTGATAGTGTCCTGATTATCTGACTTGCTACACGCTGATAGAACATTTGAATGGCAGATTTTATCATATTGCTTGCAAGTTCCAAATCTGATCATATGTTGAAAACATTATAGCAAAATATAATGTGAAAGTGAAAAGATAAACACTGAACTTCATAGAAAAAAAATACAGTTTTTCCTATAAGAATAGAAAGGGACAAAAGGTATCCTTGTGATGAGTTGAACTGTCTCTTATACACTTTAATAAAGTAATTTAAAAGCTAAAGTATATTTTGACACAATTTGTACTTCAAAAGCAATGGGATTATCCTATAAGCCTCTTTTGTCACAAAGAAAGGCAAACACAACAAAAACCCTAGACTCTAAACCCCGACTGCCTATGTCTGAATCCCGTTCCCTGTCATTTACTGTTTACTTTCTCTGTGCCTCCTTTTTTTAATCTGTAAAATGGGTTTGGCATGGTACTAATGTCCTTGCAATAGCTTGATGATTTAAGAAAAAAATAATTCATAAAACCTTATAGCATGAATCTTAGCATGATGAATGTCAACGATAACTGGTAGGCAGAAGATGGCATAGATCTCTACCATTGTAAAATAGACATGTTTATTGTTTGACTATTTTTCCAAAGGTTTCTCACAACTTTTTTTAATGAAAAGTGCCTGCTGTGAAATTCAAATTGGCCTGTGTACACAAACAGTTACAGCAGAACTTTTGTCTTACAAATGTGAACATGATCTTAATGAACAAATCGCTGTTGAAGAAACTAAATGCTGACTTCAGAACTCAAATACACTGTGATCTCATTCACATGTGGGCTCTGAAAAAGGTGACCTCGTGAAAATAGAGAAAAATGGTGGTCAGCAGTTAAATTGAAGGATTTTCTTTTAAAGCTCAACATGGGCAAATATATAAGAACAAAAACTAGATAAGTGAGTGCCTGCAGCTATGCTGTGGAGGGCAGGAGTCAAAGTGGAAAAGAAATGGAGCTGACCACTACAGAGTATTATGTTTCCTTCTGAGGGATGGAAATTAAGTGCTCTCAAATTTACTGTAGCCGTGGCCATAAACCTCAGTGAGCAAATTAGAAACCATTACGTTATAAACATTAACTGAGTGAATTCTATAAAATGTGCAAATTATATTCCAAAGGGCTGTGTGTTTTTTTTAAACTGAAGTTCATAATGAGATATTGTACAAGAAAATAATCTATTTTAATAGAAGAAAAATATGTTTAAAATAAAATGAAAACAATAAACTTTAAAAATTCAAAGTTCATAAGAGAAAAACATCCTGTCACCACCAGAAGCAATAAAATGGCGGACAAACCTTTCACAACTAAGCACACATCAGCCTACAACTAAGCACACATCAGCCTCAGGGCTCAGGCAAGAGACAGGGCATGGAGTACAGTCATTCCCACTGCCCACTCCAAATACCACCTGAATTTAAAAAACTCACAGACCGGAGAGATGGACCAGTGGGAAGAGGCACTTCATCACAGGCCCTAGAACCTGCGTTCAATCCCCAATCCCAAAGGTGACAGAAGAGACCTGACTAAACAGATTCACATCATCCAACAGGCCAAATACCCCTGCTGTAATGCTGTGCTTCCTTACCAAAGGAATGTGTATGAGGCAGAACATGTTTAAGATGTAAAACTGATTCAACCTGAGGGGAAGAGCTGACTAAATGAGGGTTCGAGGGGCTGAGGTGAAGGCCTTGTGGGTAAAATGCATAGCATGAAGACCTGAGATTGAAGACTAGCACTCACACAGGCGGTCAGCCATGGTGTATACACCTGTAACTCCAGATTAAGAAGCAGAATAAGAGGGTCCCTTGGCCTTGCTGGCCAGCCAGTCTAGCCAGTGTTCCGTGAGAGGCCTGTATCAAAAAAGAAGGGAGAGAGACATAGAAGAAGATAGCTAAAAAGAACCGCTGGCCTCTACCTGTGCATATACAGGCACACGTACCCAAGCACATGTACACAGGCACACACCCCGTGATATCAGTTGTTCTTCGCACTTTAACTGGCGGCTTTCTGTAACAGTCTCCTTCTGCAAAATAATCTTCTTTGGAGGGGGAGGTGGAGCTGCACTAATCTGTATAAGGACAAGTATTTAGAATGCAGGTAAAAATCGTTGTTTAGGAAAGTAGCAGAAATAGGTTCTCCTCTGGGATCTGTGACCTTCCCAGCCACAGTCTCTGTCTGAGTTTATAGTTCCAGAAATGATATACCTCAGGCAGAGGGGACTTAATGCCAATTAGAAACCTGCTGGTTATCACCACGATGTAACTGCCACTCTTTTTTTAATTTATTTATTTTTTTATTAATTACAGTTTATTCACTTTGTATACCAGCTGTAGCTCCCTCCTTCATCTTCTCCCAATCACACACTTTGTCTCTCTTTTTCTCCTATGCTCCTCTCCCAGTCCACTGATAGGGGACATCCTCCTCCCTTTCCATCTGACCCTAGCCTATCAGGTTTCATCAGGCTGCATTGTCTTCCTCTGTGTCCTGATAAGGCTGTTCCCTGCTCAGAGGGAAAGTGATCAAAGAGCAGGCCACTGATGTCAGAGACAGTCTCTCTTCCCTTTACTAGGGAACCCTTTTGGACACTGAGCTACCATGGGCTACATCTGTGCAGGGGTTCTAGGTTAGCTCCATGCATGGTACTTGTTTGGAGTATTGGTTTCAGGAAAAAAAATACTCTGGGCCCAGATTTTTTGGTTCTGCTGCTCTCCTTGTGGAGCTCCTGTCCACTCTTCCATCTCCTCCTTCTTTCATAAGATTCCCTGCACTCTGTTCAAACTTTGTCTATGAGTCTCAGCATCTGCTTTGAAATCCTGCTGGGTAGAGTCTTTCAAAGGACCTCTGTGATAGGCTCCTGTCCTGTTTCCTATTTTTTCCCCCTCTTCTGTTGTCTCTCCCCTTTGCCTTTATGAATGAGGATTGATCATCTTACCCAGGGTCCTCCTTCTTGCTTAGCTTCTTTAGGTGTACATATTTTAGTATATTTATCCTATATTATATGCCTAATATCCACTTATAAGTGAGTATATACCATGTCTGTCTTTCTGCTTCTGGGATAGCTCACTCAGGATGATCTTTTCTAGAGCCCACAATTTGCCTACAAATTTCATGATTTCCTTGTTTTTTTATTGTTGAGTAGTATTCCATTGTGTAAATGTACCACAATTTCTGTATCCATTCTTCACCTGAGGGACATCTTGGTTGTTTTCAAATTCTGGCTATTACATATAAAGTTGCTGTGAACATGGTTGAGAAAATGTCCTTGTTGTATACTTTAGCATATTTTGGATATATTCTCAGGAGTGGTATAGCTGGATCTTGAGATAGCACTATTCCTAATTGAGAAAACACCAGACTGATTTCCAAAGTGATTGTACAAGGTTACATTCCCACCAGCAATGGAGGAGGGTTCCCCTTTCTCCACATCCTCTCCAGCATGTGTTGTCACTTGAGGTTTTGATCTTAGCCATTCTGATGGGTGTAAGGTAAAATCTCATTTTTATTTGCATTTCCCTGATAGCTAAGGATGTTGAGCATTTCCAAACAATCATTAATTAGATCTTACTTCAAAAGACTGTATGCCACAAGATTTGAAAATCTAAATGAAATGGACAATTTTCTTGATCCATTTCATTTACCAAAGATGAATCAAGACCAGGTAAATCAATTAAATAGTCTTATAGCCCCTAAGCAAAAAGAAACCTCCCATCCAACAAAAAAAAAAAAAAAAAAAAAAGCCCAAGGCCAGATGGTTTCAATGCAAAATTCTACCAGACCTTCAAAGAAGAGCTAACACCAATACTCTCTAAACTGTTCCACAAAATAGAAACAGAAGGAACACTTACCAAACTCATTCTATGAAGCCACAGTCAACTTGATACCTAAACCTCACAAAGACCCAACAAAGAGAATTTCAGGTCAATCTCCCATATGAACATTGTTGCAAAAATGCTGAACAAAATGCTTGCAAGCCAAATACAAGAACACATCAAAGATATCATCCGCTATGACCAAGTAGACTTCATTCCAGGTATGCAGGAGTGCTCCAATATATGGAAATCCATCAATATAATATAATATAATCCACCTATATGGATTGCTTATATAACAAACTGAAAGAAAAAAACACATGATAATTTCCTTAGATGCTGAAAAAGCATTTGATAAAATTCAACATTCAATACTTATGTTTAAAGTATTGGAGAGAGCAGGGATACAAGGCACATATCTAAACATAGTAAAGGCAATATACACCAAGCCTATAGTCACCATCAAACTAAATGGAGAAAAACTTAAATCAATTCCACTGAAATCAGGGATAAGGCAAGGCTGCCCACTCCATATCTCTTCAACATAGTTCTTGAGGTCCCTTCTAGAGCAATAAAACAATTAAAGGAAATCAAGGGAATTCAAATCAGAAAGGAAGAAGTCAAAGAATCACTATTTGCAGATGATATGATAGTATACATGAGTGACCCCAAAAATTCTACCAGGGAACTCCTACAGCTGATAAAAAAACCTTCAGCCAAGTGGCTGAATAAAAAATTAACCCCAAAAAGTCAGAAGTCCTCCTTTATACAAAAGACAAAGGGACCAAGAAAGAAATTAGGGAAACAACACCCTTCAAAATAGCCACAAAGGACATAAAGTACCTCGGTGTATCTCTAATCAAGCCAGTCAAAGACTTGTATGAAACAAACTTCAAGTAACTGCCACTCTTGCAGCTTTATGTGTATCTCTCTATAGCTGGTCAATGTGGTTCATAGATGCCACAGGTGGCAAGACTATAGAATTCTCTCCTCCCTTAGCAGCTTGCATATCCTCTTCAGGCACTGTGGAAGTCAGTCCTCAGTGAGGAGCTGTCATGGCAGTCCCAGCTCAAACCCCCTGCATCCTGTGTGTCCCCAGCAATTGAGACCTACCTTCGATTCATGACAGGCAACCAAGAGCAATGAAAATAGACACTACTGTTTTGAGATTCTTTTAGAGCTCCCCTGACCAACAGCTTAAAAGGTTTTCCATGCCTGGTACTAGGATTATCAGATAGTCTATGGCTGTTGGTGGTAGAATTGTCACCATAAGTTGTGTAATTTCATTTAAATATGTGCAAATGCACTTATATGTATTACATGTTACATGAAATAGCCTTCCCTATGTCTTTCTAGAATCCTTATGTCATTTTAAAAATTATTTCAGTGAATAATACATATGAAGCTTGGTATCTTGAAAGTCATTCTCTAGCATGAGTATGCCTTGGTAACACTGTGTTCTGGCTTTGTGTACACATTCAAGATTGAAGATCCTGTCTACAGTTCTTCAGTCTGTATGGCATGAAAAGGGCAAGTCAACTTTTTCAAGTATGTAACCTGGAGTCAGGCATCACGGTCCCCTCTGGGCCCAGTTCAGCTGAGTCTGTTGTAAATTCATACTGGGCATAAAGCCACTGCCTTCCAGTCATTGTCTGCGCTGTGCCTTGCCCTCCATCTCTTACTCTGCAACATCAGCTCTCAGGGACAGCAGCTTGCTCCTCCCAATTCTTGATGTCCACAAGTTTTCCCTCCAGGGCTGTGCTCCGAAGCTTAGTCTCCATCTCTAATAACTTTTTTTATCTCTCACCTCTTCTATCGCTCACTTCCAGTTAAATTGTATAGTTCCTGACAATATAGCCCTTCCCTCAAAAATTTTAGATTCTGAAAGTCATCAAAGATCACTACCTTAGCTTATTGGCATTCGTTTCAAGAAATGAAATGTATAGGATATTTTATGGGTTCAGGAATAGCCGCTCAATGACCATCCAGACACCAGACTCAAATCAACAGTGGTTTATTGAACGCTAAACAGAAACTGACTGGCCAGAGACACAGTCTGTCAGACTGTGACATTGTCCTATTCCTTAAAACAGGGCTTTGTTTGTTTGTTTTTAAATGTGTTGGTATTTTGATGGGAGTTGCATTGAATCTGTAGATTGCTTTTGTAAGGATAGCCATTTTCACTATGTTAATCCT
This sequence comes from Meriones unguiculatus, assembly GCF_030254825.1. Taxonomy (NCBI): domain Eukaryota; kingdom Metazoa; phylum Chordata; class Mammalia; order Rodentia; family Muridae; genus Meriones; species Meriones unguiculatus. The sequence goes on from NC_083350.1 coordinate 124,831,433, forward strand.
GTTGTGAGGAAACAACATCACATCGTTCTGGCTAGCTAGAGAGAACGTTTCTAACCGACCTCTAATTTGACTGGTTCTGCAATCGGGGAACTTCAGAGAGTGTTCAGATAAACAGAGTGTACACAGTTTGAGAAATGAAACCATAGAGACAAAATCATTGGAAGGCAGAACACTTGAATTTTAAAATGGCTCCTGACATGCTAATCCTCTGATATGCTAAAGGCAGCAGCAGGTGTTAACAGAGGAGCTTCAGTAATACTAAAAACCAAAACAGACTCAAGGAGGGACTATAGTTATGTAAAAAGTTTAAGCTGATCACAACAGACATGGTGTAACAGAAGTGTTAGCCTGGTGTGGTGTGTCATCGAGTATATCAAGCTGTGAGCAAGGAAGAGTGGGCTCTCTTCCAGGGGCCAACTAAGGGCTGCCTTCTTCACCCGTTCTTCCTATTGTGGGTGTTCACATCACTGTTTTATTATTGAGGTGACAAGATTTTAACTTCTATGTTTTCTGATTTTTTTTGTTTCTTTATTGTTTGTGGATTTCGTGTGTGCATATGTGCACATGCGTGTGTGTGTGTGTGTGTGTGTGTGTGTGTGTGTGTGTGTGCATGCCACAGTGTGTACATGGACAGCAGAGAACAATTTGTGGAAACTGGTTCTCTCCTTCCAACATGTGGGTCTACTGGATGGAACTTGGGTCTTCAAGCTTGGTGGCAAGTGTTCTTACACACTGAGTTGTCTCTCCAGCCCTGTTTGAAAATAACTCTTTCCCTGCCATAAACATTATTCTTAGAATAGATACCATGTTTTAAAATTGGAGACCAGCTTCTCATGCAATTAGAGGGTTGCTTGGTATGCTAAACTAAAGAAAATACTTTAAAAAGCCAATGGGGACATTTTCTAATCACTATAACTATTTATAAATAATTATATTAATTATTTATGTAAAAATTAATGTATACAGAATTTAGTTTTGTTAACTGTACATTTTCATTACTCACTATGTACCCTTGGAATTTAAATTCTGCTGTTTCTTTAGGAATTTCAGAAATAGGAACGGCTTAAACTTTGGACAGAGCTCAGGGAGTCTAATTGAAGAAGGGGTGTATACAAGGACCAGAGGTGACAGGAGCCCCACAAGAAGACCAACAAAACCAAAACATCTGGACATAGAGTGTGACTGTAGAGATTGCTGTGTCAACCAAAGACCTTGCATAGAGAGGACCTAGACCCCCTGCTCAGATGTAGCCCATAGACAACTCAGTCTCTTTGTTGATTCCCTAATAAGGGGAGAAGAGACAGTCTCTGACATGAACTCGGTTGCCTCTTCTTTGATCACTTCTCCGTGATGGGGTGACCTAGCTAGCCCACAGGGGAAGAGGATCCAGGCAGTCCTGATAGGTTAGGGTCAGACAGTCAGAAAGGAGCACTTCCCCTATCAGTGTACTAGGGAAGAGAGATAGGGTAGGAAGAGGGAGGGAGGGTAGGAAATGAGGGAGGGGGTTACATCTGGGATACAAAGTGAATTAGTAACAACAACAACAACAATAATAATAATAGAAAAAACAAAAAATAAAGAAAAAAAGGAATAGGAAAGACTTTCTGTTTTTCTCGCCTGAGGACAACATTCTAAATATATGGCAGTTCTCTGTACTCTGACTTACTCTAAGAGGGCAGATCTTGATCTCAGATTTTAACACACATTCTGTCAACCTCCCCTCCAAGCAATGAACTCAGTTCTTCCAGAACTGGGAGACATCTGACTCCTTCGATCTGAGCTAATATAAAATTGTTCTTCCAGCAAAATCTGAGGGTTCTCAGCCTTCACGACTTATTCCAATTGTCATTGTCTCAAAGTGTTCAGCTTTTATTGCATTCTGTTCTACTCTGTAGCGGACACTTATCCAATGAAAAACATCTATTAAAGCTGAGTGATAATCAAGAAACATGAGAGGAGACCTTCATGTCAGGGTTGCCACCAACACGTAGCACCACTGAAGTTTTCCTACGATGGCTGTCAGTTTCTCACAGTAGCTCAACTTTCAATGGATGAGAAAAGTACGAAGGAGGAGACAGCATCCAGTGCCTTTACAGTGGGATGCAATTGATAATAAGAACTACTTTTCTTTCCTGATGAATGCTTACGAAGTGTGGAAGTGATTATAACAAAAGGCACATGGGAAAATCTTAGAGTGCTTTCACTGAAATTATTTCTTATTTAGGTCCGTCTCTAAACAGAGACCTTAGGCCATTCTCTAAGTAGAGAATAGATCCAGTTCTGTCCAAATAGGCATTGCTCTGCTCTTGTTTTTAAAATTCTAATATAGATAAATATGCATAAATAGTCAAACACATGGAATATTTAGCATCCCAGCACCTCCTAGTGAGACTGTGTTTTCACATCTTTTTAAAATTTATTTATTTTTTAATTAATTACACTTTATTCACTTTGTATCCTAGCTTTAGCCCCCTTCTTTTTTGTTTTATTTTTTAAATTATTTTATTTTATTTTTTAAATTTTTATTAATTATACTTTAGTCACTTTGTATCCCCCCTGTAGTCCCCTCCCTTCTCCCCTCTCAAGCCCTCCCTTCCTCCCCCTTCTCCATGCATGCCCTTCCCAAAGTCCACTGATAAGGGAGGTATTCTTTTCTTTTCTTTAGTCCCCTCCTTTATCCGCTCCCAATTCCACCCTCCTTCTCTCATCTTCTCCAATTCCCTTCCCAAAGTCCACTGATAAGGAAGGTCCTTCTCCCCTTCCATCTGATCCCAGCTTATCAGGTCTCATCAGAACTGGCTGCATTGTCCTCCACTGTGGCCTGGTAAGGTTACTCCTCCCTCAGGGGGAGGTGATCAAAGAGCCAGCCATTGAGTTCATGTCAGAGACAGCCCCTCTTCCCATTACCAGGGAACCCACTTGGACACTGAGGTACCATGGGCTACATCTGTGCAGGGATTCCAGGTTATCTCCATGCAAGGTCCTTGGTTGCAGTATCAATCTCAGAAAAGACCCCTGGACCCAGATTTTTTTTTTTTTCTGTTGCTCTCCTTGTGGAGCTCCTGTCCGCTCCAGGTCTATCTCCTCATTCTTTCATAAGATTTCCTGCATTCTGTATCCCCAGATCCTGGGTCCTTCTAAAAGAGAAGCCAGGCATCGAACCCCCTCCCACCCATATACCCACTTTGGAAAACAGAGGGGCACTTGGGACATTGAAGTTCCTGCTCTGTGGGTCTAATTGAGGAGTTAAGGCAGTTAATGCCAGAAATTGCGCTGAGATCATCACTAGCGCCTGCGACATATACAGTGCAGAGCCTCTCCAACACACTCAAGGGTTCAACATTAGCCATCACTCTGTCCCTTGAGACACATGTCCACGCACACTTACACACACAAACACACACACTTGCATTTGCCCCGTCTGTGCCTGCATACTTTTCTCCCACAGGTACAGCTAGCCCTCAGCACACGCTAAGGACACGGGACCTCTCTCAGCTTCCTGAGGAACTCTCCAGATGCCAGAGAAAGACAGTACCAGTCTGATCTGCAGAATCCAAAAACAAACAGGGAAGGTTTCAGATAAGCCAATGGCCAGGGGTAGGCGAAAGAACACTTCCAACATAAATCAGGACATCATGACTTCACTAGCAAACCCCAAAATTGATGGATACTCCAATTCAGCAGAAGCACAGGAAAATGACTTTAAAGCCATGTTTACCCAATTATTTGAGGCTCATAAGGAGGAAATGAACAAATCTTTCAAAGAGTTGGCCAGTCAATTGGAGGTAAAGAAAGAAGAAATAGACAAAATCCTTAAAGAAACACAGGCAAACATAGCCAAAAAAATAGAGGCACAAGTAGAGATAAAATTAGTGGCATATAAAAAGGAAATGAACAAATAGAGACCATCGTAGAGAGACAGGAATCCAAATTCAAACACATGAAAGAAATGGTGCAAGGCATGAAAACAGAATTAGAATCAATAAAGAAAACACAAAATGAGAAAACCCTTGAGCTGGAGAACTTGGAGAAAAGATCAGGAACCACAAAAGTAAGCATCACCAACAGAATACAAGAGATGAAAGAGAGAATCTCTGGAGCTGAAGACACACTTGCAGAAATTGATACTTCTCTCAAAGAAAAAGTAAAATCAGAAAAGTTCCATCACAAAATATCCAAGAAATCAAGGATGCTATGAAAAGACAAAATCTAAGAATAATAAGAATTGATGAAAAAGAAGACTCCAGGCTCCAAGGTCCAGAAAATATTTTCAAGAAAATCATAGAAGAAAATTTTCCCAACTTAAAGAAAGAGATGTCCATAAATATACAAGAGGCCTACAGAACTCCAAATAGACTAGACCAGAAAAGAAACATATCACAATACATCATAGTCAAAACACTAAATCTACAGAACAAAGAAAAGATATTAAAAGCAGCAAGGGAAAAAGGCCAAGTAACATATGAAGGTAGACCTCTCAGAATCACACCAGACTTCTCATCAGAAACTATGAAAGCCAGAAGGGCCTGGGCAAGTATCATGGAGACTCTAAGAGATCACAAATGTCAACCCAGACTACTATACCCTGCAAAGCTTTCAATCAACGCAGATGGAGAAAACAAAATATTCCATGACAAAACTAAATTTATGCAATATCTACACAACAAACCATCCCTACAGAAGATACTAGAAGGAAAACTCCAATCCAACGAAAACAAATTCACCCAAGAAAACAGGGCATACAGATAATATCCCAACAAAAATGAAAAGAAAACAAGCAATGAAACAGGGTAAGATCACCGACTCCATTACAAAAGGAACTAACATGCATTGGTCACTACTATCTATCAATATTAATGGACTCAACTCAGCAATAAAAAGACACAGGCTAACGGAATGGTTAAAGAAATAGGATCCAACCTTCTGTTGCATCCAAGAAACACACCTATGCAACAAAGATAAATACTACCTCAGAGTAAAGGGCTGGAAAAATGTTTTTCAAGCAAATGGTTCCAGAAAACAAGCTGGAGTAGCCATCCTAATATCTAGTAAAATAGACTTTCATCCAAAGTTAATAAAAAAAGATAAGGAGAGCCACTATATTCTCATCAAAGGAAAAATCCACCAAGAGGACATCACAATCTTGAATATCTATGCCCCAAATACAAGAGCACCTACATTCGTAAATGAAACATTATTAAAGCTTAAATCATACATTGATCCTAATACCTTAATAGTGGGAGACTTCAACACCCCACTCTCGTCAAGGGACAGAACAACTAGACAGACACCAAATAGGGAAATAAAAGCACTCACAGAATCCCTAAATCAAATGGACCTAATAGACGTCTACAAATCTTTTCACCCAAACTCAAAAGAGTACACTTTTTTTTCAGCACCACATGGAACCTTCTCCAAAATAGACCATATAGTGGGTCACAAAGCAAGCCTCAACAGATACAAAAGGATTGAAATAATCCCTTGTATACTATCTGACCACCATGGACTAAAGCTGGACATCAACAACAACAGAAACAACAAAAAGCCGACACGCACATGGAAACTAAACAAATTACTACTCAATGACAGCTGGGTTAAGGAAGAAATAAAGAAAGAAATTAAAGACTTCCTAGAATTCAATGAAAATGAAGGCACAACATACCCAAATTTATGAGACACATTGAAAGCAGTGCTCAGAGGAAAATTTATAGCACTAAGTGCCTGCAAGAAAAAATTTGTAACATCACATGCAAACAACTTAATGGCCCAACTGAAAACCCTAGAAAAAAAAGAAGCAGATACACCCAAGAGGAGCAGACGGCTGGAAATAATCAAACTCAGGGCTGAAATCAATCAATTAGAAACAAATAAAACTATCCAAAAAATCAATGAAACAAAAAGCTGGTTCTTTGAGAAAATCAACAAGATAGACAAACCCTTAGCCAAACTAACTAAAAAGCAGAGAGAAACTATACAAATCTGCAAAATCAGAAATGAAAATGGGGACATAACTACAGACACTGAGGAAATCCAAACAATTATTAGGTCATACTACAAAAGCCTATATGCCACAAAATTTGAAAATCTAAATGAAATAGATAATTTTCTTGACAGATTCCATCTACCAAAATTAAGTCAAGATCAGGTAGAAAGACTGAATAGCCCTATATCTCCCAAGGAAATTGAAGCAGTCATTAACAGTTTCCCCTCCAAAAAAAGCCCTGGACCAGATGCTTCAGCGCAGAATTCTACAAGACCTTCAAAGAAGTGCTAACACCAATTCTCCTCAAACTATTCCACAAAATAGAAACAGAAGGAACATTACCAAACTCATTCTATGAAGCCACAGTCACCTTGATACCTAAACCACACAAAGATCCAACAAAAAAAGAGAACTTCAGACCTATCTCTCTTATGAACATTGATGCAAAAATACTCAATAAAATACTTGCAAACCGAATCCAAGAACACATCAAAGATAGCATCCACCATGACCAAGTAGGCTTCATCCCAGGCATGCAAGGGTGGTTCAACATATGGAAATCAATCAATGTAATCCACCACATAAACAAACTGAAGGAGAAAAACCACATGATCATCTCCTTAGATGCCGAAAAAGCATTTGACAAAGTCCAACACCCATTCTTGTTTAATGTCTTGGAGAGATCAGGGATACAAGGCACATACCTAAAGATAGTACAGGCAATATACAGCAAGCCTATAGCCAACATCAAACTCAATGGAGAGAAACTTAAGTCAACCCACTGAAATCAGGGACAAGACAAGGCTTCCCACTGTCTCCATATCTCTTCAACATAGTACTTGAAGTCCTAGCCAGAGCAATAAAACAACTAAAGGAGATCAAGGGAATTCAAATCAGAAAGGAAGAGGTCAAAGTGTCACTATTTGCAGATGATATGATAGTATACATGAGCGACCCCAAAAATTCAACCAGAGAACTCCTTCAGCTGATAAACACCTTCAGCAAAGTGGCAAGATACAAAATCAACTCAAAAAAATCAGAAGCCCTCCTGTATACTAAAGACAAAAAGGCCAAGAAAGAAATTAGGGAAACAATACCCTTCACGGTAGCCACTAATAACATAAAGTACCTTGGTGTGACTCTAACCAAGCAAATGAAAGACCTGTTTGAGAAAAAATTCAAGTCTCTAAAGAAAGAAATAGAAGAAGATATCAGAAGATGGAAAGATCTCCCATGCTCATGGATTAGTAGGATTAACATTGTGAAAATGGCCATACTGCCAAAAGCTATCTACAGATTCAATGCAATTCCCATCAAAATACCAACTCAATTCTTTACAGACCTTGAAAAAAAGATTCTCAGCTTCATATGGAGAAACAAAAAAACCAGAATCTCCAAAACGATCCTGTACAACAACAAATCATCTGGAGGTATCTCCATCCCCGATCTCAAGCTGTACTACAGGGCAACAGTAATAAAAACTACATGGTATTGGCATAGAAACAGAAAGGAGGATCAATGGAACTGCATAGAAGACCCAGAAATAAACCCACACACCTATGAACACTCGATATTTGACAAAGAAGCCAAATCCATTCAATGGAAAAAAGACAGCATCTTCAACAGATGGTGCTGGTCTAATTGGATGCTACATGTAGAAAAATGAAAATAGATCCATATTTATCACCCTGCACAAAACTAAAGTCAAAGTGGATCAAGGACCTCAACATAAAACCAGATACTCTAAATCAGTTGGAAAAAAAGTGGGGAACAGCCTAGAACTCATTGGCACAGGAGACAACTTCCTGAACAGAACACCAACAGCACAGGCTCTAAGAGCAACAATCAATAAATGGGACCTCATGAAACTGAAAAGTTTCTGTAAAGCCAAGGACACTGTCATCAATACAAAATGACTGCCTACAGATTGGGAAAGAATCTTCACCAACCCTTTATCTGACAGAGGACTCATATCCAGTATATATAAAGAACTAAAGAAGCTGAAAAGCAACAAACCAAGTAATCCAATTAAAAAATGGGGAACAGAGCTAAACAGAGAATTCTCGAAAGAGGAACTTTGAATGGCAGAGAAACACTTAAAGAAATGCTCAACCTCATTAGCCATTAGGGAAATGCAAATCAAAACAACCCTGAGATTTCACCTTACACCCATCAGAATGGCCAAGATGAAAAACTCAAGTGACAACACATGCTGGAGAGGTTGTGGAGAAAGGGGAACCCTCCTCCATTGCTGGTGGGAATGTAAACTGGTACAACCACTTTGGAAGTCAATCTGGTGTTTTCTCAGACAATTAGGAATAGTGCTACCCCAAAACCCAACTATACCACTCCTAGGTATATACCCAAAATTTGCTCAAGTACACAACAAGGACATTTGTTCAACCATGTTTGTAGCAGCTTTATTTGTAATAGCCAGAACTTGGAAACAACCCAGATGTCCATCAACGGAGGAATGGATACAGAAATTGTGGTATTTTTACACAATGGAATACTACTCAGCAATCAAAAAGGAGGAAATCGTGAAATTTGCAGGCAAATGGTGGGATCTAGAAAAGATCATTCTGAGTGAAGTATCCCAGAAGGAGAAAGACAAACATGGTATATACTCGCTTATATAGGCCTACAAGATATGATAAACATAATGAAATCTACACACCTAAAGAAGATAATCAAGAAAGTGGACATGGGTGAAGATGATCAATCCTCACTTAGAAAGACAAATGGGATGTGCATTGAAGGTATGACAGGAGTCTACTGCAAAAGGCATCTGAAAGACTCTACCTAATAGTGTTTCAAAGCAGACACTAAGACTCATAACCAAACCCTCGGCAGAGTGCAGGGAATCATATGAAAGAAGGGGAGTTCGTATGATATGGAAAGGATAGGAGCTCTACAAGTACCAAATATATCCGGACACAGGGTCTTTTCTGAGACTGACACTCAACCAAGAACCATGTACGGATATAACATAGAATTTCTGCTCGGATGTGGCCCGTGGTAGCTCAGTAACCAAGTAGTTTTCCAATGTAAGGGGAACAAGGACTATTTCTAACAGGATCTCAAGGGCAGGCTCTTTGCCCCCCCCCAAGGGGAGGAGCAGTCCTGTTAGGCCACAGAGGAGGACTTTGCAGCCAGCCCTGAAGATACCTGATAAAACATGGTCAAATGAAAGGAGAGGAGGTCCTCCCCTATCAGTGGACTTGGAAAGGGGCAAGGAGGAGACCAGGGAGGGAGTGTGGGGTTGGGGAGGGAATGGGGGAGCAGGATACAGCTGGGACACAGAATTAACAAAATGTAACTAAAAAGAAAAATTAAAATAAAAAAAAAAGATTTCCTGCATTCTACCCAAAGTTTGGCTATGAGTCTCAGCATATGTTTTGATACCTGCTGGGTAGAGTCTTTCAGAGGCCCTCTGTGATAGGCTACTGTCCCTTCCCCTGTTTTCTCCCTCTTCTGATGTCCATCCTGTTTGCCTTTCTGAATGAGGATTGATAATCTTACCCAAGGTCCTCCTTCTTACTTAGCTTCTTTAGGTGTACAGATTTTAGTATATTTATCCTATAATATATGTCTAATATCCACTTATAAGTGAATATATGCCATGTGTGTCTTTCTGCTTCTGGGATAGCTCACTCAAGATGATCTTTTCTAGTTCCTATTATTTGCCTGCAAATTTCATGATTTCCTTGTTTTTAATTGCTGAGTAGTATCCATATGCCAACCTTTTTCCTATGTTCACTTTTGAAGTGGCTTCTTCCCATTTTGCACACAAAACACAGAAATATGAACAGATGATTCCTTAACCTCCACCACCAAACTGGAAATCATCTGTGACTTTATACTTTATTTTGGGCAGAAGCTCACCCCGTACCTGTATAATGGGCCAGATCTCCTATCTTCCCATGGAATTCAGCCCCTCATTCTCTCTCCCCTTACCCAGACCCTACGTGCTGATAATCATTGATTTATTTTTTTAACCACTCTAGGCTCTTTTCTTTTGAGAATGCCAACTAAGTGGAAGGCACAATGATGCTTTGACACTGCTTTCTTTTACTCAGTCTAAAGGATATGAGATTTATTCAAATCATGTAGATCAATGGTTTATTCATTTCTATGGATGAGTAATACCTAGTTTTACAGATTACTATAGTTTATTTATTCCTTGACCTCTTGATGGATATTTGAGTTATTTCCATTGAGATTAATTACAAATAGAGCTACTACAAAATTTAAATTTTTTTTGGAATATAAGATTTGATTTCTCTAGGCTAGTGTGCAGAGTACTGAACTTGCTGTATTATATATAAGAGCATGTTGAATTTTATGAAACAGCCAAACTCCTTCCCAGAATGCCTTTTGCATTCTTACCAATAATTTCTTAACCCTCCTTTTTTTTTTAAGGTCCTTTACAGTACTGAATATTATTAGCAATTTTCATTTAGAATTTCTGAAATGAAACATATATCATAGTTTCAAGTATGCATTCATTAATGACTATTAAGTTTGAACATATTTCCATTCAGTTATTTGCCATCCAGACATTCTCTTTAATGCGTTTCAAGCCTTTAACTTATTTTTAAAACTGGTTTATCTGCGAACTGATGGATTTTGAGAGTTCTTCATTTATTGCCAGCTGTGTGGCTCAAAATTATTTTCTCCCCATCTTTAGGTAGCTTTTTCATCTTCTGAGCAGTGTCTTTCACATAACATAAAAGTTCAATATCAAATTTGTCAATTTTAATACGTATTTTATTTTCAATTATGTGTGTGTGTATGCGGGAGTCTGTGTATGTGAATTCAGGTCTCCACAAAACTCGCAGATTACAGATTTCCCTGGAGATAGAATTACAGGTGGCTGTAAGTGGTCCAGTATTGATGTTTGCACTGAACTCGGTTCCTCTGCAAAGAGTCCACACTCTCAACTGCTGAACCTCTGCAGCCTCATTATAATTATTATAATTATTATTACTATTATTATTATCGAGTTTCCCCTCCTTCTGTGGGGGCGGTGCATATGTGTAGATCAGAGGATAACTTGTAAGAATCAGTTCCCCCCTCTGCCATGTGCGTCCTGGAAACTGAACTCAGGTGCCTGTACCATTGCGATAGCTCACCAACTCCAATTTTCTTTCCTTGTATGTGAATTTAATATTATCTACCAAAACTCGTTGCCTAAATTTATATTCATTTTTTTTCTGTTTTCCTCTAAAAGTTAAATGATCATATAGCTTCAGGTATATGAGATTTATGAGTCAAAATCTGCATAAAATGGGAAGTTTGGGTAAAGGTGTATAGATGTACCCTAACCCAGCCTCCGGCAGCCACGACTACTTTCTACTTCTATGAGCTTAGCTGTTTAGATTCCAGAAATGAGATCATGCAGCACACATGCCCTGTTTACTATATCATAATGTCCTCCACCTCTACCATGTTGCTACAAATAACCAGATTTCCTTCTATATCAAGGATAACCAGTATTATACTCCATAAATGGAGCATATTTTACCGGCTCACTTATTTGTAGATACTTGCATTTATTCCATATCTTAGATGTTGAGCTTAGCCCTACAATTATAACAATGCTGGTATCACCTGAATATACTAATTTCAATGGTTCAGTTGTGTTCTCAGAAGTGAGGTTTATAGGTCAAAGGAAAGTTCTTTTTTAAATACTTTGAAGAAAGCATGTGACCTCATAGCTGGACATTTCTAGCTGTAACGTTTGAGAGTTTCATTTTCTCCATATCCTTTTGATACTGATCAAGCAATCCTAAGCAGGTATGGAGTGATGCATCACCATAGTTTCAATTTGTTTTTCCCTAATGATTACTGATGCTAAAACTGTTTTCATCTCCCTACCACTCTTCTGTATGTCTTCTTTAGAGAAAGCCGTGTCCGAGAATAAGCTTCGTGGCTTTTTCTTTTAGCTGATTGTTTTCGTGCCTTCTATTTTTTCCTGTTTGTTATTTACTATGGATGCTAAATATTTCAATAGTCTGACTGTATTCCCCAAAGTTTCTGTGTTGGAAACTTAAATCCATTGCAACAGTGTTGAGAGGTGAGACTTTAAGGAACTGATTATGTCAGGACAGCTCTGATGTGAGGAAGGTTGAACACTATTATCTTGGGAATGAGTTACATCCAGTGAGCCCTCTCTCCCCCTTTCATCCCTCACCACGGAATAGCTGTGGAGTATTGCTTGAGGCAGGGCAGGGGGAAGAGAGGAGGGAGAGGGAAGACACTGAAGTGCTGTCCTAGATTTATGAGGTGGATTTCTTCACAAAACTAAGATGTAGAGCTAGGGTCTCTCTCTTCAAGCTGACTCTGTGGCCCGGTGTCCTATGTGGGTTGGCTAGGGATTAACAAAGCTTCCTGATGCCCTTGGAGTTCCCTTCCTCTCAGTCCCCTTGCTCCCTAGTTCTCATTTACTTTCCATGTTCCTCACTTAGACTGTTCCATGCATTGATCCCCAAGTCTTACAGTCCTGTTGAGTAAACAAAGTACAGCATATTACATGTGTTCTACTCGGGTTCAGAGCCTTCTGTGCCTTTTTAAGTTTTCAAGATTATTTTATCTTTGATCTTTCATATGATCCAGTGATGACATACTCAGACCTATGCCCAGGAGCCAGTATACAGCAACGATAGCCACACAAAAGTGATGAATGTAGCCAAGGTATGGAATCTACCTAGCTATCTGTTCTTAGTTGAGTAAATAAAGAAAGTGTGACACACATACACAATAGAGTTTATTCAGCCACACACAAAACAAATGAGTAAAATCATGTTGATGGCAGGAGTTCTGGTAGAAAGGGGTGTCATCATGTTAAGCAAATCAAGGGAAATTCACTCCTGCGGAAGACCAGCCCCACACCCAGCAGTAAACAGCCAACACAAATGAAGTCAATGTTATTTTTGGAAGGGTTCTTTTTTTTGTCTCATAATTCTTTTTTCTGTGTTTCTTTTGCATATTTATTATGGTTTCTGGTTTGGGGTTTTATGGGAGTTCTGTGTGCAAATGTGTCTCTGTGTGCCTGTATGTGTTTCTTGTGCATTTTCTTTGGCTCTTTTTTTTTCTGTTTGTTTGTTTGTTTTGTCCTATTCTTGTTTGTTTATTTTCTATTTTTAAAATTTTGTTATTTTTTTCTAGATGCCTGTTTGTTTTCTAATAAGAGAGAGCAAGAAAGAATATGGATTTGGATGGGTGAGGAGGAGGAGAGGATCTGGAAGAATTGGGAGGAGGAAACCATAATCAGAATATATTGTATGAAAAAATGTTTTCAATTTCAAAAAGAAATTATTCAAAAAAAAAAAGTAAGAAAGTAGAAGAGAAATCATTTGAGAAGAAGGATATCAGTATGTAGATAAAGGTGAGACCAGAAACACTAATGGATGGGGTAATGGTGTGTGACAAAGCCTCTCTTTGCCACACAACAGCACTCACTCCATGTAGGGAGCTCACAACAGTCCCAATTATGGACACCACCAAAGTCCAGTTTGGTGAACGGATGAGTTTTATTGGGGATTAATTCCATGAATTTGGGAGAGGTGTTAAGTACAGGAGCAGAAGTGACTCAAACACAGCTGCACTGCCAAAGCCCACCCCAGCGTGGGCGACAGCTCACAAACGCTGAAGGCCTGAAGCACACTGCTCAGCCTGTGGGCAGCTCAGCAGGTTAGAGAGTGTCCTTTCAGGGCATCTCAGCTGGCCTGAACCTCTTCCAGGAAGCTCTGGTTATTTCTGCTTCTCCAGGCAGCTGCTCTGGCATCAGAAGTTTTGTTTGGTTGGTTGTTTGGTTGGTTGGTTTTCAGCGTTTTTCCTCTGAGATCTTTTTCTGTGGAGCGTGGCTCTGTTCTTCTGAGAGCGACTCTCAGCATTTATTGCTTACTAGTGGGCCTGGTCATTTTCAGAGACTTCCTAAAGCTCTTCTGAGTAATTTATCTTCCTGATTAAGGAGCTTCTCTGCAGGAAGGAAAGTTTTGATCTGGCAGAAATCTGTTATATAGCATATGAATATAATCTATGTAGATCATATACTAGCATGAAAATGACATGACGAAACACATTATTTTACACAATTAACATACACTTGTATGTGTTTTACACACTTAACATATACTTACATGTAAATATTGCTTGTCAATGAACAATAATTAACTTAGTGTTTCTGCAATGTTAGCTTTCCTGCTGTCTGTCCCCAAGCCTTTTCCATGTGAAATCTGGCCCTCTGAAATTTGATCCTCTGAATGTGGAGTAAATCTTATCTTACCGGGTCATTGTACTTGAAGTCTCAGTAATACTGGTCTTTGCCAGATTCTTCATATGCTATGGATATGCTTCATATGCTTTTTATACTTCCAAAGCTCTGTTTTGTTTTGTTTTGTTCTTCCTTTTCCTTAAATTTGATCTTCTCAAGGTCTTGCTGTAGATTCTTTGGATGGTTCTCACCAACATATCCTGGCCAGTTTTTCACCCCCAACTGGACACAACTAGTCACCAGAGAAAAGGAACCTCAATTCAGAGACTCTATCAGATTGCCTGTTGGGAAGTCTGTATGATATTTTTCTGATTAATGATTGATGTGGAAGGGAGTTCACTGGAGGAGGTGGCACCGCAGAGTTGGCATTCCTGGATAACATTAAAAAATGAAAGAAACAAACAAACAACAAAAAACAAGACATGCAGGCCAGGAAGCCATGAGGAACAAGCTGGGAAGCAGTGTTTCTCTGTGGCCTTTGCTTCAGTCCCAGCTTCCTTGTCTCTGCCACAGATTTCCTCAATGATTGGGACATGTAAGTCAAGTAGAGCCTTCCCTCCTCGATTTGATTTTCTCGTGATGTTCAATAGGAAGCAAACTAAGACATTAGACAACACCACCACTGTGCAAATTATTGTTTCATTTTTTGAGGCAAGGTTTCACAGTGTAGGTCGTTCTGACATGATACTTTGCGGCCTCACAAGTAGTGGCTCTTGTCATCATTAATTTTTTCTAAGGCATGCTTGTGTCTGTGTGTGTGTGTGTGTGTGTGTGTGTGTGCACGCGCACATGTGGTAGCCAGAGTTCAGCCTCAGGTGTTTTTGTCTTCCTCTGCATATTTTTTTGAGACTGGGTTTTTGTTTTGTTTTGTTTTGTTTTTGTTTTTTGGTTTTATTTTCCTGATTCTGCACTCACCAATTCAACTAGACGAGCTGTTCAGAAAACCCCTAAATTCTCTTATCTGTACCTTCCCCAGTACTGAGATCATAGTCACAAGCCATGATATTAGCTTTTTCTGTGGTTACTGTGGTCTGAACTCAAGCTATCGTGATTACCACATCAAACCTAACTGATTAAGTTCCTGTCCAGACTTCCTTCAGTGATGGGACACTGACATGGAAGTGTAAGCCAAACAAACCCTTTTTTCTCCATCTTGCTTTTAGTTATAGTGTCTCATCGCAGTAATAGAAACTGTAACTAACACAAATATCATGAACTCACATTTCTCTATCTAAATGAGGGTGCTACCATACATTTATTTTTTCAGTTATCTTTAAATCTCCACAGCTGGCTCCTCGCTACAATATCAGCACAGTCATTGGATGGGTCATTTATTTCAGTTTTATAACTTGGAAGTCTTTTAATTGATCCCTGCTCTAACCTCGGATTATTAGCTGTTCTGGAATTTTCTCTTGTCACCCACAATGTTTTCTCTGCAATCTCTGTACATTTTATTATTTCTCTCCAATCCATTTTCTTTTATAACCAAGGTAGCCATGTAGAAATATATACATACATAATGTTTTCTCATATCCTATATCCGGATTATATAGGATATATAATCCTCTCTCTACTTCTCCCAGTTTCTCCCCATCTCACCTCCCATCCAGACACACTCTCTTTCTGTCTCTCATTAGAAAAAAGACTGGCTAACAAAACAAAAACTAAAACATTGGAATTAGACAAAACAAGGTGTGTGTGTGTGTGTGTGTGTGTGTGAGTGTGTATTGTCATGGTCCCTCCTAAAGTCTTATAAACACTCCCCGCTCTCTAATGTGTTATGTTATTAAAGTATTTAAAATGACAGCCTATATTCAGTGTCTTTGCGCTATATTCCTGTTGGTACACGACAAATTACTCTAATGTTCAAATCATGTATTTATTATTTCTCTGTTTCTGTGGATCATAAACCAGAATATGGCTTCGCTGTTGGCTCCTGGCCCATGTGGCTGCAGTTAAGGTGTTTACCAGGGCTCGGATCTTGGATGGAGGCTTGATTTGACTTGAGATTTACTTTTTAGCGCACTATGTGATGCTAGGAAGATGTAATGCTTTGAGAAGCACTGGCCCATGGTCTCAGCTCCTCTCTGGCTTTTGTCTAGGGGCCTCCAACATACACGAATTTAATTCAACACCATTTGTTATACTGGAGTAAGCAAGAAAATCTTCTAGAAACACAGAAATCACATTTTTAAAAATCTAATCATGGAAGTGATATCCGTCACCTTAGCTGTGTCCATTCATTAGATGCATCCTTAGTGGCTGAGAACTGCACACAGATGTGAGTGCTGGAGAGTATGAACATGGACTGCATGGAAAAGTAATGCCACCATAGCTCACATTTTGTTTTTTTTTTCAATGCAGTTTATTGAGGAACCTTGAACAATCATCTGACCCTGGGTAAAGCCAGCCCACTTTAAATAGCCTCTGGGTAGCCAACCTCAACATGCCACGTGGGCAATGCAGATAGGTCCACATACATGGAAGCAAGCCAGATCCTTGGCCTTAGCCAAATGTGAAGTTGTTCGTGACAGAGAGCACTCACCATCGGGAAGGTGGAAGGCGGAAACCAGCTCCATCTTTAAGGCACGGCATTACGCAGCTCTCTACAGTTCCCCCTTTTTGTTTTAGATGCATCAGGCAAGAGTAGAGGTCTGATCTCTGATATTAGAAATAAATTGGGACTTTGTACTGATGTTCATTTAGGTGTCATCCACCCAAAGAGCATCAGACCTGTCCGATACCTTTTTCTCAGAGGCGGGACCTGGGGCATCAACCCGCATGCAATCAGACATGCTCTTCTCTGGGTCCAAAGCGGCTGACCCTGAGTGCAGTGCTTAGCCTCGCATCCTGAGCGTAATATTTTGGCTTTTTATGGTAGCCAACCATGCTGGGGAGACTGTCCTGCTTCAATGGCTGTAAAGGCCTGAATGGTCATGGCTGCATTACACTGTTGTGAGACTCTAATCTTGCATATATACCATAGGCAAACCAAGGTGACCAATACCAGAAGGCCTGCTAACGCTCCCATGCCTGCCCATTCCTTCAGATGATTCATGGCTGCAGCAATCCATGATGATAATCCTGTGGCTAGTCCTGCGTACACTCTGGTAGAATTTACCATGACAATGGCCACTCTCAGCTGCTCCATCATAGTATCGAATTCTCCAGTCCAATTACCTAAAATATAGCTAGACAATTGTTTAGACAGATTTGCAGCACAGGGAAAATTCTCATGTTGTATGTTAGTGACTCAAAGTCCAGCATACTTTCATTGACCGCCAAGTTGAGCGATTTGCCATAGGGTATCAATTTGCTCCTGCACGAGGTCAATCCTCTGATTGAACACCATCAAACCTCCTTTTAGTTGAGCATTAATTCCTTTTTGTACATCTAAGGCATGAGCTACATTGGCTAAAAGGTTATTCAGGGTCTGAGCAGTCTGCCCAGTATGACTCATGGCTAATGCCACGGTGGTAGCTCCAACAGCCGCCAATGAGATGGCAGTAACAATGGCAGCTGTAATTCCAAGATCCCTTTTCTGTCTGAAGAGAGTCATAGCGTGAGGGGCATCAACAGGCACAGGCACCCAGCGAGGCATGCGAGTAACCAGCTAGTAAATTTACTAGCATTCCAGCATTGGGCAAAAAAGCAAGTATCATTACCACAATTACTTGGCTCTATCTGGCTAATAATGAATAAAAATGGGGATATAAACAAACAGGTGTGGGCTTATAGGAAATATTATGAGAAGCCTTAATCCCCTCGTTGGAACATCCTGCATCAGTTCTAGAACTAGCAGTGGTGGTGTCCGAGGTCTGAGTAGGTTCAGGAGACCATTGCCCCCAGGGGAGAGACGTGCTCCATGTAAATTGACTAACTCCATGTTTTCCTCCACTTTTGAAAGTCATTTAAGGTTCTTAAATTATTTTTCCCTTTTTTTTAATTTTTCATCAATTACACTTTATTCATTCTGCATCCCCCCCATAAGCCCCTCCCTCCCCTCCCAATCCCACCCTCCCTCCTCCCTCTGCTTGCATGCCACTCCCCAAGTCCACTGATAGGGGAGGTTCTCCTCTCCTTTCTGATCTTAGTCCATCAGTTCACATCAAAAGTGGCTGCATTGCCCTCTACTATGGCCTGGTAAGGCTGCTCCCCCTCAGGAGGAGGTGACTAAAATATTTATCTGTCTCTCTATCTGTCTGTCTGTCTATCATCCATCGAACTATCTATCTATCTATTGTGGATGGGTGTTTTGCCCACAAGCATATCTGTGCACCACTTATGTTCCCAATGCCCATAGAGGCCAGATGGCCAGAGGGCATCAAAGCCCCTGGAGTCAGAGTTATAGGTAATGGTGGTCTTGGGAAGAGTATGAGGGTTCTCCTCTATGAGTTCTTAAAGTCTAAGCCATCTCCATAGCCTGGCCTTCTTTTTGGTGTCTCCATTTATTTATAAATTTCTCTGTTCTCTTTCCTGAAAAATTACCTAAAGTTTCCCAGCTTACTATTTCTTCAGTTCAGTAATGTCTACTTCACCATTTAAATCCTATGTTGAGGCTCCATGACAGCTGTTTTTCTTTTCCTCTTAATAATAAACACTTATTGTTAGTTTCTTCTCTTTTTTCCTTGGAACATCTTTCTTAAAAAAAATTTCTTATCGCTCTATTTTACTTTTGAGATTATAATTGAATTAAAACATTTCTCCTTTCCCTTTTCTCTCCACAACTACCACATACCCCTTCCTGCTCTTCAAATTTATGGCCCTTTTTATTTTCCACTGTTTGCTGTTGAACATATATTATGTATATTTATGGGATATATTTTCTTTTTATTTTATTGAAATAGATGTTTTTCTCACATAGGTGCTAATTATGGTTTCCCCTCTGTTCACTCCTCCCTGTTTCTTCCTACGTCCCCTCCCCTCCAGATCTATTCTCTTTCTGTCTCTCACTAGAAAACAGAGTGGCTACAAGATAATAATATAATAAAATAAAACAAAAACTAATGCATTGGAATTAGACCTAACAAACAAACAGGTGGGAAAAAAATCAATAGAACACCTTTAATCAACATAGTTTAAAGATTCTTTTTCTCTCTTAGTCATCTTTTTAAGCAGAAATTTTCTGACTTCTTTTGCTCTCTGTCCCTCACAGAGGTAGTCTATTGATGTGCCTAATAATTATTTTAATCTATGGGAACATCGTTACTGAAATTTATTTTTCATTGAATTTCCATTTCTGTACTAATTTCTAGCGAGAACTATAAACATGTGAGTTTTTAGTGGTTTCAGTGTCAGGCTATAATACTTATGTACTTGAAGACATTTTTATTCTGCTTCCAAAAATCACTCATATTCTCCTACTCTGTAACTTTTCTTACTCAGACAACCTTATATTATTCCTAATAATAAATAATATAAATATTTATATTATTTTCCTTCTGTCTATTAAAAACTAGTTATTTGGCCCTGGATGTGTTTTTTTTCTGTTGTACATTCCCCACTCCCTCGTTTCCTCCCAAATCAACTTTCCCTTCTCTACCTGTCCAACTTGGTAGCCTCGTTTTCTTTTTATACCCATAAGTCCAATTTGTGTTCCCCATGTATTCTTGGATACGTGACTTTCCAACGGAACATGGCCACTCTACCAGTGGAAACACTCTTGGAGAAAAACTGACTCTTGCTCTCCTAGCAACCATCAAGTGCCAATTATACCTCTGCTAGGGGTGGGGCATCACGTCTACTCTCCCTCTCCATGCTGGGATTTGGTCTGGCTTGGGCTTACATAGGAAATGTGAATGTTTATCACAACCACTGTGTTCATATGTGCAGCTGCCCTACTGTGACCAGAGGACACTGTTTTCCCATCCCCCCTCCCAACTGCCTCTGGATTTTACAGTCTTTCTATTCTTCCTCCATGTGATTCCTGAACCTTGGAGATATCCTATTTATGGATGAACATTCCATAGTCTCTTATTTCCTTCTCTCAGCCAGTTGTGGGTCTCCATGTCACTCGCCATGTACTACAAATAGAAGCTTATCTTCTGAAGATTGAGGAAAGTCTTTTTTAAATACTTCTTTTTAAAACTAATTTATTTTTATTTTATGTGCATTGGTGTTTTGCCTGCATGTGTCTGTGTGAAGGTGCGAGATCTTGGGAGTTACAGACAGATGTAAGCTGCCATGTGGATGCTGGGAATTAAACCTGGGTCCTTTGGAAGAACAGGCATTGTTCTTAGCAACTGAGATGTCTCTCCAGCTTGGGGAGAAGTTTGAACCTATGTGTATGATAATAAGTCATTAGTAGGCCATTTAATAGTATGACCACTTAGCAGAATAATACTAGTAGGTATTCCCATAGAGCTAATCCCAGCTAGTCACAAGTTTTTTTTATTACAACTTATTTACTTTGTATCCCAGCTGTAGCCCCCCTCATCCCCTCCCAATCCTGCCCTCCCTCCCTCTTCTCCTCCCATCCCCCTCCACAAGTGCACTGATAGGGGAGGTCCTCCTTTCCTTCCATCTGACCATCTCATCAGGACTGGCTGCATTGTCTTCCTCTGTGGCCTGGTAAGGCTGCTCCCCCCTCAGGGGAAGTGATCAAAGAGCCGGCCACTGAGTTCATGTCAGAGACAACCTCTGTTCCCTAAGGCACCCACTTGGAGACTGAGCTGCCATGGGCTACATCTGTACAGGAGTTCTAGGTTATCTCCATGCATGGTCCTGGGTTGGAGTATCAGTCTCAGAAAAGACCCCTGGACCCAGATTTATTGGTTCTGCTGCTCTCCTTGTGGAGCTCCTGTCCACTCCAGGCCTTTCTATCTCCCCTTTCTTTCATAAGATTTCCTGCTCTCTGCCCAAAGTTTGGCTATGAGTCTCAGCATCTATTTCAATACCATGCTGGATAGAGTCTTTCAGAGGTCCTGTGTGGTAGGCTTCTGTCTTGTTTCCTGTTTTCCCCTTCTTCCAATGTCTATCCTGTTTGCCTTTCTGAATGAGGGTTAAGCATCTTACCCAGGGTCCTTCTTCTTGCTTAGCTTTTTTAGGTGTACAGATTTTAGTATGTTTATCCTATATTATATGTTGAATATCCACTTTTAAGTGAGTATATACTGTCTGTCTTTCTGCTTCTGGGATGCCTCACTCAGGATGATCTTATCTAGATGCCACCATAAATTTCATGATTTCCTTGTTTTTACTTGCTGAATAGTATTCCATTGTACGACAATTTCTGTATCCATTCCTCTGTTGAGGGGCATCTGGGCTGTTTCCAGCTTCTGGCTATTACAAATAAAGCTGCTACAAACATGGTTAAGCAAATGTCCTTGTGTACTTGAGCATGTTTTGGAAATATGCCTAGGAGTGGTATAGCTGGTTCTTGAGGTAGCACTATTCCTAATTGTCTAAGAAAGTGCCAGATTGATTTCCAAAGTGGTTGAACAAGTTTACATTCCCATCAGCAATGGAGGAGGGTTCCCCTTTCTCCACAACCTCTCCAGCATGTGCTGTAGCCACAAGTTCTTGACCCAACAATGGTGCCCAATATGAGTTTCATCTTGTGGAGTGGAACTTAAATCCAATCAGAAAGTGATTGGTTACTCCAGTGGTGTTTGTGCCACTATTGCACAAGTGACCTCTCTTCCCATGCCAGACATTATCGTAACTCACAGGGCTCCCAAGTGGATAAGATTGATTGATGGTTGCTTTTTTCCTCCAGTAGTGCACAGAGCACCTTCTAACTCTATGGAAGCTAGCCCTAGGGATGAGGCTTCCAGGTCAGTACCAGTCTGTTATTTCCACGCTCTGTGACTAAAGTATGTGGTTTCTTCAAAATTAGGTTTTACTTGGAGAGTAACTAATAGCATCACCAGTAACTTACAATGTTTAGAGGTCTATGAGACCACTGGCCAACAACAGCAAGAAAGATAACTAATTCCTTGAAGTGGTATATTAATTTTTTTCCAATGGCATGTAGTAGGTGCATTGTCATCCCATCATAATGTAACTCGGTGTGTGTGTGTGTGTGTGTGTGTGTGTGTGTGTGTGTGTACACTCAAATGCATTAGGAAGCAGTAAGTAGTATGCTTTTATATTATTTTTAAAGGTCTTTAGTGTTATTTATCCCGCCCCACATTCCTTCCTCTAACCTGCCTTCCAAATCCCCACACCTATTTAACCCTTTCTGTCCCATTAATCCCTGTAAGTTTTTATACCATTGCTTTTAATTTCTCTGACTTTGAACTCCCACCTGCTCCCTCATTAATTTCCTCACCTCTGTGTATATTCCAAATAAAACATAAATATCTAAAGAGTCAAAGCTAGTATCCACAAATGATCTACAGTGTTTATCATTCTAGGTCTGGATTACCTCATTCAAAATGGTTGTTTTGAGCTTTACCCATTTACCTGTGAATTTCATAATTTAATATTTTTACAACATCACAGTTTGGTAAAGATGGTGGTTAAATAGTGATGACCTTCAAAAGAGCTATACTTTGTTTTTCTAACTAAAATAAAAATTCTTCACACTTGGAAATGAAATGATCCTTAGATACATATATAGTATTGTTAGATTTACATGGTTGCAATGTTATTGTTGGTGATTTTGTTAACAGATAATGGTAACCAAATGTCTTAAATGTAGACTGACTTTCTGATCACCAAGTGCTCATTTGGACAGTATTGGCTGTCAAAGACAAGCTTCTATGATTCCATGATTGATGAGTGACTCTTCATCTTCTCTCTGAGATACATGTTATGAAGAGTTGTGGTGAAATAGTAACCTTGGAGTTGAAAAACAGAATAGACATCCCACATTTGGCCTGGTTAA